>NC_089230.1:82616454-83245684 GCF_963924675.1 Phocoena phocoena | reverse complement strand
TGCAAAACTACAGTATCACAACTAGGATATTGACATTGATACAATTCCCAATTTTACAGTGATTTCTGCAGTTTTACTTGCATTGGTGTGTGCGTGAGGGCATGTTTTCTGTAAACCACCAGGATCTCTCGTGTTGCTCTTTTATAGCCACACACGCCTTCCTCCCACCCCCCCTGCCCCCTCCCATCCCTGCTTCTGGCAACCACGAATCTGTTTTCTACTTGTAAAATTTTCTTTTTTAAATTTCAACTGTTATAAATCTTTAATGATTATAAAAATGGCTTCAATTTTTTTTTTGACAAAGGAAGGTACCTTTTTTCTAAACATCTTTATTGGAGTATAATTGCTTTACAATGGTGTGTTAGTTTCTGCTTTATAACAAAGTGAATCAGCTATACATATACATATATCACCATATCTCCTCCCTCTTGCGTCTCCCTCGCTCCCACCCTCCTTATCCCACCCCTCTAGGTGGTCACAAAGCACTGAGCTGATCTCCCTGTGTTATGTGGCTGCTTCCCACTAGCTGTCTATTTTACATTTGGTTCCACTTGTAAAATTTTGTCATTTAAAAAATGTTATATGAATGGGAATGTCTGATACTTTGGGATTGGCTTTATTTGCTCAGTGTAATTCTTGGGAGATTCACCCAGGTTGTTACATGTATTAATAGTTTTCTGTTTTATTAAGGAGTAGAATTGGGACTTCCTTGGTGGCTCAGTGGTTAAGAATCCGCCTGCCAATGCAGGGAACACGGGTTTGAGCCCTGGTCCGGGAAGATCCCACATGCCATGGAGTAACTAAGCCCGTGTGCCACAATTACCGAGCCTGCGCTCTAGAGCCCACAAACCACAACTCCTGAGCCCGCGTGCCTAGAACCCGTGCTCTGCAACAAGAGAAGCCACCGCAATGAGAAGCCCACACACCACAACGAAGAGTAGCCCCCGCTCGCTGCAACTAGAGAAAGCCTGAGCACAGCAACGAAGACCCAACGCAGCCAAAAATAAATAAATAAAAAATTTAAAAAAGGAGTGGAATCTTATGGTATGTATGTCCTACAGTTTGTATAATCATTCACTCGTTGAAGGAACTCTGGGCTGTTTCTAGTTTTTGACTGTTAGAAATAATGCTGTACATTTGTGTAAGTTTCCGTTTATCTGGTGAGTGCCCAGTAGTGTAGTTGCTTTGTTGTGGTGCAAGGGCTTCTCATTACGGTGGCCTCTCTTGTTGCAGAGCACAGGCTCTAGGTGCGCGGGCTCAGTAGTCGTGGCTCACAGGCCTAGTTGCTCTGCGGCATGTGGGATCTTCCTGGACCAGGGCTCGAACCTGTGCCCCCTGCATTGGCAGGCGGATTCTTAACCACTGCACCACCAGGGAAGTCCTCTTTAATATATTTTTATGTGTTGTCTAATCTCCTCTTAATTCTCTCCAGTGTGTTTTTTATCTCAGGCATTGTAGTTTGCATCTGTAGTAGTCACAAATACATACATGTACACACACACATATATATACATATATGTACATTCCCCCCATCCCATTCCATGCCTCTACTTGTCCAGTCTTTTCTTTCTTTCTTTTTTTTTTTTTTTTTTAATTTATATTTGCTGTGTTGCGTCTTCGTTTCTGTGCGAGGGCTTTCTCTAGTTGTGGCAGGCGGGGGCCACTCTTCATTGCGGTGCGCAGGCCTCTCACTATGGGGGCCTATCTTGTTGCAGAGCACAGGCTCCAGACGCGCAGGTTCAGTAGTTGTGGCTCACGGGCCTAGTTGCTCTGCGGCATGTGGGATCCTCCCAGACCAGGGCTTGAACCCATGTCCCCTGCGTTAGCAGGCAGATTCTCAACCACTGCGCCACCAGGGAAGCCCTTGTTCAGTCTCTTCTGTAACTTCTTGGACATATGGAAGTCACAGGTGATAATAATGTTTTTGTCTACTAATCTTATTATTATGTTATTTTGGGGCCAGTTTCAATTGATTGACTTTTCTCCTCTCTATAGATAGTATTTTCTTGCTTCTAGCTTGCCTGGTAATGTTTTATTGGATGCTAGATATTGTGAATTTTGCTTGTTGGTTCTGGATTTTTTTGTGTTTCTATAAATATGCTTGAGGGTTCTTTTTCTTTTGATGCAGTTATTTGGAACTAGTCTGACCCTTTCAGATCTTGCTTGTAAGCTTTGTTAGGTGAAACTAGAGCAGCATTTACTCTAGAGTTTGTTTTCCCTGCTAATAGGCAAGATTCTTCTGAATTCCCCATCTGATGCTCCATGAGTGATGAGGTTCTCTGGTCTGGCTGATGGGCAAAGACACGATTCTTGACTGTTTTGAGCTTTATGAGTATTCCCTCTAGCTGTTTTGGATGGTACTTTCCCTGTCTTCTGTGGTTTCCTCATACTTGCAGATCAGTAGTACTTGGTTGTGTACCTGAAGGTGACCTTTTACAGAACAGGCGTTCTCTGTGTGCCTCCCTCCTCTCCTGTACTCTGCCTTAGGGAATCTAGCCATTTGATCTCTGTGGTCCTGGCTCCATTGTAGGGAGACCACCAGGCTGCTCCTCGGTTTATCTTCCCGGTGCATGGCGTGGACTTCTCCCAGGCAGGAAGTGCTTCCTCTTCCGTCTCTTCGTTCCCAGTCTCTTCAGGAATATTGTCTTACATAGTTTGTTTGGTTTTTAAGGTTTTTTAAGTCAATAGGGTAAACTCAGTGTCTGTTCCTTCGTGTTGGCTAGAAACCTGGAACTCAGTATAATATTTTAGTAGAAAAGGGGCACGAAAAGAAAATTAATTTTAAAACTTCTGTTTCTTTTTACTGAAACCTTAATTTTCCCTAGGCTTCCTGGAGAGAATAGTTACATTGAATTTTCTCAGAACATTTGTTTTCTTGTAATGCTTAGAGCCACTGGCACAACACAGGAGGACGTGGCAGGACTACTGATGCTGCTGCTGCCCTGCCGCCCCATTTCAGTTCCAGGCCTGCCTCTGCTGACCTGGTGGACGCAGCAGGGGCCAGCCACCAAGTCCGTCCTCCCCGTCCTCTACAGGCTGACTTTGTTTGTAGAGGAAGTCTCTTATGATAAGCTCTTCAGATATAAATTTGATGTTACTTTGCTGACTGATGTCACAGAGTTTTTTCAAGTCAAAACATTTGATTATGGTCTGCAGCATATTATTACATATTTCATGTTTCAGAGATCATCACATTCTTTTTTGTACTATTGAAAACATCTGTTTATGTAATTATAGCTTGCTAGTCTCAAACAGGTACAGAATTTGGCTTAGTCTTTGCACTGAGTCTTCACGCTAAAAATGCAAACAAGACTAGTATGTTCCACAGTGATGTTTGTTGAAGTCGTGATTTATCAGTGTTTCATTGATTTATTACTGATGCCGAAGACATGAAGTGGGCTTAATCAGCCATCTCCATTATTTGTGAACGTGAAAAACAAAAAAGTAGTTGAACTTTGTAGCTAATTCAGAGTATCATGTTAGCCAACAGTTTCTACTTTCCCCATATCAAGGCTTTTTTTTTTAAAGCCATAGTTTTAATATATAAAATATATATGTCAAAAATATAAAGACGCTAATTATTTAAATTCATTTTTTCACTTAATGTTGAAAGTTGGTGTTAATTGAGCCAGCATCTGAAGAGGTGAAGAAAAAGCAAGTTACTTTTTGTTAATGTGTAGTTAACAGATAATTGTAAACTCTGAATAATCGAGTATTCATTACGCTTTTTCTTAAGCTGTGGTTTCATTCATTTCACTGGCCTGTTCATAACTGTTCAGTGAGTCCTTGTTGCTAATAGCATAAAATCAAATTTGGGAGTCCAGACTCTTTGCAGTGTCTTCCGCCTGTATTTTCACTTATGCTCTTATCCTTCATGTTTTGTTAGAAGCTATTGACCAGAGATGCTATGTGCCTTCACTCTACGTGTGTGTGTGTGGTTTTTAATCCTACTGGAATTACCTCAGGGTCTATGTGCTTGTTATTCTCTCCGTCTGGAACCCTTTCCCCAGATATCTGCCTGTTTCCTTGCTTTGGGGCTCTGCTCAAATGCCACTTCATCAGTGTTGTGTTCCCTGACTGTTGTATTTAAAATTGCATCCCAGCTTTTTTTCTAAGCACTTGCTATTCTCCGTACCCACTTAATTTTCTTTTCTCCATAGCCCTTATCACAATCTGAGATCCTAAACATTTTATAGCTTGTTTGTGTCTCTCTCTTGCTCCACTGGAACATGTAGCTCATGAGGGCAGGGACTTTAATGTGTTCTATTTCCCTTCTGGATCCCCACCATCTAGAAAGTTCTTGGCACATAATAAGCATTCAGCACAGTTTTGATGACGGTGAGTC
Source organism: Phocoena phocoena (assembly GCF_963924675.1). NCBI lineage: Eukaryota > Metazoa > Chordata > Mammalia > Artiodactyla > Phocoenidae > Phocoena > Phocoena phocoena. Next base: position 83,241,339 of record NC_089230.1, on the reverse strand, counting down.
AATGAATGAGTGAGTGAACGATTACCCTTCTAAGTCTTCTCTGCTCATCTGACCCTCATCCGTCTCCCCTGGCCCACTTCAGGTCCCACTGCATTCCGGAAGCTGCCTTTGAATGAAACTGCGTCCTGCTGCTTCAGCTCATCCTGATCTGTTCCTCCTTTGAACTCGTGGCATTTTCATATTAGTATAAGAGAGAATTTTCTGATAGATATAATTGCGTGTGGTTCGTGTAGGCTGCAAGATGGTAACACTCTATTACTTGAAATGTTTAAGGAGTGACAGGATAGCCTTGTCAGTAAAGGGGACTAGACTTGACATGTATAGTTCTCTCTGTGCTAGGTGCTGTAATTTCAAGGGACCCTAAAAGGTGTAGATGAAGTCACCCTGTTTGATAGTTTTGGAAACTGACGTTTAGACGGGTCACATAATTTGTATGTAGTTCATAGCCGTTTAAGTGTCTTGGCTGTTCAGACTTGGGTCTTTCTCTGTAGAAGAGCTGTTATGCTGCCTTCATTGAGTAACTACTTCATGAACCCAAGGTCCACTACGATTGTGTGAAGTGTGGCAGTTTGGCATGTTTACCAAGGAATGAAGGCCTGAATGGGGAAGAGTGATGACGCTTGGTTAGGGAGAGAAAAAAGTTAAAAAGTTTTGGATAATGGTGTAATTAGAAACACCCAAAGGGAAACAGAGGCGCCAAACCTTACCATTCTGTTCAAATCTTGGCCTGGTGATAGATCAAGATTTTGACGGCAAAGTTGGTGGATCTTATTTTGATTTCTTTAAGAAAACATTTACTGTTGGGGTTTATTGCTTTGGTTTTTATCTTTATATGATCCAAGTGATCTTACTTAAAAATTAAAATGAAAAATCTTAACTATTAAGCCAATCTTCAGAGGGGTAATACCTAGCATGCTTAATTGGGTTATATATTAATGAAAAATTAATACTTATCAAGGGCTTACTTTGTGTCGGATACTGTGTTTCACGAAGATTATCTCATTTGATGTTTTCCACAACCATAATTGTCAGCTTTCTATTTTCAGCACCATTTCACAGATAGGGAAGCCAAAGCTTAGGGAGGGGTCCAAACTCACACAATAAAATGGTGGAGTTAGCAGTGGCTCAAACTTTTGTCTTGGAGACACATTGAGAAAAAAACATTTCACATGGTGAGTCAGTACATACGTACGTATGACTGAAAGAACTGTTTCGTGGATAGTGACTCTTACTGTAATGTCGCACACTCTGTTCTGTTCTGTATTGTTATGTTTAACCCAGAATAGATATAACACATAATGGGCTGTTACCTGCAGTCTGAAAAATCTCTGTTCTTCACAACTATGCTGTGTATACTCCCTGACTTTATAAAATAGTAACTCACTTTTGGCTTCTTTACTTTGTTCTTTCATGCCTGCACCCTCTTTCTTATAACTACCAACATGTATTCTGGCAGCAGAAAAAAAAAAATTAAGTCTTGTAGTACTAAAAAAAAGTATTTTTCCCAAGTGGATTTTTATTTTAAGTTAAAACTAGTGAGCTAATTCCTTGTTTTTAGTGAAGATCATGTTTACTGATAGCACGTTTTGAACTTGCCTTTCCTCACAGTTTCACGTGGACCAGGCAGACCATGTTAAACTGTTTATTTATTTATAAGTTATATTATTTTTGGCTGTGTTGGGTCTTCGTTGCTGCGCACGGGCTTTCTCTAGTTGTGTCGAGTGGGGGCTGTTCTTTGTTGCAGTGCGCGGGCTTCTCATTGTGGTGGCTTCTCTTGTTACGGAGCACGGGCTGTAGGAGTGCAGGCTTCAGTAGTTGTGGCACTTGGGCTCAGTAGTTGTGACTCCCCCCCCTTTAAACTATTTAATGTCAGTCCTGTTTCAGACAAATTTTAGGAGAAGAAATTAACTACCTAAGGTAGAAAGTTGCTGTGAGCTCATTTTTGAGTGTTCACACTCACTTGGCCTGTATTAATGCTTCATATTCTAGCCTCCAGAAAATGATCGATTAAAATAGCACGTGGAACCTGTCTTGTAATCAGCATTGTAGTGACTCTTTTTGAATCTTGAAAAGTTGTGCACAAACTGTCAGATGTTATCCCTACTTGTCATGTTGTTGCATTACTGATGCCACTTTACAGAAAAATGTGAATATGAGGTAGATCAACCATAGACAAGTAGGTCATACCAAAATGTTACTTTCAGATTTTTAAAAAAAGGATATTTTATTTATTTAGTTTTTAATTTAATTTTTTTTTTTTTTTGCGGTACGCGGGCCTTTCACCGTTGTTGCCTCTCCCATTGCGGAGCACAGGCTCTGGACGCGCAGGCTCAGCGGCCATGGCTCACGGGCCCAGCCGCTCCGCGGCATGTGGGATCTTCCCGGACCGGAGCACGAACCCGTGTTCCCTGCATCGGCAGGCGGACTCTCAACCACTGCATTACCAGGGAAGCCCCCGCAGGGCACTTTTGACACGTTCAGTCATCACAGCACTTTTTCCATACACTGCACAAATTTTTTTGTGTGTTTTGGTTGAGTTTTAACCTTTCTTGAAATAATAAAGCATAATATGCTGAAAATGTTGCTTTTTTCTTCCATCTTTAATATTAAAATGGTTCCACAATAATTCACCAATTTTGATAAGTCTTTTTAAATGCACGCTGATATGAAAGCTGTCTCATACAGTCTAACAAAATTGTTTCGAATGACGTTAAAGACAACTAAGTGCTACTAGAGCCATCTTATGGAAAAAAATGAACAAAACTTTCGGCCAGCCCAATAAGTTAGTGCAGCCATAGTGGAAAACAGTATGGAGGCTTCTCAAAAAACTAAAAATAGAACTACCATATGACCCGGCAATTCCACCCTTGGGTATGTATCTAAAAAAACCAAAAACACTAATTCGAAAGGATGCATGCACTCCAGTGTTCATAGCAGCATTATTTACCTTTGCCAACATGTGGAAGCAACCTGAGTGTCCATTGACAGATGAATGGATGAAGAAGGTGTGGTACATATATACAATGGAATATTACTCAGCCATAGAAAAGAATGAAATAGTGCCATTTGCAGCAACATGGATGGACTTGGAGGGTATTACGCTTAGTGAAGTAAGTCAGACAAAGACAAATACTTATATGTGGAATCTAAGAAATACAACAAAGTAGTGAATAAAACAAAAAAGAACGAAGACTCACAGATATAGAGAACAAATTGGTGTTTACCAGTGGGGAGAGGGAAAGGGGGAAGGGGCAAGAGGGGGAGGGGGAGGTACAAACTATTGGGTGTAAGATGGGCTACAAGGATGTAGTGTACAACATGGGGATTATAGCTAATATTTTGTAATAACTGTAAATGGAGCGCAACCTTTAAAAATTGTATAGAAATAATTTTTTAAAAAAGTGAACTACACATTCTGTTGAGTATGTTTGCTGGAAGAAGCTGTTTGGCACTTTAAAATAACTGCTGTTGAAATAGTATTAATGGAACTACTGTTTAAACTTATGGGTTTAATTATGAAACCGTTTTAACACGATCTGTGTCCGTGTCTTCCTGGCCGACGCTTCTGTGTATCTGCCAGACCTTACGTCCTGAGGTCACCCTGTAACGTCTTCTCAACTTCAGCCTACTGGTTCCCCTACTGGCTGCCATTCTTCCTTTTTTGGTAAATTAAAGAAAAAGTAGTAAAAGGAATGTATGATACTTCATTCCCACATTTAAAGACACGTATAAAGTTGTTTTTTTTTTTAAGCAGCCTTACTGAGATGATAATTTACATGCTTTAAAATTCACTTCTTTTAAGTGTATACTTCAGTGATTTTTCATGTATTAGCAGAGTTTTGTAACTGGCACCGCTAGCACATTTAGCACATTCCTGTCATTCCAGAAAGATCCCTCATGCTTACCCACAGGCTCGCGCCCCCGCACCCCTACCTCCACACTGGTTCTTTTGCAGGTTAGTGGTTTAGCTGTTTACATGTGGAAAACATGTCTTATGGGCTGTTGCTGGCTCTCTTGGTCGTCCTTAAGCAGACCTGGCCCGAAACTTAGCCGACTGTGAGCCGTGAAAGGCAGTCAGTGCTCCTGGGTGAGGAATGAAGCGCCTCGTGGCAGCAAAACAGAAAGGCCTTCGTCCTCGGCTCAGCCTTGGTCCTGGCCGCGTTTTGGTGTAGGTGGCTCCTCTTCAGGACCCCTTTACTGCTTGGTGTGTCTCCCTTTCCCTAGAAACCCAGCCACCGCTCAGGGTGCTGCCGTGTGGATTACCTTTCCTGTCCCAGGTGATTTTGCCCTCCTCCCCTCTGTTCCCCTTGGTCAAAATTCTCTATCCTTGGCAATTTCCTTCTCCAACAAATAAAACCAGACCAGATACAGTTCTTACTGCCTTTAATCTTGGGAATTATGAGGAAAGAATTAAATGAACTTTTAATAATGTGGGAAGAATTGATACTTCTACAGAGATAAAGAGATTATTTGCATCTTTAAATCTGTATTACTAGCTTCAACAATAAGTGACTTGGCATTTCAAACCAGTCATCCGGTGGAAGGGAATTTCGTTTGGAAGGATGGAATTATCATAGTAGGAGATGCAGGGTATTCACAAGTGCATTTGGCATCTGCCCATGGCATACTCTTAGCTCTCTCTCCCGCTTTATAGCATTTTTCCTTTGTTTTGGCCCAAAACTTCTCAGTCCTGAAAATGGTTTGGTAACATTATCTACTTCATATGTTTATTAGGATTAAATCAGGCAGGGTTCCTAGAAATACAATGAATAATGTCTTGCATGTTCAGTAAGATGTTAGTTTCCTCTAAAAATACTTTCCTGCATGTTTTGGCAGCAGTAACTCCGGTGGTACAAGGTCTTAGGTATCATTTGTAAGCTAGAGACTGCCTACGGTTTTATACCGGACGTTGTGCTGGGTACAGAGCATGCAAAGATCAATAAAATGAAGTCTCTGTGCTCAAAGAGATCACTGTGTCACAGAAAAGACAGCTAAAACAGTTAACTGTAAATCACTGTGATAAATGTTATGTAAAAAGTTTTAGGGGAATTAGAGAAGGCTTTATGGAAGGATTAAGTCTTGACAGGAAGTTACGTTAGCAGTTAGTGATATGTTCTTTGTTCCTCATAAAAAATTCAAAGAAGCTTTTCTGTTTGCTGGTCTGTCATGGTAATCAGAAACTTGAGAAGTTTCTTCTCAGAAGAGCATACGATTTCATCTTATTTCTCAAATGGTATGAGATCTATAAGGAAAGTATAATGAATTCTCAGTAAAATTCCTGTTCTTTTTTTTTAGATATATAGTATGTTTTTACATTATTTAGATATATAATGGTTTCTCATTGAGGAAACCTCAGTCTTTCTACTTTCTGTGCTGTAAAACTGTCTTTAATCTCTATCTGAAAGCTAGTAGTCACTTGTACTATACAAATTTTAGGTGCATATATATATCACAACCTAAAAAAAAATCAAATCAGTATTTAAATAAAGAAACTTAGCAGAAATCAGGTGCTGTGGTATTGTATTTCTTGGCTGCAGCATTACAGCACAGCTGAAGCTCTTCAAGGTGGGAGGGCCACTGTACATTTTACGTAGAATGCACCTTGTCCTTATACCTTGTCCAGACCTTACCTGCTGTAACTGGACTTACGTTTTAGTGACCACCTGAATTGCCACTGTCTCTGCAAAGCCTGTACTAATATCCCCACCCGACATTCATCTTTTCCTCTCGTGTTTCCACATCCTTTGCACTTACACTGTAACCACTGAATGACTTATTAGAGTGCAAGCTCCCTGAAGGCGGGATCTGTGTTTTGTTTCCTTCATTTAATACTTTGGTGAAACTAGACACTTAGTACATATTTGGTGATTTAAATTGAGTCTAGAAAACTAAGGTTTGATGAAAATGTGCTTTATTATTCGTAAACACCTCTTCTTACAATTTTGGCTCTGAAGTAAGGAATAAATCTCTGGTACGTTCTTATGACTGCTGCCAACATGCACATATACTGCACAATGAATTAGGTAGATTACAGGCTTAGCTGTTGTAACAAAAAGACCCCCAAATACTGTGGCTTCAACAGGATAGAAGTTTGTTTCTTCACATTAGTCTGGAGATGAGCTAGTAGTTCTGTCCTCTTCACCATGAGGCTTGCATGTCTGGATCCAAGGTAGCAGGTTGTTCACTTCTTACCATCTTCTCAGCTCATGGGAAAGGGGAAGAGGCAAGGGGAACAGGCCCAGTATGGATAATGTCAGCACACATCATTTCAGCTCACATTCCACTGGCCAGGACTTGGTCATGGGACCACACTTTGCTGCAGGGGGAGCTGAGAAATGGAGTCTCTGTCTGGGCAGCCATGTCTGTAGTTAAAACTTGGGGGCTTTTTTTTTTTTTTTTAATTAAAAGGAAGAATGGCAAAAGGATATTAAAAAGAAGTTTGTGCCTCATAGGTTTTGCCTGTGCTTCCATTTTTTCTTTTTTTTTTTTTTTGCGATACGCGGGCCTCTCACTGCTGTGGCCCCTCCCGTTGCGGAGCACAGGCTCCGGACGTGCAGGCTCAGCGGCCATGGCTCACGGGCCCAGCCGCTCCGCGGCATGTGGGATCCTCCCAGACCGGGACACAAACCCGTGTCCCCTGCATCGGCAGGCAGACTCCCAACCACTGCGTCACCAGGGAAGCCCTGTGCTTCCATTTTTAAATAAACAGATGGATTGCTTCAGGTATTAAAGAACTTGTGTATTTGACCAAGTCATCAGACTTGGCAGATTTTTTACTGCGCTGCCTGCTGCTTTATCTGGACCTTACGCTAGGTGATGCAGGCCATAGAGAGCCTTCCTGGTGAGAACTTTACCATTTACTCTAGTAGACATGACCAAGTACAAGCGAAGAGACAGCAGGTACTTGTTGGTATTGTGTGAGAGAAGCTGTCATGGGCTATAGACATTTAAAGGAAGGGGGAATGGAGGTATGGAGTCATACGGAAAGGCTTTTTGGAGAATATGGGACTCTGGTTAGGCCTTGAAGTTGAGATAGGATTCGTGTGGTCACAAGCAGAACATCCTAGGCAAGGGAAATGGTGTGCAGGAAAGTTTTAAGACTGGATAACTGAGTTGTATTCTAGGGAAAGCAATGAGTCTTCTGATTTCTGACTAACCAGTTGGCTCCCCGTGTGTGTAATTTGGAGTAGTGCAAAATAAATTTGATTTATGAAGGATCAAGATTATAGATGTGGTACAGGTTTGGAGTTGGACACTGAAATGGAGAAAGAGTTTAACTGGGTAATGGGATTCAGATTAGGTAAATTTCTGCCCCCCTCCACCTGGTAATGGAATTCAGAATGAATGAATTCAGTCCCTCTTTCCCTGCCTACTCTCCATGAGGTCACGTATGCCTTCTCAGTTAACACATCCACACGTTCTGTCCGGGCTTCCCTGGTGGCACAGTGGTTGAGAGTCTGCCTGCTAATGCAGAGGACACGGGTTCGAGCCCTGGTCTGGGAGGATCCCACATGCCATGGAGCAGCTGGGCCCGTGAGCCACAACTGCTGAGCCTGCGCGTCTGGAGCCTGTGCTCCGCAACAAGAGAGGCCACAACAGCGAGAGGCCCGCGTACCGCGACGAAGAGTGGCCCCCACTTGCCACAACTAGAGAAAGCCCTCGTATAGAAAGGAAGACCCACATGTTCTGTCCTAGCCCCATTCTTCTGGACTTCTCTGAAATTTTTGACACTTTGACCATCTTTTTTAAAAATTTTAACTCGGGCCTTCTCTGGTTTTGCACTGCTCTTCATTTTCTCCATAAGACTTAGTGTTCTTCTTTTTTTGCGCTTTTTGTTCTTGGGACTGCAGGTGTCCTCTTGAAGGCAGTGCTTTCTTTACACCTCCAGTTTGAGCTTTAGTCTTCTGTTCCTGATTGCTTGCTGGACATTTTCATCTCGATGCGTCACTTATTTAAAGCACTCAACAGATTTCCTGCAAAGCTTTGTGACTCTGCAAGGACCTGTATGCTTTAGATCCCTTTATGCTTTAAAGCAGAACTTGCAGGCATCTGGGTCTGTGCCTTCTGCCTATCACTGTGTCACTAAGTCTTGTCAGTTCTTCCTGGTGATTCTCACGTCCGTTCATTTCCATTCTTACTGTTGCCACGTTTATCAGTCTGAACAGGGTGTGTTTGGATTGTGAGCGGTCCTTGAGGACTCACTGATGATGAATATGAATCAAGGTGCCATAACCTCGGTGAGGCCAGATAGTACCTTCTGTTCTGTCGCTGGAGCTTTGCTTTCGTGTGGTTGAGATTATCAGCTGACTCATATGTGTTGAGTTGGTGCTAGCTTATTTGTGTTGTGTTTAGTGAGATGGTGATATGGATAATTTAATATTACCCAGTATTTGAATTCTCAATAAACTTTTGACTTCTTTTCCTCAGCAGATTTGATTCTTAGTTTGTTAAAATAAATCTTCACAGCTTAAGTCACACACTCAATAAAAATAATGAAAGCAGATCAGGAAGTATGCAGAGTGCTTGAGATGAAGACTTTGTCAAGCATAATCTAGAGTCGGAGGGTGAGGTCCGCATCGTGGCAGCATGAGACACCCCCTTTGTCTTCCCCGCTCTGTCTACAACCAGTAAAACGCCTATAACTCAACATAGGTCCACCGCCTAGCACCCCAGATACGGGGGGTTCCACACATCTGTCCATGTAAAGGCGAGTGGACTGGAACACACAGGGGGGGCTGAACTGGGGAACAGCTGAGGCAGTGCTTGCGAGCCCGGACCCATAGCCGTGGCGGCTGAGCCTGCAGCCCCAGAGAACCCAGTAGAAGCAGAGAAGGCCGTGCACACGCCTGGCCACTCGGCTGCAGCAGCGCCCACGGTCACGGGGAGCCGGGCAGCAGTGGAGGGGGATTGCGGCCCTGGTCCTCCAGTCATGGTGACGCCCCTGACTCGGCGGCCTGTGCATACCTGACAGCCCCATGGCCCTGGCTGCCCCCTAAACCCTCCCCTGGGGCAGCCGAGCTTGCAAGCCAGGAGACCCTGGACGAGGTGGGGATGCCGCCATCCCAGTGCCGTAGGTGGCAGCCCAGTACAGCAGCACCGGGAGCGTCAGGGCACCAGCGACCCTGGAGTCATGAGCAGCGTCACGGAGGGCACCAGGGACACCTCTGACGGGCGTGGTGGAGGGTGGAAAGTGCAGAGCCTCCTATGTGATCAGAGGCAGCGCAGGTAAGAGAAACCAAACACTGGGGCCCTAGCGCCACCTTCTGGAAAACAAAAGAAAGGCCTCTAATTACCAACCAGTTGAATCATTAGAATCAAGTTGGAGAAAAGCTTTACTTAAAGAAGAGAGGTGTTCACTACTTCAGATGCACTGGCAGAGGAACACCTCATCAGGTGACATGAAAAACCACGGTAACACGGCATCACAAAAAGAAAACGACTGATCTCCAGAAACCAAACTTAAAGTCGTGGAATATTGCAGTCTGACTGATAGAGAATTCAGAATAGCTGTCATGAAGAAACTCAACAAGCTATAAGAAAAGTCAGAAAGGCAGTTCAGTGAGCTCAGGAATAAAATTAATGGACAGAAGGATTACTTTACCACAGAGAGTGAAACGCTAAAAAAAGAACCAAACAAATTCTGGAGCTGAAGAGCTCAATAAAGGAGATGAAGAACACATTAGAAGGCACTGGAAACAGAGCAGAGCAAATGGAAGAGAGAATTAGCAAACTCGAAGACAGAGAGATAGAAATGATACAGCTGGAAGAGGACAGAGAAATAAGATCTAAACAAAATGAAGAAATTCTGAGTACTGTCCGAGTCGTTCAGGAAGGGCAATGTTAGGGTGATGGGTGTCCCAGAGGGAGAGGAGCGGGGGAGGGGAGCAGAGAGCTTATTTAAAGAAATAATAGCTGTGGGGCTTCCCTGGTGGTCTGGTGGCTAAGACTCCGCACTCCCAGTGCAGGGGACCCAGGTTCGATCCCTGGTCAGGGAACTAGATCCCACACGCCACAACTAAGAGCCCATGTGCTGCAACTAAGAGTTCGCATGCCGCAACTAAAAGATCCTGCATGCTGCAACGAAAATCCCATGTGCTGCAACTGGCGCAGCCAAATAAATAAATAAATTTTTTTTTTTAAAAGAAATAATAGCCGAGAACGTCCCAAACCTGGGGAGGGAACTGGATATACAAGCCCAGAAAGCTAACAGAACCCTAATTGTCTCAATGCAAAAAGACCTTTTCCAAGACACATTATATTAAAACTATCAAAAGTCAATGACAAAGAATTTTAAAGCAGCCAGGGAAGAAGGATGGTCACCTATAAAGGAACCCCCATTAGGCTACCAGCAGATTTCTCAGCAGAAACTCCACGGGCCAAGAGAGGGGAGTGATATTTTGAGAACACCAAAAGAGAAGAACTGTCAGCCAAGAATACTCTGCCAAGTAAAGTTACCCTTCGGATATGAAGGGGAAATAAAGGCTCTCCCAGACAAACAGAAGCTGAGGGAGTTCATCACCACCAGACCTGCCTTACAAGACATGTTGGAAGGAGCTCTTCTACCTGAAACGAAAAGGCAAAAGTACACAAACTTTGAGTAAGGTGGTAAATAGAATCAGAAAATTGTGACTCTGTATCAGAATAGGTTGTTAAACATTTAATTCCAGCATAAAGGCTAAAGGAAAAGAAAGCAGTGAAAGTAACTATAGCTACTTCAATTTGGTAACAAAATCATAACACAAAAAGGGATAATTTGAGGTAACAAACAACATAAAATGGGAAGAGGAAAAGGACAGAAACCACACAGGCAAATGAAGATGCTGTCAGCAGAAAACGGACTACTTTATCTATGAGACATTTTATACAAAAAGTAATCTGGAATCTTGCTATTCTAAATGTGGTCTGTGGTGGCAGCATGGGCATCTTGGGTTGCTTGTCAGGATTGCAGAGTCTCAGGCCCCGTCCAGGGCTACCAGATTAGAATCCGCATTTTCATCACATCCCCAGGGATGTGCATGCGCTGGGAGACACCGATCTAGAACTGACCGTGCAGTTCTTCTCTTTTTCTTAGTGGGAGACTTAGCTTCTAAAATAGTTAAACCCTCCAGCTGTTTATCTATTTGTGTTTTTCTGTATTTGTCTTTTTGTTCACCTTAGATTTTTAGGTGAACTTCAGAGGAGACTGTTGTAAGTCTTGTGAACGATGGAGAGTAGCTGGGGGAGGTAGCTGGGGGAGGCACCTGGAGCTGCAGGGTCATCGAAGTCACCTGGAGGAGGCAGCGTGTGGCCGAGCGAGCCCGGCCTGCCGCGGCCTGGAGAGAACATTCGGAGCGGAGGGGCAACATGTGCAGAGGCAGGAAGGCAGGAAAGGGCATGTGTGAGTGGGAGTGCTGTGGTGAACTTGCAAGAGGACAGCGGGCCTTGCCACGGGGTCTGGGCCTGTCCCTTTGTTGCTGTCTGAGGTGTTCCGCTGTGCTGCCTCCGCTGTCAGCTCCTGAAAGTTTCCCGTTACTCTAATGCCCTGCCCTTCAGCTCTCCCAGACTCCCCTACCATCCTCACCTTGTTTAGCCTTTGCCAAGATGTGTTTTGGTATATTCTGTGCCAGGGGCCTCCTAGACAGCCTTTAAACTTCATTTCAAGCTCTCTGTGAGACCTGCACGCCTTCCAGCAGACTTGTCTCCGTAGCTGGGGTCCTCCTTGCCCCTTATGTATATTTTACGTTGTGCTAAAATTGATTACAAACGTAACGTTCAACCATGTTGATGTGTGCAGCCTATTCATTTTCAGTGTTGTGTAATATTCCATGTATGGAGATAATCAGTGTTGAACGTTTCTAAGGTATTGTCAATCTCTTCAGAAATCATGCTGCTGTAAATATTCTGGTTACATGGCTTCTTGAGTATATATATATATGAGTTTTTAAAATAACTTTATTTATTTTTGGCTGTGTTGGGTCTTTGTTGCTGCGCACGGGCTTTCTGTAGTTGTGGCGAGCGGGGGCTACTCTTCAATGCGGTGCGTGGGCTTCTCATTGTGGTGGCTTCCCATGTTGCGGAGCACAGGCTCTAGGTGCGTGAGTTTCAATAGTTGCAGCACGCGGGCTCAGTAGCAGCACGCGGGCCTCAGAGCATGAGGGCTTCAGTAGTTGTGGCGCGTGGGCTCAGTAGTTGTGGTGCACAGACTCAGTAGTTGTGGCTCGCAGGCTCAGTAGTGTGGCTCGCAGGCTCTAGAGTTGTGGCGCAGGGGCTTAGTTGCTCCGTGGCATGTGGGATCTTCCTGGACCAGGGCTGAAACCTGTGTTCCCTGCATTGGCAGGCAGATTCTTAACTGCTGTGCCACCAGGGAGGTCCCGAATATATGTATGAGTTTGTTTGTAGTGTTTTCAGTCTTATTTGACTGTGATCCAGAGAAACAACACTTTATAACGTGACCTGATTTCTGTGTGTATATATATATATATATGTATGTCAACTGATTTTTTTTAAAAAGTTTAACAAAGTTATATTTACCCTTTGTGTGATGCACTCATATCTTTTTTCCTTCTAAAAGTGAATACTTGTTGAGATTAAATTAATGAATTATGACCTGTTTAAAATATTGCTGTAGGGTGTGTTGTGTATGTGCGAATGTATATGTGTACATAGATGTGTCATGTCATGACTATAAATTGATAAACATATATGTATGTGTGTCAGCACGTGTGTGTGTGTGTGTCAGAGAGAGAGAGAGAGAGAGAGAGAACAGATTGTCTGGTGGAAGGGTTTATTCATCTAGAACTTGATTACATTTTACCACATTGTTTTTTAAATGGTTATACCTGTTTATATTGGTGTGGCCTCCCGAGTCTGGGAACTTAGCTTTTTATCATGTGTCCATGGTCTTTTAAAGCATTTACTTGGCACAGAATTGGTAAGTACTCATTGAGTAGTTTGGTGAAAGAAAATGAGGATTTCATACCTGTAACTGCATGACTACCATGTTAAGCAACTACTGTTTTATCAAGCCAGCTTTTTAGTTAAACTCACAAGGCTAATTTTATAGAGTGGATAACCCATTTGTAATATCGGTTAGGCTTTTAAAAGTCTATTTTTAGGGGTTCTTGACTATATTGTTCAGTTATGATAGTTATGTTCCAAAGAAAGATACATTGACAAAATTACATTATTATTTCAATTGCTAAAAAGTGATTGAGGCTAGAGTTTCCCGTAAGTGATAACAAGTTTTTTTTTTCCCTTGCAGGAATCAACAAAATGGTTTTCATAGCCTTAAATTCGTAAGACCTAAACATCATCTAACATTTAATTATATCTAGCTTTTGCTCAATAGTAATATAGCCATTTAAAAATTTTTGCTAGCATTATTCTTGTGCAAGGTTTTTTTACATTAAAGTCCCTTTCTTTTGTTGTTATAAAAATGCACCACTGTATTGGGTGCTACAGCTTTTTACCTGCATGGACAGTCATGTCCCGTTATGCAAGTTCATTCAGCCATAGCCTTCACATCAGGAAAATCGTGCTGTATAGAAAAGTCTCCATTTGTATTTGGCTGAGGTTGTAGCAGATTATTCTGAGGGGAATCATTCTATTTTAATAACAATGAAGCCCCACTTGGAGTGTGTTGAAAATCTTTGTTTTCTCCTCATGCTCTGGACCCACTGCCTGAGAGGGAAAGTTAAGATACAGTTGTTTTACAGACCAATGTAGGAACTTCTCTAGAGAAAGAAAGGTATTGTATTTTGATTATCGAAATTTCTTAACATGACAGTAACTTGCACTTAAGTAGTGCTTTAAAACTTTAAAAATGTTTTCCATACATGTCTCACCTAAGTACTGAGGGCAGCCATTCTAACTCCATCTAACAGATGGGAACCTGGTAGCTCAGTTTATTACTAGTTCAGGGTAATTTATGCAGCTCAGAGGTGGCCTAGTACATGGGCTGTGCTGGTCTGTTGACCGCTAACTCATTTTGACACTCTCGACAGTCAAACATATTTAAATAGAGCATGTCCCAGATGTTTGTCAGCTTATAGGTGTCACTTCTCAAATTTAAAAGCAGGATATTGTGGCATAAATTGTATATGCGTAACCTCCCTCCTAAGGAATTTTGGGGGAATGTGTTTAGTTTTACTGGGTTGAAATTATTGGCCTCAGTGGTATTTTGTAGATTCACTCTCACCTTTAGATAAAAAGTATGTACTTAAACAGAAACCTGAATTTTTAAAAAAGCTTTTTTTTGTTTTTTAATGTATTTATTTATTTATGGCTGTGTTGGGTCTTTGTTTCTGTGCATGGGCTTTCTGTAGTTGTGGCAAGCGGGGGCCACTCTTCATGGCGGTGCACAGGCCTCTCACTATTGCGGCCTCTGTTGTTGCGGAGCACAGGCTTCAGACGCGCAGGCTCAGTAGTTGTGGCTCACAGACCCAGGTGCTCCGTGGCATGTGTGATCTTCCCAGACCAGGGCTCGAACACGTGTCCCCTGCATTGGCAGGCAGATTCTGAACCACTGCGCCACCAGGGAAGCCCAAAAAAAGCTTGGTTTTTATTGATACCTCTTACTGTATTTTTTTCATAATCAAGTGATTTATAGAAATCTGTTATATATAAGCTTCTGAATATTTGATACAGTTTCCAGATAGTACTTTTATTTTCCATTTTACTTTAATTGTACAAGCAATATGTGAAGATAATCATAAGAGCATTTAAAATTATCAAGAAATAATACATTCAAAGATATGAAGAATAGTACAGCTGAGGCCTGTATTCTTGTATACTTAGGTGAGTTTCCCTACCGTGTTTTTCAGAGTTTTTTGACCATGACCCAAAGAGCTAACATTTTATAATGAACACCTTAGTTCATCTATAAGTTTTCTTAATCTCAGGGTTCTAGCTGAGATTTATTCATGTTGATACAAGGCTTCTTGAGGCAGTACTTGCAGTTTCTCATCCTACAATTAGTATTAATGGATTAAAAAAATCTGCCGCGATGCCCCCCCCCCCCCCACCCGCAGTGTGTTCATTGCAAAATGGAAGTTGTAGTTTTCAAGGGCATTTCCTCCTAATTACCAGTGAGGGTTTTTATGTGTTTATTGGCTGTACATTTCTTCTGAATTACTCATTTGTATCTTTTTGTCCATTTTTCTGTTTAGGGTGGTTGTCTGTTTCCTACTAATTTCTGTTCCATTTTTTAAAACCTCTTTGATTTTTACTTGTTGGTAATCTTTTAAGCAATACCCTACACATTTAATAAAGGACTTTTTACTGTGGGATATTACTACTCCTGGTTCAAATATGGTGAGTGAGTAAACTGTTCACATAAAGTAGTTTTAAATTCTTAGATTTGGGGGGAAGCTGCTAGGAAAAGAAAATTAGTAAACTCATTAAGGTTCTTGAAGGTTGATTTGTAACCTTTCAGCACAGCCAAGACACACATCTTCTTAGCAAGCTGCTGCTGTGCCATTTGAAAATATGAACGTGTGAATTCTGTAAGCCTCCATTAATTACGATTGTATAAAGAACCAGAATGCTTCTTATATGCTGTTATATTTTATTTATTTTTTGTGTTTTTTTTTTGCGGTACGCGGGCCTCTCACTGTTGTGGCCTCTCCCGTTGCGGAGCACAGGCTCTGGACGCGCAGGCTCAGAGGCCATGGCTTACGGCCCCAGCCGCTCTGCGGCGTGTGGGATCTTCCTGGACTGGGGCACGAACCTGCGTCCCCTGCATCGGCAGGCGGACTTCCAACCACTGCGCCACCAGGGAAGCCCTATTTTATTTTTTAATACTAGCTTTTCTCTGTTTCTTCTCTGTAATTAGGTCCTCGATGGGCTTCCTGGAATATTGGTGTGTTTATTTGCATCAGATGTGCTGGCATCCATAGGAATCTTGGGGTTCATATATCCAGGGTCAAGTCAGTCAACCTAGACCAATGGACACCGGAACAGATCCAGGTAAACATCTCCCTACCGAGAAATTATTGAAAATATTTAAAATGGATTTATAATCTTTAATCCTTATTGCACCTAAGGATTAACATTGAAAAGTAGTATATTGAAATATGGATACGCCACATACAAAATTCGAGTGTTATCTGAATTGTCAGTTCACAGATGTGTATTTTTTCTTGGTTCTATAGTAAAGTCAGTTTTTAATCTATTTTTACATAAAATGTTGATTTTGAAGTATTTAAAAAATAAATTTATTTTCCTTGTGCTGATGAAATTTGCAGATATAATTCCATAGTCTGTTTTGCTTTGCTGTCAGTAGAGGGCGCCTGGGTAAAGACAAAGAACAGACCACCTCTTCCTGAGCGCTAACTGGAAGGCCTTCCCTTCTGTGCAGGGGTGGGTGTTCTCCATAGGCAGATAGGGCCGAGGGGTCGGAAGACAGCCCAGTTAGCAAATGTTCTCGTGACTGATTTGGGCTTGTTTCGAGCGGTTTAGCTTTTTAGAGAGAAATTTGTAATTTTAAGGGCTTGCCCTTTTTCCAGTGTGACAGTATTAAATCCTCAAAATCATACTTGCTAGTTCTTAAGGTTAATTGCTAATGTAAAAATGATTATTTCTCTGGTTTTATTTTATAGTTCACAGTGAAATTACATAACTTTTTCTTACGACCTTTTCAAATTACTTTTAGTCAGCATGAAGCCTAAATATACAGATATATGTAGTTGAACTTCAGTGATACACACACAAATCTCACAATCATAAAAGAACAAAAATAACACAAAAATTGGCATGGGTGGGGTGGGGTGGGGTGGGGTGAGGGTGGAAAGAATAGAATAGAATGCTGGGAGGGTGTGGTCATTAAAAAACAATACATAGACTTGGTTAAAGAAAGTAAAATTTCTATACTGAAGACATATTTATGTCAAAGTAAGTTCCAGATGTAGCAAAGATTTAAATATTAAAAAAAATTAAACCTCAGAAATACTCAAAGGAAAAAAAATAGAATAGAGATTTTTCAGGCCATAAAGTCAAGCATAATTTACTTAGTTTAGTCTTAGACTAGTTTTTGAACATTTTGCTGGCTAGAGCATAAAAGGAAATATGGAACTTTGTGTATTTTCGAGATCCTTGAGGAGAAATTTTACTTGTTAATCAAGGAAGCAGAGCTTTTTGAACATTTTATATGAGGCAGTGTTCTTAGTAACATCTCTGTAGTAACTGTGGTGACAGATTTCATGACATTGTTTAAGTTGTTTTTAAGAAAACATGTAGCTTGAAAATGTAGCTTGGTGTCTGTAATGGATTATGGAGGTACAAAACATTCAAGACCCAGTGTATTGCCTTTTTAATGGTTCATTTCAGACTAAGGAGAAAATGTGAAATCCCTGGACAATTAAATTCTCCAGAAATATTATTTTTCTCAATTAGGCTGCTGAAAGGAGTTGAGTAGCAGGTTATTTGAAGTAGGCAGTTGTTCTTTTTTAATAGTTTAGAGCATAACTTCCCAAACAGAGGGCTGTAGTCCACTGGTTTTCTGTGGGATTGGTTACAGGTACAAAGCAAGATCCTATATTATTAAATGTGTAAGGATTTTGAAAGCAATTATTAAGTAACATACAGTCTTTGAAATGGTATTTGAACACATTTGCATGGTTCCAACTGTCAGCTTCTTCAGATAAGAGTTACTGTTTTCGAATGCAAGACTTTTGATGAGTACTTCTCACAGAGGATGCTCTGTGTGGCTCCGTAAGCCGTGGGGCTGCTTCTGCAGGTGAGGAGGGTAAAGGTAGGTGCACTCCTGCAAAATCAAATTGAGGAGACAATGAAGTTTCACTTTAAAGAAGAGCAGGGAAGCCTAACCACACGGACAGATCTTGTGGGGGGCTTGTCGGCTTGCTTGCAGGCAAAGCCAGAGTTGTTCTTTGGAAACTGGCCCTGGACTGCTGTGTGGTGAAGAGGAAGAAGCGGTTGGCCAAGACCCCAGGCTCCACACTGCGGAGCACAGGGGTTGTTTTAAGGCCGCTGGTTCTAGAGAGGCCGCAGAGCAAAGTGATTGAGAAAGTTGTCTCTGGAGCCAGATGGCCAGGTAGGCCTGGGCGGTGCTGACAGGATGCCCAAGCGCAGGTGCCTGAGCGCGGTTGTCTGCGAGGTGGGGTGGCAACTGTCCCCATGCAGGGGCTGTGAGGACCAGCTAAGTTAGGGCGGGTAAAGCATTTACAACGGTGCCTGGCATGCTTTTTATTGAGGTATAGTGATTTACAGTGTTGTGCTCTTTTTAGACGGGCACATCTTGAACACTCAGTAGCGCCGACTTGTCAGTTACCAGTAGGATTAGTCCATTTGTTCACTGCGCAGACCCTCGCTGTTGCTGCTCTGAGTATCTTTCTGATCTTAAGCAATTAGCTTCCCTAGTGAATCTGCTGTGATGAATTGGTTGCTAAATGTACTACTGAGTAAACAAACAAATGGACCCATTGTGTGGTATTACTGAGTATAGAAGAATTACTTCTTGAGAATATTTGTGAGAAGTAATTCACGTTTAGTGGTATTGGATGGTAAGGCATTCAGAGATGAGTGGTTAGGTAGTGGCATCCATTGTCTGTTGAGGTCACTCCTTATTCAGCTTTAAGCAGATCCTATTTCCTGTGGTGGTAGGTGTGTTCCTTACAATCCAGTTCTATCCACCCTTGGCATTATTTATTTATTTATGTAGGGACAAAAAAGAGGTATGATTACAGAGAGAATCCAGATAAAAGTTTTACGTACCTTGGCAGATGTCTTTATAGTCATCCACCTGTATCCTCGGGAGGTTGGTGCCAGGACCCCCACGGACACCGAAATCCGTGGACGCTCAAGTCCTTTACCTGAAATGGTGGAGCTCCTGGACACGGGGCCGTGCATGGGCAGAGCTGACTGTGTGTGTCAGCAGAATCCCGGTACGGATACTCTGAGCGCGTCCATCACTAGGGAGAGGTTCCTTGTGTCCATTTCTAGTCAGGACCCCCCAGGGGCAGCCGCTGCACTGATTTCTGTTCCCTTAGGTTGCTGTGCATTGGAACTTTTGTCTTTTGGAGTCTGTTCTTATTAACTCTGAGTCTAGGTTCAGATTGGGGAAAGTGAAGATCGCAGTGTGATTTAGTGCTCCATATCCTTACGATGTAAGAATTTATTTAGCATAGAAACTGCTTGGGCGATACTTGCTCACAGAGTAAAAGAAATGCTTTCACTGCGTGTCGTCAGTTCTGCTCTGGGTCTTCCCCACCACCACCTGTACATGTCATGGGGATCGTGTCTCTCATTTTTAAAGATGATACTTCGTTTTGGTTTTATTTATTTATTTTCTATATTTTATAAGTAAATGTGGAAACATCTAATCTCTGAGCCCCGTCACCCTGTTGAATAAAAGTGGTTTTTGTTAACATACTAAGTTTTGCCTCAGGACTTCTTATCAACTGATATTATATATACATCATATTTATGTCAGTTATTTATATGTTTGTGTGGCAGTCAGTGTTTAGGGCATCTGTCATGTTATAGCTGTGTTAGTATTGCTGTATGCTTACTTTTAAAAGAAAATAATTTATCTACCAAAACTTATTTGTATTTTGATAGAATGGAAATAGAGTTATTCACCTTAAATTTTAATAAAACAGTTTTTTTAATAGTGGTTCATAGATTAAATGTCTTTGATCTTGGGTTTATTATTGGGTACTTCTCAAATTTTTGGAAAGGATCAATGTGTCAATACTTTTATAAATACTATAGCTTTTCTTTTAAATTTTGTACTGGTTCATCAACTCCACGTCTCGATTACCATTTTTCCCCATTATTTAAAAATTCTTAATTATTCATTTTCCAGTGTCTGTATTGAAGGAGTTAAAGTAGAGAATACAGTAAACAACAAGGTCGCACTGCATAGCACAGGGAACTGTATTCAATATCCTGCAAGAGACCATAGTGGAAAAGAACATGAAAAAAATTACATATATATATGTATAACTGAGTCACTCACTTTGCTGTGCACCAGAGAGTAACACAACAGTGTAAGTCAGCTGTACGTCAATAAAAAAGGTAAATTAAAAAAAAAGAAATGGGGATTAAAAAAAATGAAGAGTAAAGTTTCTTAGCTCACTTTGTAGATAGCTTCGTGTAAATTGTGTTGTCCAATAAAACACCTTAGTGAGACTTTGTCCATAGTGGAAAGTATACTACGTATATTTGGTGTTTAAATTGATAACTTTTGGACCACTTTTAATATTTTATGTATCTATAAATCTTTTAGTAATTGTCTCTCACGTGCTCTTTGTTTTACTACTTACTAGTGTCATTTATTGATATGGTATTGGTATTTGTTTGGAAACACCAAGATAACACAACTAAAATGTATTCATGTATAAAATATATGCAGTCTCCCTAGGCATAGTGGACTTGCCTTCAACATTTTGTAGGCATTTTCCCTTCCATGTCTTTATAGCTTTACCATTTGTGCTTTAGCTTTGGACTACACTTTGGACTAGAAGGAGGGGTCTTTGAACCCAGCTCTCCTCACATCATCGTTTACTGTTACAACAGAAGAACAGAAGCTCTCCTCTCATTTTCTGTCCACCCATCCTCTGAATGTTTCCGATCTGACTTCCAGCTGTTTGTTCTCGTTTTAGGGGCAGGGTGGAGGAAGGTGGTGGGTGCCGGTTTCGCTGCCTTTATTTTCATTCTCAGCCTTCCTTCCTGCTTTTCCACCTAATTAAAAAAATTATGTTCATTTGGAGACATCTTTTCCGGACGCGCAGGCTCAGCGGCCATGGCTCACGGGCGCAGCCGCTCTGCGGCATGTGGGATCTTCCCGGACCGGGGCACGAACCCGTGTCCCCTGCATCAGCAGGTGGACTCTCAACCACTGTGCCACCAGGGAAGCCCCTGGAGGCATCTTTAAACTCTTTTCTCCTCTTTGAAACACGCTGCCACACTCCGGCCTTTCATAAAAGTTTCGCCTTGTACCCTCTGACCCCCACAAACAGCCCCCAACTCTGTTGTGCTCCTTTACTCGCTGGTTTGCTTGTTCACCAGTTAGCGTTTACCAGGTACTCACGGTGGCCGGCCACTGTCCTCCAGCGACTGGCTCTTACCCTCCTTTAGCAGCTGAATTTCTTGAGTAAGGTCTTTACCTGCTATTTCATTTCTTTACCTGACTTTTGCCTCTGCTAGCTCATTTTTATTCCCGTCACTCTGCTGAGTTTGCGCTCACAAAGAGTACAGTCACTCCTGTGGCCGCGCCCAGCTCTCCGCCCACCTCCGCCTTGGACTCCCTGCTTCCCTGACACTCTTCGCTGCGTCCTTGAAGCTTTTTCTTTAAAGTTACTATCCTCATCTTTTGTTTTGTTTCATTATTTAGGCGCTGTATTTTTTTTCCTGTTTCTTTTTCTGCTTTTCCCTCCTGCTGGAGACTTGATACAGTTTTGTCTTTAGCCTTTTTGCTCTTTTATCTTTCTCCATGTGGAAAACTCAGTTACTCTTGTGGGTTCAGCCGGTATTTTTCAGTGCAGATGGTTTTTCCCTCTCTTTCCAGTAGTGACTTCTATAGAGTTTCAGTTCTTCTTTTAGATTGTCTGTTCGAAACCTTTGGTATTCATGGATTCATCATGCCTTAAGAAACCTTGGATATCCTTGGCATGAAGTAATTGGTAATTTTCCCAAGTGTGTTTGGTAAGGCTGGAGTTAGCCCGTTAGGTTGATTCCAAGGCACTGGAATTTCAACATGGTTTTACATTATCTACTCATATTTGTATATTGAAGAACTCTTGTGAAGTAATTAAAAACCTTGTTGCTGTGTGAAAAATGTTTTGCATAAAATATAGAAAGCCGACTGCTAATGCAATGATAGAAGTTAAGAGAAAGGAATAGATGTTACCAGGCATGGATTTTTTTTTTTTTTTGCTAGATAACATGATGCATTTGAGTAGAATAAAGAGCAGAATATCAGAATTAACAGCTGCTCTTTAACAGTATAAACAGAACCTCTAGCTGTTTCATACGGAAACAGGAAAAAAGGATTTATGAAATTGTTTCAGTGTTTCATTATGGAAAATCTTGCCCACAGTCATAGTAATTAATGTGTATGTTTGTAAATGTTAAGATTGGTAGATGTCTATTTACCTGTAGCTTGGTACATCGAAAATTTAAATAATCATCTGGTTATCCAGACTGGCTTTCTCTCCTGTGCCTTTGTATTCCATCAGTTCTTAATTTTTTCATTGTTTCTTTTGCTTTCCATTTTTCCCCCTTTTCTCCGCATGTTCCAATATACTTGTAAAATTCCAAAAATACGGCAGCCATAGGGAGTCTAACTTAAGCTAGTGTGTGGAAGTTCCAAGGTAACACATGCAGGTACTAGAAGGCAGTACTTTTCAGCATTTCAAGCCGCCCCAAACTGAAATTGATTGCCTTGGAGAGTAGTCAGTTTACCATCACTGGGTGGTTTGTGCCGAGGCTGGACGAGCACCTGGAGGTGTGTAGCTGGGCTCCAAGCATTGGGTGGCAGGTGGGGAGAAGTTTGGACGACTGAAGTCTCTTCCATGCTTGAGATTCTTTGATTGTATGCCCGGTCCTCTTTGGTTACCACAGCAGTTCAAAATACATTTTCATTATCTGTGTTAGAATAAAGACGGCGAATCACAGTTAGAGATGTGATTCAACTTTTTCCAAAAATCAAATTCCACCCCAGAGGATAAAAATGTTCTGAACTCTTCAGTAATTCAAAAGAATGTGACAAGATTATTGGGTTAAGTCTGAAAGACGGGTTCTAAAAATGTTTTGGACGAACTTTTTTGCTCTTCATATTTTATTTCATAAAGAGAAAATCACTAGCTAAATAAATAGGTATCGATTTCTATAACCTTGTCATTCCCGGAAAAACCTACGGTAAGGTAACCTGTTGTAGCCTTTAGTTTAATTTGGCAATAGATGTGTCATAGCGTTGACCTGCTTGTCTTAATTTAAACTTTTGATTTTTCTTAGAAAAGGATTTTTCCTAAGGAAGCTACTAACATCATGGATTTCTGGCTAATCTTCATCAGTAAGCTTTGCTGTATTCTGTCACCTCAGCTTGAATTCCTAATCAGGCCAAATCAGGGCGAATAGGCAAAAGGGACTTGATAGTTACTTTAACTACTCTGTAGGTAGAAAGGCAACTAAAATGACAGGTACTTTTTATGTTGTGGTCATGTTGTGTGCATCCTCAGTGGTAAAATTGGGGTGTAAAAGGTTTAAGAGTTGGGGATGAAAGTGCCTGAATACACTGAAGAAGTTTTCTCCTCTTTCACTTTCTGACATAGTATGTTTTGGATGGAGTTATGATAAATTTTATTCTCTGGAAGCGTATTAATTTTGTGAAATGAAACGACTTACAGTTGATGTTAAGTTCAGCCTCCTGTGAGCTCCCTCTGCCGTCTTTAAAAAATGGAAACCGGGAGCTAGAGTGTTGTTAGGCAATCAAAACTTAAATTTTTACTTGAATCATGCGGTTGTGCAGGTTTGTTTAACTTGGAGCAGGATCCAAGGATGTATCACATTGATCCTTTCTCCGGGCCTGGTGTTAGCCCTTGATGAGTAATTAAATTGTCAGTTCCTTGCAAAAAATGGCATTATGGCACCATTTTAAGTCTTTAGGTGCAGGTGAGATAAGGTATTATGTTTTCCTGGGAGTTCTGCAGAGGAGAAAGATGCATTAAATAAAACATATTATTAACAGTAATCTTACCTGTGTTTTTAAATGAGGCTACTAGCACGTGTAAAACACTGTAGCTGGTTCATTATCTTTCTGTTTCCCAGCGGTGGTGTAGATGTGTCGCGGCTGTTAGGTGGTCGTCTGGAACCACTGCAGCCCTGTTTTGCTTGATGTTTGCATGATCTGTCTTCTTTCATGCTTTTATGTTTGACCTGTCTCAGTCTTGAAATATAAGAGGTTTCTTTTAGACAGGAAATACCTGCATGTGGTATGCTCTTCCAATATGTAGTTTCAAATTTTTTATTTCAGTGACTTTTTAAAAACTAGTTTTTTAGTATCGTGTTTCCTTGTTTGAATTTCCTTTTTCAGTGACTCTTACCTGGCTGTTGGGTCTTCATTGCCTGACTCTATTATTTGTCACTTTCTTCGATCCTTTTCATTACTTTTTTTTTTTCATTAAATTTTTTTTCTTCTTTTGCCTCTCCAGTTTTCTTAAATCGTTGTTTGCTGTGTTTATTTGTTCTGGTCATCTATTTGATTTCATATTCATTTCTGAAATATTTTTTCTTTTATTTCTAATTCTTTTCTTGAGTTCTCGTTTTAATTCTGCATGTTTCTAATTTCTGATCTAGTTGTTCTTTCATAACACCACATCCTTAAACTCATTTTACATATTTTTTCGTATTTTGTATTTATGTCTTCTAGCTTTAGCTTAGAATTAATAGGCTACTGTTTTGATCTGTTTCCTGGGTGTATTTGTTCTCGTGTGGCTTCACCGTCAGAGATGTTGTTCCACGTCTTATTCTCCTTTTCTGATAACTTTAATGAGACTTGACCTTGATTTGTTTTCCGTTGATCATCTTTATATGACATTGGTTTTTCATTACCTTTAAAAGGAACTCATATTCAAGATAGCTTTTCTAACCTCACAGACCTCTCTCTTCTGTTGTTTTCACATGATGTTTAAAAAGTAAAACCACTTGTTTTCTGAGATGATCGCTCTGTTCCCTTCTCCCACTTTTATCTGGACCTTCTCGTCCTTTATCGCCATTTTTTCTGTCCTGCTCCGTTTTGAATTACTCAGTGTAGGGCCCTGTCCTGGAAGGGAGATCTGGTGGTTCCTCATGGGAGCGCCTCCCCATTCCCAGCTTCTTGCATTTCCTTGCTCTTCGGGTGGGTAAAATCCCTTTCAGCTTCATCTGCTTTCTTCACGTTGCTTCACAGCAGTTTCCAGTTTGTATTTCTGCACTGTCTTAGTGGTCTGTTCTCAGATCCACCTGTCACCTCATTAGCTGCGGGCAGGTCTAGTGGTCAATTATGCCTCGTCCTTACCTGATGGCATCTCGGGATTTGTGGGGATCCTCCATCACCAAATTTCAGTGTGAATATTGTACATGGGTTTTTAATCTAGTACTACTTTTTTTTTTTGTAAGGAGCATCTCAGAGCTTCAGAAACTGTCACTGCTGTTACAGAATTCCCATGACAAATAATATTTAATAGAATAAAATTGTCATTAAAACAGCTAATTTGAAGCACTCCATGATTTAACCACATTTGACCTGTATATGTTAGAACATTGTTTAACCTCTCAAGGTTTTGACCCTTAGATAAATTTCCATAGGGCCTTATATAACCAGACACATAATAAGCTTTCAGTTCACAATTCTTGGTATACACTTATTCAAGAGACCCCTGGTCAAACAACTTTTTTCTTATTTTGTGGGAGGACTCATTATAATTCCATCAAACTGATGAAATTTCTCAAATTGTGGCCTCATGTACACACTTAACTTTTTTTTTTTTTAATTGTGTATCCATTTTACAGATTTTCTGCAATGGCCCATTCTCATTGTATTTTTAAATTTTATTTATTTATTTATTTATACAGCAGGTTCTTATTAGTCATCAGTTTTATACACATCAGTGTATACATGTCAGTCACAATCGCCCAATTCATCACACCACCACCACCCTGCCGCTGCCCTGCGAACCATTTGACTGAGATTCAGCTTAGGCCACCTCCTTGCCAGGATTGTTAAATGTGTCCTCAAAGGAGCAGAGTAAGGTGGCAGCACAGTGCGGGGTTTATCTATTACCTGATGTGCAGAAAGAAATGTGATACTGTCTATAGCAAAATTTAATCTGTGAAGTTTAATAGGATGTTTGCATTTTAAACAATCCATTGGGGGAACAGGTCACATTTATTTTGAATCTGAATGTGCACGATTGTGATTTTTTTCTTGATTTTATTAATTGTTTTTGAGGTTAAACTTTTAAAAATATCAGTAATGCTTTTTAGAGTTCCCTTTTCCTAGTGACTGGCTATAGTTCTTGGCTCAAGTCACTCATTAACCCTATTAATTCCGTACTGTCTAGGTGGGACTGAGAGTGTAACCAAAGAAATCACAAGCTACTTGAAGATAAGGGCTTCTGTCCCATAGGGAGTGCTCTGTTGGGTAGGAAGTTGTTGAGTGGCAGTGAATGTAGAATACCTGTGTGAGTGGATCATGTGGGAACACAATTATTGTTAATTTCATTGCACACAGTATTTTAGAGGCGAGGTTGCTTCTCTTCCTGCTTTCTGTGAATGTAAGATGATCGAGAATAGCAGGTGTGGTCAGGGCGCTGGCCTGGGACTCTGTAGACCTGGGCTCGGGGTTAGGCTTTGTTGGCTAAATGATGGGCCATTTTCAGCAAGTTACTTAGTAGTGGCTCCTTTTTTTCCCTTAAAAAAAAAATACCCTCAGTGTCTAGTGATATCATAAGTTCTAAACATATCTTTTAAATGTCTCATTACCTTTTTGACAGTGACCTTTATTTATTAATTTCTAAAAGCATGCAGCAGTGTGCAGAGGGCCTTCTAGGCAGAAGGATAGAAAACGTGTCGTATTTGAGAAAGTAAGGTAGTTATCGGGTGCAGTTGTATGTGCATAGGGGGTGAAGGTGGAAGTTGTGGGCAGGGGCTGGTTTGGCCTTGATCCTGTGAGGGATGGGGGATGGGGAGAGGGACAGCCTACCAGCTCTTAACGTGTTCTCAGTTGAAGAGCGACACCTAACGTTATGTTCCTTTTAAGAACATAAATCCAAGGGGCTTGTTCCTGCAGTGGCCTAGGCAGTGGGTGACTAGATCTTCAGCTGAAGTAGTGGCAATGAGGTTGATTAACGGGATAAACCTACAAAAATATTAAAGTTAGAATCACTAAGACTTCTGACAGAAGGGGCAAGAGTCCAGATGACTCCTGAGCTGGGTCTTAATCACCTAGGACGAAAGTAGTGGTTTATCCCTGGACTTCAAATGGTATGATTTCATAGTAAGTAGAGATAACAGAAGACTGTAATGTGAAACTTTTCCAGTTTTGTCATAACAATGTTTAATTTTATTGCTTAAAAGAAAAAAGAATTCATTCTCTGAATTTGTAGCAACTTAGCCAGTGCTGCACCTTATGAATCAAGATCTGAGAATATCTAGAAATTGTGAAAAATAGGAAAACTGGTACCTCTGATTCCACATCATCATTTAACAATTTTAATGTTTAAATACGTGTGGTTTACTTACTTTGTTCTTAAAAACAACAATTAAAACAGAAAGAGATCAACTCCCCTAAAACGCAATTTCATGAAAACGGAAGGAATGGACTCTGTATTAAATATTTCCAAAGAGCTCCTGAGACCAAAAACAGTGGCCCTTCTTTTCCAGCAGCTGGAACCCAAAAGATCTTGAAACCAGTCCTGAAAAGCTTGCTCCTATGCAAGAAATCCTGGTGGCTTTTGAGAGGAAGATAGAGAACTATTCTGGGAAATTTCAAGTGGTAGTAGAGGTGAGTCATTGACATGCAGAATTGCCAGGGACTACAATTTCTCTGTTTAATTATGAGGTTTTAAAATATATACACACACACACGCACACGCACGTTCAGCTAAGGCAGTTTGAAATGTTAGTCTTTGTGTTCTACAAATTCTAATGAATAGAAAATAGAGCAAGTGGTGCTCCCTCTCCCGCACAAAACCACATACATGGAAATCTTAAGAAGCAAAAACTAATAGTTGAAAGTTTAGTGATGTCATCTTCAGCAAGATTAATGAAGGTAAGGATACTGGGAAAACACCTGGCATGTAAATGGCATATTTATATTTTGAATGTATTCTGACTGTGAGATATTCTTGGATGGAATTTGTTAAATGTATTAATTTTATTCGATCATAACGTCTCGGATTGTCAGGAGACCCTGTTCTCTTAGTGGAGGTGGAGGGCCCTAGTGAGAGGAGGTCTCCTTGCTCTGAGTCACATGCTGCTTGGATCCCTGGCTAAGCTCCCTCTGGATGTATTTTATTTAGGAACAGTGTAGGATTAATGAAGCCCCCCTCTAACTCTTTTATTGTGTTGGGGAGTGGGAAACATATGGACACGGTACAAACATCAAAGGGTACAGAAGGTGTAAGATAGGTGGTCTCCCTCCCATTTTTGTCCCTCAGTCATCCAGTTTCCCTCTGTAGGAACAACCCTGTTTTTCAGTTTCTTGTATATTCTTCCTGAAATGTTTTATGCATATATACAAACATACAGATGATACACATTTTTAGCTATTTTCATATCCTTACACAACAATCTTTTGACCTGGGAGTAAGAGTCTTCTCTCTCCCACCCCCGTCTATTTCTCAGAAAATGGGTAGAAGTGTTCTAATTTACATAGTTTTTTACCTTTTTTTCTCCAGATTTAGCATAGACCTGTAGCGTATTTCCATGACATGCTGATGTGTAAGATTCTATTATTTTGATGTTTTGCATTTTTGCCATTGGGAATTTAGAAGATCTAAGTGCCACATTATAACCTAGTCATTTGCAACAAAGCAATTAGTAATCTCAGTGCTTTGTTTTGTAGCTGTTATTCTTTTTTTCCACTTACTCCATTTTTAAAAATAGCCAGTAAACCCCAAAGGGCAAGTCAGTATACACATAAAAATTTATGAAAACTATGCAGATAGCTTCCTGAAACAGTCCATTAATGTGGGTTTCAGTTTGCTCATAAATGGTTGTTGCCAAGAGAGAGAAAGTACAGGAGACGCTCCAGGGACACTTGGGGTAGGTGCTGAGCAAAGGGGAGGGCGCACAAGGTGAAGGAGAGGGGAGGCCCAGGCGCCTGGCTCCTAAACGCAGACCCAGGCCCTGGGCTGGACTGCACTGGGTGTGCGCGGGCTAGGGCAAATAGGAGCAGCCTGCCCTGGAGTAGTGGCTTCACGTAGTTAGATTCCACATCCCAGGAGTTTGGAAGGTTAAAGAAAAGAAAAAATGTGACGAATTTTATTCTCAGGAGAATGAATCATTGAGTTGGAACTTCAGGTGGCCTGTCACTTACCTTGTCTTTTATTATTTCCTGATATTGACAATGACAAACTTGGGCACACTGTGTTTCTGTATGTTCCTGTTGCCTTTTATCTTTGCATTCATTTCATGGCCCTTTTTGCAGTAAAACTGTTTTTGTGTGCTGCTTAATTACCATGTTTTTCCACTGGAGATGCCCCATTGACATAAAACAATGCCTTTTTTTTTTTAACATACACAGTAGTGTTACATAAAAATAAAATTTCCTATTACATTTGTTTGCGGTATGTTTATTAAATTACACAATCCAATAACTAAATGCCAATTAAAACTTTAAATTGACAACCTCAGTTCTCTGTAAAACGTTAAAAAGTTTAGAAC
Organism: Phocoena phocoena; assembly: GCF_963924675.1. Taxonomy (NCBI): domain Eukaryota; kingdom Metazoa; phylum Chordata; class Mammalia; order Artiodactyla; family Phocoenidae; genus Phocoena; species Phocoena phocoena. Next base: position 83,211,975 of record NC_089230.1, on the reverse strand, counting down.
TCTTTTAGCATATAAGATTTATTGTTTTCTTTGGTTTTTTTTTTTTTTTTTTTGTGGTATGCGGGCCTCTCACTGTTGTGGCCTCTCCCGTTGCGGAGCACAGGCTCCGGACGCGCAGGCTCAGCGGCCATGGCTCACGGGCCCAGCCGCTCCGCGGCATGTGGGATCTTCCCAGACCCGGGCCCGAACCCGTGTACCCTGCATCGGTAGGCGGACTCTCAACCGCTGCACTACCAGGGAAGCCCAGTTTTATTGTTTTTTAGTGCAAAAACTGGGACTGGGTGATATGTTGTCTACTTAGAAAGTTTCAGAAATAGAAATGCTCCATCTACATTAGATTGTGATGACAATGTGTTTAGCCCACAGAGGCTTTTCAGCATTTTGATTCAAACAGTATTTTTAAAAATTGAATCTCAAGTGATGTGTTAGGCTTTGGTCAACTGTTGTTCTGTGTATTGGATTGTGGGGGAGAAACTGAAAGCACTCAGATTATGAGGACAAGTGCTTTTAATAGTGGGCTTTGGGATTCTTAAGTCTGTCCTATTATACCATTTCCAGGTGAAGCCTTCCTTTGCGGTTATAATGGTGATGGTTTTGGATGAAGATCGTTCATCAAAAAGTACAATGTAAAATTCATCTTTCTAGGATGATATAAAGTATAAAAGGAGGACAGATTGAATTTAATAGGCATAGTAAATAACATTAATTTTTAAATATGTCCTGCCTAAATGGCATTTATCATAACTGCGGAGTACACATTTCACTTATTCTTCAATATATTAATATATCTTTTCTTAAAGTAAAAATGAATGTGACTTTGTATTTCATATATTCTCACAATGGTTTGTTTGTCAAGAATATCAATACATTTCTGCTCACTGGATGCTTGCCTTGTTTTTAAAACATCAGTTTTGAGATGAAGTATAGTTTACTATGTAAATAAATATTTCTTTTAAAATATTTTTAAAACTCTGTAACTAATTCCTTGAATTACCCAGCAGGGAACCTCTTTGTGCTTGTTTCCTCATCTGTAAAATGAAAACTGAGCCGCTAAAGCAAAGAGCCTGGTGTTCATGAGCCTTGTGTGATATGGTCCCCAGTTCCATTGGCTGCAGCCTGAGGTGTCTAGACTGCCAGTGGCCGATGTTGGTTCTGTCGAGTTTAATTCTAGTGGAGACTCCTGGGCCTGTTACTTAACATCTTGCAGCTTCAGTTTCCTTTCCTGTCAAATTAGGGTAATAATACCTAAATCCGGATTTTAAAAACTTTGAAATGGCATATATATAAGCAATTGACGTATTATAATATATATGCAATTTATATATTATATATAATACATCTAATTTATAATACTGTATTATTTATATATATTAATAAGATATTGAGGCTAATGCTTGTTATTGTAGCTGTTAGGCTGTTTCATTATTTTCTTCTGCCAATTACCAGAATTTGCTCTTAAGTCCAATAGAAGAAATTTTCACGTGTTCTGTAGGGCCCTTGCCTGTAGTGTCTTGACACTCTGAGGGCAGGTAGTTTGTACCACACTCCTATCACCTCCCCAGAATGCCAGCTCCTGTTGTTTTTTTCTCTTCACTCTAACCATCTCCAGTGGCTGAACCAGCTTCATCTCCACTAATCCTTTCATTGCAGACTTTCCTTCCACCCTACTCTGTTCTACTTTTTAGAAACTTAGAAATTATTTGAGCTTACTAGTGTCTTCCTTCTCCTTACAAAATGATCTCTCTACATCCGTGATGTTATTGAATCCTTGTTTCCCCCAGTCCCAGCTAATAGAGACACACACACACGCGAGCACCTGCGTCAGGTCACTTTTTGGCAGTGGTCTCCTGTAGAAATGGCTCATAATTTCACATTACTTCTCCCTTTCAGATTTTATACCTTTTTGTCCTCCTGTCTAACTGTGATGGATAGCATCCCTAGAACAAAATTAAATAATTTGGTATAATGTACTTGTATGCCTTGTTCTTAATTTTTTATTTTGCCAAAATAAAATATTAATGACCTATATTAAAGAGAATATTTATATAAAATGTATAGAGTCATATGTATTGAATATAAGATAATATCACTGATTGTAAGAAACAACTACATTTTATGGACTAATTAGAAGAAAATGATCACTTACAAGACACGATCAGTTGTAAGATGCAGTTCTACTTCATGAATGTTATAATATGAAGAAAAATGTAACTTTGGATCAATGAGATATGGCAAGTATAGCAGTTACTGTTTTAGTCTTACTAAATTTTCTGTTAAAATTTTTATGTACTCTCGTTTGTGTGTTAGAAACTTCAAGTTTTCTTATTTTTGTAGTTTCTGTGAGCTGTATCTAAGTTACTTTTTGGTTCATTGCATATATTATGCACACTTTCTCTTGGTCTCATTCTTTCCAAACGTTTGATGCCTTTATGATGACGTGAGTTGGTCGTCTCTACTACTGAACTCCCACGTGCCCCCGCACAAAGATGCGGCGTCATTGAATGCTTGCGATGGAAAGCAGTCTTCCTTTTTTCAGGAAGGGTTAGCAGTCCTGACAGTCTCTCCGCTCTTCTCCCCACTCAGAGGATTGTTCCCTAGCCCTCCTCACACTGACTGAGTCCATGCTGCTGTGCCTCATGACACGGGGGAGCCCTTGGCCTGCTCTCTTCTCTCCAGAGCTAGAGAGCAAAACATTTTCTTGTTTCTCAGCTTACTATCCCTTAGTGTTTCCCAGCCCTTTATTACTTCACGTTCTCATTATCTCTAGAGGAATGACTTAGAAATCTCATTTACCCTGAAAGAATTCTTATGTTGAGGTTGGGTGGTGTAGGTATCCAGAAATGGGTTTACATTAGTATCTTGCATAACTTAGAACTCTCAGTTGGGAGAAAAGTCACTGTATTTTTTTAATCTGAAGGAAGATGGTTCTGTATCCCCTTGAGGGCTACAACCCAAGGGTGACATCTAGTGATCTGTTAAGCCTAGATTGTCTTCTTGGGGATGCGGGGTGGGGGGGTGTGTGTTTAGGAAATCAGGGGAAAGAGGAATTATAAAAGCAGATCTTTCAACCAGTTAAAATATTTTAAGGAACTTAAGCTCCCTGAAAATGATGTAAAATAGTGATAGAGTAATGTTTTGTTTGTAAATGTTAGTTCAGTTTCTAATGTAATAGAATATCCTGGAAGTACTCTTTGGTTAGTCCTTACTCATAGGTGATCCAGAAACTTAATTTAGTAATCATTTCAATCAGTTTAATTATCTTATGCCTCCTTAGCAATGGTTCTTACTCTTGGGGTTGATAGATTTTAGGGAGAGTGCTGTGAACTCCTGAACTTATATGTAAAATTTGACCATTAGGCACAGTTTTTTGGTAGCGAGAGGAAGATCCATAGCTTTTGGCAGAATCTTAAAGAGATTAATAACCCCAAAGAAGTGAATCCACTTCTGTTGTGTTCTAGGGCGGCCCTATTTCTGCCTCACTGCTCTCCATTGTGGCCTTGGTTGTAAATCATGAAAACCTCAGAGTATTTTGAAGCTCAAAACAAAGAAAATTTGATCTTGAGTTATTGGCCTTAGAAATGGCAGTGGTGTTCAAGTGGTACATTTAAAACAATAGTAATACCACGAACTGCCAGGGAATCCACTTTTAGGAAGTAGTGAGTGTAAATGAAGGTGGTATCGTAGTCACGGGAAAAGACATTCGAAAACTGCAGATCCACGTATGTTGAAGACATGTGAAGGATTAAAACTATGCTTCTGTTTTGAACTTGAGTAATTAATTTCATAGTTGTGATTTAAATTATTTTTCTAAAGAATATTGAAATGATAAATGTCTGGTGTTTGTATGTATGTGTGTATAGGAATTACTTTTTAATGTTTATATGAATAATGAAAATATGTGATTTTTTTTATTATAGTGCATGCAAGATATGGGAAATACTAAAGCAAGACTACTATATGAAGCCAATCTTCCAGAGAACTTTCGAAGACCACAGACAGATCAGTATCCTTTAACATTTCTTTATTGTGGGGTTTAAAAGAATCAGCTCATTTTTCTAGTTCATATTTTAACTTTGTATTGAATATTTAGGAAGAAGTGACCTTTATCATACTGTTGTTCATGAAAAATAGAAATTGATTTGCCCTGAGCTATGCTTTGTATATGGTAAGTTTTTAATAGGAATCTGGTAATACATGATCTATATAGTATTTTTATGTAATTATTATTGAGTATAAAATATTATAACTGATTCCTCTTTTTTCTTGTTTTTTTTTTTTTTTGCGGTACGCGGGCCTCTCACTGTTGTGGCCTCTCCCACTGCAGAGCACAGGCTCCGGACACGCAGGCTCAGCGGCCATGGCTCACGTGCCCAGCCGCTCCGCGGCATGTGGGATCTTCCAGGACCGGGGCACGAACCCGCGTCCCCTGCATCGGCAGGCGGACTCTTAACCACTGTGCCACCAAGGAAGCCCCAAACTGATTCCTCTTGGTTGATCTCCAACTCTTGATTGGAGCATATAGGTTGTTTATTATTTTAGACTATTATTAGAGGTTTGATTTGTGAGCATCTTGAGTATTTTTTGAAAAATCATTTCCAGAGAAGTTTCCTTTGAATATTTATTTATTTGGCTGCATCAGGTCTTGGCTGCATTGGGTCTTCATTGCGGCACTTGGGCTTCTCTCTAGTTTTGGCATGCGAGCTCTAGAGAGCACAGGCTCAGTAGTTGCAGCGCATGGGCTCTCTAGTTGTGGCATATGGGCTTAGTTGCCCCATAGCATGTGGGATCTTAGTTCCCCGACCAGGGATCGAACCCGTGTCCCCTGCATTGGAAGGCGGATTCTCAATCACTGGACCACCAGGGAAGTCCCTGGAGGAATTTCCTTTGATCACCTTTATGTGGTAATTATGTTTATGTGAAGCAGTTGACAGACAAATCCCATACTTGGTGAACGTGGATGGTGGCAGGGATGTGGGGTCATGTCACTGCTGACCTTCCGTGGGTCACAGGCTGCATGGCTCTCTCTGCTTTCACATCTGACCTAATGAATGAGGGGAATATTTTCTCACAGGCGTTTTAGTGAGGATTTTTTTTTCACATGTTAAAGAGAAATCGTTTGATTTTATAGGATTCCTCGAACTCATATTGAAGTTTGAGAAAAAGCTCATTAGAATAAGATTATCTAATTGACTGTAGGTATATGTGATTTTATCCAAAGGTGATTTTTGTGATTTTGGCAATATAATGTAGTTTCTTAAAGATCAGTTGTGTACTGGACTCTCCTGGTGATCCAGTGGTTAAGAATCTGCCTTCCAATGCAGAGGACGTGGGTTCGATCCCTGGTCGGAGAACCAGCCCGCGTGCCGCAACTACCAAGCCCGCGCACCACAGCTAGAGAGCCTGTGTGCCACAACTACCAAGCCCGCATGCCACAGCTAGAGAGCCTGTGTGCCACAACTACCGAGCCCACGTGCCACAACTAGAGAGCCTTGCGCCACAACTACCGAGCCCGCGTGCCACAACTAGAGAGCCCGCGCACTGTGCAGCCCTCACGCCACAACTAGAGAGCCCGCACACCACAACTACTGATCCCGTGTGCCACAACTTGATAAAAGCACCCATGCTGCAAGGAAGAGCAGAGCCCACGCACCACAACGAAAGATCCCACATGCCCCAACTAAGACCTGATGCAGTCAAGTAAATAAATATTTTTAAAAAAATTATGTGTAGCTTAAAAAAAAAAAAAAAAGGAACAGCTGTGTACTACCCGTGTGTATACTAAAACAGTTTGTGTGATCAAACAATGAAAAAAATTGATCTTTTCTCAGAGATACAGGCCATTATATATATTTTTTCATATTTGTATAGAAACCTTTTGGGTTATACTCAAGAAGTTAGTATTTGTCCTGTTCTGTTTCTGCTTCCTCCACCTTCTTCCCACACATTTAGCAGTCTGATATCCCAAGCTATTTTTATTACAGCAAGATCCTGGGGTAGGAGTGGGTGGTACATTTCAGGCATAAAAAATTGTGTGAGCAGAAGTATGAAGGTGTGAGGACACTTGACATTTTAAAGTTTTGATATGACAAGATTTAAGTTTCGTGGGCCAGTGGCAGAAGAAGCTCATTTTTCCAGATTGTGAAGGGTTTTCAGTACCATATAGAGCAGCATATAGGTAGCATATAGAGCACTACCTCATTTCATTGGCCCAAAGGATTGAAGGATTTGAAAAGCCATGAAGAATTTTGAGGCAGGAGAAACATTAGAAATATTAGCTTCTACCACAAGGAAGATGAGTTGGAGGAGGTCGTGGAGTCACAGAGGGCATGTAGAATACTAGTACAGCCCTGAGGGGAGCAGTGATGAAGAGATGAATTACGTGGGAGACCTGAGAACAGGCAGGAGGGAATTGGGGAGACTGGAAGGGAACTGGGAAGGCAGGGGCAGTTGGATTAGGTTAAGATTGCCTGGGCTTCCCTGGTGATGCAGTGGTTGAGAGTCTGCCTGCCGATGCAGGGGACGCGGGTTCGTGCCCCGGTCTGGGAAGATCCCACATGCTGCGGAGCGGCTGGGCCCGTGAGCCATGGCCGCTGAGCCTGCGTGTCTGGAGCCTGTGCTCTGCAGCGGGAGAGGCCACAACAGTGAGAGGCCCACGTACCGCAAAAAAAAAAAAAAAAGAAAAAAAGAAAAAGATTGCCTTTGTTTCCAGGGAAGACATTGCAATGACCCCAAGTTTCCTAGCTTGGCTGAGGTTCTGTGAGTGAGGTAAACTTCTTCATCGGGGAAGGAATTCAGTACCAGATGAAAGTGTAAGGGTTATAAATTGAAGACAGTGAGCCATCACTTTGGGCAGGATAAGGTGTCTGTGGGACACATGCATGGAGATGCCCATCTAGAAGCTGGAAACAGGAGTCTGGACCCTAAAAGAAAGCAGGAAATGCAGTGTAGACAGGAGAGTCACTTAGCACGTAGGTGATAGAAAAATGCTTGCTAAAGTTGTGTTTACCTAGGGCAGTGATCCTGGATTCTTTTTTTTTTTTTTTTTTTTTTTGCTGTATGCGGGCCTCTCCCGTTGTGGAGCACAGACTCCGGACGCACAGGCCCAGCGGCCATGGCTCACGGGCCCAGCCGCTCCGCAGCATGTGGGATCTTCCCAGACAGGGGCACGAACCGGTGTCCCCTGCATCGGCAGGCGGACTCTCAACCACTGTGCCACCAGGGAAGCCCCTGGATTCTTTTTAAAATAAATATATTTATTTATTTATTTTTGGCCTTGGGTCTTCGTTGCTGCACACAGGCTTTCTCATTGCGGAGAGAGGGGGTACTCTCCGCTTCAGTGCGTGGGCACTCTTCTCATTGCGGGGGCTTCTCGTTGCGGAGCACGGGCTCTAGGCGTGCGGGCTTCAGTAGTTGTGGCTCGCGGGCTCTAGAGCTCAGGCTCAGTAGTTGTGGCGCATGGGCTGAGTTGCTCTGTGGCATGTGGGATCTTCCACGACTCAGGCTCGAACCAGTGTCCCCTGCATTGGAAGGCAAATTCTTAACCACTGCACCACCAAAGAAGTCCCTGGTCCTGTATTCTTTTTTCGGTTTTATTGAGAATCTTGGGAATGCTGTTTTCCTTCTCCTCTGGAAAGTGAGGGCATAGGGCAGAATCCTGAGGAAGAGAGCATGGTGGAAGGAGATACCACAGAGCAAATAAACTGTGTTCCAGGTGGTTGTTACCACTGCTTGCTAGTTGTATTAGGTTATTCCTTTCTCTGCTTCTCACCCCCAAGCCTGAGTTAACATATAAAATCCCTCAAATTGAAGAATTTCCCTTGTCTGGAAGTTTGTGTGTATGTGTGTGTTTGTGTGTGTGTGGGGGTTGGTTTGGTTTGAATTGGGCTTCTTGGACTTCTCTTGAACGTTATGAGGGTAAATTACTTGAGGTTCTTGAGATTTGGGGTAGTGTCCTTTATGTGGTATCTGGTGGATGAATGTGGCTTCCAAGGTATTTAGTTCATCCCCATGATGCCGTGTTGCTTTGAGAAAGTCCTGAAGGTATTCAGGGGAGGACAGGACCTCGGTGTCCCCTTACACTGCCCTCTTCTGTGTACCATTTGGTACACATTCGTAGGAATTCTGTTTCTTAAGTAATTACTATCCATTTTATGGTGAACCTAATAGAAGTAAAGGATTAGTGAGATGGTGAGTTCTTTTTTCTGGTGTTTTTTGCCATGTCCTTAAATGTTTGGTCCTTATCTAAACATTTCAGGAGAGATGAGATTTTTGTAGTGAATTGATTGGTGTCTGGTATCAGTAAGTCCTTGACCTTTGACACAGTGAGGGTGTGGCATTGGAAACAACTGCAGTAGCTTTCCTGCTCAGCGAGGGTTCCCTGCGTGCCAAGCCCTGAGTTTGGCACTTTATGTACATTAGCTTTCTAAATTTTCAGAGCAGCTCAGATAGAGCATAATATTTTTATTCTTGGCAGGCAAGAGGGTAGGGTTCTCAAAGAGCTGTTAAGAAACTTCCCAAAGCCTCCAGACTTTCCCTCGTGTGTAAGGACACTTGGATATTATTATACTTAATGATGATAGTCTGAGTAAAATCAGTGTTGTCACATTTGAGTCCTGGTGGGTGGCTTTTAAAAATAGATAGGCTTATAGTCTGGGACTCTTTGCAGCTAAGACCATAAGGTCTAGGTGAGAATGTCAGTTTTTGAGTACCTGGTATGATTCAGGTCAGGCTCTTAGATAATGTGTGTCTTTGCTACTGTTAGTTCAAGCATGTGTGTTTGATTTTTCAAACTAAATGTTACTTGTAAAGCGGTTGCAAATTATGGTCATGTTCATATGAGGTGTTGACCTCTTGCTGTTTACAGAAAGATAATCTAAGTTTGTCAGAAACTAAAGAGGGATTTTGTCTAAAGACATTTGAGATAGATGACTACTAATGATAAGAGTATAAGATGACATCTCTTGGACCATGAGACCAGCTTCTATATCTTGTGTAATACTATAGTCTTCAAAAATGTTTTTTACCAAAAAAAAAAAAAAAAAATGATTCTGAAGAACCTAGGAGCAGGACAGGAATAAAGACGCAGACGTGGAGAATGGACTTGAGGACACGGGGAGGGGGAATGGTAAGCTGGGACGAAGTGAGAGAGTGGCATGGACTTATATATACTACCAAATGTAAAACAGATAGCTAATGGGAAGCAGCCGCATAGCACAGGGAGATCAGCTCCGTGCTTTGTGACCACCTAGAGGGGTGGGATAGGGAGGGTGGGAGGGAGACGCAAGAGGGAGGAGATATGGGGATATATGTATACGTATAGCTGATTCACTTTGTTATACAACAGAAACTTAACACAACATTGTAAAGCAATTATACTCCAACAAAGGTGTTAAAAATGTTTTTTACCTTAGTTATTACAGCTACGTCACTTTTATCCCTCCTTTTAATTATGAAGCACTGTGATTTGGAGCTATTATTAGGGAGACTAGTAAAACCAGTCCCCTTTTTTTATTTCATCAATCATTGTAAAGCTCAGTGCTCTTTGAGAAGCCTAACATCTCTGCACTTTTACTGATTTAAATATAGTTGTCTCATCCTTAGAGGCAAGTAAAACTCATATATAATATGGGACCTCACTGCATTCTTAACAAGATTTGTTACTTTTTAAAAGCTTTGCAATTTACAAAAGTTAAGCAGAAGCTGCTGTGAAAGTGTAATTTCTCATGTGGCCTGTGGTTAATTCTATGTGGCATGTATGAGTGCATGACAAGTGATAAAGCTTTACATTAAAGCTTTTCATTAGGATCTTTCTTCTTATCTGATAACTTTAATTACCTCAGTTCCATGAGTTCTGGTGTGCACCAGAGCTAATCAGCGGTGCTTCTCCTTGGAGCTTTTGAAAATTTTACTGCTATCTGTGTTTTGTGTCTGGAACTGGAACATTTTGTTCTTGGGAATAGATATTAATTTGTATTTTAAGTGGCATCTTTAAAGAAAGGAAAAATCTTAAAATACAAATAAATACATGTGAAAAGATAAAACACATAGTGATGGGAACATTTTTCTGGACTTCTGTAGTGCTTGCTGTCTGTTAGTTTGGAGGATTGGGACAGTGATTGGTGCCGTGCTGAGTGTTTTGTGACCAAAGGCATGGGGGGTATTCTGGGGTATTTCATTGTTTGTGTACTAAGTCCCAAGTCAGCCACCTAAACTTGCGTTGTCGTTGGTATATTCCTTACCTTGATTTGCTGAAAATATTACTGTTCTATTTCTTTTTGTGGGGGAGGAGTTGTATTATTGATGTCTGTCAGTAATAAGTCCTTTTGTCTCAGATGGCACCTGGATGCTGGAAAATGAAGATAAGTATTCCCTGGTCTTCAAATTTATTGGTTCTTTTGTTGCTGCTTCTCACTTGCTCATGTTTAAAGTTGGTGATAGGCACGCCATCTTAGCCTTGGCTCAGCAGTTTTCTGTTTCCTCCTCTGCTGCGGGCCCTGTGTTTAGAAGAGCTGCCTGTCAGAGCATGGTGATTGATAATAAGAGCTGAGGGTTAAACAGTAGTCACTCTGCCCCCCACTGCTCTTAGGGCTTTCCACACACTAGCGTGTTTAATCCTGCGAGATGAGTCTTGGTGTTATCGCCATTTTAAAGGTGAGGAAACTGACACCAAGTTATACAGAAATAAAAGCTAACTTCATTTATGCTTACTGTTTGTTAGGTACTATGCTGAGGGCTTTATCTATATTATCCACAAAACTGTCAGCAACTTGGTAAGATATGGAGTATTATTGTCATTTTCACTACTGGTACCAGAAATGAGGGTATGCATTGGAGACCATCTTCCTTGAGAATTAGTGCTATAGTCAGCATATAATGCAAAATTATTGTCAAATTTCCCTTGAAAATCCCTTACATTGTCTACAGTGGCAGTTTGCAGACACAGAGACCCTCTATAAATCCAACTGGGCTGTTCTTGGCCCACTAGAGTTGGAATAGAATTCAAGCATCAGTGACTACAGGCCCATGAGCCAACTCCTGTTTTTGTAAATAAAGTTTTATTAGAACATATCCATACCCATCCATTTATCAGTTTTCTGTGGCTACTTTGGAGCTACAAATGCAGAAGTGAGTAGTTGCAAAATAGACCAACTGACCCACAGAACCTAAAATATTTACTATATGGCCCTTTAAGAAAAAGTTTGCTGACCCCGGGAATAAATCAGCGTTTCTTTAGGTGAATTAACAGTGAAGAATTGGCTTGCTTTTGGGACGTTTTACAAAAATACATGAGGACCATGTGATACATTCTTGGCCTAAGAGGCCATGTAGGGCCTGAGAGCATCCAAGGATGTGGCATGTTCCCTGAATCACAGTTCTTCTCAGGTGACTCCACTGAGTTTTAAAAGTTCACTTTGTGGTGTGCTTTGTTTTTTAAAAAGCAATGTTTTATGTTAATAATGAGGAATATCCTAGTACATTGTCCTATCTTGATGCTTTAATTTTTTTATGTCCTTGAAAAACAGATCAACTTTCATCTCATATTAAGTTCTTAAAATTACTTACTGCTTAGATAATTTCTGATAGGGTTTCTTTTTTAATATCATAAACAGTAACCAGACTCAGCTATATTTGAATTATTTATTTAAAATACACTAAGTATAAATTAAGATTTCACAGATATCTGTCATTTCTGAAAATTCACACAACATATCATTTCATCAGATGTTAGTATTGTTTTTCACTCCAAAAGATTGTATACTTAAAATGTTTGCCTTTTTCAAATCGATATTTATAAAACCATCATAGTTTTCAATATTTTAGTTTTACAGTGGTGGTTAAATTATTTTATATACTTTATTTTTAATCTTAATGATTAGTTTCCTAAAACTAAATTTTGGTCATAAACAACAATCTTTCCTTTGTCATAAACATTTCATAAATGAGAGTATTAAAATCTTTCCAGGCTTTAATATGTAGTACACTTGAGGGACTTCCCTGGTGGTCCAGTGGCTAAGACTCCGTGCTCCCAATGCAGGGGACCCAGGTTCGATCTCTGGTCCAGGAACTGGATCCCACGTGCATGCCGCAACTAAGAGTCCACATGCCACAACTAAGATCCTGCATGCTGCAACTAAGACCCAGTGCAGCCAAAATAAATGAATAAATATTTTAAAAATATGTAGTACACTTTAAACAATATCCAAAATAGACTGTTGTTTCCATCTTTAAGGAGGAAAAATATCAGTGTTGTTCACCTCCCAGATATTTAAACATAAAAATTATACTTTAAGAATTTAGGGGCTTCCCTGCTGGCACAGTGGTTGAGAATCCACCTGCCAATGCAGGGGACACGGGTTTGAGCCCTGGTCCGGGAAGATCCCACATGCTGTGGAGCAACTAGGCCTGTGACCCACAACTACTGAGCCTGCGCATCTGGAGCCTGTGCTCCGCAACAAGAGAGGCCGCAATAGTGAGAGGCCTGCACACCGTGATGAAGAGTGGCCCTCACTTGCCGCAACTAGAGGAAGCCCTTGTACCGAAATGAAGACCCAACACAGCCAAAAATATATAAATAAATTTTAAAAAATAAAGAATTTAGATTTCCAAAATTTTCTTAGTTAAGAAATAACTATATACATATTATATGTAATATTTATATCTAGAAATAAATATAATTACTGTTTTTAAAATAGTATACAGTTTTTAAAAACAGTAAACATATTTCCTGTCATCTAGAGTGGAAATGACATCAGTCTAAGTAAATTCTATTTTCTCTTCCCTGTTGCGGTGGTAAATAGTTGTCTCTGCAGTGAAAGTTGCTCAATGCACCACATCCACACACCTCATCCAAAGGGCCTGTCTTTTTGATTGTTTCATTTTTTCCTGTTAGAAAACTAGAATAATGTAATATTGAACATGGATTTACAGTCATGTGCGAACTTAACATTTAGCTTATTTACATGTGAAATAGTTGGAATAAATAACATTCTTGCATTTTATGAAAATCTTGGGGTGTTTTGGTAATTTTTTGGTACTGGCTGCCAAAATGTTCACATATCTAAATAAATAATCAGCCTTTGACAGCTCTGGGGCCTTTCACCTGTAAGGTCTCCAAGGCTACCTTGAAAATAAAAGGCACTCTCCACATTTGACCTTCTTCTCTAGATTTGAAAGCATTTATTATCATTAGCAGAAATAAATGACTGATTCACAAATGAACTTGTGATGACCAGTAACATTTTGAAAAAAGTGGAAGTCAGACATTCTGGTTTCGAATCATCACAACTCTCCCTTCCTTGTACTGTAGAATCCCAGAGAACTTCTTAAACTTTCTGTGCCTGGTTTTAGTTGTAAAATGGCACCTACCTCATAGTTTACGAGGACAAAAGGAGATAAAGTACCTTTCACATACTCAATTTATAAAAATCCATCTTTAAAAATGGCTTTCAATTATTCAGCTTACTTAATAAATTGAATGTTTAGATTTTCTGTCTTACTTGCCCTCCCTGGCCCCCTTGGAGTGCTTTCTTTTAATACCCACTGTATAGTTGTCTGTCAACTCTTTCTATTACCTATGGCCTCAACTGTCAATTTAAAGAGCTTTTATTAATTTCTAATAAGGAGCTTTTGACTGAAAATATATTGTTTTACTGCTTCAGGTAACTTTTCTTTGAACAGGATGTCTTAACCTGGGGATCTACAGAGAGATTGTATTTCAGTGTAATTCATTTCCTTTGTAATTCTATGTATTTTATTTTATGCATTTTTTTAAGGTTTTTTTATTTTAAGTGCATTCTTTTTAAAAAATTAATTTATATTTTGGCTGCGTTGGGTCTTCGTTGCTATACGTGAGCTTTCTCTAGTTGTGGCGAGCGGGGGCTACTCTTCGTTGTGGTGTGTGGGCTTCTCATTGCGGTGGCTTCTCTTGTTGCGGAGCATGGGCTCTAGGCGTGCTGGCTTCAGTAGTTGTGGCATGTGGGCTCAGTAGTTGTGGCTCGCGGGCTCTAGAGCACAGACTCAGTAGTTGTGGCGCACGGGCTTAGTTGCTCCGTGGCATGTGGGGTCTTCCCGGAGCAGGGCTTGAACCCGTGTCCCCCTGCATTGGCAGGCGGATTCTTAACCACTGCGCCACCAGGGAAGTCCCTTTTTTTAAGGCTTTTATTTGTTTTTATTAAGTCAGTGCCCAATTTATACTATTTTATGCATTTAAAAGCACTATCTCCACAGGCTTTACTTGACTATCAAAGAGGTTCATGGTACTAAAAAATTAAAAAGTTACAAATCCCTGATGGAAGAAGTTCCATTTTAGTAGAATATGATAAAGCCATGGTTGTTGGACTGCTAAGAGAAGTCATCTCTGTAAGATAACTCAGGACTATTGGATCCCACTAGAAATGACTCACCTATCAACAGGTAGGGCTGGTCCCCCCAACTTCAGAAAATTAAATAGTTCTCACCTTGGTTTTAGCTTCTTGACTTCTCCATTTCTAGAACCTTTGCAGGAAAAAAAATAGCCACCGTTTTTCTAATATACAGAGAATCTTCTCTGATACAATCAGAGGCAGCCATGTATGGTGGAAGGGACATAAGTATTGAAATCACAATTGTTTAGTCTTTCCAAGTTGCTGATTCTTCATCTATGATGTGGAAATAATAATATGCACATTACTGTGTTGAGGAAGGATTAAAGGAAAAAACTATGGTCAGGGACTTCCCTGGGCACAGTGGTTAAGAATCCACCTGCCAATGCAGGGGACACGGGTTTGAGCCCTGGTCCGGAAAGATCCCACATGCCGTGGAGCAACTAAGCCCGTGCGCCACAGCTACTGAAGCCCACGCACCTAGAGCCCGTTCTCCACAATGAAGCAAAGCCCCCGCTTGCTGCAACTAGAGAAAGCCCGCATGCAGCAACGAAGACCCAACACAGCCAGAAAAAAACTATGGACAGCACACAGTGTCTGGTGCGCTGTGGTTACTGTATGGGCGTTAGTTTCTTTACTTACACCGAGAATCCAAAATGAACATTAAGTGAATTTAGAGCTGAGTCAGGGTAGAGGGCTGTGGAGCGTGGTGGAATTGAGAAATGTGGTTACTTTTCTTTTTAGAATCAGGTTGAGTGGGGACAATTTCCTGAAAGAGATAGACTCTTCGGCAGAAAGAAAAGTAGGTTGCAGAATTTAGTTGCAGAAATAGTGTGTGAGTAAAATACAGACCGGAGAGTAGGAAGATTGAGTTTGAAGTCCAGGCTTTGTGGAGACAAATGAATAAAGGGGAGTGTACGTGTCACTGAACTCATGCTTTTCCTTAAGTTACCTGTTTTCAGAGCAGTGGAATTTTTCATCAGAGATAAATATGAAAAGAAGAAATACTACGACAAAAATGCTATAGCTATTACAAATGTAAGTAAAATCTTCATCTCTATTGCCAACTCGTGCTTGTTGAGTAGATCTGGAACTTTTAACATACGATACAGCTCTGTTTATTTATTGCGAAAATGTGCTAGTTACATACTTGAAAAATTTGAACATTGGAAGTTTTTGTCACATAATGTTACTGAGCTTTCACAAAGCAGGACCCTTGATTCAGAAAGGAGCATATTCTATGCTAGAGTCTGATAACTGCTTAAATGGCATTTAATTAATTTTATGAAATTTGCAAAAAGATAAAGTCCCTAATTGAAAAATGGGGGAGAGATAATTATTTTTACTAGATTTGGGAAATGAACGAAAAAGGAAAATCTGTCTTCTTTTAAGGGCTTTGGTGGATCTGTCCAGAACATGGCATTTTAATTGGTTATTATCAAGTATTATCAAGTAATAGTTGAGACCTTACTGTAGTGATCCAAATATGTTATATCACTGATCCTTTTTAAGTTTTTCTTTCTGATTAAATTTTCCTATCCCAGTTAAATGCTGTTTAAGGCTAATTATCTTTAGTGCTGCAGTCATTTTTTAAGTCTTTGATTCCAAGATTAATAATAAAGCTATAAGCCAGTTAATTGTGTGGCTAATTCGTCTGTCACGCAATTTAGAGACAATAATTTCCTCTCATTTTGCATATAAGCTGGTTTTCCTTTTCAGTCCATATGGAGAAGCAGTATACTAAAAAATTCAACCAAATACTAACAAAGTAAGGATATTGTAATACTTGGTCTCTGACCATTAAAAAAAATCTTTTAAAACAATGTTTAAAGTATGATTAATGTATACTTTGGAGCAAAGGTACCCTTGATAGAGTTTAGGCTGCATTTACAGTGGGTGTAGGAGAGGACATCTCTTGAAAGATCAGTAAAAATTGACAATATTGAGAGTGATGCTTATCACATCCATGAAATTCAGTTTACTTACAGCATTGTGGGGGAAAAAGGACAAACTTTAAAGCATAAGTAATATATTTTCATATGAAATTCTAAGAAATCATTTTAAAATACAGGGTGTGTAAACCAGGGGTGGGAGTTTTGGTGGCCACCTTAGAATTCTTCCGCCACAGGGACACAGAATGAGTCTGCCTTCCTTGGTATTCCTTAGTGATGAGTGATAGGGGACATTTGAAAAACTGAGTACAGAAATTGTCCTGTCTGTCCGCCCCTCACTCCCCGTAAGTAGTGGTGCAACACAGCTGGCAACACCGATCAGGTGAGTTCTTAGGAGATCTAGCAGGTGTTGAGCAGATGAGGTTGAGCTCTGCCATGTTGTTTGCCCTTTTCCAGCAGCAACTTTTCTCTGTTCCCCTCTCCCCCCTCGCTCTTCCTCTTCTCCCCTCTCCCCCGCCTCTTCTTTCCCTCCCCACCACCCCCTCGCTTCCCCCACCACACACTTCCATCCTCACGTGATTCATTTGCTATTATAATCATCAAAAAGAAAATCTGTTGCACCAGGAAAATGTATAGGTAACCCTAACTATTTAATCCTTACCCCTGACTGGCTCAGTTTTGTCTTGGAAAGACAGCTAATAGTTGTTGGGAGTTGGCAGCTTTAAAATGAGCACTCACTTGTTCTTGTTTCAGTTTATCTTACATATTTCTTGCCTCCTTTGCCACTTCTCATCCCTCACAAGTAACCTCTTGAACTCAGTTTGAGTACATGCTTGAGTTTGCATCACACAAAGGTTTTAATTCTCCAGTCTGAATTTCACATGAAATTACTGTTCCAATCAGTTGCCATATAATTGAGTATTATATAAAAGTTTAAAAACAGGAAAACTTTCACTTATTTTGTTTTATATGTGTGTATCTATATATGTATATACACACATATATGTATAAAGACTAGTATTTAGTACAACAAAAGTAAAATTAAATCCGTTATTTCAACTTAGAAATTGTGGAAACAATGTTTCTGTACTGTATTATAATAAAAGAGCTAGCACTAGTAATTTCATTAAGCTCTGTTTACAGTTAACTGGTGATTATATAATTCATTAATATAAATGAGCAATAATTTTAAGACAGTGTGAATTGCAATAAATTTTAAGATGTCCTTCCTGATAGGGATGAGAAACTTAGACGATGAATGATCAGGTGGTGATTTAAGATTACCCTGAAATAGCAGTTTCACGTTGGGCTTTTGTTGTTGTTGTTACTTCTTCTTGTTACAGTTTTAGTTTCCTCTTCTGTGGAATAGGGATGATCACGGCATCCACTTTTGACAGTATTCTTAAGGAAGTTAAATAAGGTAGGGCCCGCTGCATTTCTGTTGCGTGCCTGGCACAGGAGCCCTTAACACATCAGAGCTCCTGGGAGGAGGGCCTGGTGGGGAGGGAGGGGCACCTGGCAGGGAGGGAGGGGGGCAGGAGCAAAGGGGCCCAAGCGCAGGGGCGGGTGGGGCTAGAAACCACGGGGCTCACACGCTGCCCAGAGGCGTATCTCATTGGCACCACTGACTTGAGTTCTGTCGGATTAATACTGCCACATTTCAGTCAGCCTTTTTTAAATTATGGGCTGCCAGGCGACTGATGTGGCAGTTATAGGACTTCTATTTGAAATTTCTCCAGAATTCTGCATTTCTTAGTGACTTATCCAATGATTTTAAAGTTAGCATATTAAAATTCAGGCTTCTTCTACATATCTGGTGGCTATGGTTACTTAGTTAAGCTGTCAAAAAGTCTTTTCACTCTCCTACTGATGAGTTTAATCCATGGTTTCTTTTGTATGACTTTAGTTCAGTAAATGTATTTTCAGCTTTTGTACCTAACACATACCATGGAAGGTAATTTGCTTTGGAAACTATATTTTTTAAATGATTTCTCAACTCCTGAAAAAGTAAAGCTTCACAGTGTATTGAAAGGTCATGAGATAGCCCATTTGAGAACTGCCGTGATCAAATCTTCACTTGGAAAATATATTCAAGAATTTCCAAAATGGGTTTGAAGTGATGTATTGCTTACAGTTAATCCATAAGGTATTTTTCAGCATCTTGAAGCACCAGATTTTTATTATAACATTATTCTGTCAAAAAGCGTGAGAGAGTAAAAAGAAAAAATCATCAAGAAAATAATGTGATCTTTCCTTGAAAAGATAGATGAGCATTTTGCCTTACTACCTTCAACTAATTGTACTGGTGTTTTTAGAATACTTGATACTTTTTCACCTTATCCTGGAACATGGTAGTTCGAAACCTGTTTTACCAGGTCAGTTTTCCTTCTGCAGTAGGTGCGTTTGTACACTTGGATTGCTCTGGGAGTTTCTTCGGTGGTGGCCTAGAGAAGAACCTCTGGTCTTAAGAATAATTGAAGGGAGGACGTTAGCTCCTATTCCCGAAGGAGATCTTTACTGAGTTCCCACTGCGTGTTCTCTCATGGCTGGGGGTGGGGGAGAGAAGGGTGGGGAATAGAGGGACAGTAAAGCATGACGACTGCCTTTGCCAGCGCCACCAATTCCCAATGCCATTTTCAAGGTCAAAGTCTTGTCCCCTCTCTCTATAAAAGTACTGGAATCCAGTGAAATGGAATTATCATCTAGTTACAAAATAAATTCTGAATTTGACAATGAGTGTATTGGGTTGGCCAAAAGTGCCTTCAGTTTTTAAGTAAAAGTAAAAGACACATTTTTCATTTTCACCAAGAACTTTATTGAACAACGTATTCACCCTTCTGTTCCACTACCTTCTGCCATTTTTCAGGCAACTTCATAATTCCATCTTCCCAAAACTTTTTATCTTTTTGAGCAAAGAACTGTTCCAGATGCCTTTTACAGTCTTCCAGGGAATTGATTTTTTCCATTAAGAGAATTTTGTAAAGACCGAAATAAATGGAAATCCGAAGGTTCAATGTCTGGTGAATACAGTGGATGAATCAGAACTTCCTAGCCAAGCTGTAACAGTTTTTGCCTGGTCATCAAAGAGACATGGTCTTGTGTTATCCTGGTGGAAGATTATGCGTTTTCTGTTGACTAATTCTGGACGCTTTTCATCGAGTGCTGCTTTCAGTTGGTCTCATTGGGAGCTGTTGGAATTAACCTTTTGATTTTCCGGAAGGAGCTCATAATAGAGGACTCCCTTCCAATCCCACCATATACACAACATCACCTTCTTTGGATGAAGACCGGCCTTTGATGTGGTTGTTGGTGGTTCATTTCCCTTGCCCCACGCTCTCTTCCGTTCCACATTATTGTACAGTATCCACTTTTTATCGCCCATCACAATTTGTTTTAAAAACGGAACATTTTCATTACGTTTCAATAGGGAATGGCACACAGAAATATGGTCAAGAAGGTTTTCTTCCATTAACACGTGGAACCCAATCCTCAAAGCGATGAACATAACCAAGCTGGTGCAGATGATTTTCAACGCTTGATTTGGATATTTTGAGTATGTCGGCTGTCTCCCGCTTGGTGTAATGTTGGTTGTTCTCAGTTAATGTCTCGATTTGATCGCTGTCAACTTCAACTGGTCCACCCAACCGTGGAGCATCGTCCAGCGAGAAATCTCCAGCATGAAATTTCACAAACCACTTTTTTGACATGTTCAGTCAGTCACAGCACCTTCTCCATACACTGCACAAATCTTTTTTTGTGTTTCAGTTGCGTTTTCACCTTTCTTGAAATAATAAAGCATAATGTGCCGAAAAGGATGCTTTTTTTCTTCCATCTTCAGTATTAAGATGGTTACGCAAAAGTTCACCAATTTTGATGTTTTTTTAAATGCACACTGATGTGACAGCTGTCACAGTACAGTCTAACAAAATTGTTTTGAATGAAGTTAAAGACAGCTAAGTGCTACTAGAGCCATCTTGCAGAAAAAACTGAACGAATCTTTTGGCCACTTACATGAGATTTCAGAGAAGTATGTGAGCAAGCCAGTGCACTTTCAGAGCACAGTGAGAACTGCTGATTTGGAGCCTCCTTTTGGTTGTGCCTCTGAGATGCTCTCATCCTCCTGTTTCCTTTTTGTCAATTAAAAAAAAATTATTGAGACCTGTTGAATGTCACATGCTGGAGATGGTGAACAGAAGAGAAACAACGTCTGTCTCAGAGAACTTCAGATGAACGAAGAATACCGATAAGGAATTGCCTCTGTACTGGACATCACATGATCATGTCTGCCAGAGGGAAGCGTTGTAGGAGACTGGAGGATGAAGGGACACTTCCTGGAGGAGGCCATGTCAGGACGGGTGGGACCCGCTGGGAGCATGGGTGCTTCCAGCAGAGGAAGAAGCCGGAGCAGAGACCCCTGGAGGCTGGGGCGGAGACTGGAGCGCTGGCACCAGAGGAGTCGCGTGTGGCTAGATGCCTGGTCGCAGGTCAGGGAAGGCGGGGACAGGCAGAGGACCTGTGGTCTGGTTAAGGGGTTTAGACTCTGGCCTTGTATAATGTGTGTGAACTGTTCAAGCCTCCTAAGTAGGGCTAGGTGCTGATCACCTTTGCATCTGCTATCGTCACAGTTTGTAGAAGAGCAAGACCTGGGCAAGGCGACCCGTGAGGAGTGCTCATCCAGGCGCTGGAGGCTGGCGGGTCACTGCTGGTGGTCAGTGCAGGGGTGGTGGGCAGCACTTGTAGAGAATTGGAAGGAACACACGAGCGCCTGGTTTTTCTTGCCTCTGCGTTTTTTTCTCCCCCCCCCACCACCTGCCTTTTGCTTCTCCCCCATCTCTCTGTTCTGTCGTCTCTTGCTTCCAGCTGAAGCAAGACGTGTAGACTCTAGTTCTTCATTCTTTGCTCGCATGATGGGGCTTGCCCCGCTCATCGACTTTTTAAAAAACCAATGTTACTGAGGTAGAATTTACATACAATGCAAGGCAGACAGTTTAAGTTATAGTTCAATGAGTTTTGGAAAATACTCTATGTAACCACGACCACAGTCGATTGGCACATAGACCCTTTCCTTCTCTCCAGAAGGTTGCTTTGTGCCCCTGGCCTCCCACCCCTGGCCCAGGTAGCCGCTGATCTGCTCTTTATCACGGTAGATTGTACTTGTCTCTGCTGGAGCTTCATATGAATGGTATCATACCCTGTTTACTCTTTGATGTCTGGGTTCTTTCAGCATGTTTCTGAAATTCACCCCTGATTTCACGTGTACTATTAGACCATCTGTTTTTTATTGGCTGATAGTAGTTTGATTTATGGGTACACCAGTCTGTTCACATTCACCTGTGGATTTGTCCATTGACTTTTCAGATGTGTTTCCTACTGAACAAGCATCTCTGTTTTTTCCTAGCTGGAACTTAGTATTAATGCTTTTTTATTTTTGCATTAAAATGCTTTGTTAAATGACTGAGATTTATTGAATAGTCTTATGTTGCTCCTTCTGAATTTTAAAAGTGGCCAAATCAGTTTATCATCCTCTGGAAAGGAGAACAAGCACTTTTACAGGGAGTTATGTTGACTTAGTAACACTCGACATATTAAGTGTCCCTATTCCTCTCTTACATTTTTATGTTCAGCTTTTACATGAATTTGGGCAAAAATGGTCTTTATGATACAGGTTATTATCTTAAGTGATTTTATGTGCTTTTTCTAATCTCTTGTTTTCTACATAGCTCTAGCAAGTAAATGTCCAGTGGGATAAACCAGCTTTGAAGCTATGCTTTAAGGCACAGTTTGTCTTTTTTAATATTTTCTTCTACGTGTAATTTCAGTCAGTAGTTACTGAATGACTAGTTTGCATACTTTTAGCAGAGCTAACAGTGTGCCAGGGGAAAACGCCCCTAAAGATTATGGGCTTGGGTTGTGAGTCAAGAATTGCAGCTGTAACTAACTCAGTAACAAGCAGATTCGAATGAGGACTTGTCATCTCACACTGTTATTTTGACATTGCATAATGACCTTTCTATAATCGCACCTTTTATTTTTAAAGATTCCTCGTAGGCACTGTTGGTATGATAGGGCAATATAGAGATGTCAGTTTTATGGCTCCAAAGATGTACTACGTATTTTGTAAACGTATTTCAGTTATATTTTGGCAGTAAAGAGGGCAGGAAGATAACGCTTACTTTAAAGTGATGAACCACGCATGTAGGAATTGGGTAGGAAGATGTGTGAAAAGGCTTTTGGACGAAATTGTCTCCACGTATAAATTGCCTTTGCTGCATCTGTAACTGTCTCATAGTGCTTTGGGGTGATTCAGCCAGGGCAGCCCTGGAGATGGTGTCTGTGTGCACGGAGCTTAAAGAAGGAAGTGTAGGAGTGGCTTCACGATAAGTCTTGTTTGCTGCTCAGCTGTTATGCTCCATTAATCCACTCTTTTTTCTCCCATCCTTCTTTCTGTTTTCTTAAACAGTTGATTAAAACTTGAGCTGACTTTTACTGTTTCAGCTCTGTGTTATTTCCCATTCTTGAAGCAGTTACGGTCCGTAAGAACGAGAACTTGCTCGTGCTCTCCGAGGGGCCACTTGGAACGGTGTGTCTTCGCTTCAGAGCACGAGCACCTTGGCAGTAGCGCTGACGGAAAGGGAACCACCAGTGACGCTTAGTTGTTCTTCACGTACTTTGTGGGGGGATGATCTTGTCTGAGTGCATTTTATATTTATGTCATAGTGAAATCCATTTTAAATCGTACACTCTTCTGTAGTAAGTACTTTTACTTATAGAAATTCCACATGGAAGCATTTAGAAAGCAAGACTTTTCTCTTGATGCATTATTTTCATTTAACATACTTCTGAGTGCTTCTGTATTTCTGAAATACACGAGTGTGTGTTTCTTTCCTGTGCCTATAATTCTGATTGTCTTCTTTTTGTTTTTTTCTCCTGACTTTCCATCTGCATTCCACAGATTTCCTCCTCTGATGCTCCTCTTCAGCCTTTGGTATCCTCTCCTTCTCTACAAGCTGCTGTTGAGAAGAACAAATTGGAGGTATGGTAGTGTTTTAGCTATAGCCTTATTCCATAGCGCTCGGTGGTAAATGTGCCATCGTTTGGGATGCTGTAATAGTTGTTTATGTCTTGAATGGTCGCCAGTATTAAAAATGTTAAATACAACAAGAATACTTTTCTGTGCCACAGGTAGGATCACAGGGTTTTAATCTGCATTTAATTTCAGAAGGACTAATTTATTGTTACCGTAGATATATCTCAGCATTTAATAAGCAATTCGTTTTTGGTTGTTTCCATTACCACCTACGGTTAAAGGAGCTTTTCTGTAGTTGCTCTTGAATCCTTTGATTTATTTGGAAGGTTTTTGGTTAAAAATGTTTTCTTTCTGTTATTATAAGCACTTGAAGAAAGTTAATGTCAAGTTTCTTTTTTTAAACAATAGTATCCATCACATAGATAAAACGTAGGAGTGTAGAATCATCAGCGATGATTGTTGGAGTGTGTGTGGGGTAGGGGTGGTTAGGGTGCACGGTACTACCATTATGGATTTGTAAAGTCATGCCTACCAATATTTGAAGGTTTTTAATTTTTTTGACTGTGTATCTTTTTGTTGTTCTCATCCTGACCTTAGTGAATTAGTTTGAGACGTCCTTTCAACTCACACTGTTTCTGTGTCTCCTCCTTGATAAATGGAGTGCTTGACACGGGGGATACAAAGGTAAACAAGGTGTGTCTCTCTGCCCTGGAGCAGCTTCCATCTAACAGAGGAAAACAGAGAACTTTACAGAGGTTTCTAGCGCGGCCGAACGTGTGCTGCGATTTGCCATGTGCTCACGGTGCTGCTCTGAGCGCAGCAGGGGTCCTTCTGATGCGTCTTACACTCTTCATAAACATTAGCTGTGAGGACTAGGGCACAGTGCAAGCAGAGAAAGCATCTTGTGGAGAAAAGCCCGTGGGCAGAGCGGGATGACTAGGGATTTGCGGGGAGAAGGGCGTGGCTGGGACACGCGTGGGCCGGGGAGAGAAGCGGAGAGGAGGCTTCCTGTGAGCCTGCTGGCGTGTTTGGCCTTCGTCTTGAAGGCCCTGGCACTTCGATGAGTTTCAGGGGCAGAAGGAGTATTCAGGTCATAGTACTCTGCTTCACTGTCTCCGGAGAGCCAACTTCGTGCGGATGGGTGCGGAAAGGCTTGAGGACCTGTTGCACTGGTCCATGAATAAATGGTGGGCGGGGTGCTAAAGTGGAGACAGGGAGTGAAATGGCGAGCGCAGCTGTCAGAGATCTCGAGAAGGTCGAGCCTGTGGGGTTTGTGATCAGTGGGCTGGGGAGGCGCTTTGGGAGCGTGGATGGCTCCTGGCTTCGGGCCCGAGCACCTCAGTAGATGACGGCGCTGCCCAGTGAGAAGGGATCCGGGCTGAGCGGGTATGAGGAGAGAGCAGGGAGGGCGGGACTAAACGCTGGGTGTGTTGCGTGTGAGGTGACGGCGGGACGTCTGGGTATCTGGTCAGGGCTTGGATGCACAGGTCCATAGGCCAGAGGAGAGATCCGGGTCGGAGAAGGGGGGAGGGGGCGGCAGCCCGGGGAGAGCCATGAGAGTGGAAAGCTGGGTGCACTGAAGAGTTAGCAGAGCGAGGGGAGGTCCCCGGGACAGTGGGGGACAGTTTGGAGCAAGAAGGGCATGGTTGGAGGTGAACAGGCTTTAGAGGTCAGAGCGTTGTAGGGGTCAGAGGTCAGCAGGCAGGGCCAGGGAAGAAGCACTGCAGGAGGGCGGAGGTGGCCTCGAGGAGGTGGAAGGATGGCAGCGACACTTGGTCCAGAGGGTGGAAGCCCTCAGTTTCCGTGTCTGTGCTGTGTGGTGCCTGCTGCCAGGTCCTAGAAAGCAGGGGTCTGATCCAGCCGAGCACTAATCATCGTGCCTGATAGCATTTAGACACTGGGGAGCCCCACAGGAGAGTCCACTAGAATGTCTCTTCGTGCTTTCTTTTTCTTACCCTTTTAAAATTTCTATTTTTATGTATGTTTTGTAATGTGTATAATATAGTGCTATATGTGCTTTATAAATATATACGTACATGTGGTAGAGTATATATGCTCCCAACTTTTTAAGATAAGAGTGCATAAAAAATTTGAGACCGTATCTTTAATTAAATCACTCAAGTGTAGTTTGATTATAATGAACCCAAGATGTACTTCTCTCTGTCTTGTAGGACGTGAACATTCATTCCAGTTTTCTTTTGCAGGAGGTCTCCTGTTTCACTATACCGTTTGGATATATAGTAACCAAGTTTCAGGAACTACTGTTTTACAATACCAAACACCACTGTGTTTTATTCTTGATGAGAAAATAGTTTAAAGCAACTTAGCTTCTCACAGTACTCTTTGATCTTTCAGCAGCTTTTGATTCTAAAGATGGGGGTCATCTGTCGGTCAAACTGTATGATCTGCGTTTAGAGCCCATGTTTTTTTTTTGTTTTTTTTTTTTTGCGGTACGCGGGCCTCTCACAGCTGTGGCCTCTCCCGTTGCGGAGCACAGGCTCCAGACGCGCAGGCTCAGCGGCCATGGCTCACGGGCCCAGCCGCTCCGTGGCATGTGGGATCTTCCCGGACCGGGGCACGAATCCGTGTCCCTTGCATCGGCAGGCGGACTCTCAACCACTGCGCCACCAGGGAAGCCCTAGAGCCCATGTTTTTACTTCAAAGCCTGTGTTCTAAAACCACTGCTGGCATCAGTAGATTACAGCCATATTTTGACAGCTGAAATTCCAGTATTTAAGAGCATCTCCCTCTGTTAAACATAGCTAACTAATTTATTTTATTGTTGGTGATTTCAGATGTGCCCACCAATCATAGCGATTAGAAAGACTGGCTTCTCCCCCATCTCCTGACGGTGACTTCCTTGAGAAATAACTGAGAGCTCTGAGCAGTTGCAGAACCGTTCATCCCCAGCATAGTAGTGAGAATGATCAACCACATTGCCTTCCTCCCTAAACTTGACTAATATCTGGAAAGCATTTTGCAATATATGAAGGATTTTTGCACATCTTGTTTATTCTTCACTTACACACTGGCAGTGATACTGCTTACCTCATACGGTTGTTGTGAGGATTTAAATGAGTCACATGGTGTCTGGCACATGGGAAGAGCCCAGTAAGTGTTAGCTGTCCCCGTGGGGAAGAAAAACTGCATAGACGGCAGCCCTCCGCTGGGCGGCAGGAAGCAACTGATGCTCGACAGTCTGGGCCCTGCAGCTGCTCGGCCCTATTACGATTAGCTCTGTGTGTTACCTTCCTGAGATTTTGTTTCTCCATTTGTAAAATGACAATAATGACTTTTTCCCCAGACATCACTGTAAAAATTAAGTTAGACAATAAGGTGCTTATCACAGTGCCTGGCCCATAGGACCTTTAGTTATATCTCTTACATTATGGCCTAGGAATTGCCGGTGTTGGCTTTCTTGATTTACAAATAGCAAAAATTCTACTCTTGAGAGGTGGTGTCAAACACCCTTTTAAAGGCACAGGTGCAAATGCGACCTCTAGGCATTTTGACTAAGTTTCATGTGTTTATTATTCTGCCTTTTCTAGGTTCACCAGTTTATCTTTCATGTTTGCTGCCAGGAAACTAGGTCAGCACTCAGTTGCAGTATCACCCAGTTCTAGGTTTCTAGGCATCTTTTCCCTCTACATGCCTTATGAATGCTCTTTGTTTAATCTTTGCTTCATTTTCCTTTTTTTAGCATCTTTATGGACCTTAAGTTTTTATTATTATATCCTATTTCAACCTTCTTGGAAATTGTGAACATTATAATACCATTATAGTTTATCTAGACTGGGTTGGATTAAATATGCCAACTAGTCAGCTGGCTCTGGTCCCCAAGCACTATCTCCAGCATTCTTTTCGTGAGAAAATTATTGTATTTGCACTTCTAAAAATCACAACGCTGTGGTAACAGACTGAAAATGTTTTGTGTTATTTTAAAAAATTAAAGTGTTTTTACCCTTTTCTCCTCATGTTTACATGTTGTAATTGGTCTTCATCTGTGTGATAAAGAATTCTGTTCCATCAGTTAGTTTGCTTTTTCTTTGTATTCAAATTTCAACTTTATGACTGCTGTTAGAAAGCCTGACCTTATGTAAAGATGCAGTGAGAATTTATTGAATAGAGGTCTCATTTCTTTAAAACAAACTCTAAAATATCAAAGAAGTTCTAAATTGTCTCACTTCTTTTTTAGAAAAGTTATTTCTTTTTTAGAAAAGTTATTCTTTATTGTGTTATCAACATACTCAATGAGAGTATGAATTTGCTGTGCTTACTTTTACATCTCAGTATCACTGGATATTGTCATCATTGAATATTTATTTGTACCCTTTTCAAATGATGACTCAAACTAATAAAATAAAAATGTGTTAAGAGCTAACATATTTAAAAAAGTAAACTTATCAAAACTTTCGGCTATGTTTTAGAAAGAAAAAGAAAAAAAAAAGGAAGAGAAAAAGAGAGAAAAGGAGCCAGAAAAGCCTGCAAAACCTCTTACAACTGAAAAGGTAAAATTTCTTCTTCTTTTTTTTAATCTACAAAGATTACGACCTTATTTGTATAGTTATATATGAATGACTTTTGGGGTATTCATGATATGCAAATAATCATTCTTTCAACAAGTATTTGTGGCATGAATACTGTGTGCTAAGCATGTCCGTCTGGCTTGTCCTGTATGATTTGTAATCGGCTACATATGTGTGGGTGTAGATTCATGTGAGTTCCTCAAGGGCAAGTATTATTCCTGACATAAAGAAGTGGTGGTTTTAGCTTCATGCACGATCAGACTTCAGCGAAAGTTGAGAGGATGCGGAGACATACCTGCAGGGGCCTTCAGAAAAGACTCCATGCTGAAGGTAGCACTTGAGCTGGGTTTTGAAGTGTAGGTAGGAAGGATTAAAGTGTGAGGCAGGAGTGTATCCTGTGGAGAGAACGTTGAGGACATGGAAACTAGAGATAGACAAAGTATGTTTTAGAAAAATAAATGAGTAGTGGAGTTTGAAGAAAGATCTATGTCTGTATAGAAAGTAGTGGAAAATAAGACCAGAATGGTAGATTGAGCTCAAATTGTAGGGGAGCTTAAGGTCCAGATTGATTCTTTTTTGAAGGAAAGGCTGTGGCAGCATTTAATTCAGAAGGGTTCTCCTGGAAGATTATTTTGCAGTGATAAGCAGGATAGAAGTGATCAGGCCTACTAGAGGTAGAGAGAACATTAGATTTCTGTCAAGCGCTTGGTTAAATAATCATGGTGGCTTGGCTTGAATGCATTTCCTCGTACAAGAATGGAAGCACAGTAAGGGACTTGTCAGTAAAGGGAGCATCCTTGATTTTAACTGTTGAAATTTTAATAATCAATTTTATGGAGGCATCAGTTACATACTACAAAGTGCATCCATTTAAAGTGTGCGAGTCAGTATTTACTGGTTCTTTTCCCATCATGTTTATTAGAACAGTCTCTACCTTCAGAGAGTTATAAACATGCCTTCTGCATTTAAGATGTGCTAAGTATCCCAAGGCTCCTTAGTCCTTTATGTAGCAACCAAACACGTCCACCATCTGCCCCTTGACCCCCCTCCTAGCAGTCGACCCCCGTCCTTCATATCGGGCAGACTTGCGTCTTGCCCCCTGAGCACACTTGCCATCCCTCTGGGCACTGAGCTGCCTGGCCAAGGATGTCCTTTGCTCTCCGCACCTCTTATCTAGGCTTACTCGTTCCTCCTCGTCCATCCAGCCCCTCTAACACCCCAGCCTCATAGGCTGTCTCCCTTCCTCAAAGTTCTGGTGACATTGTCCTACATTTGACTTTATTACTTCCTGCCTCATATTATTGTTTAATTGTGTTGTTAGATAAATTTCTTTGTCTAACACAGATGCACCCATGTTTATGTTCTGTTTCCTGAGATTAGGTATCAATCAGGTGGGGACTAATAAGTCTTAGGTTTCTTTGTATTTCTGACAGTTTCTTGTGTGTATCAGATGTTTAGGATAAATACATGTACATTGATTTGTTGATGTTTTCCATCTCATAATTCCTGTTAATGTTTTGATCCCAAGGTCATGCAGAACAATAAATTGCAATTTATTTCTGAATAATTTGTTAAATACTGAAGACTTGCTAAGTGGAATTCTTTGAGATATTTTTTGAAGTACTTTTCAGTTAAAGTTAGTTTTTTTGACTATCGCTAATTGTTTTAACAATTGTTTACTGAATTAGATTCTTACCTTTCACCAAATTAAATTTAGATGTTAAGTATTATAAAACTTTCTAAAAGGAGTGATTAAGTTGGTAATTATAGCCTGATTACTTAAATAGCTTTAATTCTGCTCTGGAAACTTTCTCTTCAGCATGCACCAGTAAGAAGCTGTAAGTGAAATCTCTTACAATTTCCTATTTGATTACAAAGGAACTTAAAAATCATTAGTAGTTGAAAGTATCAGAGTTTATATAATGCCTTATTGTTGTACTTGGCAAGATGTAAAATTTAACCACTTTTAAAACATCATATATTTATTTTTTCTCTTAAAAAATATTTACCATCCAAATACAGTGAGCATTTGATGTAGTGACCATGTGTGTTTCATGGTCTTGCATGTAAACACTTGCTTTCTGTTGCCTGCTGTGGAGAGGGGCCGCCAGGGTTACCTGGGAACAGTCTCTGGATTGGGAGCTTGAGAAGAGCAGTTCAGGGCGTGTGAACAGCGAGGAATCCAGCAATTTTCCGTTACCATTTCCCTTTGGTACTTAGGTTTTGTGTGGTTTTTTTGTTTTGTTTTTTTTTAAATAAATTTATTTGGTTGCACCGGCTCTTAGTTGTGGCAGGTGGGCTCCTTAGATGCAGCACACGGGCTCAGTTGCTCCGCCGCATGTGGGATCTTCCTAGACCAGGGATCGAACTCATGTTCCCTGCATTGGCAGGCGGATTCTTTATCCACTGCGCCACCACGGAAGTCCGGTACTTAGGCTTTAAATAAACCCAGTTCATACTTCATCTGTTATTCTTGCTCGCCCTGCAGAGGTCAGGACTCCTGTTGCCAATGGTGGGAACCTTGCGGAAGGAATAACCACCCAGAGGGGAAAGCTTTAGTTCCTGTCAGAATTTCGTGGTCAGGATATTGTAGGTTATATAAGGAGGAAGATAAATTTACAAGCGTAACAGTGGGGAGACTGAAAGAACAATAGCACAAGCAGGCTTTACTTCATTCACGTTAGGCGTTTTTCTTTGTGTTCTCCCTGAGCTGATGTTTTCAGGGGGCATGTATAATCTAGAGGAGAAATTAGCAGTAATAGCAGTGAAAATCATAGCAATAGTAGTCAGAATATCATTCTCGTAAGTAGGTAAGAGTTGGCTTTGTTGGCTGTCTGGTATCTGCCAGGAGCTGGGCTGGTGTACAGCTTGCATGCACACTTGTGCATGTACACTTACATGTGAAGTGACCAGCCACGTATTCACCACCTAATCAGGAAACAGAACATGGCTGCTGCCCAGAAGCTGCCCTCCCCAGCTCTTCCTAATTAAATCACTTCTCTTCTCCCAGAGATAGTCATTTCCTTGTATTTTAGAAATAGATTTACCTTCTCTGTGTGTGTTTCTAAATAATAGAAATATTACTTAGAAAATACTGTTTTTCTCTGTTTTTTGAACATACAAATGAAATGATGCCACAAATATTCTTTTGTGTTTTGCTTTTTTCAGTCAACATTGTTTTTGTAAGGGTTAATCATGATCTGTATAGATACAGTTTACTCAGTTAATTGTTGTGTAGTATTCCATTATTTATATGTTCCTTACTTTATGCATCCCATCGTTGATAAACACTTGGATTATATCCAGGCTTTAGCTGTTATAAATAGTGCTGCTTTAAACACTTTTGTCCATGCACCTAAGTATGTATTTCTTTAGGATGTACTTAGGAGTGGACTTGTTGGGTCACAAAGTATCTGTATCTTGAACTTTACAACATAACGTCAAACTGTTTTCCAATGTGTATACCAAATGTATTCTGGTCACACTACATTCTTTACAACATTTGGTATTGTCAGAGGTATTATTACTTGCCGTCTGATGGGTATATAAGGATATCTCATTGTATTTTACATGTCCATTTCTTATATTACTAATGAGGCCCAGTGCCCGTGTCATATGTTTATTGCCCATTTGGAATCCCCCTTTTGGAGTTCTGACTCAGATCTCTTGCCTATTGTTAAATTGGATGGCTTAACCTTTCCCTTATTGATTTGTAACAATCTACACACACACTTACACACATATATAGAGGAAACTAGTCCTTTTCCAGTTACGGGTTTGTAAATATCTTATCTCTGTGGTTAATTTTATTGCTCTTTTTATTTCTGGTTTGTGAATCAGTGATCTAGGGCATCCTTGTCTTGTTCCTGACGTCAGAGGGAAAGCTGTATGTGTTATCTTCATTCCTTACAAAAACTACAGTTATTGTTTAGTTAGAGAATTTATGGAGTCTGGTTTGGAAAAATAGATTTTATTTCTTTTTTAAAGGCTAAACTCCATCTCGTGTCTCTATGTGTTTAAAAGAATGATGCTTGATAGGTGTTATTTTTTCCCAGGACACTTGTTCTGAGTCCACTTGCAATTAAAGCCATTAGTATGGTTCTTGACACACAGCAGTGAGTTAATAAATGATTACTTACAAGTATGTTAATTGGGGGGTTGGAAGGAACCTTACCTCTCTTATTTTATAAAAAAATTAACTAAACCCTAGAAGGATTCTGAGTCACCGAAAAGTGACTTGCTCAGTGCTAACAGTTGGTGACAGCTCAGGGATTTGAACCCATGTCTTCTTCTGATTTAAGTCCCGCGTTGTGTGTATGTGTGTTTCGATTTGACATATATGTCTTCAGTTTCCTTTCTTGATGCAATTTTTAGTCCTTTTGTACATTCTACATCATTTTATAATGAACAGTCCAGAGCTCTCTAAAAAAGAACAGTGTGTTTATATACAACGCCATCCCATACTGTCCTAACTAGTGAATTCATAATTTTTACTGATTTGTTAAGCATCCAGTAGGGACTTCTTCATTCTGTAAATACACTTGTTTTCCCTGAGCAGTCTACCGCTTTGCTTAAATTATATTTTGTACCTAGGTCTCCCTAAGGTTTACGTTTTGTGTTGTGTGAGCATCTGTTGCCAGTGGGGTTAGCTGGAACCAGGCTTACTTTCTTTTCTGAGAGGAGAAAGGTAAAACCTAAAAATTTAATGAATCAAGTGATTAATAGGGCAGATGCTTTTGACACTTAAATAGATGTCTCTCTGCTGTGCTTTAGATATTCTGCTGGAAAATTGTGTATAAATTTGACTTTTTCTAAAATATTCTGTCATACGTTTGACATTTCTAATTCACTTAGTTTGGATTTATCTACTAGGCTATCTCCCAAGTAGCCAGTGGTCTATAAATATGTTTATGTAGATGAGAAGTACTCTACTAAAGGAATGTACATGAGTTCTCTTTCAGTTTATATGAGCAGATCTTAATTTCTCCTTTGGGAGGTTCTGAGTTTTACAGTTTTTCTTTTCTTAAAGATGTGCATATCAAAACATGGAAAATGGGCAAATAGTCAGTTTTGGGGATGGGGAAGTTAAACCCTTTTAAGGTAATTTAAGGTAATAACCGCAGTAGTAGTTCTGGTTTTATTGCTATTTATCATAATACGGTTTGTTACAATATGGGTTGTTATGTTTTAAGTTCTGAAACTTCAGAATTGTATGCTAAGAAACCTTTAATGTAGGGGTCAGCAAACATTTACCAGAGAGTAAATATTTTAGGCCGTCGGATGTCTTTCACAACTACTCAGCTCTTTCTTTGTAGCACAAAAGCAATAAATGAGTGTGTTCCAATGAAATTTTATTTGCAAAAACAGTCGGTCAAGTTTGCTGAGGACCGTCCCCCTCACGCCTCCCCACAGCTGAGAATTGGTCGCAGTGGGAGAAGCAGGGTCAGGAGGATAGCCAGGTTCAAGCCTTGGTCTGTGTTCACTGTCTTCTTGGCAAAGTCAGTTAACTGCCCAGATCTGCTTTTTCCTCATATATTAAATGACAAGCTTTGCTTAGATGATCTCTAGAGATCCTTATGGTAATAAATAGTTTTAAATTTAGAGTTACTTATTATACCTACTGAATATAGGGACAGATTCCTAAAATCATCTGACTGTATCCTTAAAGATGGCTTTTACAACTCCACAGAGTTGGTTTCTATTCAACGAATTCTCTTTATTGTTTCAAACTGGTTTTTCACTCACCTTAGTTGCTATTATATTTTAATCAGCTAGTTTTCCTATTAAAACACAAAGTATAATTTAGGAAAAGAGTATTCAGTTCTTCCTAAGGCAAGCTACTTCTATATTTACATAGAACATGTATGTGTGTGTGTGTATTCAGAAAAACTGGCTTACTTTAAGGTAGTAGGTATTTCTGTTTAGGTGTCTATCTGTGCAGGTGTTACTGCATCATTGGTTTTATTTGTAATGGGTGCATTAACGGGATAATTTAGATTATTCTATCAAAGTAATGATTTTATATTTTCATAGACTTTCTTAAAATCTCTCTGAGATAATTATGAGATTAGGACATAGTTATGCACCTGTCTTGGAATATTTTTATATTTTTATGAGTTAAAATTCTTCTAGTATTCAAACTTTTATTATTTATTTATTAAGTATTACATATTCTGTGTAGGAAAAAATAAAATATACAAACAGGCCAAACATTAAAAAAATATGTAACTTTTCATAATCCCTCTACCTAAGGATGACTGTCTTAAACCTCTTGTGGTATAACTTTCTATGCTTGTGTGCACATGTGTGTATTCTTACCAGTCTCTTACATGTGCCTTGGTGGAATTCTTTAAAGAGATTTCTGTGAATGGCATGTGGTTCCCTAACTATGTGTTGTAATTTTTTTTAATGTAATATTTTTAAAGTGTTTTTTGTGTAGATACTTGCCACTAGCTTCTTGAAGTTTATGAGAGCAAGTCAATTCATGA
Source organism: Phocoena phocoena (assembly GCF_963924675.1). NCBI lineage: Eukaryota > Metazoa > Chordata > Mammalia > Artiodactyla > Phocoenidae > Phocoena > Phocoena phocoena. The sequence continues at coordinate 83,177,682 of NC_089230.1, read as the reverse complement.
CGTGTATCAGTGTAAAATAAAAAATTCCAGGAGGGAAAGTGGCGGAGCAGTGATGCTGTGGGAAGGAGACGGCCCCCACTTTGGATCATACTCACTGTCATCGAAAAGTGATCTCAATATATGACAAGTATTCAAATCTTTAAGAAGATGATATAGAGAAATAGTGATTGTTTTTAACTAGTTGGGAAAAAACCAAAAACAACCAGCAGAGTTGCTTTTCTGAAAAAACCTTATGTTAATAAAACTTTAAAAAGTGCATTTTTACTTGATAAATATAAATGGTCTACCTTCCAATAAGCAAAAGGTACAATTGCAAATCTCTTGAATTTGAAATTTCAATATAGCCATGTAAAAGTAAGCAACCAGTTGTAAATCAAATAAATTGTCCTTAGTAAACCATTAAAGTGAAATTAAGTGGCTCATTGCCAGATGCTGAATTGGTAGGTTATGTTGTTTAACAGTCTGACAGAGACACGCAGCCACCAAGCTCTCAGTGTAATTTAGGCTAAATAAACATTTCATGTGATGCGTGTATGCATTTGACAATAAGATATTTCCAGTAATTAATGCTTTTGTAGAAATCATGGAAACACATGGTCTAGGTGAGTAAGCAGGTCAGATGTCTTACAGAGCATTTTTATAAGTGGGTTTGGAAGATTCTTTGTATTTTCCACAAACCATTTCGTTTCTAGCTAAAAAGCTGACACTGGAGATTAGTTTGATAATACTCTTTGTAGATTAAAAGTAATATAGTCAACGTTACTGTGCTTTAGGCTTAGCAAGCATTTTGGTCCTGCTTCTCTGTGGTCTACATTTTATTAGGGCATGGATTGCTAGCTCCTGTTGACAGCTTTCTTTCTTTAGCTGTTAGGTTTCTTTCTTTAAGTAAATCCTTTCTCTCTGAGAAAGAAAAGATCACAGTGCTGCTCCTAAGTAAAAAGAAATCATATGTCCTGTCTAGTAAATTTATAGTTTTTCATTCTTTAACCAGGAGACTGAGTACATAGAGACCTAGTGGATTTTTGGGTAGCATCTCGCTTCTACAACCCGTAACGCCCAAACCATGTCTCTTTTAAGAAGTTAAAAAACACGCATAAGCAAAAAGAAAAAAACTCACCATAGATCTAATGACTTAGAAAAATTATCACTTTTTTTAAAAAATAAATTTATTTATTTATCTTTGGCTGCATTGGGTCTCCGTTGCTGCACACGGGCTTTCCCCAGTTGCAGTGAGCAGGGGCCACTCCTCCTTGCGGTGCACGGGCTTCTCACTGCATGGTCCCCGTCCCGTTGCAGAACACAGGCTGTAGGCGCACGGGCTTCAGTAGTTGTGGCTTGTGGGCTCCAGAGCACAGGCTCAGCAGTTGTGGTGCACGGGTCCAGTCGTTCCACGGCATGTGGGATCCTCCCAGACCAGGGCTCGAACCTGTGTCCCCTGCATTGGCAGGCGGACTCTCAACCACTGTGCCACCAGGGAAGCCCTCATTAACGTTTTGATGTTCATCCTTCTAGATTGTTTCCCGTGGAAGTATATGTATCCACACGGAATCATACTACACTTATTATTTTGTAACCTACTCTGCTCCTCTGTCATATAACAGTATATCTTGAATATCCTTTCTTGTTGATAAATATGCATATGCTTTTCTATCTTTAATAACATTCCACTGAATAGGTGTATCATAATTTATCTTCCTCTGAATAAAGAGAGATTCTTCTTAAAATTTATCTCTTTTGAATAATGAAAATCTGTACAAATAACCAGTGTACAGCTGTGTGATCACTGATTAGGATGAGCTTTTAAAACTGGAATTGCTGAGTCAAAGGATCTGGACTTTTAAAAAGTCTTTTGAAAAATACTAAAGAGCTATTGGAAGATATAGATGGCAGAGCCTGGACTTGGTAAGAAGACTTTAATTCCATTCTCTGCTGTTTACTAAATACTTGACTGCTCTGAACCTCAGTTTCCTCATATGTAAAAGTGTTAATTCAATGGGCATTTTTGTACCCACCACATGCCGAGCATTACTTTAAATACTAGGAGTAGCATGGCAGGGGCACGTCTGTGTCTCACAGGATGTTTAGCCTCATCCTGCCAGTCCTGGCAATCAAAAATGTCTTCAGACGTTGCTGCGTGTCCCCTGAGGGCAAAATTGCTCCTGGCTTCAGAAACGCTGATTCACATTCCAGGTCCATGAAACTGATCTCAGTGGAAGAATGAAAGCCTGCCTGTTGTACGACTCGCCGGAGAGCACCGGTGAGATCAAGGCTTTTTCGGATATAGACACAAATCTTTTTCTCAGCAGGTTTACTCAGATGCTGAAAGGAAATAATATAGTTATACTATGAAAAAAATTTATAACAATGCCATTAAGTGGGAGGTAAAATATAAGCGCATTTGAAACTGAAATGGGTGTTTTCTTAATTAGAAGTTACTCAGAGTCAAGTTTATCCTGTAAAATCACACATCGTTTCATCCAATTCCCATCTTATTAGAATCATCCGCATTTTGGATATAGAGAACAAACTAGTGGGCGGGGCGATACAGGGGTGGGAAGTGGACGCAGAAACTGTTGGGGGTAAGGTAGGCCCAGGGGTGTATTGTGCAACTTAGGGAATATAGCGAATATCTTGTAATCATTATTGTAAACGGAAAGGAACCTTGAAAATTGTATACATTAAAAGAAAAAGAATCATCTGCATTTTGGAGGTAAAAACAGAACAGCGTGTTAGGATAAAAATTGGATTAGATACATGGTCTTGGGCCATAGATAACACTTAGCCCTGTAGCCATAAACTTTGTTGTTACTCCCCTTCTGGAAGCTTTCTTGTGTGGTACTTGCAGTTATTTGTCTGGATTACTGCATTTATTTCAGAGCATTGCCTTGCTGGAAAAACTGGGTGCAGAAAAGAAAGAATTCCAGCTTCATCAGAACTTGGTGGGGGCCCGAACACTGGGAAAGATTAACAGATAACTGAGCCTAATTGCTTATAGAATAAAGTACCTGAGCCCTTCAAAGTCTAGCTCCTCCTAAATCTTTATCATTGTGGTAATGCTATCAGCCATATTTCTTTTTATAGCCATTTCCCCCTTATTATACAAACCATGGAAAATACAAGAAAAAACTGTCAACGAAAGCCTGTCATCTTACTATCCAGAGTCTCATCACCTTTAACCTTTTAGTTTTTACTTTCAGGCTTTTTTCTATGTAGACTATTTTTAAAAATATTTTTCTTCCCTCATCCCTCACTTAATATTATATAATGAGTGTTTTCTTATCCAATATTTGTATTACCATGAATTTTAGTGTATGGACAACATTAATAAGATTTTGTATCTTCTAAATTTCTAGCTTACTTTATGGCATTCTTACATGTAAGTAGAAATGAAAACTTTTATAGGATTTTAAAAGGGTACTTTATATCTTACACCCATTAGGATGACTGCTGTCAGAAAACCGAGAAAATAACAAGTGTTGGTGAGGGTGTGCAGAAATTGGAACCCTGTGCCCTGTTGGTGGGAATGTAAACTAGTGTGGCCATTGTGAAAAGCAGTTTGGTAATCCTTCAAAAAACTAAACATGGAGTTACCATTTGATCCAGCAGTTCTACTTCTGGGTATATACCCAAAACAATTGAAATCAAGGACTCAAACAGATATTTGTATGTCCGTGTTCATAGCGGCATTATTCATGATAGCCAAAATGTAGAAACAGCTTAAATGTCCATTAGTGGATAAATGGATAAACAAAATGTGGTGTGTATATACAATGGAATATTATTCAACCTATAAAGGAAGGAAATTCTGACAAAGGCGACAACATGGATGATCCTTGAGGACATTATACTAAGTGAAATAAAGACAAAAGGACAAATACTGTGTGATTCTACTTCTAGGTACCTCATGCAGGTACCTAGAATAGTCAGATTCATCGAGATAGAAGGTAGAATGGCGGTTGCCACGGTACAGGTGGGATGGGGGGAAGGGCAGTAATTGTTTAATGGGTACAGAGTGTCAGTTGTGCAAGATGGAAAGAGTTCTGGAGATGGATGGCTTTGGTGGTTGCCCAGCAGTGTGAATGTTTAATGCCCCTGAACTCTGTGCTTAGAAATGGCTGTTACCACAATTTAAAAGTTAGTAAATAAAACTTTAAAGGTACTTTGTAAATATATACAGCTTTTCCTTTATAATCCAATTTTAATGAATTTTATGGTATAAAAATTTCATGTTGGGCTTCCCTGGTGGCGTGGTGGTTGAGAGTCCGCCTGCCGATGCAGGGGACACGGGTTCGTGCCCCAGTCCGGGAAGATCCCACATGCTGCGGAGCGGCTGGGCCCGTGAGCCATGGCCGCTGAGCCTGCGCGTCCGGAGCCTGTGCTCCGCAACGGGAGAGGCCACAACAGTGAGAGGCCCGCGTACCGCAAAAAAAAAAATTATGTTATCGTGTTTTTCTTTTGAATACATATTCACACTCACGAATTACAGCATTTATTTTGGCTACCTTTCAGAGGAATATTCTGTTTATCTGAGTTACAACCTTTTCTTTTGTAACCATGGTGTGTTTCAAAAAATTTTTTTTTAATATGATGTTTAAACTTTGACAACAAGGCATAACTGATTGGCCCTGTATGGTGCTGTGTGTGCTCCCTGTGTTGGTGTGGGGAAGGAGTCCAGGCATCCAGAGGATCCGGGGAAGGGTCCGTCTGTCCAGCCGAGCAGTGACCACCTGCCACGTAACAGATGTGGATAAGGGCAGTTTACCTTCCTGTTTATTATGCCATCCTTACCAGTGAGAACGATAATGAACTGAAAATAAACTAGGGTTACGTTTTACAGATTTGTGCGTAACCTGTTTAATGAGATGAGTGCATCTCGTGCTCTGAGCTGCTTCTCGCCACCAGCCATTTACACACTGTGACACACTGCTCAGAAGGATTAAAGCTTAATGTTATGTTTTCTTCATTACGTAAAACTCTAAACAGAAAAACCTGATGTATCATTTTTTACCTTTTATTTTCCTATTTCTTCTCCTGCCCCTGCCAAAAAAAAACTGTTGGGGAAGGACTTATACTTGTCCTAAACTTACAGGGCTCTGGCTATATTAACACATGCTTTCCCTAGTAATTACTTGTTTTTTAAAAAAATTAAAATTTTTTTTCTAAACATACAAAAACTTCAAGAAAAGTTTCAAAACCTGTTTCCTATTGAACTTGAAGATATTTTCTTTATGTTCTTTGTCCCTTAATTTGACGGGTGGCATTTGACTTAAAAGCAATAATATCTGACCAGAAAGTAAAAAATGCACAGTGATGAGAGGCTGGGGTGCTTCTTCATTCACGTGGAGGCATCCCCGCTCTGTTTTTAAAAAGTACCCACCTGAGACTTCCCTGGGGGCGCAGTGGTTGAGAATCCGCCTGCCAATGCAGAGGACACAGGTTCGAGACCTGATCCAGGAAGATCCCACATGCCATAGAGCAGCTAAGCCCGTGTGCCCCAACTACTGAGCCTGTGCTCCAGAGCCTGCGAGCCACAACTACTGAGCCCATGTGCCACAACTACTGAGCCTGTGCTCTAGAGCCCACGAACCACAACTACTGAGCCTGTGCACCACAACTACTGAGCCTGCGCTCTAGAGCCCACGAGCCGCAACTACTGAGCCTGTGTGCCACAACTACTGAACCCGCTCACCTAGAGCCCGTGCTCTGCAACAAGAGAAGACGCCGCAATGAGAAGCCCGCATACCGCAACAAAGAGTAGCCCCTGCTCGCCGCAACTAGAGAAAGCCCGCGTGCCGCAACAAAGACCGAGCGCAGCCAAAAACGAATACATTTATTTATTAAAAAAAAAAAGTACCCACCTGTGCGGAGCACAGGAAGCCCTGGCCCCGGGGTTATGATTCTCCCTGCCTTGCTGCCTTCTGCTGAGGGCCACTCACTGGCTCTCCCAGGCCTCTCTTGTTTGGGCTCATGGCCTCCTGCAGTCAGCCTGGCCGGGTTATTACCACTGTGTTTCACCTTCTTAGCTGTGCCTCTGGAGACATAGACAGACACTCTCTTTTCTGGTGGATGTGGTAGGCAGTCTTGAGGCAGTGTTTTTATGTGTGGATCGTGAGAACAAGTTTCATCGCTGACCAGCTGGTGAGAACATCCCTACAGTCTGGTGCGGACACTGGAAGCAGTGAATGAAGAGCCTTAGCGAGACCACGGTGCAGCCTCTGTGCCCAGGGCTCTCCAGGCCTTTCGTCACTGGATGCTTTTCCTTCGAGCTTCACGGGCTGTACAGCTCCCGTGTGCCTGTATCTTACATCTGTGGCCACGGTTCACCTGAATGCAGTTCCCTGAGTCCCCGACTGACCTCTTCACCCCCACCCAGACTCAGCCCTCCTCTCTCGACTGTGTGAAGTGTGCTCTAGGACCAGTGGGTGCTGCTATGCCAGCTCCTGTGGTATTCTGTGTGGTGTAAGTGCAAGGCTGATACGAGTAACCATAAGAGGGAGTTGATCTGACAGTTTGCTTGCCTTTCAGTAGATTAAATGCTACTGACGTTCTGTATCCAGGGGAGAGGTATGGTGAAAGATTGCTGGGAGGAAATATTTGGATTGAATGTAGCCACTGTTAGGGTGCCTGCAGTGTACAAGGCAGCTAAAGTGTTGGAAGCAACTTAAAAATGAAGACAGAGCTCACCCTCAAGAATCTTAAAATTCGGAAAGACCAAGTGATTGAAAGGGGATGACAGGAAAAACCACTTTAGCAAAGGCTGTTACAGGGCAGTTGGGGAGGTACAGAGGGTGGAGGCTCAGAGAGGTGAAAGAGAACACGCGGGGTTATTAAGAAAGTCTTCGTGGAGGTGCTTACACTTGACGTGAGCTTTGAAAGACTGTCAGGAAGGAGCACAGCACAGTAGGCAGAGGGGTGGCGTGAGCAGGTAGCTGGCGTTGGGAAGCGTAGTTTGGCAGCAATGCCTAGTTCAGTTTAGTTAGAGTGGACTAGAGGGGTAAGACAGCAGAGATGACACTGAGAGAACCGTAAGTTTCCTGATGAACGCTCGATCGCTGGTTTTGAGTAGGGAAGTACATTGATTTGAACGATGGTTTAGTAGGATGGTGCCTGGTTGCAGGAGATGTATTGATGGGAGGAGATGCCGTGACCTGTAGTCCAGGCAGTAAGACAGCGAGGGCCTGACGTAGACTGCTGGCTGGAGGTTGTCGCCATCTGCTTCCTGAGGAAGAACGATTGACAGACTGTTTAGCTGTAATGCATTTTACTCGGCTTTTTAATGAATAGCCTTGTCAGACTCTAACGGGTTGTTGTCTCAGAGTCACTCAACAAATATTTATTAAGCAATCACTCTATACACAGTACCAGGGATACAGTAATAAACAAAACCAGAATTCCTGCCTTCAAATTAGAATGTATACAGAATCGTTTCACATGCATGTAAGGTTCTTTACCAATACAATATATCGGTGTGCTGTTTGGTAATTCCCACCACCACCTTTACGTTAGCCAAATGCCTAAAAAGACATTATGATGCCAGCTCTATTTTTATCTCCTGAAAGGTAGACGTTAAACTTACAGCATTGGTAAAGACTTTAATGATCTAGTCATTTGATTTTAATGATGAATATGCATTTACTTATTTTTCAAGGAATTTTAGCAGATGCCTCTTTCAGATACATTGGTGATTTACAGACATTGCATTGAGTATAACAGATCCTCCCAGTTCCGTCTCTCCCCCCAGCCAATAGCTGGGTGTTAGTGACAGGACCTCCGAAGCAGTAGTTCCAACACTGTGAGACTCCTTCCACCCCAAGTTATTGTGACTCTGCAGATCCGGTGGCCCCGCATGTTGTGTGTTAATACACAGATTCTAAAGGAGGTGAAAGGCAGCGGGAAGAGGCGGTAGGTAGCGTTTACTCTGCTTCTCAACCGCCCATCCTGCCGAAGCCAAACTTCTGTGACTGCTGAGTGGAGGAGACTAGTCCAGGGTCCCTATTTTTCTTACTACACCGTAGGTTCTTGTTTCTGTGGCGTTGTAAACTTTAAATGTGTGGAACTGATAGAAGGGGAAGCACTCCTTTCTTCATCACTGATTTGAAAACACCTGGGGAAAAATCTACTTGGTTTCTGCTCATCTTCTGATCCCTAGAGCCATCAGCAGGGGCCTGAGGTGCAGAAAGCCACACTCACAACAAAGTAAGGGTCCACGCAGGCGCCAAGCAAGGGAGTGGGAGAGCAGCCTCAGGGCCGCTCCCGCTGGCGCTTTGAGTTGGGGGTGTTTTAAAGCGGAAGAACAGAGAGGCTGGGACTGACCGTCCTCTTGTGATTTTGCTTACTCACGGTTTTGAGGGTCGGGGTGTCTGGTTTATGATGCTCTGGCCAGGTGGTCCGTGGCTTGCTTGGGGGCCTGTTAGTGCATCTTGCCTTGGAGAGACAGCCTGAGTTTGTATGTTAAGGACAAGCTCTACAATAGCAATGTTAGTCCTTAATGGTGTTATTGTCGACTGAAGAAAACGCACAACCTGAGAGCTGTGAATTATTTGGGGCAAAATGCCGAGTATAGCCCTGGAGACAGCCTCTCGGGTAGCTCTGAGGAACCGCTCGCAGGAGCTGGGGGGAAGGGCGGTATTCTGTGCGATGTCAGTGAAGGGGGCACGTGCAGTCAAGCACACGTTGAGGCAGAGGCTGGCTGCTGGTCCTGAGGAGCAGACGTCACCGGGGATGATGGCAGTGCTTTTCTAGATACCAGCAGATGCAGGAATCGGGCTCATTACATCGTCTCCTGAAAATATCTAACTATATGAAGGTCTGTTCTGCCGTTTTTCCCAGAGCACAGAGGGCCTCACTCCTGATCTCCACCTTGAACTCCTTTCAGGGGGTTGAAGGTCAGCGACTGCAGCGGCTCACGACCTTTTAAATGACAAACAGTCTAGGTGCTTGACTTACTGAGAGCGTTCGTTGTTTCTTCTTTGTTCTTTTTTATTATTCCCTTTGTAACGGTTGTATTTCTAATTTCTCAAAGTTGTTCACGAAGTGTTTTTTTTTTAATTTTTATTTGATATTGGAGTATAGTTGATTAGCTGTTCACAAAGTTTAAAACCTCTTTGACTCCATCTCTTTGTTGATTTGTAAAGAGAGGTCACAAAATGAATTTAATATTTATTTTTCGCTGCCTGGCTCCTTTGAGTTCCCTGAAAACCAAGTAGAAGCCAATGAGATCCATAAGGGAGTAAAGTGTTCCCTTGAAACCCATTTTGGAAAACCCAAGGATGTTGAGAATTGTCTTTGAAGCAAAAGTGTTTGTAATTACATTATAAAATCTGAAAAAACAAATTGCTGGGGTAAATTGTTATAATTCAGGCATAAATTATATAGGCATTTAAGCATAAAATTGCCTTTATTACAAGATCATAACTCTTTGGGATTTGTTTCTCAAAGTGTACATTATCTGTAAGTGTAAATTTATTCCAGATATTTAAAGTTTCATTTTATGAAACTTTACTTGGAAAATGTCAACTGTATACACCCCTGTTACTCAGCTTCAACAGTTAGCAAATCACACCTACCTAATCTTGTGTCAGCTATACCTTTACTCTTTCTACCCTTATTATTTTGAGGAATTTTTTTTTTATTGAAGTAGAGTTGATTCACATTGTTGTGTTAGTTTCCGCTGTACAGCAAAGTGACTCAGTCGCACATATATATATATATATATATATATATACATATTCTTTTTCATTATAGTTTATCTCAGGGTATTGAATGTAGTTCCCTGTGCTGTACAGTAGGACCTTGTTGTTTAGCCATCCTGTGTGTAATAGTTTGCATCTGCTCACCCCAAACTCCCACTCCACCCCTCCCCCACCCCCCTCCCCTTGGCAGCCACAGGTCTGTTCTCTAGTCTGTGAGTCTGTTCTATCTGTGTCATATTTTAGATTCCACCTGTAAGTGATATCACATAATATTCGTCTTTCTCTGTCTTACTTACTTCACTTAATATGATAATCCCTAAGTCCATCCTTGTTGCTGTAATGGCATTATTTCATTTTTTTTAATGGCTGAGTAATATTCCATTGTATATATGTACCACATCTCCTTTATCCATTCATCTGTCAGTGGACATTTAGGTTGCTTCCATGTCTTGGCTATTGTGAATAGTGCTACTATGAACATAGGGGTGCATGTATCTTTTTGAATTATAGTTTTGTCTGGATATATGCCCAGGAGTGGGATTGCTGGGTCATATTGTAACTCTATTTTTAGTTTCTTGAGGAACCTCCATACTGTTCTCCATAGTGGCTGCACCAGTTTACTTTCCCACCAACAGTGTAGGAGGGTTCCCTTTTCTCCACACCCTCTCCAGCATTTATTGTTTGTAGATTTTGTAATGATGGCTATTCTGACCAGTGTGAAGTGGTACCTCATTTCTACCCTTACTATTTTGAAATAAGTCCCAGAAATTGTCATTTCATCCATAAATATTTCATTATATATCTCTAAAAGACAGGGTCTCTTAAAAAGAATAAAAGGCCATTATCCCTGTATACTAAAACAAAAAATACAGCGATTCATTATTCCTCATCAAATACCCTATAAAGGATTCATATTTCCAGTTATCTTACACGAGTCATGAGTTTTCCCCCAGTTTGTTAGTTTGCGGCAAGCTACAGATCGGGTTGGCTTGTCATTTAAGCCTCTTAGCCTAGCAGTCCCTCTCTCACCTCTGTTTTCCTGTAACTCACTTGTTGAGGGAGGGGGTCTTCTCCCTCCCACAGTCTGAGTTTTGTTGATCGGCATCCCTGTTGTCCCTTTGTCCTTCGGATTTCCATTTGATTTATTGTTTCATTTTACGTAGACTGTGGTGTTATTATTTCTCCGTCAAGAGGCACATAACGTCTGGTGTTTCTTATTCTGTCTATTAGCCCATTCACCTCAATACCTGTTTCTTTTTTTTTAACATCTTTATTGGAGTATAATTGCTTTACAGTAGTGTGTTAATTTCTGCTGTGTAACAAAGTGAATCAGTTATACATATATCCCCATATCTCCTCCCTCTTGCATCTCCCTCCCTCCCACCCTCCCTATCCCACCCCTGTAGGTGGTCACAGAGCAGGGAGCTGATCTCCCTGTGCTATGCAGCTGCTTCCCACTAGCTATCTATTTTACATTTGGTAGTGTATATATGTCCATGCCACTCTCTCACTTCGTCCCAGCTTACCCTTCCCCCTCCGCGTGTCCTCAAGTCCATTCTCTACGTGTGCGTCTTTATTCCTGTCCTGCCCCTAGGTTCATCAGAACCATTTTTTTTTCTTAGATTCCATATATATGTGTTAGCATTGTTAGCATATGGTATTTGTTTTTCTCTTTCTGTCAGTACCTGTTTCTAGCAAGTCATCAGGCCCTGCAAAATGGTGATTTCCTAATTCTGTTATTTCTTTTTTAGTAGTTGAAATATTTCTACTAGTTTGGGTTACGTGGTAGTTCATATAGGAGAGGCAGCTTGATTCTTTCCCTAATCGACCAGTTTTCAAAATAATAAGTTGATTCGTTAGCATCCTCTTGTTGTGTCCAGTTAGGGTCTGGGGGGAGTCTCACTGTATATTCATGGATTTAAACAGGTATAGTATGTTTGCAACCATCCATTGCGGTTATTATCCTTTGATGGAAAACCTCTTCATATTGGCTCCTGTATCTGTGATACAACTGTAGTCGTATGATAATGTCCTTGATACTTGGTATGGTAATTGTTTTAAGCTCATCTTCTACGTTGCCTGCCCCGGACCTGTGTCCATTTTACTAGGGAGCCCTGGTGCCTTTTAATGGAAAAGGATGTTTTATTACAGTACAGGCCCTGAGGATGCTCAGTGTCACTCCAGATATAACATAGTTTCTCAGATTTAAGTTGTTTACTCCCTGCACCTGTCATTTTATAGAAAAAAGTTGCTAATAGTGGTAGCAAATCAAGAACAGATTGTGGGTTTGAGTTTACTGTGTTCTTAGTTGAAAAGATGTGTCTCCCTCAACTGGACGGCCAGCGGTGACCCGGCTGCACTGTGACCTGGCTCCTCAAGAGCCCGGCAGGAGGTGCTTCCCTGCGTCCCATTTCTCACTTGTTTTCACTACCCCCGTCGCTAAATCCTATTTTTAAATATGCTAGTACATTAAAAATGGGGAGGGTACCTGCAAATCTTTCCTCAATAAATGCTCTGATGAAGGGTAGACTTACTAAGTTAAAGCCTGTGCTTAAGAATGTTGCAGCCAAGGTGGAAGGGTCAGCAGTTAGGTTTGATGGGTCATTGCAGGTGATCAAGAGTCCATGCTTCCTGAGGGCTTAACTCTGCCAGCCTTGTTCTGAGCCCTCTGTGTGTTATTTCACAGTCCTCAGAGCAGCCCTGTGAGCCTGACACCATCCTTACCCTCCTTCACTGCTGAGCACCTGAGAGAGGCAGCTTTGGAAATTTATTCATGGTCACACAGCTATTGAGTAGCCAGGCTGAGATTTGAGTCTGAACGTCCTGCCTTCAGAGTATTTGCTCTTAACTACTGCCCCTCAGTGTGCTACTGTTAGAACCAAAAGCGGAGAAAGAAAGGAGGATGGTCAAGGGATTAACTGAGCGTCTACTAAGTGCTTTGCGTTGTGCAGCATCTTATGTGTGCTAATTAATTCTCACAGAAACCCGACATAGTCATCGTGCAGTCATCACACTAGGAGAAACGTAAGATTCAGAGAGTGAGATTTACCCAGGGTCCCACAGTGGTCGAGTAGGTCTTTCTAAAAAGGAGGCCACTGATAGGGAGTTACTGTCTTCCTGTGAACGTCTGCTGTAGATTAACTTAAACAACTGTTAATACCCATCAGGGAGTAGCGAGCTGTTTCTATCTGAGGCCCACAGCTTCTAATGCGAGTGTTCCTGGAGTGATTCAGCATTCCATCTCTGCTAAATAATGGCAGTATGGTACCTGAAAAGAATATGGACTTTAGAGTCAGAAAGACCTCAGTGTTTATGATTAAAATTTAAGTTTAAAATGGTAATTAGAAATCATAGTTGATAAATATTTTTGGATGGGCCACTCACCTGCCCAATTCCAAAGATGCACCCAAATCATTCAGCAGATGCATAAGGGGTGCCTGCACTGTGATGGACACGGGGGTACGGTCTTGGGGGCGACAGTGAACAAATCAGACAAAAATCCCTGCCCTTTAGCGCTTACAGTCTGTCAAGTGTATTTAGTTGCTTTTCTGATCTTTACATAGGCACTGCCTTCCTGTCATTCAGATTTTACTTTAAACAACACCTTAGACAGAGGGCTACCCTGAAGGCCTAATTCAAAGTCGGCCTGAGTCATTCTTGATTATGATGCCCTTTTTTAACTTACCCTACGGCACTTAACACCCTCTGCTGTTTTATTTGTGGTCGTTTGTTTTATTGTCTGTTTCTCCCCTCTGCATCTCCTCCGCCCATCCCCAAAATGCAAACTGTAGAATGTCAGTGCCTTGGACACTGCCAAGCATGTATGTGTTGGCTTAATTATTGAAAAAATGACTCTCAGTGGAGTCAGCGTTCTTTGTGGAAAATGATGGTGGCAGAAACGATCCTCTTTATGATGTGCTGGTAGGAAGGTTGCACGTGAAGCTGGCACAGTTTAGGGGGGTGGAGAGAGCTGAGGGAAGGGTCATTGCAACTTCAGACCAGAGAAGAGTTTAGTTCCTGGCTGCTGACTTTGCCTGTAATGCAGACGGCTCACCGTCAGGTCACTTTACTAGACAGGGTGAGTGTTGAATGAACAGCGGCGACACGTGGTTAAACACGTAACACAACCACTGAGCCTGCAGGGGGTATAGAAACAGCTTAGTGTTCAGGGTACTTTTCTCTCCAACTGATACTTTTAATAACCCACCGTAGGGAAATTTTTTTTTAAATAGGGAAAAAAGATAAAACCACCTTTATAATACTGGAAAGTACTTAGCCAAACTGTAGAAGGTATTTTTAAAGAGTAATATCTGTAGCTGTTGTCGCAAAAAGTTCCTAGCAAATGAATTTTCAATAAGTCTTTGCAGTTCTAAGAGGATTGGTTAATATGGTGCTGACAGCTAAGCTAATTTATGTCTTTTAATGATACATCTTAGAATATCTAATATATGGACGTTGTCATTTAAAAAGGTGTTTTCCTGCTCTGGAGATGCTGGTGCAGTAGCTGGCAGGCTGTATGGAAACGTATGCACTAGCCCTTGGGAAGGCCCAGCGGTACCCACACCCACACAGGAGTTCTGTAGAGACGAGATACTTATTTGTGTTAGAGCTGGTAAGGGCATAAGCAGCTGCGAGCTGAGTGCGATGAGACCGTCTGTAAGTGGTGCCGGGGTGAAGCCCCACGGCTCCCGACCAGAAGCTCCGCCAGGTGTAAGGTGTTGGGAGCAGCTGTCTTTAATCGGGAACAGTGCACCTGGCACTCGCAGTGAACGTGCACATCCAGCGATGCAGGCAGCCTTCTCTATCCATTACCTAGACCTGCAGGAAATACTTTGCAGCTTTTGTTTTTGTCTCTGACTTTGGAACTGGAGCAGTAGTTTTTCATACACAGTAGTCTGTTCATTGGTTGTTGGTAAAACACCTGATAACTCGTACACTCTGTTTGGTAGCCATGAAAGTTTTTTCTCACGTCCTTCCCTGCGTAGCCTCCCTAAGCTGAGGGCCCACATTTCTCCGGCAGGCCATGAGACAGGAGCTTGTGGTTACCTACCTTTGCCCTGGTTTAAGAAGAAGATATAAAGCTGGAAGGGAAGTGTTGAAAGACAGCATCATATCATTCGGAAGCAGCCACAGCCAAGTGCCAAAGAGAGAGGATATCCATTCTTCAGGAGAGAAGGAAAATAGGCCAGCTTGGAGTGGACGGTAATGGGCGGGGGGTTGGAGCAGAAGGGGAGAGGTAACCGTAGTGGTGTTTGTAGTAGAGAGGCGAGAGTGCTATTAGTAACTGTAGTGGCAAGACAGCATTTCAGCTCACTGTGCCTTGTCTGAATGAGCACAGTCTCCAAACCCTTACACATCAAGGTGATTCTTAGATTCTGCCGTTAACTAGTAAAAGTAAAAAGATTAGAACATGGGGAACTGCATAAATGGCAGTTGTTAATTGTGGTTGTGTTGGTTGTGCTAACATTAAATTATATCTTTGGATGGATTTCTTACCAAATTACTAGACTACTTGTAACATGATTTAGACATACTAGGTATCAAATAATGTTATCTCCTAATAATATATAAATAACATTCTGAAATAAAGTAACTATAAAGTATCAGTTCTGTTCTTTGCTAACAATGTTTTCACTTTATTAACAGATATTTTACTTTATCAAAACCAAGAACTTTAAATAGACACCCTCTGTGTTTGAGAATTGAGTGAGTGGTTTCTGACGCTCAATTTCAGTTTCCGCTGTAGACTTAATGCATCATCTTAAGGCAGACAATGAAAGGATGAAAACCTCTAGGTTTCTTGTGATTTAGTCATAAATGGCTGTAATTTCTAGAGAGTTCCCAACCTGGCTATGAAGGAAATCTTGAAATAGTGTAAGATATCTGATAAAGCAGGCTGACGTTCATGTGGTACCACTCAAGTGTGTTTGGTAACACTGTGTTCTCTCCTAGTACCTTACGGTGCGATGAAACGTAAAACTACCAGCTTCCGAGATATTAGTGAAGAAAGAGAGTAGGAAGAGTCAGGTTATAATAGTAACATCAAAATCTCAAATGTTGGGCTTCCCTGGTGGCGCAGTGGTTGAGAGTCCGCCTGCCGATGCAGGGGACACGGGTTCATGCCCCGGTCCGGGAAGATCCCATATGCCGCGGAGCGGCTGGGCCCGTGAGCCATGGCCGCTGAGCCTGCGAGTCCGGAGCCTGTGCTCCGCAACGGGAGAGGCCACAGCAGTGAGAGGCCCGCGTACCGCAAAGAAAAAAAAAATCTCAAATGTTTATATTTTTTTATTTTTACAGTTTACAAAGCACTGTTGTAATACTTATCTTATTACCCTCACTTATTCATCCTCTAATGTTCTTCCGTTCTTCAGCCATGTTCAGTCTGCTGATGAGCCCATCACAGGCATTCTTCATTTCTGTTGCATGTTTTTGATCTGTACCATTGTTTTATTCTTTCTTGAAATTTCCATTTGTCTACTTACGTTACCCGTCTGTTCTTGCATGCCGTCTACTTTTTCCATTAGAGCCCTTAGCATATTAAACATAGTTCTTTTCAATTCAGTCTGATAATTCCCACATCCCTGCTATATCGGAATCTGGTTCTGATGCTCATTCTGTCTCTTCAAACTCTGTTTTTTGCCTTTTTGTACACCTTGTAATTTTCTGTTGAGGCTGAACATAATGTACTGGCAAAGGAACTCCAGTAAATAAGCCTGTAGTAACGTGGCAGTGGGGTGTGAGGGCGGGGCAGTGTTCGGGAGTCCTGTGATTAGGTCTTGTCTTTTGCTGAGACTGTGTCCCTGGGCTGTGAACTCTACAAGTGCCTCTGCCCTTCCCACCATAGGTGGGACAGGATGGCCTGGGTGGGCGGGAGCGGTGTGCTGAAGTTGGCTATTTCCCTTCCCCAAGTAACAAAGTTTGTTTATGCAGCTTTCTTAGCCGTGAATTGCCTAAATGGTGATAACAGTCCTTTCTTTCCTCCTGGTGTAGGGAGGATGCCTCCACGTGGGAGATTTTTTTTTTTTTTTTTTAAATATTTATTTTTTAATTTTTATTTATTTATGCGGTACGCGGGCCTCTCACCGCTGCGGCCTCTCCCGTTGCGGAGCACAGGCTCCGGACGCGCAGGCTCAGTGGCCATGGCTCACGGGCCCAGCCGCTCCGCGGCATGTGGGATCTTCCCGGACCGGGGCACGAACCCGCGTCCCCCGCATCGGCAGGCGGACTCTCAACCACTGCGCCACCAGGGAAGCCCCACGTGGGAGATTTATTTCCCGCTTCAGGTGGACAGAGGAGGGTCAGAGTGTTTCGGGCTTTTTCTTAATATCTTTTAAGAAACTATCTTTTTTTTCCCCAATTAATATCTTTTTTTTTCCTCAAGCAGCTTTGATTTAGAATAATCAATATGTCACTGAGGCATATTTTTGGGTAGCCTGTCCTGGGCCCCAGCACTACCCTGGTGTTGGTTTCTGCTCTAGTGAGTTATAATTCTCTGTATTCTCCTGTCTTCTCCAGTTTGGGGTGAGGCTTGGGGAGCGGCTATGGTTTGCCCATGACATTACTTCTCTGATGGATCTAAGAAGAGTTGTTGATTTTTCAGTTTTTTACTTGTTGTTAGGATGGAGTGATGACTTTCCAGCTGCTCACATGCTAGACCAAAAACTAGCCTGGGTGTGTTTATCTTAGTTATGGTTTCAGTAGTCATAAGGTCAATATGACAATTATTCCTTTTTTACTGAGGCCCAGGGACAAGGCCAGCTACATAATTTGCAGGGCCACTGCAAACTGAAAATTAGAGGCCCCTTGTTCAAAAACAAGAAAAAAGTACCATTAAAGGTACTAAAATATAAAGCTCTTTTTTTTTTGTTGTGGACCATTTTTGAAGTCTTTATTGAATTTGTTGCAATATTGCTCTGTTTTATGTTTTGGTTTTTTGGCCCGAGGCATGTAGGATCTTAGCTCCCCGACCAGGGATCGAACCCGCATTCCCTGCATTGGAAGGTGAAGTCTTAACCACTGGACTGCCAGGGAGTCCCTATAAAGCTCTTTTTGTTCTTCTGCAGTCTCTCCACTTGTCTCTCAAAGTTGATTTGCTTTTAATGGTAGAAAAATTAAAAATTTACATCATTAACATGAATCTTATTACTCATTTTTATATTCTACAGTGAAAGTCTTCATTGCAAACACAAGAGCACATAGATGTGGAATCATCTGAATTATACAATTTGTGTTTCTTAGCGTGTACATGCCCATGAATTTTGCTCTTAGGCGGGAACGGTGGGCACTGGTTCCCTAGGCCAGGGATTGTGGGTCCTTGGACTCTTTAATCAATAGAAATTGATAAGAAGCCAGACGAGCGATTCAGGCAAGGCTTTACTGGGAGCCCAGGGAGCAGAACCAGGAAGCAGGTGCCCTGGCTCGCGCCCCGAGGGGTGGCGAGCGGGTCCCTTAAATGGGGCGAGGGTAGGGGCGGGTCAGTGGGTCGGGCAGGAGCGGGGGCTCAGGCGGTCCGCCCACCCCTGGTGGCGCTGTGTGCGGGGCTCACGCGCAGGACCTGCTCTTGCTCCCAGCTCCTCAGAAATGGCGGTTTGCTTTGTGGCCGCTTCGTATCTTACTGGTCGTAACTGCCCCAGCTGCACATGCACAGTTATTTTTAGTCCCGTGCTGTCACGTCTTCCCTGTAAGTGGTCTGCTGAGTAAGAGGCGAGGAAGGTGTTCTGGGTCTTTCCTGGGCCTTAGGATCACGCCCCTGCTGCCTTGTGTGTTGGGAAGAGAAGGCGTGGCCCGCTAGGGCATCAGCCCCACCTCGCAGTGTACCTCTTGCCCTTGTCCCGCACCGGGGTCTGTGCTCACGGAGCATCGTGGGCCCTGGTCCACTGGATGAAGCGGGCAGCGAGGCACCAACCGAGGGGACACACGCAGCTTCTCTGGAGCGTCAGCTTACCTTCCCTTGGCCCTTTGCATTTACAAGGTCAAGTTCAAAGAGAAAATGAAGAATTTCCAGATGTAATTGCAGAGTATTAAACCTCTGTGGGCTCTGGGGGCTGTGCAGCCTATGCCTGTGAAGTGACCCTAATCAGAGGTGTCAAGTGACCTGTTGAAGCTTCCCATACAGACTGGGTTTAAAATTGGGCTGTTTTTCCTTTCCTCCCTCCCTCCCTCCCTCCCTCCCTCCCTCCCTCCCTCCCACCCACCCTCCCTCCCTCCCTCCCTCCCTCCCTCCCTTCCTTCTTTCTTTCCAAACCCTGGTGTCGAGGGCTGACGTTCAGCAGGTCGCAGTGAGGGAGAGCCCGACCCAGAAGCAGGCCGGCCAAACGCTTTAGCACCAGGTCCTGGGAATGTGCGTGTGTGACGGGCGGGCGGTGGCCCCCTCTCAGCGGTGCCCCATTTAATTGTTTTCTTTCTTTCATACTTTTGCTAACAAGTAAGTGGTGAATTATAAAAAAACTACCTTCTTTTTCCTTCTCTGCAAACCTCCAGACTACTGTGTAGACAAGGGTAAGAAATTGGGGTGGGTATTCGCAACTGGGTCCTCCTAAGAGTGAAACCGGAAGTTGGAATCACAAGCACTGAGTGGGGTTGTCCCGAGCAGACTGGGGCGTCCGGCCACCCTGCCACCCTAGGGCCATGCGTCTCACAGGACACCTCTCAGACGCTTGCGGAGCCCCGGCCTGCTGCTCCTCTGAGCTTTTACTCCATTACTGCGCCGCTCCACACGGAACTGGAATTATGTTTGTGTCCTTTTGCTTGAGCAGAGTATATGCCTCTTAAGCTTAGCAACCACGTCTTAACTCATCCTTGTGTCTCTAGTGCTTACGCTTCTGGCGCGTATTTATGAAAGGCACCCTCACAACCACCAGCAGCTGCCGGTTTGGAAGCCCCGGTTATGTGCCAGCCGCTGTGAGAAGGACTCTGTATATTATTTTAACCCTCACAAAAATTCTGCACAGTATTCTTTTAAGGGAGCTTGTCCATGTAGGCACTCGATGTTTGTGCTGAGCGGGGAGAAACTTTGCAGGCCCGATGTGTGAAGCATGTAGGCCACTCTTTGAGAAGCTGTCCCTAAGTCAGGACCCAGGAGTTTAGAGAGAGGCAAATGTCCAGATCTTCAGAAGGAAAATGTAAGTGGGTCATGAATGCTTGTATCATTGTCTTGGCATGAATTCTATGCAGAACTCAAATGGAATTTTCTTTCTAATGACTTAGTCCTTTTTTCAAAGTGTTAGCAACATTCACTGGTCCCTGCATGGGTTCCCTAAGAACAGTTCCTGTCAGACTAAGCTTAGGTTCCCAGATCTCCTTCTGGTCCAGAGGTAGGCAGCTGGGCCGGGTGAGCAGGCTGTGGGTGGACTGAACGCTGGATGGACGGCTGTGCCCGGAGAAGTGCAGGGAGCAGAAGTGAAAGAATGAAGTCAGTGTTGAGGGAGCTCGCTGCATTCCGCAGGGCTCAATCCTGGACTTCGCTCTCTTCTGCGTTTTTATCCACTCAGCGTATCATTGTCATATTGTTCGCATTTTCAGATGACCAGGCAACAGAGGTTAGTTAAGCCATTGCACGATAGAATTTAGTGCCTCAGAAACTCTTAGATACAAAATACTGACAAATTGGGTAACAGTAAGATTCTGAAGTAAAGGCACCGGCACCTCAACTGCCCTGAATATGATAGCACAGAAGAAAACGTCAGGGACTTTTAGATGGCGGAGGGCCTGGTGTGAGCGCGTGGTCTGCCGTGGCTGCTGGGAGTTGGTGCCCCATCTGTTCACTCCTCATTTCTCTGCTGCATGGCGGTGTCCAGAGACTAGGGGTAAGCGGGTAAATGTTACAGGCTGCCTGAGGGGGAAACTTTCTCATCTTCAGATTGTCTGAATGTACAATGTGCTGTGTCATCATGTCCAGTGATTCCATAACGCCAGGGGATTTTCTTACCCAGAGTGGCCCTGTATGTGACATGTCCCAGTGGTGCTTCACGCGCCATGTAATGAGTTGAGTAAATGTCGTCTGAGGCTCCTTTGTGTTCTCAAATTTATATAAATCTTTGCTGCTTTTCCAGCCCAGGGACATACTGTTTGGGGTTGTAGTGTCCCTAGACCATGAGAGCCATTTACTGAAAGATGTCCATGTGGCTGGGGAAATTAAATGTAGATTACAGTTCGAAATCGAACTCTAAAAATACGACTTAAGAAAGAATATTAAATTCAAAACCAGTGTAATGAGAGGTTTAATGGGGAAAAGATCCATATGTATATTATAAAGAATGGTTAAAAAGAAAAAGGGAAACTTTAACAAGATTCTAAATAGGTAAAACAGGAAGATTTGGGGAATAACCAAGAGCTGCGTGCAAGATTAATTCTCAGGTTGTATATAATTTGGTTGTGAAAGCACACGCATACAAACATGGTAATTATAACTATCAAAATATAGTAGGAATGTGGGACTTCCCTGGCCGTCCATGCTTCCACTGCAGGGGCTGCGGGTTCGATCACTGGTCGGGGAGCTAAGATCCCGCGTGCTGTGTGGTGCTGACAAAAAAAAAGATAGCAACTTGAACACCTGTATTTAGCTCAGCTCTTTCCCCAAACCTCTTAAACCTACAGTAAAGGAATTTTTTAAAATATTAGGAACGTAAGACAGTGATTTGTATTAATTATTGATATGCCATTGAACGGCTTCAGTGGGTGAACAACATGGATGACACAGTCTGACTTCTGTTTCTACTTTAGAGTAGAATATATGATGATGTACAACCCAGCACCTTTGAGTAACTCGTCATTCATAAAGTTTTACTAAAATCGGTAGTAAAGGTGAAATCCCACCATTAGTATTTCAGAAGGCACCCGGACGAGGTAGTATTCTGGGAACTGTGTGTTGTTGAGTAGCTATTAGAGAATGTTTCAGGTTTCAGGCTGTGATGGGGCGGCGCGTTCGTGTTCATTTTCCTGGGCGTTGCTCTGCTCGTGTCGTGGCCGCACACCCTGCCCCGCAGTGGCAGTGGTCATCTCCTTTCTCAGGGCTGTTCCAGCGCACTGCCCCGCGAGGAGTAGCTTTGTTTTTGCGACCTGCCTTGAAAATTCATCCAATTCCTAGCTCTGGTGGGCCGTTTGGGTCCTTGTGTAACGTGGCTCAGCTTACTTTTTCAGCTTTACCTTTTATTCCTGACACTAGACCTCCAGATTAGGCAGGTGGGTCTGCCGTCTTTTCCACACTCGGTTTTCTTCCCAGGGTGCCTTTACCAGCTCCTACCTTTTAGACTCCTTCCTGTCTTCCCTGCAGACCTCCCTGCCTTTGTATCACTTTAATATCCTTAACTTTAAAATGAGAGAATTAAACAATATGTTTTGTCTCATCTAGTTGTATGAGTCTATGAATGTTAAAGGAAACTGATTATAGACAAACTAGTTAAGGCATAATTTATGATGTAGTCAGTTTTTAAAGAAAAATTCTAATAATTACGTCTAGACCTTAGAAAGTTGTCTTACATATTAACACTATTATTTACGTTAATTGGTCAACTGAAGAATAGTGAATCACATTCTAGAGGCTCAG
Source organism: Phocoena phocoena (assembly GCF_963924675.1). Lineage (NCBI taxonomy): Eukaryota > Metazoa > Chordata > Mammalia > Artiodactyla > Phocoenidae > Phocoena > Phocoena phocoena. The sequence continues at coordinate 83,155,446 of NC_089230.1, read as the reverse complement.
CTGTTATTTCTGTTGTTTAAAGGCTTAGGAAATGCTGGTAAATGTAGGAGTTGGAAACTAAGTGGTTTTTGATTCAGTTACATTCTGTGATGTAGTCTTATGAGTTACGAAAGGATTGGCCAGTGAAGTTTCTGCTAATACAGGTTTTAATAATTTGAATGAGACATTTGCTCGGTATGAATCTAAGGAAAATTACATTTTTATAAAATTGCTTTATCTAAGCAGACCTGGGTTCTTGCTTGTTAGGAAAGTTTGTTTAATAAATTATAAATTGCCTAATTTTACCCATTGACAGCCAGCTGCATTCTTCACTTATTAAAAGGCAAATTCCATATGTGATGTTTTCAGTAGCAGGAGAATTTGAAGTGGAATGATTCTGTACATACTGCTTGAATATCAAAAGGGTGACAGTTACATGAGGGAAAATGTGCCTCTCAAGGTCTTGACTTACTGTTCTGACACCGTGTTCTGTGTCTGCCCCAAAATCTAACAAGACAATAGCATTTTCATTCTTAAGTCTTCTAAAATTTGACTTTATATGATAGCTGTATTTCAAATATCTCAATTTTATCTTTATTCTTTGCAAAGTACAATGGAATTGGTACACTATAGAGCAGAAGGTCAAATTAATAGTTTGTGTATTAATATTTTTGTTTGAAGTTTACTGTTTTTATATCCTGAAAATACGTGATAAATAGGACCGCTTGTGTTACAAGCAAGTCTGGTAGAAATCAGGTGTGTTCATTTCAAAAGAGCTTGCTCAGGAAGGCATAACTTGTTACACACCTGTTTGTTTATTACACAACGTGCTTAACTGGAATACATTGTGGGAATCTACTTGTAGTTCTTCTCTGACATTAACCAGGTTCCATATGTGTATATTCTTACATACGTAAAGATAGGGAGTGACAACTATGTTTAGCTGTAGAAACTAAGTAGACTTCAGAGTGGCCATTAGACAGGGTTTCCAGGATGAACTCAGGGCACATCTCTTTTCTTGATAAATCCAGGCGGATTTAGAGGATTTTATTTTAGAGTTTTTTTGAACCTCCATAATGGTAATATATAAACACAGATTTTTTGAATTTCCTGGCTCTATATTTTTAGATATTATTACTCAACTAAGGCTAGGAAGGCTATTCCTGTCATGTTACACAAAGATCTATGAAAATAATTATAAATATGGCTGAGAATTAAATTTCAGTTATTGGAAAGTCACCCAAAGAAATTGAATAGAAAATTAAAATCTTTTTATGGATATTTAACTCTAAAAGGTATTATTATAAGCATTATTCTGACTAGAATTTCAGGAAGATGTCTTACCTATGTAGTTTAGTGCTGTGGTACATGTCCTTCAATTTTTTAATATGTTTTAAAATACAGACAATGAGGTTACTTTCTTATGTTTACATTGACGGGCAAAGAAGAGTGTCATCTGAGTTCAGTCTTTGTAGTTCTCACTAATGCATATAAGGCAGCCCTTGGATTACCGTGCAGTTACAGAACGATCTCTAAAATGATCTCCGCCACACACCGATGTGTTCACGATGCTGCCTCAGCAGGATTTCAGGTTGAAGGGATACAAAACAGTTTTTAAAGTGATCAGCTCTTTTGCCATTTCGATTTGTGGGACAGCCTATGAGATGCCAGCTGTAAGGGTCACTCGTGTCTGAATTATTGAAATCCATGTAGAGCAGCTCTATTTGGAGTGGTCGGTAAGGTTTAGGGCATAGACATTGCTCACTCAAGAGAGCTGACCCACTGTAGCAGCAAAGGAGCAGACCATCTCTAGAACAGTGTTTCTCAGCCCATGACTCTGGTAAGAAATTTGTTTTACATTATGGTCCAGCCTTCATGCGCTCACATATGTGCACAAATGTGCAAAACAGTTCATGAGTGCTTACCTTTACTTTGTGCAGTGTGCTCTGTTTTATGTTCTATTTCATTTTTTTAATACCAAAAAAAAAATCTAGTTGTTATACATAAAAGGGGCTTCAAGAACCCACTGGCGGGCCGCATCTGTGGTTTGATGAACTCTGTGTCGGACATTTCCTTATTCTCGCCTCCATGTTTCTCTTTACCCTGCTCACCTACACACCTGCTCTCTGTTATGCAGTTTCCTGTGGAAATGGTTGACATACACCCGTTTAAAACTATGATGCAGTCGAAATCCAAGGAAGAAGAGAAACTCTTGGGATGCGTGTAGGTGTGTGATGTCTGGAAGGAAAGATACTTTCCAGATTGTTTGCAGTGGTGCTGAGGGTGGGAGCCCAGCTTGTGAGCGGGCCTCGGTGTTACTTGATTTGGCGTTTTCTCGCCTTTCCAAACGTTGGGGGGCGGGTAAGTTCATACTCAGTAATGTTTTCAAAGGTAGTTCTCTAATTGAGTGGGAGGATAACTCATAACCAGAATTTGAATTTTTAAAAAGAAATCATTTTAGCCTGAAGAGGTTCTGGATTCTTAGACTGTAGAAAGTGAGTAGGAAGAAATCCGTCACAGGTTTGTGCTGTGCTTCTTTGCACGGAAGAAGATTCAGTAAAATATTATACCAAAGAAATCAATCTGAATTGAGGGACAGAAAATAAATTTTAATTACTCTGTCCCCATTTGGCATATAATATCTGACCTCAGTTAATAATGCAGAATGAATGAGTTTGCCCATATTATCTAAGTTTATTTTCAACTTTAAGGCTTTCTGATTTTAAGTTAAGTCAGGGATTAGATTTTTAAGTGCCAACTGAACATGTGACACTTGCATATATAATATACAGAGTACTGCAAGGAGTGTGACAAGGGAAGGCCTGCCCCGGGAGGGTTTTAAGTTTGTGCGCTCTCTCATGGCCATTTAATCCCCCATTTCTCTTGCAGATTTAAGTGTTTAGAGTAACATAGGTTGTCCAGTTTAAAAAAAAAAAAAGGAAGGAAGGAAGGTCTAGCAGTTTAAGTATTCAGTTGAAAAGATTGCTTACTTTGTTACTACAAACTGTGCTTTCTTTGAAATTATTTTGCTAAAAAGCAAGGTAAGTCTTACCTCTGTTGGAGGTTGAAAAAGAGAATGCAAAATGAATTATGTTAAACTTCTGAGAATTATATAGTTACAGGCTGATAATTGTGTATTTGGGAAGGTTACTAAATAATTGATATCTAGGGCTTCCCTGATGGCGCAGTGGTTGAGAGTCCACCTGCTGATGCAGGGGACAGGGGTTAGTGCCCCGGTCCGGGAAGATCCCACATACCGCAGAGCGGCTGGGCCCGTGAGCCATGGCCACTGAGCCTGCACGTCCGGAGCCTGTGCTCCGCAACGGGAGAGGCCACAACAGTGAGAGGCCCGCATACTGCCAAAAAGAATTGATGTCTATAATGATTGGTAGGCTAATTAGTTAAAAAGCTGATTCTGAGCGGGAGACAGTAAGTGACCAGAAACAAGTAAGGGGAGATATATATGTATGTTCTTAGAAATTTATGCATTTGTAGAGCTAACAAAAAATGAACTCATGTAACAGCTGAGCTATGAGTTCTTTAGGTAGTCGAGGAAATGATCTTGTGGGAGTGGTTTGAGAAATAAATGAGCAAATGAATGAATGTTTTATTTTCTTGGCATAAGAGAGGTGGGCTACATATTCAGTGGAATATTACTCAGCCATACCTTAATTTAAAAATACTGTATTGCCGAAAGAAAGCTAACCATCATCTGGGCCTTCAGCAGGCCGTAGTCTTTTTGCAGGTGGAGGGTCCTGCCTCCGTGCTGGTGGCTGCTGGCTGATCAGGGTGCTGGCTGCCGAAGGTGGGGCGGCCGCGGCAGTTTCTTAAAGTGAGGCAGTGATGATGTTTGCCGTGTGGATTGACGCTTCCTTTCAGGAACGGTTTTTCGGTTGCATATGATGCTGTTCGATAGCATTTTACCCACGGTAGCATTTTTTCAAAATTGGAGTTGTTCCTCTCAGACTCTTGTGCTGCTTTATCAACTAAGTTTATGTCATATTCTAAATCCTTTGTTGTCATCCAGCGATCTTCACAGCATCCTCACCAGGAGGAGATTCCATCCCAAGAAACACTTTTCTTTGCTCCTCCGTAAGAAGCAACTCCTCATCTGTGAGAGTTTCATCCGGAGACTGCAGCAATTTAGTTATTGGGTTGGCCAAAAAGTGCCTTCGGTTTTTAAGTAAAAATAAAGGGCACATTTTTCATTCCCACCAAGAACTTTATTGAACAGTATAGTCACCTCTTTTTCCCACTACCTTCTGCCATTTTTCAGGCAACTTCATAATTGCATCTTCCAAAACTTTTTATCTTCTTGAGCAAAGGACTGTTCCAGATGCCTTTTACAGTCTTCCAGGGAATTGAAATTTTTTCCATTAAGAGAATTTTGTAAAGACCGAAATAACTGGAAATCCAAAGGTGCAATGTCTGGTGACTACGGCGGTGGAATCAGAACTTCCCAGCCAAGCTGTAACAGTTTTTGCCTGGTCATCAAAGAAATATGTGGTCTTGTATTATTCTGATAGAAAACTGTGCATTTTCTGTTGACTAAATCTGAGTGCTTACTGTCGAGTGCTGCTTTCAGTTGGTCTAATTGGGATCAGTACTTGTTGGAATTAATCGTTTGGTTTTCCGGAAAGAGCTCGTAATAGAGGACTCCTTTCCAATCCCACCGTATACACAGCATCACCGTCTTTGGGTGAAGACTGACCTTTGATGTGGTTGGTGGTGGTTCATTTCCCTTGCCCCACGATCTCTTCCGTTCCACATTATCGTGCAGTGTCCACTTTTCATCTCCGGTCACAGTTTGTTTTAAAATCGGAACATTTTCATTACGTTTCAGTAGGGAATGGCATGCGGAAATACAGTCACGAAGGTTTTTTTCACTTAACTTACATGGAACCCAAACGTCAAAGTGATGAACATAACCAAGCTGGTGCAGATGATTTTCAGCGCTTGATTTGGATATTTTGAGTATGTCAGCTGTCTCCCGCGTGGTATAACGTTGATTGTTCTCAATTAATGTCTCAGTTTGATTGCTATCAACTTCAACTGGTCTACCCGACCATGGAGCATCGTCTAGCGAGAAATCTCCAGCACGAAATTTCGCAAACCAGTTTTGACACGTTGGATCAGTCACAGCACCTTCTCCATACACTGCACAAATCTTTTATTGTGTTTCATTTGCATTTTTACCTCTCTTGAAATAATAAAGCATAATTTAGAATTTGACATCTTTGTTGTCTTTGTTTTAAAAGCACGCTGATATGACAGCTGTCACATACAAGCTAACAAAATTGTTTTGAATGAAGTTAAAGACAACTAAGTGCTACTAGAGACATCTTACAGAAAAAACTGAGTGAACCTTTTGGCCAACACCATACATCTTCAGGCTCCACTTCTAATTTTAGTTCTCATGCTGTTTTCACCACATCTGCAGTTCCTTCCTCCATGAAGTCTTAAACCCCCCTCCAAGTCATCCATGAGGGTTGGAATCAACTTCTTCCAAACTTCTGTTAATGTTTGGACCTCTTCCCATGAATCACGAATGTTCTTAATGGTATCTAGAATGATGAATCCTTTCCAGGTTTTCAAATGACTTTGCTCAGATCCATCAGAGGAATCACTATCTGTGGCAGCTGTCTCCTTACAAAATGTATTTCTTAAAGAATAAAACTTGAAAGTCAAAGTGACTCCTTGATCCGCGGGTGGCAGAATAGACGTTATATTACCAGGCGTGAAAACAACATGAATCTCGTCCGTCTCCATCAGAGCTCTGGGGTGACCAGGTGCATTGTCAGCGAGCAGTAATATATTGAAAGGAATCTTTCTGTCTGAGCAGTAGGTCTCAACAGTGAGCTTACAATATTTAGTAAATCATATTGTAAACAGATGTGCTGTCATGCAGGCTTTTTTGTCCCATTTAGAGAGCACAGGCAGCACAGATTGAGGGTAATTCTTAAGGGCCCTAGGATTTTTGGAACGGTAGATGAGCATTGGCTTCCACTTAAAGTCGCCAGCTGCATTAGCTCCTAACAGAAGAGTCAGCCTGCCCTCTGAAGCTTCACAGCCTGGCAGTGACTTCTCCTCTCCAGCTATGAATGTCCTAGATGGCATCTTCTTCCAGTAGAAGGCTGTTTCGTCTACCTTGAAAATCTGTCCACCTTCACGAATTATCTCAGCCGGATCTTCTGGTAACTTCTGGAAGAATGCTCCACGCAGGTCGCCACAGAGTTTCAGTTTGTAAGCAGCGTGATATCTGTGAAGCACAGTAAAGGGAAGAGCGGTAAAACAAGGTCTGCCTGCACATCATATCAGGTTCCGTTAGTGCCGGTGGCCTCTGCTTGCGAGGACCCGGGGCCTGCCCGGCAGCAGGAGCGAGCAAGTATAATACACTATTATAATACTGTAAGAGTGTGGAATGTTCATGTGAAGGATTTACATGCTTAGGAACAATTACATTAAGATTACATTTCTGCATTCACTGTTTTGGGGTCCTCGTGTCCGGTTTATCAGTTCAAGTTCAATGATTGTGTTTGTTTATGATAATGAATGCTCTAAGCTTTATCACACTATGCTTCTTCATAGGCTACATTACACGAACTTTATCAAAACTATGCCTAATTGGGGCTTAAAAGTATTGTTCAGTTTATTTGAAAAATAATAATAAATCTGATTGTTTACTTTAAAGCTGCAGAAGAAAGAAGATCAGCAATTGGAGCCTAAAAAAAGTACCAGCCCTAAAAAAGCTGCAGAGCCCACTGTTGATCTGTTAGGACTCGGTAAGTAGTAAAAAAATACAAGTCATCATTAATTAGAGTTACAAAACAATTGAAACGTTTACTTGAAACGAATATAATAGCTTTATCATCAGTGTGCCAAAAGATACCTGTTAATTGAATTTGAAAATGGTATGATTAGTGTTTTGAGTTCCCACCAAAAGGGAAATCTTTAATAAGGGAGCTGGTGTCTGTCAGCAGTGCCTTCATGGAAATACAAGTAATGAGTTCCTTGGGGAGAGAGGATAACAAAGTACTCTTCAAAGGCTTGGTGGACTGTGACGTCTCAGCATTTGAAATGTTTTCTCCCCCCACCCCACCCCGCCTTCTCTATTTAGTTTTGTTGGAAGGGGGGTCCCTTAGCAAAATAATTGTGGTGTAGCCTTATTATAACATGTGCTATTTTAAAGGCCACTTTAATTTTGGTTAGCTGAAGCAACATGCTTTATACCCAGATCTCGTGGCTAGATTCATTTTATGTGCCTGATGACAATAAGAGTGTCTGTGCTCATTTTAATGTCATATTTATTCTTATGGCCGACAGATAGATGTTGTCTGCCTGGTGAGTAAACAGACGTCCATTCAAGGAGTGCTTGTACTATCCTTATCTACAAATACTGTCAGCTCTTTTTACATTTTTCTCCTCTTCCTTTTAAAATAGCTTGATAAATGGTTATTTTTAGTAATATCTGAGCCTTCAGCAGTAATTAATTTAGAAATTTTTTTTAGTTTAGGGAAAGATTAATAACAGGAAAACAGTGAAAGATAGTTGGAAGGTAGAGTCGACCTTCATACACTGCTTTTCTAAAAATTGATCTTTGTTCTATTGAGAAAATTGTTTTCTGTCTTAAGAATTACAACTGAATGTTTTTGTCTTACTTAGGAAACTGGTGTATCATGCAGATATACCCCTTATAGATAAACATCTTCTATGGTGGTGAAAATAAGTGGTATATCAGAAATATAAAAATAGGGCTTAGTCCAAGGGCTCTAAATATAATTGTGTTGAATACTAGTTCTCATAATTTCTGTATTTTATTTCCTTTGCTATAAATGAGAAAAAAGACTTACTGCCACAGTACGGAAAGATCCTACTAGGACTCCACGCGCCTTTGTCTCGGCGGCAGCATTTCCTTCCCGGCCGTGAGTGCCTGGTTATCGGTCCATAACTTAGAAACGTAAGAGCTGAGCCAGGCCTGGCCCTTACCCTACAGACTCGCTCACTGACCTCGCACCTCCTCCTGAAGTGTCTGCTGTGTGTCCGGGCGCCGTCGTAGGCACTGGGGAGAGAGCTGTGAGGGAAGACAGACGAAAGTACCTGACCCCTGTCTGGGGAAACAGTGAAGAGATAGTTAAGTAAGATACGTCATGGTCATGTTTGCTAAGTGCTGTAGCTAAAAGAGAACGAAAGCAGTGATGTGATTTTAAGCAGGGTTCGGGGGGTGGGTGTTGGGGGCCCCCTGAGATACCGTCGGAGGGAAGACCTGAGGAGGCTGGGGCTCCCTGGCCGTGCGCGGTGAGGCCAGGGCGGGTGCAGTGGCCCTGGGCATCCCCGCCGGGAGTGGGCGGGGCCAGGAGGAGGGCCCTGGCGTGGCTGCTGGCGAGTGACCCTGGGACCTGACTAAGGCTCCTACTCTGAGTGTCCTGGAAATGCATTGGAGGATTCAAGCAAAGAAGTACCTCATCCGACTTGGGTTTTTTAGGAGCCCTTACGGCTACCCTGTTGAGAATAGTGTAGCAAGGCGAGGCTGCAGGCTGGTGAGACAGGTGGAAGGGGGTGGTGGCCACGGGAGCTGCGAGAAGTAGCCGATTCTGGGCCTGCTTTGAGAGAGGGCGCCAGTGGGGTTTGCTGCTGGGTGGAAGTTGTAGGGTGTTTCCCTTGGGGAGTGACCCTGCGGGACAGGCGGGCCTGCTAGGCGGTCCCCAGGAGGCGCGCGGGCTGGGGCCCGGGGGACAGGTGGTGGAACTGGTCTCGGGTGCCCAGCCCTTGGTGCGGTGCTGCTGCGTAGTTGCGAGCCTGGAGCTCGACCCCTGACCTCCGCAAATGCTTGTTCCTCTCGCTCTCAGTGCGTGGGTCAGCGCGGGCGTCTCTGCCTTCCAGCCGTTCACTGTCACACGGTATCTCCGTTTGTCGAGCTCCTGTCCGCGTGTCCCTGCCTCCACCACCCAGTCCCTGGGTTTTAGGGTTTGGGGACGGCAGCACCCCTCTTCTGGTGTCAGTGTCTGGGAGAGTCAGCCGCGCTGGCAGCGGTTCCGCTTCTCTCACTCACGGGCCTGTGATCGGGAAGGCTGCTGTCTTTTTAGACGGGGGAGAGCGTCAGGAACCCGTGTCCTTAGGGGAGAACCGAGGTCTGCCTAGGGCAGGAAGGAGTGGCAGTGTTTGAGGGAGAGGTTAAGGGCGTAGAGAGGGCTTTGTGGGCGATGGGCGATTCTGGATCATGAGCTGGAACAGCTCCAGAGGTGGCAGGGTGGGCGCTAGGGTCAGAAAGAGGGATTGGGGGTCTTGCTGAGGGAGTGTTAGCAGCAGGAGACCGAGAGCCCTACCCAGAGCACATTGCAGCGCTTCCCTCCTGCTGCTTCTCAGTAACCTGGAAGGCACTTCCAGACTTTCAGAGAACAGCACTCCCAAACCGGATCGATAGTTGCTGTCGCCCTTGAGCAGCAGACTGTTTTTCTGCTGCCCAAGGTGAGCGTGGCGCTCTGGTTTTCCCCTGTAAAGTGAGACACAGTGGGGAGGAGGGGCAGGTGCCGTGCAGTCTGATTTATGGTCGTGCAGAAAAGATGGCATATCCCCATGTGAATGAGACCAGAACAGGCGTAAACTGAAAACATTTGCAGAAAATACAGAGAAAATTCCCACAGGGTTAGTTCAGTTACACAGCCATGGCGGGCCAGGATCCCAGGGTTACTGTGCGCTCAGGATCACGTTCAGTGGACTCCTATAGCGTGAGAGTCAAGATCATGTTTTAGAAATTCGAACTTCCCTTTAAACGGCCTTTTGGCAAATCTTTTTTTTAACCTGTTTTCTTCGGCTCACTTTTCCAGATCTACTCCCCATCCCAAGGTCAAATATAAAATGCTGTCTGTATACTTTCTAGCAGCAAGGGTCAGCAAATTCTTTCCTGAAAAGGGCCAAAGGTTTTTAGCTTTGCAGGCCTTACTCAGCTGTGCCCTGTGATGGGCACGAAGCGTACATGAGTGTGTGGGTGGTGACTGAGGCTGAGCTCTGCTGGACTTGAGGATGTGCTCGATCGTACCTGCAAGGGTGACTTTGCCTTTGGGTGTTAACTCACGTTGGAAGCTTGTAGAAATACTATTTATTCAGTGCTTTACTGTCTGATATCAGAAGTGGGGTCAGCGACTTGGTTATTACCTGCCCTCTGATCTTGGAAATAACCAAGATCTTAGGGCCCCTCTCGACTGAGGCCCAGAATGAACAAGCCCTGGATGCTCCAGACACAGACCCGCTTGCCTAGAATGTGTCCCCCGCTGTGTGAGAAGAGAATTGAAACTGGCTTCCAGGGCCTGTGCTCGCCACGCCCCTACACTGCATGCTCCTGTCTGTCCTCACATGATGAAAACTGACAGACTGCTTACCAGTTGGTTAGGATAATCCCCCAGGCTTTTTTTTTTTTCTTTCTTTTTCTAGAAGATCCCATCTGAGATTAGAGTCTTCAGGGGTGAGCACCGGCTGTCAGTGGAAGGCTTGAGCAGCATCGTAAACTGCAGGCTTCAGCTCAGTCTCCCCAGAGGTGGGGAGCCCTCCGCGGGTGTCTGTTCCGTGTGCGCACCGCTGCCGCCTGCTCCCTGCTCCCTGCTCCCTGCTCAGGAGGCCTTGACCGCAGGCCCATTGGGCACGGGGCGGGGTGTGTGTGTGTGTGACTCGGGGACCTCGAAAGAGCTCACAGAGAATCGGCTGTGAGCTCGGTGATGAAAATCATACTGAACTGTAGAGATGTATTTAGATAGAGGCTTCCTCAGTTTTTTCTTAATTGAAAAGCTCAAAGGAACATACAGTACAGCTTTGGGCAAGTTTTAAAGTCTTCGCTTCATGCCTCTGTTTCAGGAAATAAAAGCATTAGCTTATCACAGCAGCCAAGTTCAGGTGGGTTGACAATGCTAGTTAAATGTGGTTTTTAGTAAATAACCAGCTTAATGATCTAGTAATATATATTCCAGTTTTATATAAGGAGAGGTGAATATATTACTTTTTTTCCTTAAATTTTTTTGTTTTTATAAGATTTTCTGGACAGAAAACAAACTAAAGGATGAAACACCCACAGAAAACACTCTAGTTACCTTTAAAGCAGAAAACTCCTGCAGGGAGATTTCTGTTTTTCAAAGGCAATACGCTGTCAAGTGAAGCAAGCTTGTGACTGGGCGGACTGAAAGAATGCCAGCCGTGGCCCAGCCCTGGACCCCGCCTGCGGCCCGGAGCTGTACACTCGGCGGATCCGGGGCTTGGGATAGTTGTGTGCCACCCCTGTTTTCCAGGGAGGGAGGAAAAGGGCCGCTCTGTCTAGCATGAGTGCCCGAAGTAATTTTGTAGTCTGTTACGCTTTTCAGCTATGGCTTAAAACCCGATAAAAATGTTTATTTTTTCTGCTGCCAAGAGTATGGTCCGCGAACGATTATAGACTGTTATTACCCTTTCAAAAAGGAGGTCTCGGGAATTGGTGGTAGTTCTGTGTGATCACACCTGTGGAGGGAGAGCAGGCAGGTGGGGGCCCGCGTCGCTGGGGGAGACCCGGCTGCCAGCAGCTCCTCGCGTGGCCCCGAGTCCGGGCTGGGAGGCAGCCAAGGGCGACAGGCAGGCCAGCGGGAGAACCAGCACGGCAACCCGGGGACGAGGGCGCAGCCCTGCCAGACCTGGGCCGAGAGCAGGAGGGCATCTTCACGGGCCTCCGGGGACTGTACCGGCCACAGGAAGCAGGCAGGCGACGCTCAGGTGTTGAAGGAGCGAACACGGCTGTGGATGAGGCACCTCGTGACTGCAGGTGGCTGAGCGTCTGAGCGTGGCTGAGATGGGCGGCGTCTGACAGTTGTAGCGGGCGAGCAGTTTGGGGGGCGGCGCGGGGGCGGTGAGGTCGGGAGCCGGGCTCCTCTTTCCTGCCCACTGTCCCGTCCCCCTCGGAGCCCTGGCTCTAAGCTCCGGCCCCAGCCCCCCGGCCTCAGGACCACGTCCAAACTTTGGTGCAGCAGTTGCTTTTCTCAGGAGGGAAAACTTCTCCCAGAAGATCCCCCAGCAGAGTTCTCAGGGACCCGCCGGGCCAGAGTTGCATCCCGTGGCCTTTCTCCAGGGTGGGCGAGGCCTCTGCAGTGGAGACGGCTCTGCAGGCAGGAAGCCTCTGCGCAGCCCCTGGGCCAGGTGCGTGTCAGCCTGCGACGGCCCTTCGGCGGGGAGCATACTGTACACACACACACATCTTTGCCCCTTTTCCTTCTTCCCCCCACCTTTTTTTTTTTTTTTTTTAAATAGACAAGGATACTGAAGCTGACAGAAGTTGGCTTCCAAGGCGCGGCTTCTAGATGACAGAACTGGGTTCAAACCCAGTTCTCCCTGACTTCACAGTCCAGTCTCGGCTCGTAGATGAACCGCAGCAAGATGTTTGACTCAAGTAGTAATTAAATTGTCATCTTGTTACTTTAAGAAACACTGAGATAGTGCCTACCGAGTGCCAGCCACTGTTTTGAGTGTTTACAGACATTTATTCGTTGGATCTTTGCAACAGCCCTGAAATTGGTGAACTACCGTTGTTTTCATTTTACGAATGAAGCAACTGAGGCGCAGAGAGGTTAAGTAAGTTGCCCAAAGTCACACCACTGGTAGATGACAGAGTCTGACCCGTGTTCTTAACTGTTAACACTGTGTTGAGCTCTGATAGGAAATGAAATTCCGAGACTGCCAGCTGACACTGTGTCGCATAAGACAGACGTTAGGCCCATTTGTCCAGGGGACAGCTGGCAGCATCGTGGCACGGGGGAGCCCTGGAGTTAGCGGTGGTGCCCTGGGCTCTGGCGTCTTCACCAGGAAGTGAACGCAAGAGCCTCTCCGTGGTTGTTGGCCAGAGCGTGAACGAGTGGAGAGTGTGACATAGGCAGCACAGTACTGTGCACAGAGTGGGGAGCACGTGTCTCTGTGGGGACTTGTCGGGGGCGGGGGTGCTGCGGGAGGTGCCGGGCAGAGCGGTGGCTGCAGAGAGCTGACCTGTCCTGTACAGTCTGGCTTCATACTTGCAGAGTTCTTGTCTCTTGAGGCTGTAAAGTGGTACAGAAGTGTTTGAGATATATATCTTATATACATATGAAAGCTGTATATTTATATAATTTTTAAAGAGCAATCAGTTCTACGATGTTTACTTCTGAAACCTCTTCTCAGCAGTTTCAGATGCTCTCGGTCAGTGTGTGTGTCCCCTGAGAGGTGGCGGCACTGCGGACCCCTCTCAGCGCTGTCATACCCGTCCACAGGGCACCGACTGCCCCAGAGTCCCCCAGCTTGCGGGGACCTGCGGCAGGAGGGGCTTGGAAAGGAAGGGGTAAACAGAGCAGGAGGTTCACAGCAAATGTTAAGGCCACTCAGTCATTTCAGTAGATTAGCCTAAAAGCCATCTACTTAGCAGTAAGAAAAGTTAACTAAAAATAAATAATTCCACTTGACTCTCAGCCATCTTTTTTTAAGCTTTTGAAAACAGTTTGAAGCTTGAAAATTTTAATATGCTTCAAATGAATGTCTGTGACTTGAGTTTACAAGGTAACACACGTGGGAGTTTATTTCATTTCATAAGGCAAGTGTGTGTTTCAATATAAAGGAATTCCAAGTAACATTTTTATTAAGGAAAAGGCTTTAAATGGTTTCTTGAGTAGAAAATGAAAAGGGCTCTTTGAGTAACATGAAAACATACAAAGTTTTAAGAAGAAGGAGTTTTGCCGTTAAGGAGAGCATCACTGCATCTCATGGGAGCAGGCTTCTTTCTTTGATCCGTGCTGTTTGCACTTCAGATTCGCTCCTTCTCAGGATGACGCCTCGCTAGTTACGGGTGAAGAATTAGACTCGGCACCTTTCATTGCAGCCAGGGTGTGCTCAAGGCTGAGTGTTCACGGTCAGTCAAGAACAATAATGAAAAACATAACTTCCACTACTTACCATGTCCCTCTCTGCCTTACGCTAGATTAGTAATACACGAAATCTCATGCTGCTCTTTGAGATTTTTTATCATTTGTGCAAATAGATTATGACCAGCTAATGCCTCTGACATTCAAGTAAAGGATAAATTCATTAATATTTACTGAGCACCAGCCAGGTTCACGGGACTCTGGTAAATACGGGAGAGCACAGCTCCGTTTGTGTCTAGTAGTACAAGTGGGGATGCATCCACGTGCAGTCTGGAGATGAGAAGACAGAGGACTGTTGTTCAGGGAAGAGTGGGATTGTGGAAGAAAGATGTTTGTGAAAATTCAGCGTGAAACCTGGCATAGTGCCAAAATTCGCATTTTATTTTCCTCCACTCAGAGGTTACTTTTCTTGCTGCTGCTAGTCAGAGGAGGAACAGATGAATTTTTCATGCTGTGCAAACTGACGTCAGGCAAACTCTCATGTGTCCTGGGGGTCATCTTTAGCGTGAGTGGGCACCAGGAAGGGCGAGCGAGCCCCCAGATACACGAGCTCCTCGCGCCTCCCCTTTGTAGAGTATCTTGTGATTTAAAGCCCATCTACTTCTTGTTGAGCAGACAGCTTCGGATGACCGACGGGTCAGGGCTGTGGTGGTGCTTGGAGCAGAGCTGTGGAGAGGGGAGTAGGGAGGAGGCCGACCCAGGCGTGGGCCGTTGTGTGTGTGTGTGGGGGGGGGGGGTGTGGTATGTGTGTGTGTGGGGGGGGGTGTGTTATGTGTGTAGTGTGGTATGTGTGTGGTGTCTGTGGTGTGTGTGTGCGGTGTGTGTGTGTGTGTGTGTGTGTGTGTGTGTGTGTGGCTGTGGCTGCAGCGATGCTCCCAGCTGTGGACAGAGTGATGCTGGAGGACAGGGTTCTGATTGAGAGAGAACTGCAGCCTCACTGCCATGGTGGCCTGGAGTAGGGATTCCAGCTGGGATGCAGTCGCGGTACTGAGGTGGCGGGTCGTGTGGCGCCGAGGCTTTGAGACCAGGAAGGGGGACAGCAGGGGTACCGGCAGCAGTGGCTGCAGGGTCTTCCAGGAGAACGTGGACACAGAGGAGGAGGCTTCCCGGGAGGAAGGCTCAGCGAGGGCCAGATGTGGAGGAGTGCAGAGGGCAGAGACCAAGAGGGGTTTGTAACCAGACCACTGGTTCTTTTCAGAATCAGTGTCATTATTTCCCTTCTCCTAGCAGAAGCAGGATCGCTCCCTGACTGTCGTTTTTCCCCACGGCTCTGCTGTCCCCGAGAAACCCTCTGGTCTGTGTTTGGAAAGCATTTCAATTCACCAGTATTTGTGGAGCTTTTGCTCTGTGCCAACACTGATTGAGGAGACAGCTGCGCCCTCTTTCTGACAGAGGATGGGGGGACAGGGCCTAGGCAGTCAGTGTGGTGCAAGTGTGAGCACGTGGGGCGTGCCCGTCACTCTCAGTGTGTTCACATGCCAACAAAAACCAAAAATGACATGACTTATGTTAAGGCACCTGGGAAGGCTGCCGCTTTGCAGCCCCTGGATTTGGGGGGGAGGAGTTGGGAGGCTGCCTGGCCAGCGGGGGGGTGGGGCGCAGGCTGGGGGGGCCCGGGGGCGGGGCCGCGGGGGTCGCAGGGCTGGGGGCAGGGCCTCGTGCACTCAGTGGGGAGCTGGGGCCCAGGACGGCGCCCCCGACTGGGCGGTGAGGCCAGCCCCACCCTCTGTGCCCTCTTCTCGGGAGGTGGGGCAGCAGGCCCGGGAACTGTTTTAACCTTGGACGCGGTAGGGGCACTGCTTCTGTTTGGGGGAACCAGGAAAGGCTGCTCAAAAGGTTATAGCAGTTGAGTTTTCCAGCTGTACCACCAGACTTCTGTTGAAATCCTCGTCTTATTGTGTCAGAATCTCTGGAGGTGATGGGGGCGTTAAACTGAGACACTTTATATAGAGCTTGATCAGAGTACCCGGCAACAGAACTTAAAAATGTTAGTATTAATAGTGGGTTATTAAAAATCCAAACTGTTCTATTCTTATTTCCTTTTAGTTTATACATGGTATCATTCAAAAGCATTTGGAATGGGCCAAGAAGAAGACACTAAATATTGTTTTAAGTACTTTGTTTACCTTTACTCATTTGGATTTTTGCTGTCAGGTGAGTTCTGGTATAGCCACGATTAACAGAATCGACAGCTACTTGGAAGGTTTCTAGATGATAGAAATGGCCTTCATGACGTTGTGATATTTGAAATGCTACCTTCTTTCTAAGCATCTACCAGTGTGATGATGTGAAGTAGGCCAGTAACTGCGCGCTGGGCAGGCCTTCTGTTCGTGTGAGATGTAGCGCTGATTTTTAACAACTTTCTTTGGCTCAAAACGTTTAAGCTTTTCTTGTGAATTTCTGGTATGTGTGCATTATAAAACAGTCGTCTACCAACTGGGTTTTCAGATCAAACATTAGTCTGAAATCTTAAGGTAACTAGAAAGAAAATGGTTGCCCACAGGCAGCTAATTGTAGGCTTGATGCCTTGCCTTTAAAATGGAAATTCCTTCCCTGTTTTACTGCGTTGTCTTCATTTCTTGTTTGCTCATTTCCTCTTCGAGGGGTCCTTTGTGCTTCATTATCCTTCTTTCTGGTGTTGTTCCAGCTAAGTTTCTGCCATTTGCCTCCGGCTGTTCTTGTACTCTGGCGCTCCCATTCTGTTTGCTGTCCACCGGCTACTGTTTCTGCATGTTGATGAGGGGGCCTGCTCCTCCCGCCCCTGCAGCCGAGCAAGGAGCCTGTGCGCATGGGGAGGTGCTGTGCGTGCAGGTCCTGATGCGCTATCTGCACAGAGGGCCACTCCTGCCCTGGAGGCGCTAAGTGGCCTGGCCCTGGGCTCCCCAACGCCTGGAGGGGGAGGTTTCCATTGGTCTGGGTGTGTGTGCACGTGTGCCCATATGTCTGTACACTCAAAATGTAGCCCATGTGGATTTAATTATTTTTCTTACATCATAGTGCTAATGTAAACATTTACACTGTTTAAACCATTTAATTTGAATAAGACTTACTCTTTCTAAATTTTTAAATGTTTATCTGAAAAACTGCTTTTAACATCTTGGTATTCTGTGGCTTTTGTGGCCTCTGAGCTTCTATTTGATCGGCGAGGACTGTGCCGCTGGTGAACCCTTGATGGAGAGGCCGCGTTGAGCTGCAGTGGTTGTGACGGGGCTGCCCGTGAGGCCCAGGTGCCCCTCCGTGGCCGCACCGGCTGGGCCCCTCACTGTACCCTGAGGATGCTGGGCCTGGCAGGAGGATGGGGGCGGTGGTGTGTGTGTGTGGAGACAGGCTGGCACGGAGTGGGTTCTGAACTGTTGATGCCACTGCTTCTGTAACTTTGTACTAATAATTATTAACTATGTAAGGGTTGGTTTTTAATGTTCAGACTTTTAAGTGATTTCTTTATCTACAGCACTAACTACATGACTTTTGTGTAATGTGGCTTAAAGAAAGGAGCACGCACTGGTCCAGGGCTCAGAAGACTTCATTCTAGTACAAGTTTTGCTGCTTCACTAGGGAAGCGACATTGAGTCTTTAATCTCTCTGTGCCCTGGTTTCTGTAACTGGGGGTGATGGAAGGAGATGCCTTCTCGTCCTCCATGGAGACAGAAATGATAACATGGAAACGTTCTTTTAGAAAGTCCAGGAAGCAGGTGATGTTTATAGTGATGGTAATGATTACTAGCCTTCCCCTGTCCTTTTTAAATTCTGAAAATAAAAAACACAAGTTTTGAAACAAATTGAAACAGTCCTTGGTAGAGAATGTGTTTTAGCAAGTCAAATGTAGTACGTCAAATTAGCAGACATTGCAATCCAGTGGGAAAACTCGTTGGGAATTTGTGTACTGACTTTGCGAGGGCAAGACGTTTTCATGTAAGTTAAGGATTTGTTTTTCGACAATTCTGTGAATGCTTAGCTTTTTTAGTGACAAGGAGAATTGATGGGAGTTTCAATCCGTCATATTAGGGGATTGTGTGGGGAGAAGACTGGAGGACTTCGAACAGACTTAAAAGACTGTACCCCTTTGAACAGACTTAAAATTTCTGAAACATGTTCAGTTTCTGAAGTAACGCAAACACATGATTTGCCTGCAATCGCTGAGCCTCTTGGTTCTCACACAGTGCATCCTGCGCTCACTGATGTTGTACGAGCCAATTGACATGTCCTGGGCCAAAAAACAGATCTATACCTTTTCCCCCAATTCCCCAAAAATAATAATAGTGGTAATAATAATAAGTTAATGATAGCATTTTCTCATGTTTAAGGTTTTTTTAATATAAATTTATCCTGATTGTTAGTGTTTGCTAGTACTTGAAACAGCAAAAAGTTTTAACTGAAAAACTGGAAATAGTTACTTATGCTCATTTTTACTTTTGTTCCTCTTGGTTGTGGTTTATTTTGGAGGACATGTGCTTCTGTTTGTGAGTTTAAGTTGCATGAAATAGTCATATTTTCTGCTAATAAAGTGCTTCCATGTTCATGTGATAGAATGAACATGTCTGTTTGATGAGGTTGCTCCCCTGTCCTCAGGTCTGTAGCTTAGGGGTTCAAGCAGCACGGACTCACATGGCAGTGTTATTTGAGTTTCTTTACTGAGTTGTGGATGGCACAGAGATGTTCCTTTAGTTGTGTTTTTAATCTAGAATACCCTGTCCTTCTAAAATATTTTATTTCTGGTTCATATTACCTGATGTACTACACATCAGGTAAATGGAATGTGGAATGGGCTGGAAAACATAAAATAGCACCTGAAACAAGTCTAACTTCAGAATGAATGTTGCCGCTTTGAATGAGTTAGAAATGGAAAAAATTACTTTCATGTATGAGTTATATTTGAATTCTTTTATGTCATGGTTGTGTGTTAGCTTAAAATTCTGTATATTATAAATTAGTAATAATCTACGCATTGTTTTATTGCTTCACCTTTAAATTGTCCGTAGTGCTTATAGAGATATAACATGTGTACCGCATAAACATATGTGCTGAGTATATTTTTTTTATGGCTCTGATAATGTGATATCATGGAAAATTATTGAAAAATATTTGCAGTTGGCTTCTTCCAAACTAACCTTTCATGGGTTTCACACACACTTTTATAAATTAAGTAGTAAAGAATATTTTACTGTGACCATTTATTCATTGCAATTAATGATAATTTGTTTCACTGAAGCTTAAACAGGGAAATAAAAGATACTAATTTCTATAGTTACACCTCAAAAAAAGAGAAGAAATCTGTGAGTTTCTGTGGGTTGTGTTAGAAATACGTAGTACGTGGTAGATCTTGCATTAAATCTGTTCAGTATCCAAGGATCTACTCTGTGCAAGACGTCCGTCCCCCTCCTTGTCGAAGACGTCTTAGAAGATGCCTCATTTGCCTTTGAGGAGTGTGTGGTTCAGCAGAGGGATCAAGTGAGGTTGTAAGCTGTAAAGTGGGAGCTCGATTCGGATGTAAGTCCTCAGAGATTGGAATTGTGATGTTCTGAACTGCTCCTTGGGTCGTGACCACGGAAAACTGAGCTGTGTGAGCTGTCCTGCTCCCTGAAACCCCGTGCTTGCAAGCGCTCTGCACCGCCCCCCACCCGGCCCCCCACCCGACACTTGTGAGTTCTGGACTGACGTCAGGGGTGTCGGTGCCGCCCGGCGGCTCAGTGCACCCAACACTGAGGGTGGCCGCACTTGAGTACAGAAAGGGTCTGTTTCAGTGTTTTGTGGACACTTCCTACGGAATCAGTGTATAGTGTATGTTTGTTTTCTTTCTGTCCAGTTTTTTTCCTTATGTAACTTTAAAATTTAACATTCCAGACATTTTAAACCATTAAAATTTATTTCCAAGGTAGGTAAACGTGATATGAAGTAATATTGGAAACACTCACACACACGCGCGCACACACACATGCATATTTATGGAGAGGCATCCTTCGTAGGAACATGGTATCGTATCCCAGCTTAGCCAGTGACCACAAAAGTAGTGCCAGTTTCATAAGGTTATGGGATTAAATGAGTTAATATATGTAAAGTACTCAGAACAGTACCTTACATGTAAGGAAGCATCAGGACACAGAATAATGTCAATAGTATAATACCATTTGTTAAAAAGGGGTTTGCATATATACTTAGAAACTGGCGGGTAAAGAATATTTCTTTGAGAACAAACAAAACTGGAAATGGTTTCTTTGGGAGAGAGGAGAGAGCCTGGGGTAGAAGGAGGGCATACATTTTGTTGTTAACTTTTAACCATATATTTTTAGAATAAAGCCATGTTTCAAGTAATTTAAGAGATTCTAGAATCTTTAAGACAAGAATCTACGTTCTTTTCAGACGGCCCTGCCGAGGTGCCAGTGACTAATGGGAACACAGCCACGGGACAGGCCTTGAACGATGATCTGGACATCTTTGGACCGATGATTTCTAATCCCTTACCTGCAACTGTCCTGCCGCCAGCTCAGGTATGTGTTAAGAGTATGGTTTTACACTGTGTATTTTCTTCTTGGAAAGTTTCAATTTTGAATTGTTTCTTACTTGAAAGCCTCTAGATCTTTAGGCCAGGAGTTGGCTAACTAAGCCTGCAGCTTGTTTTTGCAAATAAAGTGTGATTGGAGACAGCCACTCCGTTTACTTGCATGCTGTCTGTGGCCGCTTTCACACTGCAAAGGAAGTTGAGTAGTTGCAGCAGATATTCCATGACCCACAAAGCCTAAGAGTCACTGTCTAAAGTTTGCTAACTCTTGCTCTAGGCAAACGGTGTTTAGAATGAGTAAGTGGGAAAACTCGGACTGTTTCAGCCTTGCCTGCGATCCACAAGGTTACTTACTTCAGAGGGTTTTGAACTGTTTGGCGTGTGAACGTGGACTAGAAGCCCGTAGTTCTTTTCTTGTGCTCTTTCGGGCCAGCCCAGGACAGTGTTTCCTTCCGGGTGCCGGCAAACTGAGAACAAGAAATTCTAGCAAACTCAGTACCCATATGCTTTTTTATGAAGACACGTTATTTCTTAGCCTTAAAATCTGCCTTTTTTTATTTTAATGATTTTTAAAAAAATTGTTTAGAACGTAATATTAACAATAAAGATTTTTAAAAAGTATCAGTGGTAAAGAAATTTTGACTTGCCTTCTTTACATGGAATTTCTTTTTTGCCTTTATTCTTTTTTTTTTTTAATTGATGTCTAGTTGATTTACAGTGCTGTGTTAGGTTCAGGTGTACAGCAAAGTGATTCAGTTATACATATATGTTCTTTTTCAGATTCATTTCCCATATAGGTTATTACAAAATATTGAGTATAGTTTCCTGTGCTATATAGTAGGTCCTTGTTGGTTAACTGTTTTATATATAGTAGTGTGTATATGTTAATCCCAAACTGATTTATCCCTCCCCCCCTTTCCCCTTTGGTAACCATAACTTTGTTTTCTATGTCTGTGAGTCTATTTCTGTTTCGTAAGTAAATTCATTTGTGTCGTATTTTATTGATTGATTGATTGATTGCCACACCACACAGCATGTGTGGGACCTTACAGGGATCAAACCCGTGCCTCCCGCCCCCTGCAGTGGAAGCGAGGAGTCTTAACCACTGGAATGCCAGGGAAGTCCCTGTGTCGTATTTTAGATTCCACATACAAGTGATATCATATCATATTTGTCTTTCTCTGACTTCACTCAGTATGATAATCCCTAGGTCCATCCATGTTGCTGCAAATGGCATTGTTTCATTCTTTTTATGGCTGAGTAATATTCCATTGTATATACGTACCACATCTTCTTTATTCATACCTCTGTTGACGGACGTTTAGGTTGCTTCCATGTCCTGGCTATTGTAAACAGTGCTGCTATGAACATTGGGGTGCATGTGTCTTTTTGAATTACGGTTTTCTCTGGGTATATGCCCAGTAGTGGGATTGCTGGGTCGTATGGTAGTTCTATTTTTAGTTTTTTAGGGAACCTCCATACTGTTCTCCATGGTGGCTGCACCAATTTACATTCCCACCAACAGTGCAAGAGGGTTCCCTTTTCTCCACACCCTCTCCAGCATTTATTGTTTGTAGATTTTTATGGTGATGGCCATTTTGACCAGTGTGAGGTGGTACCTCATTGTAGTTTTGATTTGCATTTCTCTAATAATTAGAGATGTTGAGCATCTTTTCACGTGCTTTTTAGCCATCTGTATGTCTTTGGAGAAATGTCTATTTAGGTCTTCTGCCCATTTTTGGATTGGGTTGTTTGGTTTTTTTGATATTGAGCTGCATGAGCTGTTTGTATATTTTGGAGATTAATCCCTTGTCGATCACATCTTTTTTTTTGTTAAATATTTCAAATATTTTTTCAGCTTTATTGAGGTATAATTGAAAAATAAAATTATATATTTAAAATGTATAACGTAATGTGTTGATATATGTATTCGTTGTGAAGATTCCTACCACCAAGTTAATTAACACATCTATTATCTCACAAATTTACCTTTTTTGTGTGTGAGAATGCTTAAAATCTACTCTCATTGAATTTCATTTATACAATACAGTATAATCAACTATAGCTACCGTGTTATGCATTAGATCCTCAGATCTTACATCTTATAACTGAAAATGTGTACCTGCCTCCCAGCCCTTGGCAAACACCATTCTGCTCTGTTTCTATGGGTTTGCCTTTTTTTTTTTTTTTTTTAAGATTTCACATATAAGTGATACTGTGCAGTATTTGTCTTTAAGGTGAGATATTAATATATAACTTTCAGGGACATAGGTTACTCTTAAGCCCACAACTTAAGATTCTGTTTTGGGTTTTTGTTTGTTTGTTTGTTTGTTTGTGTTTTTTTTTGTGTGGTACGGGGGCCTCTCACCGTTGTGGCCTCTCCCGCTGTGGAGAACACGCTCCGGACGCGCAGGCTCAGTGGCCATGGCTCACGGGCCCAACCGCTCCGTGGCACGTGGGATCCTCCTGGACCGGGGCACGAACCCGTGTCCCCTGCATCGGCAGGCGGACTCCCAACCACTGCACTACCAGGGAAGCCCGAGATTCTGTTTTAAATTTACAAATAAGCAACTAGTTTTTTGTAGTAAAGTATAATTTTTGAGGTAAAATATTTCTCTTTCTCTAGAAAACCTGAGCCAAATGGGAATTGTTTGGATGGAAAGTTTTAACAAGAAAGAACCAATGTCTTATTAGGAAGACGAATTACGTATATTTTTATTATATATATTTATTGTCATTATGATAGTCATTGTATAATTAACGCTGGAATTGAGCAAATAGATTTCTGAGGAATCATTAGTTTAAGTGGAGCTTTATCTGCAGCATCGCTGTTTATTTTCAGAGAAGATAGCTTTATTTTATGGCTTTGCCTCTTCTCCTCCTTCCCCCAACACGTAAAAAGAGGAACTAAGTATTGCTGGTATCGTTTCGGTTAACATTAATTACCTTGTGAATGTGTGCAGCTGTGGGTATGCGTGTGGTAGTAAAAGAAAAAGTCTAACGCTAACATTTTGGGTGTGGAAAGAAGTATTTGGGATACTTGACAGTCCGAGCATGCAAAGCAGCTTCTTTTGGTCTAGCGTTCTAGCGGGGCCATTCAGCCGGCCCGCCTTCCTTAGACTCCACTGCGGGGCGGGAACCGCTCTGCAGCTGCTTGCGCGTTAGACCCCAGGCCAGCCGAGGCCCCGTGGGTTCTGTGCAGGGAGAGCAGCGAGCCAGACGTTGCGGACCTCAGCCCCCCTCAGTGTGCGTGCAGCTCCTCCTCGTGCCCCCAGGGCCGCCCTGGCCTTCGTGCTGGGCCTCTGTACCTGAGAGGAAACAGGGCAGGTCTTCAAAATCACATCTCATTCTTTTTCTGGAATGTTTTTGGACCAAAATGGTGTCAGTTTTATGGAGCCCTCTAAAATAATTTGGTGAATTATCTTCCCTCCAAACTACATGTAAAGACTCTAATCCAGACATTTTGTCAAAATAATGTCTTTGAAAATTGGGGGAAGGAGAGAGAAGGTGGGTTAAAGCACACATTTTACACACACACACTGTACATAGTTTACTAATTTGGTGGCTTTTTATGCTGTGAAATTGAATTGGACCCCACTAGGAATTACTCTGAACCCTGCTTCTTTCAGTCCTCATTTTCTGAGTGTGGTGCAAATTCTGGTTGAAGATTTCCCCTCACGTGAATGTGAGCTGGATTGATGTGACCATCTGCTTTCCTGTCTGGCTGTGCAGTCTTCCCTGAGGGGCTGGGAACGCTCAGCTGACCCGAGAGGACGCGTGTACTGGGGGTTGAGGGGGCATCGTTCCAGTGTCCCCCAAGGTGACACGTAGAAGCCCTCCCTTTCCTGTTCTGTCCATAATATCCACATCCCCACAGCATCTAGACTCACACAGGTGCTGTGGCCTGTCCTCGGTTTGGCCCCAGATCCCAGACGGCCAGAGAGCCTTTGGCTGGGGATCCTGCAGCCTCCGGAAAGTGCGCACGTACCGGCAGCAGTGGTTCTCCTTTTACCTTGGAGTGGTCCTGCCGGCACGTGGGGCGCCCCCATCACCCGCCCCGTAAATGGCCGTTCGAGCACCTGCTAGCCAGGCTGCCTGGCGTGGCTGTGCTTTAGACTGTGTCCCTGTGGAGGCAGGCGTTCATCGGAAGAAACACACGCGTCTGGAGCACGGGGCTGCTCTAGCCTGAGGTGGAATAATAGTAGCTTTCCCAAGCACTTCGGGTTTTCTCACTCGTCTGTGTCCTCCTCAGGGAACAGATCCCAGGGTTTTGAGCAGGTTCTTAGACTGAACAGAAACTAAACGTGCTGGAGGATCATTTAGTGAGGTGTGGCTGCCTTGTCACCTAGCAACACTAACAGCAATGCTGGCGTCTGCCGAGCACTCCTTGTGGCCGTCGGGCGTGGTGGTAAGGCAGCTCCTCCCTGGGCCCAGAGGAGGGCATGGGAAGGTGGAGTGGCAGGTCCGAGGGCACTGGGGCGAGCCTGCAGGCTGGCCGCAGGGCCCACTCTCTCGGCCTCTGCCTTCTGCTGCTTCATTGCTACGTCAGATATATTTGATTCAAGCCCACTGTTGTATTTGAATTCCATCATGTCCGGTTTCTTACACATTTCAGATCTTTTGCAAAAGTATGTGGCTTTTTTTCCTGTCTTAAAATTCTTGTTTGATGTCATAATAGATTCAAAATATTGTTCTGCTTGTTAGTTTGTGAGCATAATGCTTGGATGCTAATTTATTGAAAGGTTTTTTAGCCAAGGCATTAAATGTTTGATTTTTTAAAAATTCAAGCCAAATCATGTACACTATGATTTAACTTCTACTTGCTGCTCACCTCATTCTGTAGTTTGAGAAGACTCTTATCCAGTTTTTACTAGTCTTCATAGACTTCTCTGAAACTCTTCATATCTAAGTCAATTCCCTATACGCAAATGTGATTGAATAGTGACCGCAGAGATTAAAGTGAGGTGTCAGTTGTGACTGTGTAATACTATCTGTGTGCAAGATACAGGAGATGAAGTGAAATTTTTTGTTTTTTATTACACTATGCACATGCTCATTTGTATTCGTGTTCTTACCCCTGTCTGCAAGCGGAATGCAAGGTGTAGGGGAGAGTGCAGGTGGTCGCAGTTTTGCTGGACCTCATATCTGGGTAGACTGGAAGCATTCTCATGTTGCGGTAAAAACGGATTGGATTCGGTTCATAAAAATATCATGATGTTGCTTTTGAAAATCAAAACTTTTCTTTTCCCCCCCCAAAGAAGACAAAATCGGCCATTGCAGGACCCTCCTGCAGTCTGCTGTAGTTGTAGAAATGTTCTTCACTCCAAGGGATACCAGTTCTTGGCAGCAGTGATTGTGCGAACAATCAGGAGATGTGCGAACATCTCCCAGGAATGCTGGTCCTCAGGCAGCACCACATGCCTGTTGTTGAAGCCACTGTGGTCAGGATGTGGTGGGCAGAACTCAGCATCAGAGAGGTTCTATCTACTCCTTTTACATTAACAGATTCAAAATAGGAAATGTTCCTCTATCCTGCATGTAGGTTTTGCATGGGCTTTGTCAGCGATTCCCTTTAGTGTCACCATGTTTGTTACCTTCTACAGTTGTTTAGTTTCTAATTTCATAACTTCATTTGGATTTCAAGGAATGGATGAGCTGTGTTTTATTATGCAGAATTCGACAGCTTGTTTTGGTATCTGTCTCAGGGGACGCCCTCTGTACCAGCAGTTGCCGCTCTGTCTGCAGTGACATCTGGGGATCTGGATCTATTCACTGAGCAAACTACTAAGTCAGAAGAGGTGGCCAAGAAACAGCTCTCCAAAGACTCCATCTTGTCTCTGTATGGCACGGGGACCACCCAGCAGCAGAGTGCTCCTGGTAATCCATTTGAAATCTGCTTTCCGTGAATTGCAGTGACATCACTAGAAGTGTGTTCTTTGTGCTTATGTAATGTCAGTTACATTTCTTCCTTGTTTTTCCTGTGTAGTGAGTGCTTCTGTTGT
The DNA here is from genome assembly GCF_963924675.1 of Phocoena phocoena. NCBI lineage: Eukaryota > Metazoa > Chordata > Mammalia > Artiodactyla > Phocoenidae > Phocoena > Phocoena phocoena. The sequence continues at coordinate 83,129,077 of NC_089230.1, read as the reverse complement.
TGTGGTTTACACAACTACAAAACTGAAATGAAAGAAGCGTTAGGATTAGAATGCACAAAACTTTATTCATTTAGGGTTAACAGGCTGGTCGCATGTCACTTAATGTTTCACAAGCCTTATAGGACAGGGATTATCTTTGAAGAGTTATTTAAATTTGATTTGCCTGAAGTTTATAACTCTGTACAGTATGGTATTCTTTCTGCATGTAAACAGTAAGTTTGAAATACCACATGAAATCAAAAAAAGCTTTGAGGTTTTTTTTTTAATATATCAAAAAGAAATACTAGCATGGTAAAGATTTATGTTTACACAGTTTTAATCTGTCATTTCCTCTCAAATAATGGGCTGCATTTCACGTAAGAGCTGAAATTATATGACGTCTCAGCTGCTTCCATTAAAACCAGAGACAGTCCACTCTGACTTGTTTACTTGGTAGTGAGAGACCAGTGGTGCAAATCAGCAGAAACACAGTCTCATGCTATATAGTTTGGTCTTCACAGTGGATATTTTATGTAGCTGTTGCACAGGATTTATTTACCCTAGTTAAATGTGCTCAGGCTCCTAACTGATTTGTCTGCTTCCTGGAAGTAACCAGCCCTGAGGGTGCAGGTGTGAGCTGCTCTGAGCAACAGGAGCCAGACCAGAAGGAAAGCCTTTGCCGTGGGTAGTTCAGCAAGACGGGCTCCTGTTTCTGTGCTGACAGAGGCGAGTGCAGCGCTGTGCGGTAACCCTGTTCTCTCCGTTTGTTTTCTCTGCTCGGTTCTTCTGCTGCAGGTGTGTTTATGGGACCCACAAATATACCGTTTCCCTCACAAGCACCGGCTGCATTTCAAGGCTTCCCGTCCATGGGCGGGCCTGTGCCTGCAGCTCCTGGCCTTGCGGGAAGCGTGATGGGGCCGAGCGCGGGCGTGATGGTGGGCGTGCCCCTGCCCAACGGCTTCATGGGAAACGCACAGACTGGGGTGATGCCACTTCCGCAGAGTGTGGTCGGCCCCCCAGGAGGGATGGTGGGACACGCGGGCGCAGCCCAGAGTAAGTTCGGCCTGCCGCCAGCTCAGCAGCCCCCATGGAACCTCCCCCAGGTAGGGTCCTTTCTCTCCAGTTTCTCCAAAATCAGAGAGTTTTCTAAATGGTTTTATTTGTTTTTAAATCTAACAATCTGGCAGAAAGAGTTGAGGAGGGATAATGTTATAAAAGGTAAGAACTGTCTAATCAGATAGACAAATGAGCTGTCATTGTGCCTGTATTTAGATACTCTGTAGAGAACGTTGAGCATTTTTTCATTCTGATTATGACACAGCTGTAATGGTGAATGCCCCTCATTTGTTTGTAACAGCTAGAAATTACCTTGGCATCTTTTGAAATTAGCACCAAGCTTTAAACCCAGCCCCCTGCTGGGTTGTTTGTATAGACTACTTAGACCAACCTATTTTCACTAATAATTTTGGGGGCTCTTGGTAACTTTCACAAATTAGAAGACAACCCAGCCTCATATTCTCAGAGCACTGTTTCTGAGAGATCTAGGCTGTGCGTGGATTTATAAAAAATCTTTTTGTTCAAATACATTTCTAAAGTTGTATTTTCTTCTTACTTATAGTCACATTTATGTTTAAAAAAAATATACACTAGTTCAAGAATTCCCGTAAGATATGAACCAGTCCATATTTGTGTCTTACATCCCCTCATATTACAAAATCCTATTTCTGCCTAACTTAGTTTAGAGCCAGGAGATGACATTTTAGCATTACCTCTTTCAAATCCGTTCTGACTTTCCTCTGGCTTCACAGACAGAGGCCTCAGACCTAGGTTTGTGGTCCCACTCTTCCTTGTACACTTCCTTATTTGATGTTCCTCTGGTATTTTGATGCCCTTGACTTCTGTTCTCGTCAGCATTCAGGGAATAGTATATAGCAATTTCTAACCGACATTATTAGCAAAATCACTGTATATCCCATGAATGTTCCAAGTTATTTTTTACTTTCACTATTTAAAGGAATATCTATATGACATTGGTCTGTGCACTCTGGGAATCTCAAAAATCGTTAAGTGTCAAATGTCAGTAATAGCTTTTGTGCAGCCGGAATGCTGAAGCAGACCCAGCCCAGGTTAGGGTGCCTGCTGAACCAGTAAGGACTTACCCCACCTTACTTCCGGGCCCGCCGAAGGGGGTGCTCTTCTCCAGCTCTCTCTTGGAGGGGTCTGCTGGCCATGACAGGTACTAAACATCCTTTAGTACCTAGGAAGAAGCGACCTGCCCCTCCAGACACTGTGCCTCATCAGTGATGTGGTTAGTATTAGGGTTTTTGAAGAACTAAGAACTGCAGACGGTTGAACTTTATTAATACAATCCAACCCTGAGCATAGATTTTTTTTTTTTTAATCTTTTTTTTTTTTTCTTTTTTGCGGTACGAGGGCCTCTCGCTGTTGGGGCCTCTCCCGTTGCGGAGCACAGGCTCCGGACGCGCAGGCTCAGCGGCCATGGCTCACGGGCCCAGCCGCTCCGTGGCACATGGGATCTTCCCGGACTGGGGCACAAACCCACGTCCCCTGCATTGGCAGGTGGACTCTCAACCACTGCGCCACCAGGGAAGCCCTGAGCATAGGTTTTGAATCCACTCTACTTAGTAGTAAATCTCCTTGCCTTTCCTTCATTTACCATCAGTCTTAGAAGTGAGAGCACCACAGGGGAGGGTTAGGAGGCTTATGTACACACGGCTCCAGTCTGGAAGAAAAGTACATGTAATCTTACACCTTTAGGACTCCAGTCTGGAAGGAAAGTACGTGTAATCTTACACCTTTTGTCATATAATAGGCGTTTATATGGTTGGCTATAGCAAAAGAAAAATATGTTTTATGACCTTTTAAAATGTTTATAAAGTATACAGAGCTGTTTAAGACTTGAATAAAGACAGAACAATTGCCATCATACAATTCATAATTTTGGAGTAGTTTACTTTCAAACATTTCCTTAGTCCTTAGTAGTTAAACTATAGTTGAAGGCATATCCTAGAAAGTATATAGTTGAAAGTATTGCTAGTATAGTTGAAAGTTCGAATAGCAGACTCATGGTACATCCAGATATGAATTCAGCGATTGCTTTGGTGCTTTTTCCAGTTGTGGTTAATCTTTGGGGGACAAGAAATTGAGTCCAGAAAATGAATAAATATAAAATGACTTGAGACCACTTTATAGACAGGGTTGAAAAGCGGAAGGAAATAGCAACCAAGAAGCGAACACGGTAGCTATTTGCTTTCTGTGGAGAAAGCATCGTGCGGTCGTCTGCTTTTACCCCAGGGCTCGGACGGCTGTTCACAGGGATGAAAAATACTTAGAGTTGCTATTAAGTGTCCGTGTCTCTCTGAGTAAATCAACTTCGAGTAAAGGCCCACTTCTACTAAAACAGGCTGGCCATTAAAAACGTCTAGCAGTGGCTGAAGAAACCAGGCCTGAAAAGTGAAGGATGCCTTTTGTGTGTTCACAGGTGAACCAGCAGATGGCTGGCCTGAGCCTGGGCGGCGCAAGCCCCGCAGCAGGCTTCAGCCAGCCCCCCAGCACCACGGCGGGGGCAGCGGGGTGGTCGGGGGCCTCGTCAGGTCAGACGCTCAGCACGCAGCTGTGGAAGTGACCCTGCAGCACGGCCCACCGCGCTCCCCCCTGACATTCCTGCGGAGATGCAGCCGGGTTCCCCTGTTCATTCGTGTACATAATATTTTTTTCTTTTCTCCCCATTTGTTCATATTAAGAATTACCTGATTGATTGACCGTGTTGGTCTGTACTGATGATGGATTAAATTTGCTGTGGTGAAAAGCAGGTTGAGAAACCATTTCATGTCGAGGGCAGCTTTTGCTCACATTTCCCAGGATTTCATAGACACAGTATCTGGGCAGCTGCTCGGTCAACGTGCATGATCAGTTTCCCTCCCGAGGAAATTATAGCTCTCACGTTTGCATATAAGGGAAGTAGCTATCATGTTTGTTAGTAATACCTCCAACAGTATGAACCCCACCCCCAGATTAGCCAGTAATCCTGTAGGAAGGTACTGTATGATCAAATGTTTCATCATATAAATAGAATGTCAATGTATCACTGAGCACTGTTTGTTTTCTAGTGTATCCAGATTCTTTTATGTCATCATTCACGTCACTGTGCTGTTGCTATGATGTGCTTAACCGGGAACGTGGTTAGAGAAAGGAAGATAAGCCTGGACGTTACTACAGAGTTAGTTAGTTGTTTAACGAATGTTTGAAGAAGTCAGATTTTACCTGCCTCCCTTGTAATTGGGATCTCTTCCTATGTACACATAGTGCTAACAAACACGAGACCTTTCTCTGCACTAGATGCAAACAGGGTAACTAAACAAGCCACTTCAACCCTTGAAGGCGTATCCAGGTTTATGACAGTAATTGTGTTTACATTTTATGGTGCCTAGTACTGACAGATGTCATATCCCTGTATTAAACAGATGAATCCATAGACCTTTTTTTGTGGGTTTTATTTCCTATGATGTATACTGCCACCAGTCTTACAAAAGTTACTTCACGTTGCAGAGTCACAAATTGGGAATGTGTTGTTGACAGAACACTTGTCATCTGTTTGTTTTGAAAACCTGTTCAGTTCTACCAATTAATTATAAAGCCAAATGGGAAAAAAAAGTATGTAAGAAGATTCTGAGAACGGTACTAGCCTGCGTGCCATTAGCTGTGCTGTACAGAGACCCTCCGGGTTGCTTGTAAGGGAGCATGCAGAACAAACAGAGACAAGAGCAGATGTCTCTACCCGCGCTCAGCTTCCGGACACAACCGCCCTGTAAGCAGGTGCCCGTCGGGAGGAGAGCAGGGGAAACGGCCCCCGGGTGCCCGCAGCCCTACCCCGCACGCCCGCCAGAGCACCAGCTGCGGCTCCGTCACACCTCGATCGTCACCGTGTCCAGGTGGTACTTGGGCTCGTTGGCTAGGTTCACCTTCTCTGTCCGAGTGTGCCACACGAGGACCTGCGGGGAGGAGACCTGATGGGTAGCCACGCTCTCAAGGGACACACAGCAAGGTCAAGAGGCACGAGTGCAATGAATACCTTGGTGCAGTTACTTGCTTTCGGTTCCAGTTCTTCGACGGTCGTGATCTGCTTTAGAAAGTCAGATTCCTGCATCCCAGGCTGGGACCCACGACGCTTAAATACAGCTTTGGGGTTGGACAAGATGACTTGAAGGCTTACAGCAAATCCTTTGTGAAAGTTAAAAGAAAAAAAAGTCTTTAAAGTAAAATACTGGTGTACTTCTCTTTTTTCCTATATAATTTTGGTCACATCAGAACCCATTTTTTTCAGTATCTACCATGGGCCAAGGCTTGGCTCACAGAGTTGAACAGGAGTGTTACCTGCATCATCGTCTCAGAAGGGACAGCCTGCCTTTACAATAGAGCACGTCTGCCGCCCTGATCGAGGCTGTGTGTGGTGGAGGGGTGGCTTCTGGACACTGCGTAGCCTGTTGACGACAAAGGGTGCACGGCGCAGAGGCCGTCACAGCCGCGGCACGTTTGGCCTCGGGGAGTAACTAGAACTCAATACACCTGAAATGCACACAGTCTTGCCCTGCCTGTCCCCAGGGAGGAGGCCGCCCCGCTTTCCTGCCTGTCCTCTGACATCTCCATGTGTTGCTACCAAAGCCAGCGCTGCTCTGATGGACCCTGAGGTTAGAAGACGGAGGAATACAAGTCCGGTCAGTTAGCTGGGAAATGAATACTCTATAGTTATTTGGTAATAAATCTCCAACTTGATTCAGTCTGAAAAGCGGGGCGTGGGGGGCTGGAAATCAGTACAGGAGATGATATCAGGCCATTTGGCAAATTTGGTTTTTGTAGTTCATTTTTCAAGGAAACAGATGAGTGTCAATTTCCTTAAATGGTTTGGCGTTACGAAAAATCATTACTCTTCAGTCTGTAGTTTAACAAACTCTGTGTTACAGGCTTAGCCATTAAGCGCTCCACAAGCCGTCTCTGGAAGCAGCTGTCACAGCCGTCCTAATTGTTGTGAAAGTCTTTACCGCGACCTCTGCTCTTCACGACTAAGCTGACACTGTAAAGCCAGGCGCCCTTCCAGAGTTAGGAGGATCAGTCTCCAGGAACGTTTCCTTAGCAACTTTTTGCCCTTCCCTACGTTAACTGAGCTGATTTATGCCGCTTTGTGCAAACGCATAGTTAGCAAAGTTAGTATCAAATGATTCCAGTCAGTCGCGGGGGGGCTGTGAGCAGAGCACAGCCAGCATCCTCTTAACCTCTCCAGATGCGGGACTGCAGACCCGCGCTCCCGACCCCGCTGCCCCCGTGGGAGAACGCACCGCGAAGCTGCCCACAGACACCGGTGGGTACCGCAGGTGCTGAGCGAGCCCGAACACGGAGACAGGTGCTGCGAGCGTTGTCCCGAGGCCTGGCCCGGGATCTCCACCAATCCTGGCGGGGCAGCACGTCCCGGCAGAATTCGGAGTTAGCACCTCCGTTTTCTCGTGGGTCCTTGCGGCTGAGAACCGGCCAAGTCACTCAGCCTCTCTCGATTCTGAAACTCCCCCGTTTCCTCACCCGCCAGGGTGGCGTGACACCCCCTCCCCTCACGTCTGATGTGAAATTAGTGAACAGAAAGACTTCACTAACTGCAAAGCTCTGTTCAGAGGACCCTAAGATAGATAAATGCCGATACCATTGTAAAAACTACCATGAGGGGAGGTGGATTAGCCACCGCTTATGGCTGGAGAACAGTGTTGACCGGAAGAGGCTCAGGAAAGTTCCAGGCCACCTGCGTTTCACCCCACTTGGCTAACAAGTCTGAAGCCTTCCTCAGATGTGGCTTCAACAGCCCCGGGCCCCAACAGAAAGTCAAAGGTTCAAATTAACACCAAAAAAGTGACTTCTACTAGGTCAACTCAGATCTTAGGATGAAAAGATTTCTGGGGTGGTTTTCATGTGCTTTTAAGTAAGCTTCATCCTTTTTTTTTCCTAGCTCAGAGTCTGCCCTTTTTAACCATACTGAAGCTCCTGGTATATTTCTCACATGGCCTCAAGGTACTGATTTTATTTCCCCATTCTCATAAAAAAAAAACAAAAAAAAACAAAACAGGATCCGAGTTGCGCAGAAGTCATTGTGAAAATTATATGAAGCCACTTGGATCTGACTTTCCCCATTTTCCCTCAGACTAACACATTTATCATCGTGACCACTGAAGGATTCAGATTAAGAGTGTCTTCTTGCTTTCTGTAGCTCAGGAATATCCTGCTAGCTCTTCAAGCAGTTATATGGCAAGGTCTACCATATAGACAGGCAGAGCTGACAGCCAGCTGTGAAGCTACACCCTGCTCTGCTGCAAGGCCCTTTCCTGGTCCCACTGGAGAATGGGGTGCAGGCTGGCAGCCCGGGGAGAGAACTGGAGGGCAGCCGGCTCACCACCGCAGCGAAGTGGTTTTCTATTTAATACAAAAGCGGGGGGTGGCATTCAGACACCTCCCCCCCCACCCCCACCCCCGCCCACTGTCTTCACCAGGCCCTGCTCAGTGAGCTCTTCAAGGGAAGCGGGTCACAGCAGCACCGGGAGCCAGTCGAGAACTAGGCCAAGCCCTGGGCTGCCTTCTGGGGAACCGTCTGACCTGCTGTGAACCTGGGAGTTAGAATCCTCCCTCTGAAAGTCGGACAAGGAGTTTTTCGCTCCTAAACCATTGCTTCCAACCCAAGATAGGTACCTTGAGTTTTCTTCATTTCCAAGCACTTATTACGCCTCAGGTATCGTATGTACCCTTCCCTTTTGTCAGTGAAGTTAATTTAGTTTTAACGATGTTCTCAGAAGCCTTTGAGATACTAGGAGCTTTATAAAAATCGTGAAGTAGGAGTCTCTGTCCGGGTCAGTTGTGTAAAAAAGTGCAAGCGAACACTGGTTATTCACAGTGAAAGCAGGATTTCCTGGCTTCTTCAAGTGGACAGGGTGGGTGGTGGGGACCCAGTGCCTCCCAGTCAGAAGGACCGCCCTGCTCAGTGTACGTTTACCAATGAACACGTGCAGCTCCAAGTCCATCAGGCCATTTCCACTTACTTATGGACAAGATGGCCAAAGCAACAAGGACTGGGTTTCCCCTACTGTCTTAAATAGCTAAAAACCAGACAAAACATTTGAAAAAATAGTTTCTAGCACTGGGGAAAAGGCACACAGGACAGAGATCTCTGAAAAGAAGAGACAAATGTGAGCCCTACAGTTGCCCCAGCTTCCCGCCTGAAGGCTACACCCCTGGGAGGGGAACACACACAGCTCTGCCGTCTCCTTGAGCTGAGGAAACAGAATGGAGAACTCGGGGAGGCCAAGACAGCTGGAATTCAGGGGGCGTCACCCCAAGAGCAGAGGGTGCGACTGTCTGCAGAGGGCTTGCCTCAAGTCCTACTGAGTCTGGTCAGTAGATGCTGGTGAGACTCCCTGAGTTCAAGAAAGGAACCACTGGCAGGAAACAGGTGGATGGATCAATCCCTAGAGGCCACTCAGGGCTGGGACAGGCCACGTGCCCCATGGCCAGGGCACAATGGGCAACAGCTGGGATGCTCGGAAGAGTGCTTGCACGGCCACTGGTCCACTGTGAGGCCAAACTAGCCCTAAAATGAAGGCTTAGCTGGTTTGCCCAACACTTTAAAAGTAAGCCAGGAAAGGATCAAAATGTTTCTAAGTAAATTATAGCCCAGAAAAAAGCTAAAAGTAAATAAACAAATACATATATAACATGCAAACATACAATTATATACACACCCACATGTATATGTGTGTGTATATATGTAGAATAAATGTATGTTACACATTTTATATATACAAATACAATGAAATATAAGGAACTAGACACATTTTTTCCCCTAGAACCTAGCAACATAAAATTTTTAATGCCTGAGATACAAAAATGACCAGATGTGCAAAGAAGCAGGAAATTACAATCCCATAATGAAAACTCAGCAATCCCACTCCTGGGCATATATCTGGAAAAAACTGTAATTTGAAAAGATACACGCCTCTCAGTGTTCACAGCAGCACCATTTACAATAGCCCAGACATGGACGCAACCCAAGTGCCCATCAACAGATGAATGGATAAGAAGATGTGGTCTACATATACAATGGGGTACTACCCGGCCATAAAAAAGAATGAAATAATGCCATTTGCAGCAACATGGATGGACTTGGAGATTATCATATTGAGTGAAGTTAGTCAGACAAGGACAAATAACCATATGATACCACTTGTATGTGGAATCTAAAAAATGATACAAATGAACTTACTTACAAAACATAAATAGACTCACAGACATAGAAAACAAACTTACGGTTACCAAAGGGGAAGGGGAGGGGAGGGATAAATTAGGAGTTTGGGATTAAGATATATACACACGCAGTAGATATAAAACAGATAAACAAGGAACTGCTGTACAGCACAGGGAACTATACTCGGTAGCTTGTAATAACCTATAATGGAAGAGAATGTAAAGAATATATAAATATATAAATGAATCACTAAAAAAATTACATAAATTTCATGTGTACAACATTATGTTTCAACTTCTGTATACACTACAGTGTGCTCATCACCAAAAGCTGACCCTCTCTACCCATTTGGCCTTCCCTCTACCTACTTTCCCCTCTGGTGACCACTACTCTGTTCTATATATCTGTGTGTTGGTTTGGTTTGGTTTGGTTCATTTGTTTGTTTTTAGATCCCACACATGAGTGAAGTCATACCATATTTGTCTTTCTCTGACTTATTTCACTTAGCATAATAGCCCTCAAGGTCCATCCCATGTTTTCACAAATGGCAGGATTTCATCTTTTGTTTGTTTTTCTTATGTCTGAGTCCACTGTATATACATACCACATCTTCTTTATCCATTCCTCCACTGAGGGGCACTTAGGCTACTCCTATATCTTGCCTATTGTAAGTAATGCTGCAATGAGCATAAGGGTGCATGTACCTTTTCAAATTAGGGTTTTCATATTCCTTGGATAAATATTCAGAAGTAGAATAGCTAGAAAATTAGTTATTCTTAAAATTTTTTTAGGAATCTCCATAACATTTTCCATAGTGGCTGCACCAATTTACATTCCCACCAACAGTGTAGGAGGGTTCACCTTTCTTCACATCCTCTCCATCACTTGTTTTTCTTGCCCTTTTGATGGTAGCCATTCTAATGGACGTGAGGTGATATCTCATTGTGGATTTGATTTGCATTTCCCTAATAATTAGTGACGTTGAACATCTTTTCATGTGCCTGTTGGCCATCTGTATGTCTACTCTGGAAAAGTATTCAGGATGTTTGGGTTTTTGTTCTTGAGTTGTATGAGTTCTTTATATATTTTGGATATTAGTGCCTTATCAGCTGTATGATTTACAAATAGCATGTCCCATTTGATGGGTAGTCTTTTGGTTTTGTTGATAGTTTCCTTCACTGTGCAGAAGCTTTCTAGTTTGATATAGTCCCTATTGTTTATTTGTGCTTTTGTTTCCCTTGCCTGAGGACACACATCCAGTAAGATATTGCTGAGGTTGATGAAAAAATATACTGCCTATGGTTTCACCTAAAAGTTTTGTAGTTTCAGATCTTACATTCAAGTCTTTAATCCATTTTGGGTTAATTTTGTGTATGATGTAAGATAATGGTCTAGTTTCATTCTTTTGCATGTGACTGTCTAGTTTTCCCAACACCATTTATTGAAGAGACTATCCTTTCTCCATTGCATGTTCTTTGCTCCTTTGTCATATATTAACTGTCCATATACATGTGGGGTTACTTCTGGGGTCTCATTTCTGTGCCATTTATCTGTGTCTGTTTTTCTACCAATACTATGTTGTTTGGATTACTATAGCTTTGTAGTATAATTTGAAATCAGGGAGTGTGATACCTCCAGCTGCATTCTTTTTTTTAATCACTATTTTTTTTGCTATTTGGCGTCTTTTGTATATCCATATAAATTTTAGGATTTTTAGTTCTATTTCTGTGAAAAATGTCATTGGGATTTTGATAGGGATTGCATTGGATAGACTGCACTAGGTGATATGGACATTTTAACAATGTTAATTTTTCCAATCCATGAGCATGGATTAACTCCACTTCTTTGCATCTTCTTCGATTTCTTTCATCAATGTCTTATAGTTTTCAGTATACAGGTCTTTCACCTCCTTGGTTAAATTCATTCCTAGGTATTTTATTCTTTTTGTTAAAATTATAAATGGCATTTCTTAATTTCTCTTCCTGATAATTCATTGTTAGTGTATGGAAACAACAGATTTCTGTACACTAATTTTGTACCCTGCAGCTTTACTGTATTCATTTATTACTGTTTTTTGGTGGAGACCTTAGGGTTTTTATGTATAATATGTCATCTGTAAATAGTGACCGTTTTACTTCTTCCTTTCCAATTTGCATGCCTTTTGTATATTTCTCTTGACTGCTCTGGCCAGGACTTCCAATACTAGTAAGAGTGGTGAGAGTGGGCATCCTTGTCTTGTCTTGATCTTAGAGTGATAGCTTTCAGTTTTTCACGGTTGAATGTGATGTTAGCTGCAGGTTTGTAATGTATAGCCTTTATTATGTTGATATATGTTCCTTCTGTACCCATTTTATTGAGTTTTTTCCATGAATGGGTGTTGAATTTTGTCAAATGCTTTTTCTGCATCTATTGAGGTGATCATATTTTATTTTTCATTTTGTTAATGTGGTGTATCACGTTGATTGATTTGCAGATGTTGAACCAATCCTTGCATCCCTGGAATAAATCCCACTTGATCATGATGTATGATCCTTTTAATGTATTGTATTCAGTTTGCTAATATTTTGTTGAGGATTTTTGCATCTATGTTCATCAGAGATACAGGCCTGTAATTTTCTTTTTTGTGTGTTTCCTTGTCTGGTTTGGTATCAGGGTAGTGTTGGCTTCATTATTATTAAGTTATAAAGCATTCCTTCCTCTTCAGGTTTTTTGGGAAGAATTTGAGAAGCATAGGTATTAAATATTCTTCAAAATTTTGGTAGAATTTCTTTTTAGATTTAGTTGTCTGTCCTCTTCCACCTGTATCATTTCTATTTTTCTGTCTGCGAGCTTGTTAATTCTCTTCCATCCGATCTGCTCTGTTTCCAGTGCCTTCTAATGTGTTCTCTTCATCTCCTTTATTGGGTTCTTCAGCTCCAGAATTTTTGTTTTGTTCTTTTTTAGGTTTCAATCTCTTTGGTAAGTTATTCCTTCTGTTCGTTCATTTTATTCCTAAGCTCAGTAAACTGCCTTTCTGAGTTTTCTTGCCACTCACTGACATAACAGCTCATGGCAGCTGTTTTGAATTCTCTATCAGTTAGATGGCAGTATTCCGTGACCTTAAATTTGGTTTCCGGAGGTTTGTCGTTTTCTTTTTGTGATGCTGAGTTACTACGTTTTTTTTATGGTACTTGACGAGTTGTTCCTTTGCTGGTGCATTTAAAGTAGCGAACACCTTTCTTATTTAGGTAAAGCTTTAAAAAACTTGATTCTAACAATTCAACAGGATAGAAATTAGAGGCTTTTCTTTTGTTTTTCGGTAGGCGGCGCTACAGCACAAGTTTTTGCTTTCTCTTACTTAGGCTGCCTCTGGCTATATTTGAGAGTCAGCACTTTCCCCCCTCCACTGCCCCTGCCAGAGGTGTCACCTGGTGCCCTTGCTGTTGCTGCCTGTGTCTCCGGGGTTGCTGGTGCCTTGCTGTTGCCAGTATCACTGCTGTCACTGGCATCACAGCTTGGGGCCCTGGGATGGTGGGTGCCTGCACTTCGTCCAGAGTTGCTGGGGTCAGGGGCTCTACAGCCGTGAGGGGAGATAGCGGGTGGTGGGCGAGCTGGGGCTGTGGGTGCCTCTGCCACAGAAGGGGCTGTTGGGCTGCTGCTGCTGCTCCTGCTGCAGGTGAGGGGGTCGCAGGTGCCTCCATGGCGGGGGTCGGGTTTGCAGGTCCTGCTGCCACTGCTGCCTGGTTTCCTGTGGCCAAGGGCCCTGCTGCACCAGGAATCTGGATTCGTATGCACAGCCTCCCCTGCTGCTACCGGGTTCTCTGGGGCTGCAGGCTCACCTGCCACACCCCCAGGGTCAGGATCACAGGCTCTGCCTTGGCTGTCTGCTCCAGGCCACCCACCTTTAGATGTACAGATGTGTGGAGATCGCTGGCATCCTGGCACGTTGGGCAGAGGAAACCTTGTAGATTGAAGGGAGAGACAAAGGGAGCATCTCATGCTGCCGTGATGCTGACATCAGGCACTAAACACTTCTATTAGGTAAGAAGAGAGGTCTCAGCTCAATGAACTAATCACTCACCTTTGTACACTAGAAAAAGAAGAGTAAATACAAGCCGAAAGTGAATAGAAAAAAGGTACTGATAAATACAATCTGAAATTACTGAAATAGAAGTAGAAAACAATAGAGAAATCAGTGAAATCAGAACTGTGTCCTTTGTGGGGGTGGGAAGTGAATAAAATTGATCGATATCTACTTTTACTTATCAGAAAAAGAGAAGACACAAATTACCAGGAATGAAAGAGGAGTATCAATACAGATCCTACAAACATCAAAATGATAATAAAAGCATATTATGAACAACTTGATGGAAGTAAATTTCATAACTTAGAGAAAAATGGACAAATTCCTTAAAAGATACAGGCCATCAAGCTCGCTCATGAAAATTAGATAATGTAAATAGCCCTGGATCAATGAAAGAAATTAAGTTTATAGTTAAAATCTTCCCACCAAAACAAACAAAAAACAAAGGTAAAAAAAGACCTTCCAGGCCTAGAGAGCTTCATTGGTGATTTCTAACAAATGTTTAAGTAAGAAATAATATAACTTTTCCAGAGTACAGAAAAGGTGGGAATACCTTTCAAATTCTCTGAGGCCAGTAGTGCCCTGATGCCAAAAGCAAACAGAAACATTACAAGAAAACTACAGACCAGCAACCCGCATGAACACAAACAGAAAAATTCTTAAAGTTCTAACAAATTGAATCCAAAAATTAAAAAGACAACAAATCATGATGAAGTGAGGCTTATTTCGTGACTGCAGTGTTGGCTTAACCTTTCAGAATCAATCAATGTAATTCACCAAATTAAGAGGCTTTTAAAAAAGAAAGAAAAAAACCCCACACCTGATTATCTCAATAGGTGAAGAAAATGCACTTGACAAAATCTAACATCTAAACATGATTTTAGGAAAGACTCTCAGGTCTTCTCTGGTGGTGCAGTGGTAAAGAATCCACCTGCTAATGCAGGGGACACGGGTTTGATCCCTGGTTCCGGAAGATCCCACATGCCGCAGAGCAAGTAAGCCCATGCGCCACAACTACTGAGCCTGCGCTCTAGAGCCCGCGAGCCACAATTACTGAGCCTGTGCACCACATCTACTGAAGCCCAGGCCCGTGCTCCACAAGAGAAGCCATCACAATGAGAAGCCTGCGCACCACAACAAAGAGTAGCCCCCGCTCGCCGCAACTAGAGAAAGCCCGTGGGCAGAAATGAAGACCCAACACAGCCAAAAATAAATAAATTAATTAATTAAAAATAAAAAAAGAAAAGCCTCTCAGCAAATTAAGAATAGAAGTGAACTTCCTCAACTTGATAAAGTGCATTACAAAAAATCTACTGCCAACAGTATACTTAATGGTGAAATATTGGGTGTTAAGTAAACCACTGAAGATTGAATGAAGCAGGATGTCTGTTCTCAACCTTTATTCAACAATGTACTGGAGGTCCTAGCCTTTGCAATAAGGCATAAAAAGTAAAGAAAGAAAGAAAAGGCAGGCAAATTGGAAAGGAAAAAGCAAAGTCCAGTAAACCTCTTCTTCCCCATTCAGCCACGTTCGCAGCATCAGTAGTGCTTATCATTTCCTTCTACTGTGTATCAACTTAGTCTCCCCTGCATATACTTGTCTCACTAGCACATGCTCTCTTTCCTAACTACACATAATCTAATTTCAGCAAGGTTCTTACAGATGAAAACTGTTTCCATTTCCCAAAAGATAGTTTTTGGCAATAATTCCTTTATTGTCTGGTCACAAGAAAGATACTAATGGCTTTTTTACTTGAACAGTCACTCTGACTAGTTGTACTAGAACACTGGGCGGTTGACACACTTCTGCTGTTGCCAGTAAGTGTCAAGTACTTTCAAAAGTCTCTCTCTCTCTCCACTTTAAACAAGAAGAAGAAAAGATTCCAAGTTCCCACTTAAAATGTATACACACAATAGTCTTGGGGAACTTGTTGGAGAAAGGTATGTGTCCAACACCTCCTCTCCTCTCTTCTCTAATTTTTTCTGTGGTCGACTCTCCTGTCATCTCCCCAGCAAAGGATACACTTCATGTGTATGTGTGAGAATCTTCCCTACCCTCCTTTATTGAGATATAATTCATCTATTGAAAAATGCCTTTTTTGAAGGATATGAAATAACGTGGCTTTTGGTATAACTCTGGGCACCATTTTTGGTAAAGACTATTCTCTCTCTACTGAATGGTCTTGGCACCCATGGCAAAAACCCTTGACCATAAATGAAGGGTTTCTTTCTGGACAGTCAATTCTATTCCATTGATTCATATGCTTATCTTTATGCAGTACCACACTGTCTGTTACTTCAGCTTTATAGTAAGTTTTCAAATCAGGAAGTGTAGTCTTCCAACTTTGTTCTTTTTCAAGATCATTTTGGCCATTGAATCCCTTGCTTTCCCGTATGAATTTTAAGATCACCATGTAAATTTGGCTGCAAATAGGGCAGCCAAAATTTTGATAGGAATTGCATTGAACCTGTAGGTAAATTTGGGGAACACTGCCATTTTGGTAATATTAATAAATCTTCCCCATAACGTCAAGTCTTCTAATCCATGAACGTAATGTGTCTCCACTTATTTTGTTCTTCATTAATTTCTCTCAGTAATGTTTTACAGTATCTAGTGTACAAGTCTAATACTTTCTCTATTAAATTTATTACTATTTTATTATTTATGACACTTATGAATGAAATTGTTTTTAAATTTCATTTTCAGATTGTTCATTGCTGATGTACAGAAATTAAACTGATGTACATATATTGATCTTGCACCCTGCAAACTTGATAAATTCACTTATAGCACTATTGGTTGTGTGTGTGCATGTGTGTGTGTGCATGCACATGTGTGTATTTCTGAGGATTTACTATGTAAGAGACCATTTTACTGTGTAAAAGGTCTTCCTTTCTAACTTAGATGCCTAATTTCCCTGTAATTTACAGTAAAATGGAGAATACAAATGTCAAGAGGGGTCATCCTTGTCCTATTCTTCATTTGAGGGGAAAAACTTTCAGTTTTCAACTCTTAAGTATGATGTTGCTGTGGGTTTTTCGTAGATGCTGTTTATCAACTTGAGAAAGTTCCTTTCCATTCCCCAGTATTGATCTTCTAGTGTTTTTTGTTTGTTTGTTTGTTTGTTTTGCGGTACGTGGGCCTCTCACTGTTGTGGCCTCTCCCGCTGCAGAGCACAGGCTCCGCACGCGCGGGCCCAGCGGCCACGGCTCACGGGCCCAGCCGCTCCGCGGCATGTGGGATCTTCCCGGACCGGGGCACGAACCCGTGTGCCCTGCACCAGCAGACGGACTTCCAACCACTGCGCCACCAGGGAAGCCCTCTTCTAGTGTTTTGATAATGAAAGAATGTTGAATTTTGTCAGATGATTTTTCTGCATCTATTGATTTATGTGGCTTTTGTGCTTTATTCTACTGACATATTAAATTTATTGACTTTTGTATGTGAACTAACCTTACATTCCAGGGATAAATTCCATCTGGTCATGGTGTACAATTCTTTTTTATATGTTGCTGGATTAACTTTACTAGTACTTTGTTTAGGAATTTTGCATCCATATTCATAAGGGATATTAGTCTACAGGTTTTTTCCTTTCTGCTGCCTGGTTTTTGAATCAGGGTAACACTGGCCTCATAGAATGATTTCAAATGTGTTCCTGCCCTTCTATCTTTTTGGAAGTGTTTGTAAAGGATTTTTCTTAAATCCTCTTTAAATGTTTGGTAGAATTTACCAGTGAAGCCATCTAGAACTGGGCTTTTCTCTGTGAGAAGTTTTGATTACTAATTCAGTGTATTTCTTATAGGCTTATTCAGATTTTCTGTTTCATTTTGAGTCAGTTTTAATAGCCTTTTGATGAATTTGTCCATGTCTTCAAGGTTATCTAATTTGTTTGCATACAATTTTTCATGGTTTTCTCTTATAATAAAAACAAAAGTCTGTTCCTGTTTTCATCCCTGAATATTGTATTAATATGAAGCTTCTCTTCTGTTTCTTGGGCAGTCTAACTAAAGATTTGTTAATTTTGTTGATGCTTTTAAGGAACAAACTTTTGGTTTTGTTGATATGCTCAATTGTTCTTCTATTCTCTATATCAGTTATTTTTTCTCTAATTTTATTTCCTTTCTGCTGCTTATTTGGGGTTTAGTTTGCTCTTCTGTCTCTAGTTTCTTATGGTAAATGATTAGGTAATTTGTTTGAGATCTCTCTTCTTTTTAATAGAGGCATTTGGAGCTATAAATTTTCCTGTAAGCACTCCATATGTTTTAGTATGTTTGTTTACATTTTCATTCATCTCAAAGTATTTTCCAATTTCCCTTGTGATTTCTTGGTATTTAGGAGTATGCTGTTTAATTTCCACATACTTGGGAATTCCACAGACTCCTTTCTGGTATTGATTTCTGACTTCACGCCAGTGTGGCCCAAGAACATACTTTGAACACTTTCAATTATTTTAAATTTATTAAGACTTGTTTTATGGCTTAACATAATACTTATGTTATGGTCTCTCGTAGAGAATGTTCAATTGTGCATTTGAAAAGAATGTGTAATCTGCTGTTGTTGGGTGAAGTGTTCTATAGATGTCTTAGGGTTAGTAAGTTTATAGTGCTTTTCAGGTCTTCTATCCCAGTTGACCTTCTATCTAGTTGTTCTATTACTGAAAGTGGAATGTTGATGTTTACAACTATTATCTTTGAATGCCTATTTCTCCCTTCAGTTCTGTTGTTTTAGCTTTATGTATTTTGGGTCTCTGTTTTAAAATGTGTACACATTTATAATTGTTTTATCTTCTTGATAGATTGACCCTTTTTTTTTTTAAAGGCTGTGTTGGATCTTTGTTGCTGCATGTCGGCTTTGTCTAGTTGCGGCGAGTGGGGGCTACTCTTCATTGCGGTGCACAGGCTTCTCATTGCGGTGGCTTCTCCTATTGCGGAGCAAGGGCTCTACGTATGGGGGCTTTGGTAGTTGTGGCATGTGGGCTCAGTAGTTGTGGGTCTCAGGCTCTAGAGTACAGGCTCAGTAGTTGTGGTGCACAGGCTTAGTTGCTCTGCGGGATGTGGGATCTTCCTGGACCAGGTGTCAAAGCTGTGTCCCCTGCACTGGCAGGCAGATTCTTAACCACTGAACCACCAGGGAAGTCCCTATTGACACTTTTATCATTATAAAACAAACTTTTTAGTGTTTGGTAACAACTTTTGTCTTAAAGTCTATTTTTTCTGGTATTCATATAGCCACTCCAACTGTTTTTTTTTTTTTTGGTTTCTGT
This sequence comes from Phocoena phocoena, assembly GCF_963924675.1. Classification (NCBI taxonomy): domain Eukaryota; kingdom Metazoa; phylum Chordata; class Mammalia; order Artiodactyla; family Phocoenidae; genus Phocoena; species Phocoena phocoena. Next base: position 83,110,479 of record NC_089230.1, on the reverse strand, counting down.
TTAAATGTCTTCTTCCATTCCTTTGCTTTCAACCTACTTGTGTCTTTTAATCTAAAATGTTTGCCTTGTATATAGGATATAGCTGGATCATATTTTTCTACAATCTGTCCATCTGCTTTTTGATTGGATTGGTTAATCCATTCACATGTAATGTAATTACTGATAAATTAAGATTTACATCTTCCAGTTTACAATTTGTTTTCTATGTGTCTAATATATTTTCATTCCTCTATTTCTCCATTTCCATCTTCTGCTGCATTAAATAGGTATTTCCTAGTATACAATTTTGCTATCTACCATATCTACCCCTCCTCCTTTGTGCTGTTGTCATACAAATTACATCCATAAACATTGTGTGTCTCTCAACCCAGATTTCTAATTATCATTTTATGCAGTTTCCTTTTAAATCAGAGAAAGAAAAAAGAGTTACAGGTAAAAATTATACTGTCTTTTGAATTTATAGATAGAGTCACTTTTACTGGTTCTTTTATTTGTCCATGTGGATTAGAGTTACTGTCTAATGTCCTTTCATTTTGGCCTAAAAGACTCCCTTTAGTATTTCTTGTAGGTCATCTTCGCTAGCAGTGAATTTTCATGGCATTTGTATGTTGGGAATATCTTAATTTCTCCTTCAATTTGGGGGGGATAATTTTGCTAGATATAGAATTCTTGTTTGACAGTTTTTCCTCCAGTATTTTGAATATGTCAAACCACTGCCTCCTGGCTTCCATGGTTCCCATGAGAAATCAGCTGTTAATCTTTATTGAAGATCCTTTACACAGGATAGGTCACTTCACTTTTGCTGCTGTCAGGATTCTCTTCAGCATTGTCTTTCGATAGTTTGATTATCATGTATGATGTACTCTTTGAGTTTATCTTACTTAGAGTCCATTAAGGTTCCTGGATGTGTACATTAATGCTTTTCATACAAATTTGGGAAAACCATTTTTTCTTCAAATGTTCTTTGTAGTCCTTTCCTTCTCTTTCTCTCAGACTTGTGGCATGCATATATTTGTACCCTTGACCCATAGGTCTCTGAGGCTCTGTTCCTTTTTCTTCATTCTTTTCTATTCCTCAATCACCCCAATTGACCTATCTTTAGAATACACTGATTCTTTGGTCTGCTCAAATCTTCTCTGACCCTCCTAGGGAATTTTTCATCTCTGTTACTGAACTTTTCAACTCTGGCATTTCTACTTGGTTCTTTTTAATTTTTAAAATTTAATTAATTTAATTTTTACTTCATTATACCCCCTATTTGATGAGACAGCATTCTTACATGTTCTTTTAGTTATTTAGACATGGTTTCCTTTGATGGATTGGATATATCTAAAACAGCTGCTTTAAAGTCTTTGTCTAGTAAGTCCAATGTCTGGACTTTCTCAGGGACAGTTTCTATTACTTGTGTATTGGCCATGCTTGTTTCTTTGCATGTCTTGTAACTTCTTGTTGAAAATCGAACATTTTACATAATAGAATGTGGCAACTCTGGACGTCAGATATTCTCACCCCTCTACTACAGGTGTTGCTCTATGTTGTTGTTGCTTGTTGTTACTGTTACTGTTTGTGACTTTCTTGAACTCTGTGAAGTCTGTGTTATTTGCTGTGTGTAGCCACTGAAATCTCTGCTCAGTCAGCTTACAGGTCAGTTAAATATTGGACATATGTTTCCTTAAATTCCTGGAACCAAAGAGGCTCTCAGTCTTTGCCAAGGGGCTCTGTGTGCATGTTGGGCCTGTGTTCAACACTCAGCCAAGCAGTTTACAACTCTGCCTTAACCTTCACCACTTCCTGCTTGCACAGAGGCTTGATCAGCTGGAGAGGAGAACTCAGGGCCTTGAAATATTTTTCTTAAGCACATGGCACAGCTCTGGACATGCACACAGACCTAAGCATACACATGGCCTTCTAGAATTCCAATAATATGTCAGAGCTTTTCAAAGCCTCTTATGGAATAAAATATCCCCCCAACTTTTTCTTTTAAATGTTTTGCTCAGCTTAATGTTTGCCACAACTATAATCACTGCCTCATGGAGCTGTTATGGTAAACAATCAATATTTTTTTTTATTTCTGTTTTTTGTTTATTTTGGTTTTGTTGTTTTGGGATTTTTGTGTTTGTTTTTTGATTTTGAAAAAATGTCCCCAGAGAAAAGGCTGTTTGCCCTGGGTGAGCTCTGAGTGAGGTCAGAAAAAGATAAGCTTTGTGAAAGGAATTTTCTAGAGAACTGTTATGTCAAATAATGGTAATTTTCTTAGAACAGAGCTATGAATGAGTTCCAACCTTGTTCTTTCCTCCCAGTGAATGCTAGGGTCAGTAGCTGTTGATTGTCGCCACGACTGTGGGGCTCTTCATTGTCAAGGCTACCATGGAACTGGGAAGAATGGGTGGGAATAGGGAAAGTTGAAACAATGCAGTACTCACTGTTTTACAAAGGTAATAGCCATTTTTATTGAATAAACACTCTCCAGATTGATGTACACCTTGGATTAGTTTCCATAGTCCTGAAAAAGTTGATTTTGACAATTCTTGCAGTATTCTCATTGCTTTTACATAGAACAGGCTCTTTAAAGATCCTTACTCTGCCAATACCAATGAGGGCACTGCCTTTCTTTTTACAAACCCCCAGTCCCATTATAATCCTTTGATGTGGATAAGCATGGAAGAAGAAGCTACAGTTACATAGGGCATGAAGGTTAAAAATGAACAACTGCTGAGGAATCAAAAAATACCTTGAGACAAATGAAAATGGAAATACAACGTACCAAAATTTATGAGATATAGCAGAAGAGTTCTAAGAGGGAAGTTCATAGATATAAATACCTACATCAAGAAATTAAAAAAGATCTCAAACAATCTAACTTTATCCTTCAAGAGAATAGAAAAAGTACAGATAAAGCCAAAAATCAGTAGATGGAAGGAAATAACAAAGATCAAAGCAAAAATCAATGAAACAGAGACTTAAAGAAAATGAAACTAAGACCTGGTTTTTTGAAAAGATAAACATAATTGACAAACCTTTATAGCTAGACTCACCAAGGAAAAAAAGAGAAAGGACTCAAATAAAATCAGAAATGAAAGAGGAGATATTATAACTGATAACACAGAAATACAAAGGATCATAAGAGACTACTGTGAATAGATATACACCAACAAATTGGACAACCTAGAAGAAATGGATAAATTCCAAAAAACATACAATCTACTACAAATGAATCATGAAGAAATAGAAAACATGAACAGACCAATTTCTAGTAGAAGATTGAATCAGTAGTCAAACACCTCCCAACAAACAGAAGTCCAGGACCAGAGTTTCACTGGTGACTTCTAGAAAACATTTCCAAAGAATTAATACCAATCCTTCTCAAGCTCTTCCAAAAACAATAGAAGAGGGACCACTTCCAAACTTATTTTCTGAGGCCAATATTACCCTGATACCATAACCAGACAAGGATACCATAAGAAATGAAAATTATAGGCCAATATCCCTGATGAACATAGACGCAAAAATCCTCGACAAAATATTAGCAAATTGAATTCAACAATACATTAAATGAATTATACATCATGATCTAGTGGGATTTATTCTGAGGATGCAAGGATGATTCAATATCTGAAAATCAATCGGTGTGATCCACCAAATTAACAAAATGAAAGCTAAAAATCATATGATCATCACAGTAGATGCCGAAAAGGTTTTTTAACAAAATTCAACATCCATTTATGATAAAAGCTCTCAACAAAGTATATATAGACAGAATGTACATCAACATAATAAAGGCTATATATGACAAGCCCACAGCTAATAATCATACTCAATGGTGAAAAGTTGGAAGTTTTCCTCTAAGATCGGGAACAAGACAAGGCTGCCACTTTTATTCAATATAGCATTGGAAGTCCTAGCCAGAGCAGTCAGGCAAGAAAAAGAAATAAAAGGCATGCAAATTGTAAAGGAAGAAGTAAAACTGTCACTATTTGCAGATGACATGGTATTACATATAGAAAACCCTAAAGACACCACCAAAAAACTGTTAGAATAAAAATATTCAATAAATTGCAGGATACAAAATCAATACACAGAAATCTGTTGCCTTTCTATATACTAATGACAAACTATCAGAAGTAGAAATTGAGAAAACAATCCCATTTACAATTACATCAAAGAGAATAAAATACCGAGGAAGAAACAACAAAGAAAGTGGGGCGGGGGGAGGGATAAATTAGGAGTTTGGGATTAACATATACACACTACTATATATAAAACAGACAACCAACAAGGATCTACTGTATAGCACAGGGAACTATACTCAATATTTTGTAATAGCCTATAAAGGAAAAGAATCTAAAAAAATATAATAGATATATATGTATGTATAATAATCACTTTGCTGTACACCTGAAACTAACACAACATTGTAAGTCAAATATACATCAATTAAAAAAAAAAAAAAGAAACTTAACCAAGAAGGTAAAATATACCCTGAAAACTATAAGACATTGATGAAAGAAATTGAAAACAACACAGAAAAGATATGGAAAGATATTTCATGCTTATGAATTAGAAGAGTTAATGTTAAAATTTCCATTCTACCCAAAGCAATCTATAGAGTCAATACAATCCCTATCAAAATTACAAAGGCATTTTTCTCAGAAACAGAACAACAATCCTAAAATCTGTATAAAACCATATGACCCTAAACAGCCAAAACAATCTTGAGAAAGAAGAACAAAGCAGGAGGCATTACACTCCCTGATTTCAAACTATATTACAAAGCTATAGTAATCAAAACAGTATGGTATTGGCATAAAAACAGACACACAGATCAATGAAAAAGATCAGAAAGCACCAAAATAAATCCACACATATATGGTCAATTAATTTACGACAAAGGAGCCAAGAATATACAATGAGAAGAGGACAGTCTCTTCAATAAATTGCACCAGCAAAATGGACAGCCACAGGCAAAAGAATGAAACTGGACACTCCCTTACATCATACACAAAAATTAACTCAAAATTGATTAAAGATTCGAACATAAGGCCTGAAACCATGAAACTCCTAGTGATCATAAACATAGGTGGTAAGCTCCTTGACATCAGTCTTGGCAATGATATTTTAGATCTGACACCAAAAGCAAAGGCAACAAAAGAAAAAATAAACAAGTGGGACTACATCAAACTAAGAAACTTCTGCACAGCAAAAGAAACCATCAGCAAAATGAAAAGGCAAATCATATATCCTATAAAGGGTTAATATCCAAAATATATAAAGAACTGGAAGCAAAAAGCAATCTGATTTTTAAAACGAGCAGAGGATCTGAATAGATATTTTTCCCAAGAATACACACAGATGGCCAACAGGTACATGAATAGGTGTTCAATATCACTAATCATCAGGCAAATGCAAATTGTAACCACAATGAGATACCACCTCACACCTGTTAGAACGTCTGTTATCAAAAAGACAAGAAATAACAAGTATTTATGAGAATGTGGAGAAGAGGGAACCCTTGTGCACTGCTGCTGGGAATGTAAATTGGTGCAGCCAGTATGGAAAATGGTATGAAGATTCCTCAAAAATTTAAAAATAGAACTACCATATGATCTAGCAATTCTGCTTCAGGGTGTTTATCACGATAAAATGCAAACATTAATTCACAAAGATTCATGCAGCCCAATGTTCACAGCAGCACTATTTACAACAGTTAAGATGTAAGATGTGGTGTATGTATATACATATAATGGAATATCATTCAACCCCTGCAAAGAAGGAAACTTGCTCTTTGCGACAACATGGATGGACATTGAGGGCATTACGCTTAGTGTAACAAGTCTGGGAAAGACAACTACTGTATGATCTCAGGATTCTCATATATGTGAATTCTAAAAACAACCCAAGAAACAAAAAACCCAAAATCAAACTCATAGAAACAGAGAACACATGGGTGGTTCAGAAGTTGGGGATGGAGGGTGGCTAAATGGGTAAAGGTGGTCAAAAGGTATAAACTTCCAGGCTTCCCTGGTGGCACAGTGGTTGAGAGTCCGCCTGCCGATGCAGGGGACATGGGTTCGTGCCCCGGTCCGGGAAGATCCCACATGCCGCGGAGCGGCTGGGCCCGTGAGCCATGGCCGCTGAGCCTGCGCGAACGGAGCCTGTGCTCCGCAATGGGAGAGGCCACAACAGTGAGAGGCCCACGTACCGCAAAAAAAAAAAAACAGTATAAACTTCCAGTTACAAAATAAGCCCTGATGAGGTAATGTACAGCATGATGACTATAGTTAATCATACCCTATTATATATTTGAAAGTTGCTAAGAGAGTACCACCTTAATCTTAAAAGTTCTCATCACAAGAAGAAAATAAGTTTGTAGCTATGTGTGGTGATGGAAGTTAACTAGACTAATTCTGGTGGTCATTTTGTAATATATATAAATACAAATCATTATGTTGTACACCTGACAATAATATAATGTCATATGTCAATCATATCTCTATTAAAAAATGGAAAATGATACTTAAGTACATTTTTTCATAATCTTCCTTCCAGTCTTAGCATCTGCTAACAATTCAACTGAAAAAAACAAATATGTTAACAGTAGTGCTTCAAGAATCATTTTCACTAGACTTAAATCAGATACAGAAAGCAAAAAGAAGGGCTGTCTAATAGGAATGTGTCCTTTATCTATTTACTATCATTTCTAAACTGCCACTGTTTCATGCAAATGTTCAGCTACAGATTTTCATGGTTCTAAGAGTGAATGCTTACATGTCAGGCTGTGCTCTTTAATGACCATGATAATGATTCCTTCCTAATCTCTTGCTTCCTAAGGGGCAGACAGAACTACAGCTTTCCACACTTACTTCCAATTATACTTTAGGGTGATTTTCCTCTAGCACAGAATAGGAATGAAAAAGCATGGCCTGGCCCTTAAATAGGTCTGTTAATCTGCTCCAGAATACTGCCTGGAGCTGTATGATTGCTTCAGGGTAAACTGTTGTTTTGTTTTGTTTTGTCTTTATTACCATCTAAAGGCTTCTCAAAAGCCTTTTAGCAGCCATTGTTTTTGTGGGGGGGGAAAATTCTTTATTTCTAAGAAGTGTTATTTAATCTATAAACAATTCATTTAAATCTCTACTCTGGAAACAATAAACCATCATAGAAAACTAAATCTTCCGAGGAAACAATCAGGATGCTGAACAAGGATGGAAAACTTGATCCACAGAATAAAAGATAAATTCAGGGGGGTTAATTAACTGAATACTAAAAATATGCACGAATGATTTCCTAGTAGGTTGGTGGCAAAGAACTGAGACATACTAACATCGAAGGCTCTGTAGAGGGGAAGGTAGTCCTATCGGCTCAACAAAGGACAAACATTGTATAAGTCCACTTATATGAGGAACATAGAATTGTCCAGTTCACAGTGATAAGAAGGTAGAACAGTGCTCACCAGGGACTTGGAGGCGTGAGTGGGAAGTTACTGTTTAGTGTGTGAACAAAAAAAAAAAACGTCACCTGCCAAATCAGTAAACAACAAATGTTGCAGCCATGAAGCCATCAGCCACTACGGTTGCCCTGACACATATCCTGACGAAATTCAGGATGGAGAAAGACAGGATACTGGCCCTAGATAGTTCAGGTGCATAAATATTAAAGGGAATAATTTCAGGGAGCCCAGACTCTTGCATCTTCCCATACATAGAAAAGCACAAAATCCATTAACTTGCATTGTGTTTTTTTGTGATTAGCAGTAATCTTTTGATGTTCGACTACTTTTTTGTTTTCCAGCAAAAATGCCTATATCTCCTGGCTCCTCCCTTACCTCTTCGGGACAGTCCCTCAGAGCCATCTGAGAGGCCAGTTCCTGGGCTATGGTCCTCAGCAATGTCCTCAAATAAAATGTAACTCTCAACTTTTAGGATGTGCTTTTTCTTCATTCGACAAATGGGTACAGAGTTTTGGTTTGTGAGAAGAAGTCGAAGTCAGGAGATCTGCCCAGCTACACACGTGCAGAAAGGCTCCTCGAAGGTCAAAAGGGCGGCGGTGCCACCCCATAGTAAATGATGTCAACCTACCCATAGGCCTCTTCGCTAGAATCCATCTTGGCTAAAAGATGCTCATGCATACATGGGAGGACCCTGAGATAAACCAAATACAGACTCAGAACCAGGCAAAGCAAGATGACTGGCCAAAGGAAACCCAGAAGAAATGCCCCACAAAAGTGATTCAAACTGCCATGAGGGTGTGACTCTCTCTCTGAGTCCGCCCGTGTGTCTACCCACACGTACTGTATTCTTTTTCCTCCTAATAAACATTTTACCTGTTTCACTAGTTTCCATCTTTGTGGGAATTCTCTTCTGCAAAGCCATAGGGCCAGGGCCTTGTCACCGGCCACTGGTCTAGTGGCTGGGATTTGGTGCTCTCACTGCCGCGGCCTGACCTCAATCTCTGGCCGGGAACCGAAACCCTGCTTCAAGCTGCTGCAGGCTGAGGCCATCCAAGATTAGCATGGAAGGGATCCAGCCTACAGAATGGACTAGAATGAACCAGAGGAGGGAACATGCAGCTTTTGACCACCTACACCGGCCGTTCTGGTCTCTGGCTGCACTTTATAATCCCCTCAAGACTTAAAGTAAATATACACACTCCCCAACACCAGGCCTACATCCAGTGGTGATGGTTGAATTGATCAGCAATGGAGCCCAGGTTTCGGTATTTTTTCAAAGCTCCCTGGGTCATTCCGAGGTGTAGCCAGGCTGAGAACCACTGAAGGAGACCCTTAGGGAGCTGTCTGGAATATAGCTAATTATCCTCCCCTTAAAAAAAAAAATCACAAGAGATAAGGGCAATGAGGTCTCAGAGGAACAAGAAGCTTGTAAAACTTGGAATTTTGATAATCCTTAAACTGGAAAAGGAAGACGAGTAAACATGAATTCAGCAGACATTATTCCAGCTACAACGTCAGGGACGGTGCCAGGCCTGGAGAGGCAGGGGGAGACCCGTGCCCCCTCCTCTGGCGGAGGGGGCGGTGCAGCAGGAGTCCCACGCGAGCGCCACCTCGAGGAGGAGCGCCTAAGTGCAGGGCTGGGGGAGCACCTGGGATGCACCTCTACGCTGGAGGGAAAATCAGGAAAAACTTCCCAGAGAAAGTGATGCTGGCGCCACGAACGGGTCTTGAGGGGTGACAAGAAGCTAGCCAGGCAAACGTGAGAAGACAGAGACGATCTGTATTCCGGGCTGCGGGGTGGTACCAGCTTAGGGCGAAGCTCGGTGGGTTTGAGATAAGGTGGGCTGAGGGCAGAGGGTCTGGGGTGGAGGGAGAACCCAGCTGACTTTACCCTCTGAAGCCAGTCTCAGAAGCAGCCCCAGGTTAGCAGGGCAGAGCAACAGTCCTTAATTCTCATCATTTCCACCAACAGACTGCCTCTTTAACAGATTCCATGTGAAAATTACATCTATGGACGCTCTCAGGAAGGTCACAGTGGTAGAAAGGACATTCCTGCGCCCGCTGTGACCTGACTAGAAAACGTGAGAATCATCTTGTAAACCTTCCCCTGGAGCCATTGCAGAGAACAACGCTCCCTCTTCGCAGCGGGGGGCGGGGGGGGGGGGGACGACGACACAGAGGCCACACCCAACACCTTGCAAATCTATCATACATGCTACAAATGGCATTTTCTTTTGAAAGCTCAACTGCTTTTTGTTTGTTTAGTTTTTCAGCTGGGGAATTACAAAAATGAGTACATATCTGTTTCTAAATTCTTTTTTTTTTTTTTGCGGTACGCGGGCCTCTCACTGTTGTGGCCTCTCCCGTTGCGGAGCACAGGCTCCAGATGCGCAGGCTCAGCGGCCATGGCTCACGGGCCCAGCCGCTCCGCGGCACGTGGGATCCTCCCGGACCAGGGCACGAACCCGTGTCCCCTGCATCGGCAGAAGGACTCTCAACCACAGCGCCACCAGGGAAGCCCCTAAATTCTTAAATGATCTCTCTAGGCTTGTTTTTCTCTCTCTGGGGCATATTTTCTCTAAAGTTAGGGCCAGTGTTTATCTCCACATGCCGTCCTGCACGCGGAGCCAATTTGCGGAATGAAAACGAAGGCAGGTCCACCAGCCAGGGGAGAGAAGCTCACGAAGAGCCCTGAGCAAGGAGTCCGCATGGTCTTCAGTATTAACCTTCCAGGCGGATCTGAAACAGACGCGCGAGTGCAGATTCAAACCTTCACGAAACAGCAGGAACTTCGCAGGTATCTCTTCTCCTTTCTGCCTCACCACAGCCCTCAGGGCAGCCGGTCTGATCCCTAATCCACAGGTGAGGAATCCAAGAAGTACAGCCTGCTGTGCCCAAGGGGGGCTCCGGAGTCAGAGTCAGCGCCCCGCCCGCACAGATGCGACCCCCCCATGAGCGGAGTGGTCCCACACCCACGGCGCTAAGCGTATCCTGCTTCCTGGGCACCGGACATCCCGGTCGGCGGGTGTCTACAGTGTTGTAGCCTGTGCTCCGTGTGTGCTGTCTCGTTCTGTGAAGAACCCCACGGACTCTGACCTGAGGAGGTAGAGGACAGCTGCTCAGATCGAGGGTCCAGTCCCTTGGCTGTAAGTGGGTGGGATGGGATTCAAAGCCGGGTGGCAGGGCCATCTCCGGACCTGAGTCTGAACCCCGGTTCTACCGTTTAATCACTGAGCGGCCTCGGACAAGTTACTCGGCTTGTCTGGGCCTCCATCTCCTTATATTTAAACGAGGATAATAACGCGAGCCGCGTGGAGTGAGGGTTCGATAAGCAAAGCACCGAGAGCGCCTGAGGACGCCTGCCGCCGGGTGAAGCCTCAGTAAACAGTTAATTACAGAGTCTGCGGACGACGCTGCCATCAGGGAAACCTTGTGGTTTTCGAAAGTCCTACAGGAACTAGGTCTTATTCCGCTGAGATTGTGAAGGAAGTTACAGTCTGCTCTGTTTGAAGTGAGATGGGGCGCCGGCATCCCTCTGCCCTCTCCCCCTGCAAACCCTCCCCCTCGTCCAGCCCCAGTACGGCTGCCCCGTCCGCAGCTACCCCAGGAAAGGGCCCTGATTACGGGCACACAGATGCCCCTTACCCCGCACACCCCCCTCTACCCGGCACGGTCACGCTGCCTGTGGACAGCACTGAACAAGCCACCGCAGTCGGCGAATGCCTGCAAGTCTCCAGGATACGCATCTCGCTCTGGGGATGGATAAGAAAAGGGCGCCAGGCTTCCGGCTGCCGAAACCTCCGCCACCATTCCTGCGGTTCTGCCTGCTGTCAGGACCAGCCGCTGCAGGGAGAGCCACACTGCACTGACCTAGGGGCAGGGTCCCACCTCGGTCTCCAGATCCTGCACCGAAAGGTACCATGGGACCCACCAAGTCACTCTACGGAGAACATTCAGTGACGCGCTAAAAACCGCACACAAATTACAAATGGCTCCCAAGTGGCAAGAAGGTCACTCTCCCCATTTTCTTGCTTATATATTTCGTGCTTATATTCACAGAGCAAGGTCGAACTTTGTCAATTTTGGCTAAGCTCATTTGGCTTTGATCTTCACCTGATCTGGGCTGGGCCAACGTTTATTATTGCATCGTCTATACCAAGTAAATTAACCCGGGCTAACGTCCTTGTCAACAAGTGCCAAGAGAAAGAAGGCCCTGCACGACGATTCTCTCCACCAAGCCCCCCGAGAGAGCTTCAGCGGTCCTCCTGTCATTCCTCGGCCCTCATCAGGGGAACAGTCATCACTTATAATCACTTTTTAAAATAAAGGGTCTGCCTGCTAAGCTGGCGGTGGGGCAGAGACCCTGGTGCAGGGCAGTTCCTCGCCCACTGCAGGCTGGGGCAGGGCACACGGGACCCCAAACTGAGGACGGAGTGGAGGCCGGGACACGGAGGCTTCAGCCCCTGCAGAGGCTGTGGTCAAGAAGCACAGTTACAGAGGTACCACCGCTGTGGAAAGCACTGTGGGGCAGAAGAGCAGAAGTTTCCAGGAGTGAGTGACTGGCTAGGGGGCTATCTTCATCTGGGTGCCGGCAAAGCCTCTGCTGAAAGAGGGACCTGGGAGGTGGGGGGCAGTGGGGAGCAGTGTGGCCCCAGGAAGCCCGGGCAGGGCTGGGTCTCCCCTGCATCTGCAGGCCTGCAGGACAGCACACCCACAAACTTTAGTCCAGGGATGTGACCTTTTCCCCCCTTAATATGCAATTTTCTATTTCAAAACAACCACCTCTTCTGGTCAACAGAATATTCTAATTACACAAGATGACCATATCTTCTGCTCCTAAGTTACAACTCAAAGGTAACACAACAGATCACACCAATTAAATCGACCCCAAGTTAAAGGGACTATATCTGCTGTCCCCATACCACTCAAGTGTTAAAAAGACCTAAATTTCTGCTGACTTGTGAGCAGAATCTGAAATGGCTCGTTACAATTTCTAAGTCCCTGACAGCTGTCCCATAAGAGCTGCCCTGGCCTTCCGCTCCCTCACCTCGGCCTCACCATCCTGCCCCTGGATCCCAGTGGCCTCCAGGCCCCCCTCTGCCAAGGTCCAGGCCCTACTCAGAACATTCCACAGACTCCCCAAGGCCACAGAGATGAGGGCAGAGGTCTCCACCGCCCCCCCGCCAGTCAGGCCTCACAGCCCGACCCCAGCTCCCTCTCTTTAGAGCCATGGGTTCGCGGTCCTCCACTCCCACCCCGCTGCCCCACCCTGGCCCGCGTGGAAGGCGCCCCTTAGATGTAAACCCAAAGCATCCACCTGCACCTCATCTTGTGCCTCGTGGGGAGCCAATCATGCACTGTCGCCCCGTTCCCTCTACTGGGCGCGCGCTGGGCGGAGCGGGCCCTGCTCCCCCGACGGCCCTGTGCCCAGCAGCCTCCGGGGAACTCAGTGTCTTGTCACCTCTGCTCCGTGGACCCTGCAGACGTCCGGCCCCCAGCACGCAGCCCTTCACCTTCCTGGGTCTTGTTTCCTCGTCCAACTTGGCCCCTCACGTGGAGGAAGAGGAGAATCTGCCCAGGTGAACGCGTCCATCTAAGGTCCCGAGTCCTCCTTGTTTCCTCTCCTTTGGGACTTTCAACACTTACCTCTTTTGCCTCAAAAATTGCACCCTTCCGGCCTCTCACGGATCAAACTGCCCACCCTCTCTGCTCTGTTGGAAACCTGACGTTGGTTGGACGACCCTGCTGACCTTTCACTCCCCTTGCTGCCGGGCCTTTGTCCTCCCATGTTCCCCCTTCCAGGGAACAGTCTCCCAGCCGTCCGGCACTCTCCCCTCTCACCAGCTTGTCCACATCCGAGACACGAGACGCCCGACAGCCGAATTCACGGCTCTGCACCTCTTCTCCAGGGACTGTGGTCACCCCTCCCCCCACTCCTTCCTGTGGGGCCCCGCCCCTTCCGGGGCTCCTCCCCCTGCAGCCCCACTCCGTGGCTGCTCCCAGGACGCACTCAGAGGCCACCCCCGGCCTTCCCGTTGGAGCGCATCCCTCCCTCCCCTCCCCCCACAACCCCTCGTGGGAGCCACTCCATCCCCAGGGCTGCAACACGCCATCCACAGGACACCAAGACCCTCGCTCCGTGCTGTAAGCTGTGCGTGAGAAATAGTTTTATCACTGTATAGTCATGTCTCATCAGCCATGACAAAGTGACCCCAGGACACCCCTTAACTCACCCTTTGCTTTTGAGGGTGAGAGTACTAGTAACGCGGAGATGGGGGCACTCTTCTTTATGACATCAAAATGATCCTTTACTGAGCCTGGTAATTAAAAAATGTGTGTGGTTTTCGTGCCAGGTTCTTGGCAAGGAGCTTGTAAAACCCTTAAAACTTCCTGAGTGACAGGGGTGACTCTGCTATGCTAATGAGGTAGCTCGAGGTGGACCCTCCATGGCTTCAGGACGGGGGTGGGTACCAGAAGGACCAGCTGCGTGGTTAAAGGGTTGGAGGCCTGCACCATCCCAACCTCTGGGGAGGGACTGAATCCAAACACGTGGCTCAATCACGCCTACGGGATGAAACCCCAATGAAAACTCTGAACACGAGAATCTGGTGGAGCTTCCTGGGTTCTGAGCACATGAATGTGCTGGGAGGGTGGTGCACCCTGATTCCACGAGGAAAAGGCACAGAAGCTCTTCCTTCTCTCCCAGACCTCACCCTGTGTGTTGCTTCACCAGCTGATGCTAATTTGTATCTTTTAAAATAACAAGTTGAAGGCTATCCTGAGTTCTGTGAGTCCTTCTGTTAACTGATCAAACCTGAGAGGAAAACAGCAAATGTATAGCCCATTGATCAGAAGTGCAGATGGCCTGGGGACACCCAAAGCGGAGCTGGTGTCTGAAGGAAGGGGACCACACCCTCTAACTTGTGGGGTCTGGGCTACCTCTGGGTGGTTAGGGCCAGAGCTGAACTGTAGCGCACCCGGTTGGATTTTTACCGGAATAAAGTCCCTACAGCGTGCCAGCGACTCAACTGGAAACGGTACGTACTTCACGCAGGGAGCATACTGCCCGCCCTGCCACCCCCCAGAGCTAAGAATATGGTACACGCAAATGTTGAAAACTCAAAACAAGTATCTCAGCCTTAAGTTCTGAAGTTTATCAAATCTACACCTCCAAGTGAGGCTGAAGATTACTTTAAGCTTGGTTCTTTTGAGCAATGGTTCTTACCACTTGAAAGCAACTCCCTAAAAACTAAAACTAAAAACTTTGTGTGGGGCTTCCCTGGTGGCGCAGTGGTTGAGAGTCCGCCTGCCAATGCAGGGGACACGGGTTCGTGCCCCGGTCCCGGAGGATCCCACATGCCGCGGAGCGGCTGGGCCCGTGAGCCATGGCCGCTGGGCCTGCGTGTCCGGAGCCTGTGCTCCGCGACGGGAGAGGCCACAACAGTGAGAGGCCCGCGTACAGCAACAAAACAAAACAAAACAAAACTTTGTGTGCACTGCCTTGCTTTCAGGCACTGAGAACTAGCCAGTGGCCAGATGCCTGGGGTGTTGGAATTAAAGTCTGAGGCACAGGCCAGTGTAGACAGCCCCAGGGCTCACTGGCTTGGCAGAGTGGGGTGGCCACTGACCAACTGCTGAAGCCAACTGCACGCCACAGCCAGGGCAAGGGCTGCCTCCGATGTGGTCTTTCTATCCTGTGGGTGAGTACCTTAGTTCTTGCTTCAATAGGAATCGTTAGAATTTTTAAAATTACGTCCCCATGCAAGAGGGGCAATCATGACTTCTCCCACTACCACCGTGCGTACAAGGAAACTCCAGGACCAGGTTTTCTCATCTCAGAGCAAAACTCACATCTGTGGTGTTCAGTGTGGCAAAATAAAGACAGACACGGAGTCAAACTCCACAAACGACATGAAACATTCCAGTTCCGATGCCTGATATGCAAATAAGCTTCTGGTGGAGGCTAGGCTGTGGCTTCACAGAAATACAAACAGGGCAGACCCCGAGGGGCTTCTGCTGAATGTATGTCCAACCCCTCAAAGCAAGACAGCTGTGGAAATGTTATGCGTGGGCTCTTTAAGTTCATGTTTCTTTTTTTTTAAAGGAATATGTATGATTTTATTTATCTTTTTGTTTAAGAAATATTTTCTTTTTTTATTGAACTGCAGTTGATGGATAGTATTATGTTAGTTTCAGGCATACTACATAATGATTTGATATCTGCATAACTTGTGAAATGGTCACCACGATAAACCTAATAATCATCTGTCCTCAAAGTTATTACAATATTACTGACAATATTCCTTATGCTGTATATTATATCCCCATGGCTTATTCATTTTATAACTAGAGAACCTCTTAATCCCCTTCACCTGTTTTGCCCACCTCCCACCTCCTCCCTTCTGGCAACTACCTGTATGTTCTTTGTATCTATTAGGATGTTTTCATTTCGTTCTGTTTTGTTTAGATTCCACATATAAGTGAGGTCATATGGTATGACTATCTCTAATTTATTTCACTTAGCCTTATAACCTCTATATCCATACATGTTGTCACAAAGGCAAGATTTCATTTTTGATGGCGTCTTTAGGATTTTCTATATATAGTATCATGTCATCTGCAAACAGTGACAGTTTTACTTCTCCCTTTCCAGTTTGGATTCCCTTTATTTCTTTTTCTTGTCTAACTGCTGTGGCTAGGACTTCCAATACTATGTTGATGAGTATGGCCATTCTTGTCTTACTCCTGCTCTTAGAGGAAATGCTTTAAGCTTTTCACCGTTGAGTATTATGGCCGTGCTTTTGTTGTATGTGGCCTTTATTATATTGAGGTACATTCCCTCATTACCAAGTTTGTTGAGAGTTTTTATCATAAGTGAATGTTGAATTTTGTCAAAAGCTTTTTCTGCATCTATTGAGATGATGTGATTTTTATTCTTCAGTTTGTTAATGTGGTGTATCACATCGATTGATTTATGGCTATTGAACCATCCTTGCATCACTGGGGAAAATCCCGTCTGATCATGGAGTGTGATCATTTTAATATATTGTTGAATTCAGTTTGCTGATATTTTGTTGATATTTCTGCATCTATGTCCACCAGTAATATCGGCCTGTAAATTTCTTTCCCCTTCCTGCCTTCCTCCCTCCCTCCCTTCTTTCCTTCCTTCCTTCCTCTCTTTCTTGTGTCGGTGGTGTCTTTGTCTGGTATCAGAATGATGCTGGTCTCACAGAACAAGTTTGGAAGCATTCCTTCCTCTTCATAATTTTGGAATAGTATGAGAAGAACAGGTATTAACTCCTCTTTAAATTTTTGGTAGAATTCACCTATGAAGCTGTTTGGTCATGGACTTTTGCTTGGGAGTTTTTAACTTACTGATTCAAGTTTATTAGTGGGAATTTGTCCGCTATATTTTCTATTTCTTCCTGATTCAGTCTTGAGAGATTGTACATTTTTAGGAATTTATCCATTTCTTCTAGGTTGTCCATTTTATTGGCATATAATTTTTTGTAGTAATGTCTTATAACCCTTTGTATTTCTGTGGTGTTTGTTGTAAGGTCTCCTCTTTCCATTATGATTTTATTTATTTGGGCCGCCTCTTTTTTTCTTGATGAGTCTGGCTAAAGCTTTATCAATTTTTTTATCTTTTCAAAATACCATTCTTAGTTTCATTGATCTTCTCTATATTTTTTTCCTAGTCTCTTTTTCATTTATTTCTACCCTGATCTTTATGATTTCTTCAACTAACTTTTGGTTTTGTTTGTTCTTTTTCTAGTTCCTTTAGGTGAAATGTTAGACTGTTTATGTGGGATTTTTCTTGTTTTCTGAGGTGGGCCTGTATCCCTATAATCTTCCCTCTTAGAACTGCTTTTGTTGTGTCCCATAGATTTTGGTACTTTATGTTTCCATTTTCATTTGTCTCCAGGTATTTTTTGATTTCCTCTGTGATTTCTTCAAGACCCATTGGTTGCTTAGTAGCATGTTGTTTAGTTTCCACATGCTTGTGTTTCTTGCATTTTTTTCCTGTACTTGATTTCTAGTCTCATAGTGTGTGGTCAGAAAAGATGCTTGATATGATTTCAATTTTATTACATTTATTGAGACTTGTTTTGTAGCTATCATGTTATCTATCCTGGAGAATGTTCCATGTGCACTTGAAAAAAATGTGTATTTTGCTGTTCTTGAATGAAATGTTCTCTATATATCTATTAATTCTATCTGCTTTAATGTGTCATTTAAAGCCATTTTTCATTATTGATTTTCTGTCTAGATGATCTGCCCACTGATGTAAATAGGGCATTAAAGTTTCTACTAACATTACTATCATTTTTCTCCCTTCATGTTTGTTAATATCTGCTTCATGTATTTAGGTACTTATAATGGGTGCATATATATTTACAATTGTTGTTGGATTCATCAATTCTTGTTGGATTGATCCCTTTATCTATATCTATAATATTCTTGTCTCTTGTTACTTCTTTGTTTTAAAGTCTTCCATCTGATGTAAGCATTGCTATCCCTGCTTTTCATTTCCATTTACATGAAATACCTTTTCCGTCCCCTCACATTCAGTCTTCATGCGTCTCTAGATCTGAAGTGAATTTCTTGTAGGTAGCATATATATGGGTCTTGTTTTTTACCCATTCGGCTCCTCTGTGTCCTTTGATTGGAGCATGTAGTCCACTTACATTTAGTGTAATTATTTCACATCTTTTTGTTTGTGTATTTCTTAACTACTTTGGTGGATACAGATGATTCTATACTTTTGTCTTTTAACCTTCCTACTAGCTTTATAAGTGGCTGACCTACTACATTTACTATGTTTGCTTTTACCAGGGAGATTTTTCCTTCCGTAATTTTCATATTTCTAGCTGTGGTCTTTTCTTTTCTGTTTAAAGAAGTCCCTTTAACATATCTTGCAAACCTAGTTAGTAGTGCTGAACTCCTTTAGCTTTTGCCTACCTTTAAAACTCCATCTTTTCAAATCTGCATGATAACCTTGCCAGGTAGAGTATTCCTGGTTGGAGGTTTTTTCCTTTCATCTCTTTGCATATGTACTGCTACTCCCTACTGGCCATTAAAGTTTCTTCTAAAAAGACAGCTGATTGTCTTATTCTCTTGCATGTAACTAGTTGCTTTTGCTGCTTTTAAGATTCTCTCTTTAATAATTGCCATTTTAATTATAAGGTGTCTTGGTGTGGACCTCATTGGGTTCACCTCTTTTGGGACTCTCTGTGATTCCTGGACTTGGATATCTGTTTCCTTCCCCAGGTTAGGAAAGTTTTCAGCTATCTTTTTCTCCAAATAAGTTATCTGCCCCTTTCTCTCTCTCTTCTCCTTCTTGGACCCCTATAATTAAAATGTTAGTACACTTGATGTTGTTCCAGAGATCTCTTAAACTATCCTAATTTTGTTTGTTGTTTGTTTTGGGGTGTTTTTTTTTTGCGGTACATGGGCCTCTCACTGTTGTGGCCTCTCCCGTTGCGGAGCACAGGCTCCGGACGCGCAGGCTCAGCGGCCACGGCTCACGGCCCGGCCGCTCCGCGGCATGTGGGATCTTCCCGGACTGGGGCACAAACCCGTGTCCCCTGCATCGGCAGGCGGACTCTCAACCACTGCACCACCAGGGAAGCCCTATCCTAATTTTTAAAATTCTTTTTCCTTTTCTCTATTCAGCTCGGTTGATTTCCACTACTCTGTCTTCCAGATCACTGACCTGTTCCTCTATGTCATCTAATCTATTGTTGGATTCCTCCTAGTGTATTTTTTATTTCAGTGATGTATTCTTAAATTCTGTTTCACTCATTCTTCTCCTCAGTTTGGTGAGCATGTTTACAATCATCACCTTGAACTTTTTATCAGGTAAATTGCTGATCTCCACTTCGTTTAGCTCTTTTTCTGAGGTTATCTTGTTCCTTCATTTGGAACATATTCCTGTCTCCTCATTTTGCCCAGTTTTGTTTGCTCTATGTGTGAGGTGGGTCAGTTACGTTTCCCAATCTTGGGGACGTGGCCTCACGCAGAAGATGTCCTCTGAAGCCCAGCAGCCCCTTCCCCTCTCATCTCCAGAGCTACATGCTTTAGGGGTGCCCCTCTGTGGGCTGCATGCATCCTTCTGCTGTGGCCAGGATGGCTACTGTGGGTGTGATGGTAGCGGGCCTGGGCCCTGGCCTGGCTGGCTGTGAGGCCGTTCCTCTCACAGGGATGCAGGCCTGCTGGAGGGTGGGGTAGCATTCTCACATGGTTGGCTGCATATTCCGTGTGGGCCTCCAGGCTGGTGCTTGCCCGCTGGAGGGCAGAGCTAGGTCCCCATGAGGCTGCCAGTTTCATGTTTTTTAATCAGTTTGTGGCAGTCCAAGCGAGACGCAGGCTCCAATGCAGTCCCCTCACTCATCCATCAGAACCACTTTTAAAGCAGTGATCCTCAGGCTTTCCTGGGTACAGCAGGGAAGTGGGCTTCCAGCTTTCTATTCTCTAGAGATTGTGAGTGTCTGTGTGTCTGTGTGTGTCTCTTGAAAATGAGGTGGGAAGTACCATTTGTACATGAACATCTAAAAGCCCTGTTCTCTCTTCCCACTAAGAGTAAATGAATCATATGGAATCTAAACAGAGCTGTAAAATTGCAAGTTTTAGAATGAGAACAAACTGCTCAAAGTCAGATCTTTATCTCATCAACCAAATCCCTCTCACTTAAAGGTTTCCAAAAATATCAATAATTCACTGAAAACTAATTTGCAAAGCAAATTCACATGCAAAGAAAATAATTTAGTGTTTCAAAAGTTGTTTTCTTTGAGACAAATTTTATCCCTATTTTAAAATAAGGATAATTAATAAAAACAAGCAAATCGTTCATATTTTACAATAGGTCTTATATTATGCTTTGAAAATCTATTAAAGTGCTTTTAAAAATCCGAACACCCGTCATGCCATGGAGAAGTTTCCCAGAGATTCTGGCAGTGACAGAGTGTGAAATATCTTGTCACCAGTCAGGCCTAATTCACAAAACCCATGTGCCCTTCTTGAATTTTAGATATATCTATTTGGATCCAAATTCTGGGGGGAACAATGCAAAATACTCGATGGGTTTACTGGATACTTGATCATCTACATAAAGTTCTTACAGCAAAATCCAGGAAGACGTATCTATGTCACCCTCACCTTGAAGTTAGCTTGAAGGGTGATGGGCAGAGAGCCCATGTGGGAGACTTGAACTCCTGGGGACCAGAAGGACCCAACATCTGCCAGCCGGCTGCGTCAGCGGCCACACCCTCACTTAGAATCCAGGGACCTGGACTCTCCTTTGAGCTTCCCAAGACAGGAAGCCAGGGAAAGGCAGAACTCGTTAGCAAAGACCTCAGTGGTCATTCACGCTACTGCCTCATTCTACACGAGGAAACTAAGTCCCAGAGAAGCACAAGATTTTGCCTAATGTTCCTCAAGATTTCTGCTCAAATCTAACACTTCTGAGCAGCAGAAAACTTGATTTTCAAGACACGCTATGGTCGGCCTTATCGTTTCAGACTGGATTGATAATCCTCGTCACCTTCCAAATACAGCTGACCTGCCTATCCGTCTGCCTTCAGGAAGATTCTTTGGGTGAGATGCCAGCTCAGCTCTGCGGCTGCAAGAACTGGGGACCGAGGAATAAGGCTTGGGTTGGAAGAGGGACAGAGGGGTCGGGATGCAGGGAGGGGGCCTGGGTAGGGGGAGGGGTCAGGGAAGGGTCAGAGGTCTGGACCACCCTTGGGTCAGAGACCAAGACACACAATCCCACAAAGCTGGCCCTCAGGAAACGCTGTTAAATGTTGAGTTAAAATACCCTAGTTTGTCTTCTCCCACGAAGCAGGGCAGCAGGCCGGCCATCCCCAGCGCTTTTCCACAGCAGCTTTTATTCCTAGCGCTCTTCATCACCTTGCTCCCTCAAATTTATAGTATTTTCAGAATAAAATTCATGAAGCCAGTCAGAACACAGCCTCCATCCCATCACAATTCTGAGCAGTGATTCTGACTACAGCTGGGAAATAGCACACAAAAAGATCGGCCAAGCACAGGCTGACAGACAGACAGACAGACAGAGCTCTGTTTCGGCGCTGAGATGGATGAGATCAACTTTGAAGCTTCTCTGCCTTCATATTCTAGGTTACAGACATCAGTGATTTTAGCGATTTTTTTCCTCTTTTGCCTCCAAAGCCTCACGTTTCAAACTGCGTCGTTCCACAGTTATCACAGGCATCATTTTATATAACCCCCAGAGGATGAGTCACTTTATGATAAGGTAGCATTTTAGAATTTGTGGTCTACAGTAGGTTTCATTCAATTTAGTTGGTTGGTCAGAGAGTAAAAACTTTGAAAGACACTTCTACTCCACATTAATACCTGTTTGAAAAACCAGAAATCCAATTTTATATTTTCACTCTCAAATGTATCAATAAGCACTCAATGTCTCAGTCAATAAGCATCAAAATGGTTAGCTTGCCTATACCACGTCACTGTTAAATGTATCAGTACGCATGTGGTATATCACAACCAGTCGGACTTGTAGAGCGAGGCATGGACAGGTATAGGCTGTAGACCCCTGTGAGGCCGGGGCCAGGTCTGTTTCTCACTGCCCAGCTCCCCGCCGCCCAGCCCAGCACCTGGATGAAGGGATGGCTGCGTGAACAGGTGACAAATGGAATGGAATGAGTGTTTCCTAATCACTCCCCGAATCAGTTTCCCCTTGAATCACCCAACCAGCCTGCTCTGAAGGTTTAAACGTCCATCTGCTGAACATAACACAACATAGGGTTTACGCAAAGCGGTCTTTCAGAGCGTCCTGCCTGCAGTACAGTTACACGCGGGGGTGGGGTGGGAGCGGGAACAACCCGGCAGGAACAAACCCCACGATCTACGCGCTCACCTGCCATATCGATGGCAAAGGGCCTGTCTGCTCTCCAGCCGGTGTACCAGCCGACGACCTTCCCGTTTTCCACCAACGGACGTTCATAGCGCCGCCCGCCAACCAGGCCCACTGGCCACACAGAGACCTTGCGCGTTGTTCGCATCTACAAAAGGGGAAAGAGATGTAGTTGAAGCTTCCTTAGGGGAAGGAACCTGAACGAGGAAAGGAATGTGAGCCACAGAAGAAACGGGGGGAGTGGAGATTTCCGAACGGTGAAGGTTTCCGAGCGGAACCAGAACCCTCCTGCGGGCAGACTGTTCCCCGGTTCCCTGCCGTGTGGCTGCCTGGTGCCACTGCCCTGTGCTGTCACGGACTCAGCCAGGGGCTCAGGGCTGAGAAATAAAGTGGGTCCATGTCTGAACATCGCTCATCGGAAGCTGTGACCATCAAATACTGTCTATTTGTCTCAAAGCTGGATCTTCAACTACGCTTGGTCCCCCCACAAGTGCAAGTTCCCGACTGCCCCTTAGGCAGCCTTATTACTTATCAACAGCAGCCATTCCTCTCAGAGGAGCCACAGGGGTTGCCTGTCTCTGATTTCTGTTTTACTGTTACAGACAGAGAGACCTTGTCTGGGGACATTCATAACGGGATCCAGATCCAGAACAGACACCAGGCACCCTCCGGACAGAAAGAAAAACGTCCCCTAAATTCGCCTGTCTTTCAAAGGCGATCAGGCCAAATTAGAGAGGAAAGGCCCACACGGGCTGCTGGAATCTCTGGTCCTCTCCAGGTACATGCTCTTAAAGACAGCCCTCAACTGGGAGTTATCTCCTGGATTTCTTTAAGGGGAAAGACATGTTGATACACAACACTGTAAAGCAACTATACTCCAATACAAATTAAAAAATTAAAAAGCAAAAACAAACAAAGACATGTTGATAACAAAGCTGGCCTCTAGCAGGTAGCACTTTGGGGGAAAACCATCACTGTCACCATCACCTCCTTCTGGGACACGTGCTGGGGCCAAGTCAGCCCATGTGGTGCCTTTCTGCAAACTAGAAAGAGCTGCCCCTTTCTCAGGTGGACACACCCATGCCGGGGCCCCTGGCTTGGCCATCAAAGCACAGGTTGGATTTCAGCAGTGCCTACTCTCCCAGCTGGGTGTGCCACACCGCTGCACCAGGCGGACCCGTTGCTGGGATCGTTATAATTTCAACACCAATGCTTGACCTTTTATTTGCTATAGAACTGGGTCATGGTCAGTTAACCAGTGAGTAAAATAAAGATTATCAATCAAGGAATTATTTAATGAAAGGAAGAAAAATTATATTCTTGGCAAAGATTTTCAAGTACAGTTCAAATTAAAAGTTAGACTACTGTATTAATGAAACTATAACTCGAAGCTCCCATGTAGCAAATATCCCAACTTTACTTATTTATTAATGTCCCACTTCACTCCAAAGAACAGATTTTAGAGCACGAAGCAATCCAGGTAATGAAGATCCCATTCTATTGGTCTTCCACAAATCTGAAATGACTGTTTTTTATAGTCTATCACTTTTCCAGTAAATTAACCATCATTGCCTTGTGCTAGTTCATACTAACTTAATTTTTTTTTTTAAAAAGTGCTACTGAAAAAAAAAAGAGTGCTACTGAGGTATAACTGACTACAGAAAAGAATTAACAGTCCTGAGACTATGATTTTCAGAAAAGCCTGCTTATAAGCTGGCCCTTGGCTGGCACCTGGGAATCTGGCTTTTGAAGCAGTTCCTACGCTGATAAGGTTGTTTTGCCCGCCTGGGCCACTGAACACGTTTTCTTTTGGGGCATCTGAAATACTGGTGGGCAGAACCCTGAACCTGAAATGGGTTTCAGTGGGCATAACCACTGTACCTCCATAGTTACAGCTTTGCTGCTGGAGGGAAGGTGTGCTCTGTGGTCCCTCATGGGGGTCAGAGGACACAGGAAGTGGCACACGGATTCCTCCAGACCCTTCCTCACGTCTTTCCCTCACTGATGTGTCTATGGAACCTTACTGCATCCCGGTGACACATCTTATCCACAAGTACAATACATGCTGGGTGCTAGGGGTCCCAGTAAATCACCAAGCATGTGGGCAGTCTTAGGGACCCCTGAAAGGATAAAATGCATGTTTTTAAGAGTAAAATTTGATACACTTTGACCTATGTAAATGGCCATGAACACATGGCCAAAATGAAGATAATAAACATATCCATCACCCCCAAGTTTCCTTGTGCTGTGTTTTTGTTTTTGCGGTACGCGGGCCTCTCACTGCTGTGGCCTCTTCCGTTGTGGAGCACAGGCTCCGGACGCGCAGGCTCAGTGGCCATGGCTCACGGGGCCCAGCCGCTCCGCGGCATGTGGGATCTTCCCGGACCGGGGCATGAACCCGTGTCCCCTGCATCGGCTGGTGGACTGTCAACCACTGCGCCACCAGGGAAGCCCCCTCGTGCTGTTTTTTAAAGCCATCCCTCTTTACGCTCTCCACATCCCCTAACCCCAGGCAACCGGTGATCTCCACAGAATTTTATATGAATGGAAGCATATACTGTTTTTTCTTTTTTAATTGGGCTTCTTTCACTTAGAATAATGATATGGAGATTCAGCCAGCCTACAATGCGTATCAACAGTTCATTCCTTTTGCTGAGCAGTATTCTACTGTATGGATGCATGGGGTATGCCACAGTTTTGTTTTGTTTTTTTAAATCCATTTACCTGTTGATGGACTTTTGGGTTTTTTCAAGCCTCTGGATATTACAGACGAAGCTCTTATGAACATCGGTGTATGAGTCTATGCAGACTTCATTATATTTGGATAAATACCTAAGAGTGGAATGCCTAGGTCACATGGTACGGGTACATTTAACTTTTTAAGAAAATGCCAAATTATTTTCCAAAGTGGTTGTGCCGTTTTACAATCCCGCCAGCAGTGTGTGAGTTCCAATCATTCCGCATCCTCAACGAGACTTGGCGTGGTTGCTGTTTCATTTTAGCCATTCTAATAGGTATTAGTAGTATGTCACTGTGGTTTTAATTTGCATTTTTCTAATGACTGATTATGTTGAGTATCTTTCCATGGGCTTATAAGCCATATGGCATTGCTTCTTTGGTGAAGTATTTGTTCCAATCTTTTGCCTACTTTTAAAATTGCTTATTTCTTTCCTATTGTGTTTTGAGAGATATTTATATAGTCTGCATACAAGTCCTTTTCTTAGATATGTGACATAAATATTTTCTCTTTGTCTGTGGCTCATCTCTTCTTTTCTTAATTGGGGTATAGTTACTTTACAATGTTGTGTTGATTTCTGCTGTACAACGAAGTGAATCAGCTCTATGTATATCTCTATCTCCTCCCTCTTGGGAGATATGGCTCATCATTGGAAGGACAGGCAGTTTTAATGTTGACGAAGTCCAGTGCATGCATTTGTCCTTCACGAAGAATGCTGTTGGTGTCATAGCTGAGATAGTGTTGCCTGACCCGCAGTTTTCTCCTCCTTTCTACAAGTTATCACAGATTTAGGTCTTATATTTAATTATGATCTATTTTGAGTTAATTTTGTGTATGTGATGTGAGGGACTGAAATTCTTCTCCTTTTTCTTTTTTTGCATGTGGATAGCCAATTGTTCCAGCTGTATCTAATTGTCCCAGAACTACAGAACAGCCTGTGTACTCTTGTCAAAAGTCAGTGGCCACCTACGTGTGAGTTTCCTTCTGGACGTTCTCCCTGACCCATTGGTCCACCTGGCGATCTAATGCTACTACCACACAGTCTTGATGTACTGTGGTTTTCTGACAACCGCCGTAACCAGGTGGTGTGGGTTCCCCATCTCTGTCCTTCTTCAGCAGAGTTGTTCTGACTATTTCCATATGAGTTTCAGAGTCAGTCTGTAAATGTTGGCAAATTTTGATCAGGACTGCGTCAAATCTATGTATCAATTCATTGAGAACCGACAACGTAGCAATACGGAGTCTTCAAGTCCATGAACATGGTCTCTCTCTCTCTCCAGTTATTTAGACCTTTCATTCCTCCCAGCAAGGTTTTAGAGGTTTAACTTTGAATCAGTATTAACATTTAATGCTTTTGTGTCCTAGATCTTTGCCATAGGTGGGAAAAGAGCCAGAAATTTTATGAAAAATTTCACAAAAATACGGCCCTCTCCTCAACTCACTCCACCCCTGTTCCCTCCCACACTGCAGAAAATGAAAATTTTCCATTTTTTTGTTTGATATCTCAAATATGCCCAACATACTGAGAAATCAAGTTAAATCTAGTACGTGTTTTTCTTACAGTGACAGAATGGCCTTGTATCCAACAAGGTACTGAAAATAGTGCTGTGTCCTTTTTTTGATATTTCCTTAAAATGCCTACGATTTTTTAGCTCCTAGACTGCTTTTTCCTGGAGCACTAAATTCTCGAATCTGAAAAGCTGGCAAGCGGACCTCGTCTCAGACCTGGGTATCCTCTTGAGAATGCATAGGTCGTGCCTGCACACAGCAGGTGCCAAAACATTCTTGACAAGTGTGTAAGCGCCATGTGATACCTGAGACCTGAGCCATATGTAGCAAGCAATCAGGATGCTGTGTTGTGAAGGGGCACCTCACAGGCAAGAGGAGGACAGACAGGAAAAGAACAGAAGGAAAGGGGAAACAGGAAAAGAGAAATTCCCTTACAGAGGAGTACACAAGGAACTGTGGGAGCGCTCCTACCGGGACAAGCGAACATGGCCAGACGTGTTTGGTGCCTGGCTTTTCACTTAAGTAGGGTTGTGAAAGACACGTAGGATTTTCCCCACAGACTACAGAATGGCTTAGGGTTCCGGGTAATGGGATGAATCAAAGAAGCAACGCTTCACGCTTCTGTGCTAGTCTCATGCTAGAACATGTAGGTTTTATTTAGCATGCTCTAAATTTCTGAGAGCAGCTCACAGTGAACATTTGTTCATGTTTTATTTTTTCAGAGGGTCGGGTGCTAAAGGAAATGCAAGGACTATTTGAATGCAGGTGATATGGCAGGACTACGTTTCCAAGCATGCCACATTTTTAAGAGTCTGTCATTTAAATGCAGGCAGCCCGTCACATCCGCGGGTTCCGCATCCTTTACACTATCCGCGGTTGTTGAATCTGCGATGCCGAACCTGCGATACAGAGGGCCCGGGATGGGACTTGGGCAGGTACCAAAATCCAATGGGACTCGGATTTTGGTACCCACAGCGGGTCCTGGAACCAATTTCCCGTGGATACCTAGGGATGACTGTAGTTTACAACTTCAGAAAGATCCAGATGCCCTTGACGTGTATGCACGGCTCTGAGATTCAGCGTGGAATCCTTCGTTCCAGGGTTAGACACACAGCCCTCAGCACACGGCCACTACACTGTACAGAGTGTGCCCAGCATTTCAAAGGAAAATAGCACAGCTGTTTACACAACTTCTCGGCACCCCTGGGACCCATCCTTTGTGGTGTGTCCTTTTCTCTCCATCTGTGCTCTTTAAGGATTCCTAAGCAGCCTCCTTCTTTTCTGAGAGGGGGAAATGTAACAATGACTGTTCCTATTAAAAGTAAAAGCACTTTCCTATAACTAAAATATTCTCCGTATTTAGAAGCTCTGTTACCTTCTTAGCACAAAATAGCAGTTACGTCACAGGCACGTCTTCCGGTGCCCGGTGTGAGCTCCAGTGTGAAACTGAAGAGTAAAGCGCTGGATGTTAAGATGAAGAGGAAGCAGGTCACGTATTGATAGGACAATATTATGACCAGTTCCGGCCCCCAAAGGCATTCTCTTCCTATTTATTCCACGCTAGAGTCACACTCTGTCACTTACTCCTCCCGCCGTGACCCCCAGTGAAGTGGATAGGACTCGCAAGCCCAAATCACGGGCAGATCCAAAGGACCACGAGATGCATGTGGGACATTTGCATGCTCCTCCAGGCCACATGCCTTTTAAACTCCCCCAGGGCAGGTGGTGCCGGTTCTTCTGCACCTTCTCCAGGAAAGCAGGGCGGCAGGGAACTGCCGTGCACTCCTGGGTCTGGTGACTCTTACCAACAACCCGCTCCTGTTTCTTTAGCCAGCGTTTTTTCCTGCAGCTTTAAGCTGCATGGCTTCGGCCCCTCTCTGGGAGATGGCTAGCGGCCAGCGTTCCAGGACTGGGACGCTTCAGAAGATCACACGTATGTGATCATCAGAATGCCCTTAGAGTAAAACAGAAAAAGTTAAACAAATGCCCTTTAGCTTCCTTTAAGACCTGCCAGTAGGCGAAATCCTGTTTTATGTTTTCCAAAGGGAAATGAACAAAATCCTTGATCTTATGAAATGTAAAATGCCATAGGCAACTTCAAGAAGCAGCATTACAAGAAAGAAGTTTACGTTTGGTATCCTCCTTTGCAAACTAATCATTTCAGTGGCAGAAAAACACCCCAAACCCAAAACCACAAAAGTCACCCTAAATGGGGCAGGATCCAGTGAGCTAAAGACAGAAAGGAAAGAGCACAGAGTGAGGACCTGAGCCCAGGGTCTTTTCCAATATTATTGTGTATAAACATCTGGCATTTTCCAACACAGAAGCTAGCTACGTTTGTATGATCCAACACACCCGTACATTTTCTGTGAAACAAGTCTGCGAATTAACATCATGCCTGCTTTGTCTCTTGCATCTGATTCAGCATCCATTTCCTTCAACTAATTGTTACTTGGCTCAGGGCTATTCACTCAACAGTGTCCTTCTCGTAACTGTACATTGCCCCGGATTTTTTTTTTTTTGATTCCCATACACAACCATTTCCAGAGCATGAACTTCTGAGGGGCAGAAGCTAATTACTTAAAGGAGCTAAGAATTCGAGAAGCAGAAACGTCCCTAATGTTATATTCTCAACCCTTCTCCTGTGTCATCGGGTAGAAGACCCAGAAGACCACGCCTCACGTTTCTTCCATACCTCTTGTATCTTTTCCCTAAAGACTGGTCACATACCTAATGTGTGTCCAGTGCTAGCCCCTGAGCAACTCACACAAGGTCCTTGCCTACGAAGCCAACGTTCCGGAAAAGAAAAAGCAGTAACACAACCAACTGCAAGATGAGCTACTTAAATTCGACGCTGATAAGGGCTGTAAGGGAAGCAGATGGTGCCACGAGGCATGTCGCAGAGACTCTGACCTGATCTGGGACCTGCTGAGGCTTCCCTGAGCTAAGTCTAAAGCATGAGAAGCACTGACCACTGCGGAGAGGAAGAACAAAGTCTTTGCAGGAAGAAAGCAACTCAGGTGCTCCAGGCCCTGGACAGGAGCGATCTAATGAAAACAGATCCATTCTGGACAGTGGCTGCTGGGAGCCAGGTTTCTCACCACTGGAGTGAGAACTTACAGGTAAGCAACACAGGAGGCTAGCACGACCCATGTGGTCACGGATGAGTGTGGGAGACATCAGTATGAACTCAAGTTTAGCTTGATATAGAGATGGTTATACACATAGATATGTGTGCATACACATGTTGGTCGGTACACACACCTATTCCCTTGCTCTGTCAGCTGAGGGGGCCTAGAAGCGGTGACACTCCAGCAGCAATGAGCCCACCTGGCCCCAGATCTCGGTTCCTAACACTGGGCTCTAATAAAGGGAACCAGAGCTACTCAGAGAAGCAGCTGACTCCAGGACTGGGGCAGAAAATATACAAGATGATCCCGGGGTATCTTTAGAGCCAGAAAGTAAGGAAGCACTCAACAACACACACCAAAAAACACACATTGACGGGGGCATACAAAGAGGCCCACGGGAGTCTACCAAATGGCCAAAGCTGGAACAATTTAAGCAACAAAATTAGATTACAAACTATAGCAGAAAATAAACACCAATATGATTGAAGTATATACACAAATGCTTGAATAAATAAGCCAATGGGGAATACACAAACTTCCCATGCAAGAAGAATTCCAAATAATGAATGTAGGTAACCCTCCTTCCACCCAAGGAGGTAGAGCTAACTCCCCACTCCTTGGGTATGGGCTGCAGTCATTTCATTCTAGAGACAACAGTACGGAAGAAACTTTACAGCGGAGGAGCCTCAAAGTTACCATCCACGGTTTTAAGTCATGTTGACCCTTGATGTGCTGTGCTGAAAATGGCACTTTCCCTCTGTGGTCTTTTCTAACCTGTGTGGTTCTTTCCTCCCCTCCCCTCCCCTCTCCTCCCCTCCCCTCCCCTTCTTCCCTTCCCTTCTCCCCTTCCCTCCTTCCCTTCCCTTCCCTTCCTTCCTTTCGTTCTTTCCTTTTTTTAAAATTAATTTTTATTGAGGTATGGTTGCTTTAGGTTCTTTCTAATAAAAGGAACCAGGGCTCCTTAGAGAAATGGCCGATGCTAGGACAGAAATGGAAAATAAACAATATGGGCTTAAATCATCCTGTAGTGCCAGAAAGTAAGGAGGGGTTTATAAAATAAACAAAGACCTCACACAAACCCACGTTGATGAGGGTCTGCGAGAAGAACACAGCCGACTGAAAGAGCTCCCAGCGGCCAGAGCTGGAACAACGTGAGCTATAAACTAAGGCTGACAGTACGTACCCTGGACCTGATACTATGAAAATGGCACTTTTCTTCCCCCAAACCCATAACCACGTTCTAATCATGAGAAAAACCTCAGAAAAACTCCAACAGCGCGGCCTGCTACGATATACCTGACCAGGACTCTTCCAGATTGCCAAGGTCATCAAAAATAAGGAAAATCGGAGAAACTGTCACAGCCAGAGAGGAAGCTATAGAGACATGAGGACTGAATGTAACATGGTGCCCAGAATAGGATCCCGGAACAGAAAAAGGACACCAGGTAGTAAACACTAAGGATATGTGAATAAAGAGCTGACTTTAGCTAATACTGATTCATTCATTATAACACACGTAACATATAAATATCAATGTATAATGTTAACAGTGGAAACTGGGTGTGAGGTGTACGGGAACTTACTAGTATCTTCTCAGTTCTTCTGTAAATCTAAAACTGTATTAAAAATAGAGGGGCTTCCGTGGTGGCGCAGTGGTTAAGAATCTGCCTGCCAATGCAGGGGACACGGGTTCAAGCCCTGGTCTGGGAAGATCCCACATGCCGTGGAGCAACTAAGCCCGTGCGCCACAACTACTGAGCCTGCATGCCACAACTACTGAAGCCCAGGTGCTCTAGTGCCCACGCGCCACAACTACTGAGCCTGTGTGCTGCAACTACTGAAGCCCACACACCTAGAGCCTGTGCTCTGCAACAAGAGAAGCCACCGCAGTGAGAAGCCCGCACACCGCAACGAAGAGTAGCCCCCACTCGCCGCAACTAGAGAAAGCCTGAGCACAGCAACAAAGACCCCATGCAAAACAACAACAACAAAAGTCTATTATTTTAAAAAATCCCTTTTCAAAGCACCTAAGGTGACTATTCCTTCCCTGTCCAGCCCTGTCGGGTATGATGCAGATTTAATCTCTAGCCTGGGGTCAAGTTTTCACTCACTTTCTCTGCCCTCATTTACTCTGCAGACCAGAGGTCACAGCTGCAGCATTTGGCCATATGTGGCCCTAGAGGAAAGGTTGGTTTGGCCTGCAAAAGTTTTTGCATTTTAAACAGAGATGTCTTAAAACCCAAAGATGTCCGGCCTCTTTGAAGATGTGGCACACTGGGCTGGATTCCTTTACGGCGACAATGGCGTCAAGGGCTATGTCCCTTCCGGCAGCGCCAGCCCCCCCATCCCTATCGCAGCCCCAAAGCCGAGTCTACCAGTCTGTGCTGTCATGGGGGATGGTCCTCTCTCCAAAGTGGGCAACTGGAAAACAGACCAAATGGGCCCCGCATTCAAGTACACAGGGATAGAGCACTGTTATATGGATGGGAACGAGGACTGTTCCTGTATATATGCTTTTTTTTTTTTTTTTTGCGGTACGCGGGCCTCTCACTGTTGTGGCCTCTCCCGTTGCGGAGCACAGGCTCCGGACGCGCAGGCTCAGCGGCCATGGCTCACGGGCCCAGCCGCTCCGCGGCATGTGGGATCTTCCCGGACCGGGGCACGAACCCGTGTCCCCTGCATCGGCAGGCGGACTCTCAACCACTGCGCCACCAGGGAAGCCCTGTTCCTGTATATTTAATATGCAAAGCATGTGTACAGAAGATGCCGTTAGAAATAATAACAACCATGAGAAATATACGGGAAAGGGACGTAATTAAAAACCTTAGTAAATGAAAATAAATCAGGCTCAAGTTTTAGTCCTTTAAGTTTTAATACAAAAAAAGCAATACTGCTCACACCTGGCCAGGTTCACTTAATTTATGTCACTTGCTTGAAGGCACATGACTGTGAATCCTGGTACAGAACGTCTGGGAGGAGCTGGCCGGGCTCTGCCTATCGTACAGCTACAGTAATCAAGACACTGTGGTGTCAATGTAAAGACAGACACTTCGGTAAACAGAAGAGATTCGACAGTTCAAAAATAATTCTTCCTACCGATGCCTGGCTGATTTTTTTTTTTTATTAAGATGCCAAGAAAACTCAGTGGGGGAAAGGATAGTCTTTAACACATTGTGCTGGAACAAAAGGACATCTATGGTCGGGGCGGAGGGGGAGGGAAATAACCTCCATCCCTGTATCTCACAATACTCATAGAAATTAACTCAAAATGGAATCATGGACATAAACACAAAAGCTTAAGTTATAGAACTTGTAGAAGAAAATATAAAAGAAACTCTTTGGGGAGGGGTGGGCGAAGGATGGACGGGGCGTTTGGGATTGTCAGATGCAAACTATAATATATAGACTGGATAATAACAACGTGAATGAATCTCAGAAACACAATGTTGAGTGAAAGGAATCAGAGAAAAGGCTGCATATTGCATTCTTTCACTTCTACAAAACTCTAGAATAGGCAGAGCCATCTACAGGGACGGAACGCAGATTAGAGCCACACGTGGTGACAACTGCCTGCAAACAGCTAAGTCAGGTGATGCATACAAGCGTGCGAGGCGCTAAAACGTGCCAAACTCCACAGTTAAAATGAATACATTTTATTATCGGTAAATTACACCACAGTGAAGCTGATTTAAAATAAAAACAAAGTAGCTAGGAGGTTTTAATACAAACTCATGACTACAGGGCTTAGAAATATTAACAGCCCAGTTGCAATAAACACACCGAACACCGAAATCTTGGTCTGTAAATACCACTCTCCACTAAAGGGAACCAGGGCTCCTTGGAGAAGTGGCCGATTCCAGGTCCGGCATGGGGAAAGGATGAGTTTAAAATGTTTTGCAGCAAAGAAGTGGTCAAAGACAGACAATAAAGACAGAAGCTGGTCTGCCAGATGGCTGGCCAAGCTGTAAACAATTTGAGCGTCAGAAAGAATGACATTGATAGATTAAAACACATTGAGGGGGAGGGGAATTCCCTGGAGGTCCAGTGGTGAAGACTCCGCGCTTTCACTGCTGGGCACAGGTTCGATTCCTGGCTGGGGAGCTCAGATCCTGCAAGCCACGTGGTGCGGCCAGATAAAAAAAAACTGAGGGGTAAAAAGGACCCTAAAATCTATGGTTATAGGTTGGGGGTGGGCTGTGTGAGAGAGAAACTGTCCTTTAAGAAGAATGCCAGCTAACAAGTGCAGAAGGAAGGACACAAAGAGAAAAGCACCACTGGATGCCCCCAAAGTACGGCAATAACTAATTCAAGCAAGAATCATCCCTGGATGCTTGAACTCTTGGGTAAAAGTTGTTGGGAAAGAAGATACTCACACTGGCTCAGAATATCAATCTATGGGTTACTCATCAATTACAGAAGAAAAATGTGCCTTTACCATGGAGAGATTTGGTGGTCCCTCCCTCGACCAAGTGGTCAAGCTTGGCATCAACATCCATGAGGTGACCTACCACGTCACTGGATGCAGAAGGATGACAACGGCATCTCTGTGGTGTCCTTGCTGAAAAGGTATGGCCTGAATATGTTTATGAGCAAACAGATGACCGTGAGGGAGACCAAACAGTCAAATGCAATTTTTTTTTGTCTGTGTGGACTTATCACAGCCCAATCCAGGACTATTTAAATTTCTATTTTCCTCAAGCCTTCTAGGAGAGTAGGCACTGTTGCAGAAAAGAATTCCAGCCTGAGGGTATAATGCTATCGTGACAACACCGGACAGGACGTGAGAAAAGGCCTCTACTTTGGAGGTCCTCCCACCCACATGCGCCCATCCTCTCTCCCGCCATCAAGGTTAAGATATGTTCTTTCCAAAAAAATCGAAATAAGCTTCATCTATTCCACTATTCCTTGTATAGATCTATACACTTTAGTAAGATTTGATGTTTATTGAAAATATAAACATAATTCACTGCCAGCAACCCTGATAATACTTATTTGGATACCAAAAAGGAAAACTTTACATAAAGTCAAACGCATAAGATGTGGCAGCATCCTCAGTGGCCCAGCACATGAATGGATAAAGATGAGGTACATATACACAATGGAATACTACTCAGCCAGAAAAAAAGAATGAAATTTTGCCATTTGCAGGAACACGGATGGACCTGGAGGGCATTGCACTAAGTGAAATAAGTCAGACGGAGAAAGACAAATACTGCACTTATACGTGGAATCTAAGAAATACAACCAACTAGTGAGTATAACAAAACAGAAGCAGATTCACAGGTATAGAGACCAAACTAGTGGTTGGTTACCAGTGGGGAGAGGGAAAGAGGGGAGAGAAAACACAGGGGCAGGGGAGGAGGTACAAACTCGTGGGTGTAAGATGGGCTATAAGGATGTAGTGTACAACATGGGGAATAGAGCCAATATTTTAGAATAACTGTAGATGGAGTGTAACCTTTAAAAATTGTATAAACATTTTTTTAAAAGGCAATAGTAACTGAAAAAAGAGGAAAAAAAATCAAATGTCTAGTTAGGTTTGCAGAAAACTTCCACAAATCAGCATGCTACCATTAGTTCAATACTCTCAGTAGTTTCCCCCTTTAAAATCCGCTCCTTTGGCTCACACGTTGCCCACCACGTTTCAAGAGTCCTGAGTTATTTAATGGCAGACAGCGCCTTACTCCCCTCTGCGGCCGTGTGTCCAGCCCATAAAGGAGCTGTACAGCACTCAGTTCGCGCATCTGGAGCTCCAACCCACATCTGGTGGCTGGTCTCTTACTCCACCAACCTTCCATGTAACAGACAGACTCAGATACAAAGAAGCTAAGCCACACTTTGAAAAAAGTTATAAATGAATACTTCTGACTTACAAGCTTTAAAGAAATGACTATGGTCTCAGAATTACAGCGCTGTGTGTGTCTGTGCCTGTATGTGTAGGGCGGGGATACTGGGGGCATATACTGGATTTCCCAACCCCTTCCCATCAATCACTGCATGGGAGGTGGCAGAGTTCCCTAGGGCTGTGGCCTTGACTGCGTTCAATACATTTTCCTAAACGAGTACTGACCCTAAAGTCCTCCGCTCTGGTTTGCTCAGTACTAAGAGTAGGTGAGGAAATTAAAATTCTCTCATTTCTGTTTCTGAATTTCTCCGTATGAAAACCAACTATACCCATCTCCCATTCTTCCCAGAGAGAACAGTGGGGAAAGGAGGTCCCTAAAACACTCAGATATTCTTAAAAGATGTTGTTTATTCACCATTCAGCTTCAGCATCAGGTATCATATTCTGGGACATTAAAGAGATCACACCTCCCTGTCACACACAGCAGTGTCTTAAAGCAAGTTCTGAAAAAGATGATCCCACTTTTCCCTCAGGCAATGAGATGTAAACTGTCTTTGTAGACTAAATAAGGTGTGACATATAAAGAGTATGGGAACCCAGGAGACTATTTTCACAGCAGAGCAAAAGTTCTGTGGATCTCCACGCCGCCAAAGGTGGGAAATACAGATACAGGAGGGAACCCGGAAAAAACAGCAGCAGCGGTGACAAAAACAACTGTCTTTTCATACAAGTGGAGTATAATAAAATATTCTCTGCTTCTTACTCTTCAGCTGCATTTAAGATCCTTACACCTCTGGGTTTCTTTCTTTCTCGTATTTACTTAACATCTAATGTTACTCCCAAAAGGATATAAGGAAACTTACAGAGATACAAGAAAATTGAACAGAGGTGACTGATAACTGATAGCTTCCCTATACCCCAGCAAATACCGTGGAAAATAGCATTACTGTAGCAAGAGCAAGTAGGAAACGCTAGGCATAAACTCACTGAGCACAGTGCGAGAACCAAATGCAGAAAATCACAACCCTCACTAAGGGTAGGAAATGATGTGAAAGGCAGCAGAGACTGCCTGCCGCGGACACTGCTGGCTGCCTACTCAACACTGCCTCCCTCCTGTTCCTTACTGGATGAGCTTCAGTTTAGCTCAGTGGTGACCAGCCTTCTCTACCACCCCCCCCACCAAAACATGACCGAGGAGAGGGTGGCCCTCTCTCAAGGTCAGGGGTAAATCCTGACTTGTCAGTGATGACTTTGAATGTTGGCAGTTCTGGTCATCAGAGGAAATGTGCTGGGCTGCTTCTGGGAAAGGTTTCCCCACTCCTAAGGAACTCAGCACACAGCCATGTCTGGGTGTGATGGCTGGAACTGCAGCAGCCATTTTGTAACTGGGAGGAAAAGAGTGGAAACACAAAGCTGACATTCTGAGGGTGGCAACACGCAGACAGATGGGACTAAGTCAGCCAGCCCTGAACGCTGCTCTCCATCTGGGCTTCCTGAAATGGGAATATGGCCCCTTGTTCACTACAGATCCTCCTCCTGGCCTCCCAGGAAGACTCCATGTGTTCGCATCCCTTGCAGTTAGGATGGAGCCATGTGACTGACTCTGGTCCTTACAAACAATTGGTGCAATCCACCAGCCCTCCTCTCTTACCAGGGGATCACCGTATTACAGACAGTGCAGTGACAAGATGGAAGCACTGGGGTGTCTGCATCACCAACTTGACCCAGGAGAGTCGCCAACCCCCAGCGAACTTTGCGGGACCATCAATAAGCTTCTACTGTATCAAGCTTCTCAGAGGTCCGGGTTTGCTGCTGCGGTGGCCAGTAATTAATTATTCTGCTAATAAAAGGAGACTATGTACGTGCTCATTGTTTAAGCCAACTTTTTGTCGTTTCAGTTGGGGTTTGTAACTTGTAGCCAAAAGTTTCCTGTTTCTTACACTCCCCGTGTTCTTGGACCAGAAGTCTCAAAAAATATATAGGATTCTCCACACTCGTGCCCAAAGTGACATTCCCTGACAATAGCTCCCTGGATGTAGCTATTTGGGGCTGTTAGTTTGGTCCAGCGTTATAAAAGCTTTAACTGTTGAACCAGGGAAATGTACGGTATGCTTTTATGAAGACAAACCTAAGGCTTCCAACAGAGATGTGAACGGGACTGGAGGAGGCCAAGGTGTCAGGGGCATATCCTCCCCAGGGAGCTAGTCCCAGGGCTGGAGGTACAGGTCATCTCTGCAGTGATCACCGAAATCCCAAGAAAGTGGGAACTTTTCATCTTGGAGAGTCTTTGACTAAATTAGTCTCTTAGCAGCAGGTCTGGAGTTTTTCACCAATTAATAAAGCACTAGAGGGCTTCCCTGGCGGCGCAGTGGTTGAGAGTCCGCCTGCCGATGCGGGGGACACGGGTTCGTGCCCCGGGCCGGGAAGATCCCACATGCCGCGGAGCGGCTGGGCCCGTGAGCCATGGCCGCTGAGCCTGCGCGTCTGGAGCCTGTGCTCTGCAACGGGAGAGGCCACAACAGTGAGGGGCCCGCGTACCGCCAAAAAAAAAATAAATAAATAAAAAAAATAAAGCACTAGAGGGCTGTGATGATCAATGCAGCAGAGTACCTCATGACAAATTCTAATTTCCCAAGTAACAGAGCATGTACGAGAATTCCAATTGAAAAAAGAAGCTTCACAGAAGCCGAGGATTAGAGACGCATACTGCAATAAAAATACATCTTTTAAAACATGGTACAGCAGGGAAAAATAGAAAAAAATATATTCCATAATGCCACTTATATACATCTGAAATACTGCACACACAGCACTACAGTTTTCAACAGGACACATACAAATGAAACAATCCACAGCATGTGTATTAGAACAGATGCCTGAAGATAAGGATAAAAGGAAACAAACAATAGAACAAGGGAGGAAACTGGCACAGAACGATGCTGACAGCAGCTTAGAACTGGGAAGTAAGATCAACTCTACCTGTACCTGAAAACTAAGGAAAAGAAAAAAATGTTCAGGTTCTCCTGGTAGAAAACATATTCAGAACATGTGATAAATGAATAAAAGAGGAACAGGGAGCGAAGCCTCTAAGGTTATAGAAGTTATTAAGCACTCCCAGAAAATACTGAAAAGGAAGAATACTATAGGACATTCCCTAGAATGGTAAGTTAAACTCTTTGTAGCCTCAGTAAAAGGTCATTTTACAAAGACCATCGGTTATCATGATCAATCTTTACTTTGGTCAAAGGTAAAGACATAGGTGAGTCTTGAAAGGAAACCTAATTTAGAAAGTCCAACTTACAACAAAATACAGAGGCTCTTTACTCACACAAGAGTCACAGCAGGGGTTATTTAAATAAGGCTTTGTTTACGGACTGCTAGGTCTTTTTTTTTTTTTTGCGGTACGCGGCCCTCACACTGTTGTGGTCTCTCCCGTTGTGGACCACAGGCTCCGGACACGCAGGCTCAGCGGCCATGGCTCATGGGCCCAGCCGCTCCGCGGCATGTGGGATCTTCCAGGACCGGGGCACGAACCCGTGTCCCCTGCATCAGCAGGCGGACTCTCAACCACTGTGCCACCAGGGAAGCCCCATGCTAAGTCTTTTTAAAATAAATTTATTTATTTTATTTATTTATTTTTGGCTGCGTAGGGTCTTTGTTGCTGCGAGCGGGCTTTCTCTAGTTGCGGTGAGCGGGGGCTACTCTTCATTGCGGTGCACGGGCTTCTCATTGTGGTGGCTTCTCTTGTTGCAGAGCACGGGCTTCTCTTGTTGTGGAGCACGGACTTCATTACTTGTAGCACGTGTGTTAGGTCTTTAACTTGGGAGAAGAGTAACAGAAAAGCAAAATGGATGAAGAAGCAAGAACCAACATTATGCTATTTACAACAGACACACTTTAAAAGAACAGAGATAGGATGAAATTCAAGGATGGAAAAAGGAATACCATGCAGACAGCATGCATATGAAGGCTATCGTGGTTATATTAGTATCAGATAAAGTAGCTTTCAAGACAAAGAGATTACCAGAGATAATGAGGGTCATTTCATAATGATGAAAGCATAAATTCTTCAAGAAAAAAAATAACAAATCTAAAGGTGTGTGCACCAAATAACATAGCTTCAAAATACATGCAGAAGAAAACAAGTAAGTTGAAAAGGAGAAAGAAAAATTCACTATCAGAGTGAGAAATTTTAACACAGTTCACTTCGTGTTTGACAGAGAAAGCTCCCTAAATATCAGTAGGGATACAGAGAATTTAAGCAGCATTCAACTGACATCTATAAAACCCTATGCTCAACCACAGCAGAATACACATTCTTTTGAGGTACACATGGAACATGCCCCCCAGACAGCCATATGCTGGAATATAAAGCAAATCTCAATAAATTTCAATTGAGTGAAACCAGACTATGTTTTCAGACCACAAAGCATTGAACTAGCAACCAAAACCAAAGACAATAAAAAACTAAGTATTCAGAAATTAAGTAACATACTTTAAATGATTTAATTATAGAAAGATATGAAAAATAAATCAGTAGAAACTAGAAAATATTTGAAATGAACAATACGAAAGCACAGAGTCAAAATTTGTGGGATGCACGGTTTAGAGTGAAGTGTATAGCTTTACGCATATATTAGAAAAGAAGATAGAAAAATTAAAGATCTAACTTTTCATTTCAATAAATTTTTTAAAAGAAGAAAAATTAAATCAAAAATAAAGGAAGCAGGCTTCCCTGGTGGCGCAGTGGTTGAGAGTCCGCCTGCCAATGAAGGGGACATGGGTTCGTGCCACGGAGCGGCTGCGCCCGTGAGCCATGGACAATGAGCCTGCGCGTCTGGAGCCTGTGCTCCGCAACGGGAGAGGCCACAACAGTGAGAGGCCCGCGTACCGCAAAAAACAAACAAACAAAAAAAAAACAAAAAATAAAAATAAAGGAAGGGAGGAAATAAAAGGGCAAAACGAAACAAACAAAAACTAAGTGAATTAGAGACAGGCAACAGAGAAAAAGCAAAGTGAAAAGCTCGAGCTGTGACCCCCTGCCCTCAGCATTCAAATCTCAGTTTCACCACTAATTAGCTGTGTGGTAGCAGACACGTGAGTAGGGCTCTTTGTGTCTGTTTCCATATATATAAGTGGGTATGATTACATTTTAGCAACATCTCATAGGGCTGTTTGTAAGAGTAAATGAGTTAAAAGTGTAAAGCTCTTATGACTCTGGTACATAGATAAGTGCTGTACTGGTGTCTGCTGTCACTGTCATCGTCACCATCATCCCATGTTGCTCAGGGGCAGAGATTCACCAACCTTGGCTTAGACACTGGGACCTGTCACCAGGGAAACCCTTTTCCTACATGTTTAAGAAACAAAAGACACATATTTTCTAGGAAAAACTGCACCACGTAAATTCCACAAATCCAGGCCTGGATTAAAGGGTGCCCTTCCTTCTGTGTTTCAGGATTTACAAGTTTAATCTCTGATGCATGTTTAAGGTCAGCCCTGAATATGAATATGAACAAGAATCAAGTCGTTTAAAATCATGCCTAGAAATGTCTCACCAGATACCACTGTTCCACGGAACACAACTCAGAAAATCTTGAATTATTTTATTTGTGTGTGTCCTCATGAAATGAGTAATACTTTGTGTGCTGTATTTTAAATATACATTAAAAAACAGCATTGTGGAATAGATTTTTTTAACCATTTTTTCTATGCTGTACCATATTTTTAAGATCTACTTATGTTGCTCCATGCACCTTAAGTTTCCCTCAGTCGTGGATTTTTCTAGTTCTATTAGTAGCATATGATAATATTTTTCAGATATAGGACAGACACCAAAACTAACTTATTAAAACCCCTAAAAGGTAACACCAAAAAGAACAAAATAATTAAGAATAATCCTGAGACGAGGGGAAGATGGCGGAAGAGTAAGACGCGGAGATCACCTTCCTCCCCACAGATACACCAGAAATACATCTACACGTGGGACAACTCCTACAGAACACCTACTGAACGCTGGCAGAAGACCTCAGACCTCCCAAAAGGCAAGAAACTCCCCACGTACCTGGGTAGGGCAAAAGGAAAAAAAGAAAAAAGAGACAAAAGAATACGGACCGTACCTTCACCAGTGGGAGGGAGCTATGAAGGAGGAAAGGTTTCCACACACTAGGAGCCCCTTCGCGGGTGGAGACTGCGGGAGGCGGAGGGGGGAGCTTCGGGACCGCGGAGGAGAGCGCAGCCACAGGGGTGCGGAGAGCAAAGCGGAGAGATTCCCGCACAGAGGATCGGTGCCGACCGGCACTCACCAGCCCAAGAGGCTTGTCTGCTCACCCGCCGGGGCGGGCGGGGCTGGGAGCTGAGGCTCGGGCTTCGGTCGGAGTGCAGGGAGAGGACTGGGGTTGGCGACGTGAACACAGCCTGAAGGGGTTAGTGCGCCACGGCTGGCCGGGAGGGAGTCCGGGGAAAAGTCTGGACCTGCCGAAGAGGCAAGAGACTTTTTCTTGCCTCTTTGTTTCCTGGTGCGCGAGAAGAGGGGATTCAGAGCGCTGCTTAAATGAGCTCCAGAGAAGGGCGCGAGCCGCGGCTAAAAGCGCGGATCCCAGAGACGGGCGGGAGACGCTAAGGCTGCTGCTGCCGCCACCAAGAAGCCTGTGTGTGAGCACAGCTCACTATCCACACCCGCCTCCCAGGAACCTGTGCAGCCCGCCACTGCCAAGGTCCCGGGATCCAGGAAAAACTCCCCCGGGAGAACGCACGGCGCGCCTCATGCTGGGGCAATGCCACGCCGGCCTCTGCCGCCGCAGGTCCGCCCCCACTCCGTGCCCCTCCCTACCCCAGGCGTGAGTGAGCCAGAGCGCCCGAATCAGTGGCTCCTTTAACCCCGTCCTGTCTGAGCTAAGAACAGATGCCCTCCAGCGACCTACACGCAGAGGTGGGGCAAATCCAAAGCTGAGCCCCGGGAGCTGTGTGAACAAAGAAGAGAAAGGGAAATCTCTCCCAGCAGCCTCAGGAGCAGCGGATTAAATCTCCACGATCAACTTGATGTACCTGCATCTCTGGAATACATGAATAGACAACGAATTATCCCAAATTGAGGAGGTGGACTTTGAGAGCAAGATTTATGATTTTTTCCCCTTTTCCTCTTTCTGTGAGTGTGTATGTGTATGCTTCTGTGTGAGATTTTGTCTGTATAGCATTGCTTTCACCATTTGTCCTAGGGTTCTATACGTCCGTTTTTTTTTCTTTAAAAAATTTTTTTCTTAATAATTATTTTTATTTTAATAACTATTTTATTTTATCTTACTTTATTTCATCTTCTTTCTTTCCCTCCTTCCCTCCTTCCTTCTTCCCTCCCTCACTCCTTTCTTTCATTCTTTCTCTCTTTCTTTCTACTTTTTCTCCCTTTTATTCTGAGCCATGTGGATGAAAGGCT
Source organism: Phocoena phocoena (assembly GCF_963924675.1). Lineage (NCBI taxonomy): Eukaryota > Metazoa > Chordata > Mammalia > Artiodactyla > Phocoenidae > Phocoena > Phocoena phocoena. Next base: position 83,067,482 of record NC_089230.1, on the reverse strand, counting down.
CTTGGTGCTGCAGCCAGGAGTCAGTGCTGTGCCTCTGAGGTGGGAGAGCCAACTCCAGGACACTGATCCACAAGAGACCTCTCAGCTCCACGTAATATCAAATGGCGAAAATCTCCCAGAGATCTCCATCTCAATGCCAGCACCCAGCTTCACTCAACGACCAGCAAGCCACAGTGCTGGACACTCCACACCAAACAACTAGCAAGGCAGGAACACAACCCCACCCATTAGCAGAGAGGCTGCCTAAAATCATAATAAGGCCACAGACACCCCAAAATACACCACCAGTTGTGGACCTGCCCACCAGAAAGACAAGATACAGCCTCATCCACCAGAACACAGGCACTAGTCCCCTCCACCAGGAAGCCTACACAACCCACTGAACCAACTTTAGCCACTGGGGACAGACACCAAAAACAACGGGAACTACAAACCTGCAGCCTGCAAAAAGGAAACCCCAAACACAGTAAGATAAGCAAAATGAGAAGACAGAAAAACACACAGCAGATAAAGGAGCAAGATAAAAACCCACCAGACCTAATAAATGAAGAGGAAATAGGCAGTCTACCTGAAAAAGAATTCAGAATAATGATAGTAAAGGTGATCCAAAATCTTGGAAATAGAATAGACAAAATGCAAGAAACATTTAACAAGGACCTAGAAGAACTAAAGATGAAACAAGCAACGATGAACAACACAATAAATGAAATTAAACATACTCTAGATGGGATTAATAGCAGAATAACTGAGGCAGAAGAACGGATAAGTGACCTGGAAGATAAAATAGTGGAAATAACTACTGCAGAGCAGAATAAAGAAAAAAGAATGAAAAGAACTGAGGACAGTCTCAGAGACCTCTGGGACAACATGAAACGCACCAACATTCGAATTATAGGGGTTCCGGAAGAAGAAGAGAAAAAGAAAGGGACTGAGAAAATACTTGAAGAGATTATAGTTGAAAACTTCCCTAATATGGGAAAGGAAATAGTTAATCAAGTCCAGGAAGCACAGAGAGTCCTATATAGGGTAAATCCAAGGAGAAATATGCCAAGACACATATTAATCAAACTGTCAAAAATTAAATACAAAGAAAACATATTAAAAGCAGCAAGAGAAAAACAACAAATAACACACAAGGGAATCCCCATAAGGTTAACAGCTGATCTTTCAGCAGAAACTCTGAAAACCAGAAGGGAGTGGCAGGACATATTTAAAGTGATGAAGGAGAAAAACCTGCAAACAAGATTACTCTACCCAGCAAGGATCTCATTCAGATTTGATGGAGAAATTAAAACGTTTACAGACAAGCAAAAGCTGAGAGAGTTCAGCACCACCAAACGAGCTTTACAACAAATGCTAAAGGAACTTCTCTAGGCAAGAAACACAAGAGAAGGAAAAGACCTACGATAATGAACCCAAAACAATTAAGAAAATGGGAATAGGAACATACATATCGATAAATGTATCGATATGTAATGTAAATGGACTTACATTTAATGTAACTTACATTTAATGTAAGTTACATTACATTTAACTTACATTAAATGTAAGTTACTTACATTTAATGTAACTTACATTTAATGTAAGTTACATTACTTACATTAAATGTAAATGGACTAAATGCTCCCACCAAAAGACACAGATTGGCTGAATGGATACAAAAACAAGACCCATATATAAGCTGTCTACAAGAGACCCACTTCAGACCTAGAGACACATACAGACTGAAAGTAAGGGGATGGAAAATGATATTCCATGCAAATGGAAACCAAAAGAAAGCTGGAGTAGCAATTCTCATATCAGACAAAATACACTTTAAAATAAAGACTATTAGAAGAGACAAAGAAGGACATTACATAGTGATCAAGGGATCAATCCAAGAATAAGATATAACAATTGTAAATATTTATGCACCCAACATAGGAGCACCTCAATACATAAAGCAAATACTAATAGCCATAAAAGGGGAAACTGACAGTAACACATTCATAGTAGGGGACTTTAACACCCCACTTTCACCAATGGACAGATCATCCAAAATGAAAATAAACAAGGAAACACAAGCTTTAAAGGATACATCAAACAAGATGGACTTAATTGATATTTATAGGACATTCCATCCAAAAACAACAGAATACACATTTTTCTCAAGTGCTCATGCAACATTCTCCAGGATAGATCATATCTTGGGTCACAAATCAAGCCTTGGTAAGTTTAAGAAAATTGAAATTGTATCAAGTATCTTTTCTGACCACAATGCTATGAGACTAGATATCAATTACAGGAAAAGACCTGTAAAAAATACAAACACATGGAGGCTAAACAATACACTACTTAATAACGAAGTGATCACTGAGGAAATTAAAAAATAACTAGACACAAATGACGATGTAGACATGACGACCCAAAACCTATGGGATGCAGCAAAAGCAGTTCTAAGAGGGAAGTTTATAGCAATACAATCCTACCTTAAGAAACAGGAAACATCTCAAATAAACAACCTAACCTTGCACCTAAAGCAATTAGAGAAAGAAGAACTAAAAAACCCCAAAGTTAGCAGAAGGAAAGAAATCATAAATATCAGATCAGAAATAAATGAAAAAGAAATGAAGGAAATGATAGCAAAGATCAATAAAACTAAAAGCTGGTTCTTTGAGAAGATAAACAAAATAGATAAACCATTAGCCAGACTCATCAAGAAAAAAAGGAAGAAGACTCAAATCAATAGAATTAGAAATGAAAAAGGAGACGTAACAACTGAAACTGCAGAAATACAAAAGATCATGAGAGATTACTACAAGCAACTCTATGCCAATTAAATGGACAACCTGGAAGAAATGCACAAATTCTTAGAAATGCACAACCTGCCAAGACTGAATCAGGAAGAAATAGAAAATATGAACAGACCAATCACAAGCACTGAAATTGAAACTGTGATTAAAAATCTTCCAACAAACAAAAGCCCAGGACCAGATGGCTTCACAGGCGAATTCTATCAAACATTTAGAGAAGAGCTAACACCTACCCTTCTCAAACTCTTCCAAAATATAGCAGAGGGAGGAACACTCCCGAACTCATTCTACGAGGCCACCATCACCTTGATACCAAAACCAGACAAGGATGTTACAAAGAAAGAAAACTACAGGCCAATATCACTGATGAACATAGATGCAAAAATCCTCAACAAAATACTAGCAAACAGAATCCAACAGCACATTAAAAGGATCATACACCATGATCAAGTGGGGTTTATTCCAGGAATGCAAGGATTCTTCAATATACGCAAATCAATCAACGTGATACACCATATTAACAAACTGAAGGAGAAAAACCATATGATCATCTCAATAGATGCAGAGAAAGGTTTTGACAAAATTCAACACCCATTTATGATAAAAACCCTGCAGAAAGTAGGCATAGAGGGAACTTTCCTCAACATAATAAAGGCCATATATGAGAGACCCACAGCCAACATCGTCCTCAATGGTGAAAAACTGAAACCATTTCCACTAAGATCAGGAACAAGACAAGGTTGCCCACTCTCACCACTCTTATTCAACATAGTTTTGGAAGTTTTAGCCACAGCAATCAGAGAAGAAAAGGAAATAAAAGGAATCCAAATTGGAAAAGAAGTAAAGCTGTCACTGTTTGCAGATGATATGATACTATACATAGAGAATCCTAAAGATGCTAACAGAAAACTACTAGAGCTCATCAATGAATTGGGTAAAGTAGCAGGATACAAAATTAATGCACAGAAATCTCTGGCATTCCTATACACTAATGATGAAAAATCTGAAAGTGAAATCAAGAAAACACTCCCATTTACCATGGCAACAAAAAGAATAAAATATCTAGGAATAAACCTACCTAAGGAGACAAAATACCTGTAAGCAGAAACCTATAAGACACTGATGAAAGAAATTAAAGATGATACAAATAGATGGAGAGAGGGCTTCCCTGGTGGTGCAGTGGTTGAGAGTCCGCCTGCCAATGCAGGGGATATGGGTTCGTGCCCCGGTCTGGGAGAAGCCCACATGCCACGGAGCGGCTGGGCCCGTGACCCATCGCTGCTGAGACTGCTCGTCTGGAGCCTGTGCTCTGCAACGGGAGAGGCCACAACAGTGAGAGGCCCGTGTACCGCAAAAAAAAAAAGAAAGGAAAAAAAATAGATGGAGAGATATACCATGTTCTTGGATTGGAAGAATCAACATTGTGAAAATGACTCTACTACCCAAAGCAATCTACAGATTCAATGCAATCCCTATCAAACTACCACTGGCATTTTTCACAGAACTAGAACAAAAATTTTCACAATTAGTATGGAAACACAAAAGACCCCGAATAGCCAAAGGAATCTTGAGAATGAAAAACGGAGTTGGAGGAATCAGGCTCCCTGACTTCAGACTATACTACAAAGCTACAGTAATCAAGATAGTACGGTACTGGCACAAAAACAGAAAGAGAGATCAATGGAACAGGATAGAAAGCCCAGAGATAAACACACGCACATATGGTCACCTTATCTTTGATAAAGGAGGCAGGAATGTACAGTGCAGAAAGGACAGTACTTCAATATGTGGTGCTGGGAAAACTGGACAGGTACATGTAAATGTAGGAGATTAGATCACTCCCTAACACCATACACAAAAATAAGCTCAAAATGGATTAAAGACCTAAATGTAAGGCCAGAAACTATCAAACTCTTAGAGAAAAACATAGGCAGAACAGTCTATGACATAAATCACAGCAAGATCCTTTTTGACCCACCTCCTAGAGAAATGGAAATTAAAAACAAAAATAAACAAATGGGACCTAATGAAACTTCAAAGCTTTTGCACAGCAAAGGAAACTATACACAAGACCAAAAGACAACCCTCAGAATGGGAGAAAATATTTGCAAATGAAGCAACAGACAAAGGATTAATCTCCAAAATTTATAAGCAACTCATGCAGCTCAATAACAAAAAAACAAACAACCCAATCCACAAATGGGCAGAAGACCTAAATAGACATTTCTCCAAAGAAGATATACAGATTGCCAACAAACACGTGAAAGAATGCTCAACATCATTAATCATTAGAGAAATGCAAATCAAAACTACGAGATATCACCTCATACCAGTCAGAATGGCCATTATCAAAAAATCTAGAAACAATAACTGCTGGAGAGGGTGTGGAGAAAAGGGAACACTCTTGCACTGCTGGTGGGAATGTGAATTGGTACAGCCACTATGGAGAACAGTATGGAGGTTCCTTAAAAAACTACAAATAGAATTACCATATGACCCAGCAATCCCACTTCTGGGCATATACCCTGAGAAAACCATAATTCAAACAGAGTCATGTACCAAAATGTTCACTGCAGCTCTATGTACAATAGCCAGTACATGGAAACAACCTAAGTGACCATCATCAGATGAATGGATAAAGAAAATGTGGCACATATATACAATGGAATATTACTGAGCCATAAAAAGAAACGAAATTGAGGTATCTGTAATGAGGTGGATGGACCTAGAGTCTCTCATACACAGTGAAGTAAGTCAGAAAGAGAAAGACAAATACCATATCCTAACACATATATATGGAATTTAAGAAAAAAAAATGTCATGAAGAGCCTAGGGGTAAGACAGGAATAAAGACACAGACCTACTAGAGAATGGACTTGAGGATATGGGGAGGGGGAAGGGTAAGCTGCGACAAAGCGAGAGAGTGGCATGGACATATATACCAACGTAAGGTAGATAGCTAGTGGGAAGCAGCCGCATAGCACAGGGAGATCAGCTCGGTGCTTTGTGACCACCTAGAGGGGTGGGATAGGGAGGGTGGGAAGGAGGGAGACGCAAGAGGGAGGAGATATGGGAACATATGTATATGTATAACTGATTCACTTTGTTATAAAGCAGACACTAACACACCATTGTAAAGCAATTATACTCCAATAAAGATGTAAAAAAAAAAAAAAGAAAGAATCCTAACCAAGGAAGCAAAATATTTGTACACTGAAAACTATAAAACACTGCTGCAAGAAATTAGAGAAGGCATAAATAAATGGAATGATGTCTCATGTTCATGGATTCACAGACTTAATATTGTCAAGATACCAATACTACCCAAAGCAATCTGCACATTTAATGCAATCCCCATCAAAACTCCGGTGATATTTGCAGAAATAGAAAAATCCATCCTAAAATCAAATGGAATCGTAAGGGAATCCAAATAGTCCAAAAAATCTTGAAAAAGAAAGCTGAAGGACCCATACTTCCTGATTTTAAAACTTACTTGAAATCAACAGTAACCGAAATAGTATGGAACTGGCATAAAGACAGACATATCGACTAGGGGAGTAGAATAAAGGGCTTAGACATAAACGGTCACATATATACGGTCAAATGACTTTTAGCAAGGGTGCCAATACCATTCAATGGGGAAAGGACAGTCCTTTCAACAAATGGGGCTGGGAAAAACTAGATATCCACATGCAAAAGATACCATGTAATAGTGTGTACAGAAATTAACTCAAAATGAATCAACATTAATTACCTAAACAAAAGAGCTAAAATTTTGCAACTATTAGAAGAAAACACAGGGGGAAGGCTTCATGACATTGAATTTGGCAACAATTTTTTTGGTCGTGATACCAAAAGCACAGGCAACAAAAGAAAAAAATAGATAAGCTGAACTCCATCAAAATTTAAAACTTTAGGACACTATCAACAGAATAAAAAAGCAACTCTCATAATGGGAGAACATATTTGCAAATCACATATCTGATATAGGACTAATATCCAGAATATATAAAGAACTCCTAAAACTCAACAAAACCAAACAAACCTAATTCCAAAATGGGCAAAGGACACGAATAGACATTTCTCCAGAAAAGATATACAAATAGTATAAGCGCAAGAAAAAAATGGTCAGCATCACTCATCACTAGGGAAATATAAATCAAAGCCATGAGATATCACTTCACATTCCTTAGGTTGTCTATTATAAAAAATAAACAACAGCTGGAAAAACAGTATGGCAGTTCCTCAAAAATTTAGACACAGAATTACCATAGTTTCCACTTCTGCATATGTACACATAAAAGCATTGAAAGCAGACACTCAAACACATATTTGTATACCAACGTTCAAAGATGCGTTCGCAACAGCCAGAAGGTAGAAATAACCCAGTATCTGTTGGTGGTGGAATGGATAAACAAAATATTGCCCGTACCTACAACGGGATAGTTTTCAACCTTAAAAAGGAATGGAATTTTGATACGTGCTACCATGTGGATCAACTTTGAAGACATTGCGTAAAGTGAAATAAGCCAGACCCCAAGGGACAGATATTGCATGATTCTACCTCATAGGAGGGACCTGGGATAGCCCAATTCATAGAGACAGAAAGTAGATTATAGGTTATGAGGGGCTGGAAGGGAGGGCCATTGGGGAGTTCTTGTTTAAAGGGTACAGAGTTTCAGTTTGGATGACGAAAAAGTTCTGGAGATGGACAGAGGAGATGACTGCACAACAGAGTGGCTGTACTCAAATGCCACGGATCTGCACACTTAAAGACGGTTAAAATGGTAAACTTCATGCTATACATATTTTACCATGATAAAAATTCTAATACGCATACTCAACTTTTGTTTCTGCCCCACGGCCCTTGACAAGGAGGGAAGAGAGACATAACAAGAAACAGAGAATAGGTGTTTGCTTTTAAATGTCACCGGATTTCCAAGAGCAACCAAGTGAATGCCTATATTTTAATCTACAGGACCATCAACTGGTTTTCAGAGGAAACTCTGGAGTGCCGTAAAGCCACAAGTCATCACCCATAGACACCACAAGCATTGTCAACACGACTTTATATTAATGCTTTGGGGGTTTTAAAAAAATTATTTAAAATGAATTTTTCTTGGAGTATTGTTGATGTACAGTGCTGTGTTAGTTTCAGGTGTACAGCAAAGTGAACCAGTTATACATGTACATACATCCACCCTTTTTTTAGATTGTTTCCATACAGGCCATGTCAGAGTGTTGAATAGAGTTCCCTGTGCCATACAGCAGGTTCTTATTATGTTTCTGTTTTAAAATCTTTTAAAAATCCCTAAACAGAGGGGAAAGGCAAGACCAGAACAGGTAAAGAGCATAAAACCTGTCTTTTGAGTATGCCCAGCAGGGATCAAAGGCAATTAGCAAGAGCCCCACGCCCCAGCTCTCCGCAAAGTGGGAACCCGGGCTTCTCTGCAAAGCGAGGCTGCAGCTCCCCTGGCAGAGAGACTTCCCAAGGACGCCTCGAGCACTTTCGCCAGCGTGAACAGATGCAGTGGAGGAACCTTTCAAAGTTACAAAAATATCCCCAAACTGTCACTTGACCTTTAAGAAGGACACGCATTTTAGTCTTGCCACATCGAGTTTATCTAGATGATAACGTGTCCACACGTGGAGCCCGTCGGCCGATTGCTGGGGCTGTGCAGGCATGGCAGCAGGGGGCGCTGGGGCATCGTGTCTTCTGCAGCCTCTCCCCAGCTCCTGGGGCCAGACCCCCGGGATAGCAGATGTCCAGGTGGGCTGGGAAGCTGCCCTTCTGACCCACGTGACACATGTATCCCCTCACGGAGTCCCTACAACTGTACACGTCACCCCCAGGCCCGTGAGGAAGCTGAATAGTAGGGCTTCTCTTCATTTGTAAAAAGGACACCCTGGTTCCCGCCTTAGACACATGAGGAGAATTAAACATCTCAACGCCTAACATGGGGCCTAGCACACAGCAAAGGGTCAACACCTCTGCGGTCACGAGGGCTGAGCGCCGAGGGCTTTGGCTCGGCCGGGCCTGGAGCCCACAGTTTCCAGTTCCTAACTTAATGCTCCTTCTACCAAAACAGCAGTTTTCAGGCTGGGGGTGCCTGGGCCTCGGGCATCTGCGAAGACTCTCCTGGACCATGTGAGCACAGATACCTTTAAGGGGACACGTTCTCAACCCCTGGGCCACCCTCCATATGCTCCCCTAAATCTGCTCCTTGGATGGAGGGGCAGGTCCTGCCTTTCATCCGTCCTTGTCCCAGTTGGCCTGCTCCAGCTTCATATCCATCCTGGATCATATTAAATACGCTCCAGGACCAAACAAAGGCAGTTAGAAATACTGCCGTCTTACGAAGAAAACTAACCTCTCTAATGAATGGGTAATAAGTCCTTTTAGAAGACAGAATGTTTCGACACGATTCTTTTCAACAAAATTGAACGAATGTCATCAACAGACTATTAAAATCATTTTTGCTAAGAGATCAACATGACTTTCGGCTTAGAACTTGAGGGTTCAAAAACGTGAAGAACTCTGCAAGAAGAAAATGCTTTCCACCTTATTTACTTCTTCATCTAAACAAGGGTGACCCAACGGCAACCAAACTTCTGCTAAACCCCACCTCCTTCTAGCAATAAGCAACACTCAGCAATGATACAAAGTACGTATCAACAGCAACAAAATGCTTCATCTATTTCAGTAAGAAATCAAGTTCCGAGAAACGTAGCTTTTATACTCAATGAATTATCCAACTCTGTAACATTTACGTTGTTTTGAGGACTTGTTTACACCTCCTAATTATAATGTTAACCCAATCCTACAGAGACCTTTTTTTATTGAAGTATAGTTGATTTGCATTATTATTAGTTTCAGATGTACAACAGAGTGAGCCACTATAATACACTGGAAATCACGTGCTTTGCAGCGATTTTAAATGATTTTTGAAAGGTAGACATCAATTTGAAAATATCCTAGAGGGCATGTAATTTTACCGAATTCTTTTAGGAGTTATACGAACAGAAAATATCAAAGACCCCTGGGTGAGACCACACTTCTGGTGAGAGACTAACCTGCATGGCACAGACTCTGTGAAGAAAGAACAGGGAGAGGAGAGCGCCATCTGCACCCGTACAGCCCAGAAGGTGCCCAGGGACCTGCGGACGGACAGATGGGGACACATGCACGCACGCACCCCCCCCACTCCAACGGCTACGTCTTCCCCAGGATGGCAGGAAATGGGCTATAAAATGTTTTTATTTATGAAAATTTAAGCAACATTTGAAAAACCAGAAAGCAGCTCGGGGTGAACCTCCCCGTAAGTGCCAGGCGGCTGATGCCCCTCAGTGTTCCAGCCAAGGCTGGAGGGGCCTGGGCACAGGGAAAGCCTGTCCAGTCGATCCTCCCTGCTTCCTCTGTCAATAGGTGCTGGGGAGCCCGATACAGCTAACCTTCCCACCCAGCAGACGACCCTTAAAAAATCAAGCTATTGTTTCTAATCACGTGCCTGAAAAGTGGATTCATTTCATTCCTATTAAGCTGTGCCCTCCTTTGTAACATGCTGCCTCTTTGTTTCGTTCATTCATGCCAGAAAGAACCTATCATGTAAAACACCCTAGGTCCACGCCAGAGGCTGGGGCCCCAACCGTAACTAACACGCACGCCCAGGAGCTGCAGGAAGTTGCGTGTATGCCCTGCTCTGAGACCCAGGCACGCCAACCTGCGACCTTGCACACACTCCCCAGCCAGCCCCACACCTCCTGACCCGCAGGAGGACATCCTTCTACATCCTCCCAGCCTAAAACCTCCTTAAGCTGCTTTCTACTCTCTCCCATCTCACCTCCTCCAGGACCCTTTATCGACAAGCTCTCTTTAACTCCTGTCTCGCTAATCACCGTCCTAACCCAGCGGTGTAATTCAGATCCCCAATTTCCCAGTTCCCCCGGATACAGACTAACTTGGGAAAATCAAGCACTTCTACCCCCTCCTCCCCTCCAGGCCTCCAGAAACTCTGTCCAGATTTCAGGAGCAGAGGACTCAGAGGACCCAAGTAGGACAGCGCAGCTCTGCGGGAGACCCGTCACCTGGGCAGCCACCGCAGGGAAGCAGGGGAAAAGAACGTTTATGGAAGCACCCTAAGTGCCCATCATTGGATGAATGGATAAAGGAGATGTGGCACATATATACAATGGAATATTACTCAGCCATAAAAAGAAACGAAGTTGAGTTATTTGTAGTGAGGTGGTTGGACCTAGAGTGTGTCATACAGAGTGAAGTAAGTCAGAAGGAGAAAGAGAAATACCGTATGCTAACACATATGTATGGAATCTAAGAAAAAAAAAAATGGTCATGAAGAACCTACGGGTAAGACGGGAATGGAGACGCAGACCTACTAGAGAATGGACTGGAGGATATGGGGAGGGGGAAGGGTAAGCTGGGACAAAGTGTGAGAGTGGCATGGACATATATACACTACCAAATGTAAAATAGATAGCTAGTGGGAAGCAGCCACGTAGCACAGGGAGATCAGCTCAGTGCTTTGTGACCACCTAGAGGAGTGGGATAGGGAGGGTGGGAGGGAGGGAGACGCAAGAGGGAGGGGATATGGGAACATATGTATAACTGATTCACTTTGTTATAAAGCAGAAACTAACACACCATTGTAAAGCAATTATACTCCAATAAAGATGTTAAAAAAATGTTTATAAGGCACCTCTGTTCAGTACTGGGGGCCATCGTAGTAGGGCAGGCAACCCTCGCCTATGTCCCACGACCTCTGGGCGGTGAAGCTGGACTTGAACGTGGGGCTGTTTAACCCCCAAGCTCCCACTCAAGCCCCCCACCAGCCTCCAGCCTCACACGTGGAAAGTGGGCACACCCCCCGCGGACTCCACACCCCTCCCCTCGCCCTCAAGGCATCCACAGGGACGCCTGGCTACACACTAATGTTCACGGGTCTCTCTCCCCCTCTCCTTAGCACTGAAAGCTCTCAGAGTCAGAGCAGGGGCCAATTTTTCTTCCAGTTACTACTTAAAGGGCTCAGTGTAACCCTAGCCCCACACACAGACTTCAAGGCTGTGATCTGACTGACAGTCTCTGTGTGGGAGCCCCTTTCCAGGAACAGCCTCCTTCGGGAGGGAACAGAGTCCCTCAGCTCCAAAGCTTCCTACAATCCACTCAGTTTTGAGTGAGCATTTACTAAATGCCAGACACTAGAGACACAGCAGTGAACAGAAGAAAATTCCTACCCTCACGGAATTTATATTCTAGCGGGAGAGACGGTGAACTGCAACACACACGCTGCACTCCGTTACGTAAAGTGACGTTAGCTGCCACAATGAACCACAACTGTCTACATTAACAACTCCTTGGTACAACTAGATGGACAAATATATATATCTACATTTTTTTCTATTAATTTACTACCCACCTAATCCAAGTTCTAATTAAGAACGTAAAGGTCAAAGCTTTGCCTGATGGGGGATCTGAAAAGCAGATGTAAAAAAGTAAAGGCATGTCCCTCACACTGCTGTGTCCACACTTTCCAAATTCATGGACTGTTGGTGAGCATGGCTTTCTCTGCCTGGAGGGCTCTTTCCTCCCTGCCCCATGCCCCAGCCGGCCCTCCTCCTTTAGGTGTCAGCTCACATGTCACTCCCTCCTACAACCCACAGCTCCATCAGGGGCCTCTGCTTTACCCACCCAGGCACCTGTGTTTCTCTCAACAGGCACTGATCTTACTGTGCAGATGTGGTCCAGATGCTCAATCTGAGAGGGTGGGGACGCTCTGCGTTCACAGCGGTGTTCTGCCCTGCAGTAACTAACACAGTCCCGGGCACGTAGTAGGTGCTCAATTAACACCTGTTAAGTGGAGGAGGATATGAATTCATTACGTTCAAATATCTTCTGAACATGGTCATGTTTAATTAAGCCCAAGTAGGCACAAGGAATCTGGCACAGTGATACCCTATTACTGCTAAAATACACTTAGATCAGGGAAAACCCAGTTAATGGCGAACATTCAGCATTTAGCACGTGCAGCTTTCATTAGAGAGATGAAGAGACAATCGACAAATACCTACCATTTGGGCGGCAGGAACGACGGTCTTAGATCCTGCACATAACTCACATACTGTCTAAAGTTCTCTTTCCACTGATGGAGGAGATGGGGGGGGTGGCAAAAACAACTGAGTTTTTAGTTATTTGGGGAAAAAGACCAAATAATCTGACTTTTGGTAAAGAACAGCCATCCTCAAGGTTTTCCTAGGATGCAAAAAGACTCAGCTCAGGATTTACTAATTTTGTTTTTAATCCAGGGAAATTTCTAGTACCAGAAGAATCAGACCATTAACAAACCTCCTACCCACAAGGGAGTCGTCTGGTGAATCTGTGAGTGCGGGCCAGCAGTGGTCAGTATAATGACCACCTCAAAGGTTCCTACAAGCTCATCTTGTGCTCCGGGGGTGGGGGGAGCTGCCCCAGCGCCCATGGGAGGAAGCAACTGGCAGGGGTGTGTCACCCACACCAGCTGCAGCTCAGACTGGCTGAGGTCCTCAGCCCCGCTCCTCTGTCCTGACGGTAAACCACTGGGCCCACCTGGGACAATCCAGCATCACCCCCCATCATCATTCTATCCTGAAAATTATTCTTCCCTTCGATCTGTCTGCCCTGACAGGGTACACGCCCAGCAGATACCGTTGCTGATGTACACATATCAACTGAGGGAAAAAAATTAATGTTTTATCTTCTTGCAGAAATTAATTCTTACCTGTTCCCAGGAATATACAGTTCAAGAGCATATAAGACTACAGGTTACGCACTAACTTGGCAGTTTTCACCTGACTTGAAAAAATAATCTAAAAATCAAACGGTCTCTTAGCAAGACAGGGAGGAGGTAAAATTTTCATAAGATCAAATTACATCAGGAAGAAAAGGTCAAGAGAGAACATTAGAAGTTGACAACAGCCCAGAAGACAGACCCATATCTAAAACTGAATCACTTTACTGTACACCTGAGATGAATACAACATAGTAAATCAACTAGATCGCAATACAAAATAATTAATATAAATGCTTAGAAAAGAAGATAGACCTGAGTTCAAGTATGGCAGAAGCTAGAATGGTATCAGAGGACTCCGGCTGATTGGATGCTTTATTTGTCACAATGACACGTGCCCACCTGACTATACACGTTAGTGGGATGGGTTGCAGGGCGTCAGACGGCAGGCTCCAGAACCGGGGCACTGGGCCCCCCACCCTGTCTTGGAACAGCTCCATGACCTCGTAAGCCGCTTCCTGCTACTTCAGCTCTTCTGTAAACGGGGGACGCTGATTTTAGCGATCCGGGTAACGACTATATTAGATTCAGGCTGCATTTTTAAAAGTCCCTGCACTCACCAAAGAACTGTGTTCATGCCTAAACATTAGCATTAGGATGGTGGAGAATGGGGGCCATACTAGATCCTGCCTCAGGGGCCGATGTGAGGATCAAATGAGCTAATACACGTAAAACCCTAAATATGGTTCGTGGCCCACAGTAAGTGCTCATTTTGCTTGCATCCATGGTAAAGGGTATCTTACACATTCATTTAAAGTTGTCCCCAAAAATGACCCGGTACGAACAATGGATTATCTTAGTTTATTTCTATGAACTGGAAATCTAAACCTACCTACTTAGCAGCCTACCTACCTACCTAGGGATTGGTATGACGATTTTATTTGTTTCAGGAGAGAATTTGATAACTACGTAAAACTTAAATGGCATGCTTCGACAGCACTGCAAATCAAAGATAAATAATGTTATCTTAATTTATGCAGACCACGCAAATATTTCATCAGAGTCCAAGAGGTCGGAATAGATATCTCTGAAGATTATTGAATTCTGTACCAAAAGAACCCCACTACTCAAGTAGCACCTGGAATAGTTAATAAATAAGGCTGTCGACTTCGGTTCTTCTATTCTGTTTTTGTAGCATGCCTTAAAAGCAATTACTATTCCATCACTGTTCACACGAGAAAATTTACAAGCCTGCAATCCAGAGGCAAGTGGGGTAGATGGAAGAAAACGGAGTCGCCCACTAGTTTCCAAGAAGCTTCAGACAAAGTCTAAATGCTTAAAAGACACACATTCATTGTAGCCGACAACAGTCCGGATATGCCTTCATGTCTATTCATGAGACAGAATAATCGGTGAAAAGTAGGTTGGAGGACGAAGAATGGGAAAAAGACAATAGGAAGAGGCAGAAGAGAGAAGGCCTTTTAAACCCAGAGTTATTTCTGGCCCATTAAAATATCAAAATCCAAATGAAAACTGCTGGTGTCCAAGGAGAACCCTGTCCAAAAGGAACCACAGCTCAACTACTATACATCCAGCGGGAGTAAAGAAAATGTACAGATTTAACACGGATAGCCTAAGAAAGCTGCCCGTAGTTTTATAAATCCAGTTTACACAATTCTCACATTTGATCAGACTTATGGCGTGGCTATTAACATGCTTTCAGGTGGGAAGAAAGAAAACACAAGGGGAGCATTTCAGGTAAAATCTCGTTGGATGCTACCCCCTAAGAGAATCTTTGTGGTTTCTCCACTTTGAAAAGACAATCATCGTTCACCAAGTAACTGCGTCAGGGGAAAAAGGAAAGGGAGATCTCCTGTCTCCTTTTAGGAAATACATTCAGAATCTACTATTTTGGGGGAAAGTGCCGAACACTGTAAATCTGAATATCCTTTGGATTAGGGGCTCCAGTGAGCTGCAGGTAAAGGGAGGAACATAGGTATAAATGATCAGAAAAGAGCAGGACAAACTCGCCCTCACCACTCCCAGCCCACAAACCGCTTCACTGCACCCAACACAGCATCCAACAAAGGGCCTCTCGAGTTCACTGCTTGCCAGAAACGTCTTCCAAAGCCGGTCTCATTAACTGAGCCCTTTCCTGAGCCCCTAAGGTGTTTTCAGAGTCAGCTTGTCTTTCAGCCTCACCTCGCTCAATTTAAAGTTTTAAAAGTTTCATTTTCTTGCTCGGAAAGTGCCCTTTTTTTAACCTTTCAACTCAACGGGTTTCCCAAGGTGAAAGTAACTTCACCTGAAAAGCAGCTGCTTTGAACTCAAGAGAGCTTGGAAGGTTTTCTAGCAAAGGACAGAAATCTGATCAATAGCGTTATTGAAAATGTGACCAGCTACAGTCCCATTTGTCTGTGGTTGCCATTTTTATGAAAGCCGCGTACATCCTTTGCGAATCAGCGTTTCCGGAGAGCTATGTCGATGGGGTGTGCAGGAGGCAGGCAGCAGGATTACCCGTGAGCCACGGTGCCAAACCCCATCAAGGCCACAGGAAGAGGCCATGTTGAGTTACTGGCAACGTGGAAAACTCCAGGCACCTCCTTCTCCAACGGACAGCCCAGCTTCTGCGGCTACAATTCACACAGCTTCATTTGCAAATGGATTTGGCTATTAAGCATAGGATTGTTTGATGCAAATATTTCTTTCCTGGTGGCACAGCTCAGTCGAAAGGGGAGCCTGAAAATTAGCTAGCTGGACGGGAGAAGAAAGCTCCATTCCAGTTACCAGGGAGGAATAATTGGACACAGGGTGCCTATTGCACCTTTAATTTAATTTGGAGACCTTTCAGCTTTTACTTTCCTTCATTTGCAGCCAGTGCTTAGTGAGTTCATTTGTACCTGGTTCATTTTCCTCCTTTTATCTTATCTGTGTTAACATCAACCGTGGAAATGAGGGGCACCATGAATAAAAGATGAAGGTTAGCTCAGGACACTCTTTCCTAAGGTACTGTGAATTACTTAAAAATGAATTTGTGTGTGCACCACAGAAAGGGCTTAGATATACGCCTGGCCCTACAGCATCCCTGATCAGCATCTGCCCTCCCACCCAAGGAGCTGTAGTTTTTAGATGTTTTAACTGGTCCTACCTTTTCTCCAAGAAAGCACTGTCTAGACTGCAATCCGCATGGAATCATTATTCCTAGAACTGGTGGAGAGTAGGCCAGCTCATTAATGCACAAGACTAAGGATGCATAAACTCCACTAATCTGACTTTTTAGAGAGTGCAATCCTGCTTGCCATGAAAAGAATGTGCTGTAAAAGAAAGCTGCATGTCTCAACATAGATGCCTGGTGAACAGAGAGATGCCTGCTTTGTCCAAAAACACTGTGTTGGGGGAGGGATGGTGGGTGAGAAGGGGATTAGTCCTAAAATGCCTGTCTGGGAGGAACCTCTAGGAGCTACAGAACTTAAATTCTAAGTGTATCATGCATATTATGCTTTTTAAAAAATCCCTTCTCTTGTTTATTTTGTATATGTGGCACCTCTCCTTAAATAACAGTTGCACGTGCTCTTTAAGTTGATTTTGAATATTTCATTACTTCCAACTGTACAAAATGTTAGTGTCTTGAAAGTTTTGCATTTCTTTCCTATATAGTTTCCTCTCAGCCAAAGCTATTTTTTTCTCCTTACTCTCGCCTCTTTCTTTTATCTTCTCTCTTTTCTCCCCCATGGACCAATAAAAAAAAAACCCTACTGCATTCTTCTCTTGCTGCTTCATATCCACCACCACCAAGCCTTCCTTTCAGTTTGGGAAGCATCAAAGGAAGACTGTGTTCTGAGCCGTTTCTCTGCCCGTCTGTTCTAACTCTGTGCCAATTCAGTCCAATACCTCACACCAACCGGCTAGAAGCTGGAAGAAACTGAAACTCACGGCTCTTCATAGCCCGTCCCCTTAAAAGGTTAATTAATAATAACGTTCAGTATTTTGCTTACATAAGATCACACATTTTCACAGGTAGGGCAACTTCCAAGTTGTAGAAGAAGGAAAAAAGACTTTGGGGTTTACGATAGCTGGTGGGAAGCAGCCACATAGCACAGGGAGATCTGCTAGGTGCTTTGTGACCACCTAGAGGGGGTGGGTGGTGGGTGGGTGGGGATAATGAGGGTGGGAGGGAGGGAGACGCAGGAGGGAAGAGATGTATGTATATGTATAGCTGATTCACTTTGATATAAAGCAGAAACTAACACACTCTGTAAAGCAATTATACTCCAATAAAGATGTTTTTAAAAAAACTAAACCTAAGATCCTACTAGAATATGATAAGCAATAAATAAATATTATTTTAAAAAAAGACTTTGGGGTTTAAAATGATGGTGTACTGAAATGTAAGGGTCTTTGCTTCAGAATACAAACCACGTCTCTTGGGGGCAAGAGTACGCAAACAGGATCACAATAAGAACCCAACTTAAAACATCAGATGATATCTCTAATTTTGGTTATAATAAAGACCATACGATAGATGACAAGCTTATTGATTTCTTCGAGGGGGAGGGAACATGTGAAGAAAGCCCTTCATCGCGAAAGCATGAAAAGAAAGATGGGAGCAATGACTGGTCCTTTTATTCATGAAGCAGGAGAGGATGAACAGAAATGAAGGCAGCGTGCTTCCCTGGCGGCGCAGTGGTTGGGAGTCCGCCTGTCG
Source organism: Phocoena phocoena (assembly GCF_963924675.1). Taxonomy (NCBI): domain Eukaryota; kingdom Metazoa; phylum Chordata; class Mammalia; order Artiodactyla; family Phocoenidae; genus Phocoena; species Phocoena phocoena. The sequence goes on along the minus strand of NC_089230.1, from coordinate 83,049,207 downwards.
ATGCAGGGGACACGGGTTCGTGCCCTGGTCCGGGAAGATCCCACATGCTGCGGAGCGGCTGGGCCCGTGAGCCATGGCCGCTGAGCCTGCGCGCCCGGAGCCTGTGCTCCGCAACGGGAGAGGCCACAACAGTGAGAGGCCCGCGTACCGCAAAAAAAAAAAAAGAAAAGAAAAAAAAAAGAAATGAAGGTAGCAATTGCCCTTAAGAAATGGATTTTTAAAGCCACACAGGCAGAAAAATTAAGCCGGAGAGGTACAGAATAGCTCCGTCCTGAGGTTATGAAAGCCAAACTGAGATATCTGGATGAAAGCATGGGACGTTTGTGATTTCTAGACGTACAGATTGTCCAGTTTACTTGGCGGAAGAGGAGGGATGATGGCGTCTCGGAGGCAGGATGTCAGGAATTTGGGGGAGAGGAAGGCAACAGTCCCACGATATGTCAAAAAGCCCAAGATTTTTTTCCCGCTATATTTGTGGAAGAGGAACAAGAAAAATGAAAAACTACGCAATCCAGCCTCATTTGCAGAACGCTCGCGCATGCGCACACACTCAGGCGGCAATATACCAGCCTCAAGAACTAACACCTGTTCTAACCGGGTGCCTGATGGCTTTGTGCACCTGTAGCCTCCAAGGGAAACTGTGCCATCGCAGCAGCAGCAGCAGGCCGGGCTGCGCCGAGGACCTCATGGCGGGCACCAGGGTGCAATGGCCCGGTGCCAGCGCGTCCAAAGAGGGTCCTAGAGAAGGGTAAGGAAAAGGAAACGGGCAGTCCAGCTGATACCTCGGACTGCAGAAAGAGAACCACAGGGCAGGGCAGTCTCGACTCAGTTACTAGAGGGCTTCCTCCTAAAGGGGGTCATCTTTAGAGTCTGAAAGGGCCTTTGCGGGGTGCGGGAAGAGATGGAAGGAGGACCCCTTAGAAGTCAGGGTTTTCTCTAGTAACCATTTCCGTGCCAGCGGACTGTACGAGAGAAATGTGTCTCTGGGCTGATTTTTAGTTTCCTTCTCCACCGTCCTCCCGATATGGTTCTAGACTCAGAATCACACCTGTGTGCGCAGAAGGGCCTCGGAGACCACCGAGCCCGCCCCCAGTGCGCTGGGTCCCTCCCCGGTCTCTCCTGCAGCCCGGCCCCACGGAGCTCCATCCTCAGGCCGGACAGAGCCCAGCTCCTAGAAATCATCCCCGCGCCTCACACCTGCGGCACCGCCTCGGCCCAATCGTTCGGCCGGTGTGTGTGTGTGTGTCGGGGAGGGGGAGCAGCAAAGCCCCCGCCAGACTCCCTCCCCGAGTCACAGTGGTCCTCCCACCCCCTCCACCCCCGGGGCCAGCGGGGGGCTGCGGAGCTCTGCGCCCAGAGTCCCGAGTGCGCGCTCAGGTAGGTGAGCACTGCCCAGCGCAGCGGCGTCAGGACCGGCACGCGGGGGCCCCTCCCGCCCGCCTGCCCGCCCCGCCCCCCCGGCGGGGCGCGCCGGCCGCTACCTCCTGGAAGAGCTCGAGACTGTAGGTGTTGTCGTCGTCGGCGAAGAAGAGCACGCCGGGCTGCGCGCGCTGGTGCCCGTGCCTCTGGCGCAGCCAGGCCAAGCCGGCGTTGCGCTGCTCGGTGGCGCGCGGCAGCCCGGGCCGCTTGTAGCGCCGCGGCGTGGGCACGTGCAGGTGCGTGCTGGGCAGCCCAGCGCGCGCCAGGAAGCGGCTCACCAGCTCGCTGCGCGCAGCCGCGTCCTCCACCAGGATCCAGTGCAGCTGCGCCACCTGGCGGAACGTGTTAGCCAGGCGTGTCAGCTCGGCCTTCTGCACCGGGCGGCTGTAGGTGGGCGTGATGGCATAGATGGTGGGCAGCGGCGGCTCGGGCGGCTGCGGCGGCGGCGGCCGCGACTCGTTGCGCTGCTCCCGGCCGCGCCCCGGGCCGCCCCGGCGGAGCGGGAGGCGGGCGCCCCCGCGGCCCCCGGCGTAGGGCGAGAAGTAGGGCCGCGGGGTGAGCGGGGGCGCGGGCCTACGCGTGTCCACGTCGAGCATGATGATGACGATCAGCATCCAGGGCAGGAGGATGAAGAAGCGGCTGAAGAGCACTGACTTCATGGTGCGCTCTCCCCTGGCCTCTCGGACGCCCCGGACCGGGGCGAGCCGGGGGACCCCAGCGCGCAGTTTGGACGGCGGCGGCGCCCGCGCTCAGGAAGCCGCGGCCCGCGCGCTCTCCACGGGGTGGGTAGCGGGGCGCTGCGGGGGCGCGGAGCCGGGCCTGGGGGATCCGCGCAGGTGCCGAGGAGCTCGGGCTGCAGGGCGGGCGGCGATGCCCCTACTCCGGGGAGTCGGCGGGAAGCGGGACGCGGTCCAGCCGCGCGCTGCCGGCCCCGGAGTTACGCCGACCGCCGGGAAGGCGGCGATTCCACCGCGCTCTTTCCGAAGAGTGGGACCTGGGAGCCGTCCCGCGGCGCTGCGGGAAAAGGGACTCCAGCCGCGGGCCCCCGATGCGCTGCTGGGGGCACCTTCGAGGGCGGGGGGCAGGCGCCGAGGGCTCTCCTTCGTCACATCCCAGCCCCGGCGGCGAGGACCGAGGGCGACGCCGGGGATGCCGTGCGCCCAGCTCTGCTCGCGCGTCGCAGCGGAAGCCTGCACTCCGATCCCTCGCTCCGCTCTGCTCTTCGGAGAACCGCTCCCGGCTCCGGCAGCAAGATCCCAAAGCCAGGAAAGAAAGAAAAAGCGAGGGGCGGGGGCGCTGCGGACTCCAGCGTCCTCCCAGTGCTCCTGTGGGGAGACAGCAGCGCTGCTACTGGCGGAGAGGGGCTGAGAGGGGGAGGCGGGGAGGGGGCCCGGCCAGCCGGCTCCGGAGGCTGCTGCTGCACCGCCGGCGGGGAGCGAGAGGAGGGTCCCCCCCACCCCGGGCGCCACGGCCTCGGGCAGGGGCTGGATGCTCGCTCGCCCGTCTCCGCGCGCTCTTAGCTGTCTGAAACGCTACGGGGTCTTTGGAGACCAGCCAGGAAAACCCAGGCGCGTGCGGAAAACTCGGGAGACTTCGGGTGGAGAGTGAGAGGAGAGGGGAGACGGGAGAGGGCGAAGGATGCCTTCTCTGGCGTCTGGCCGCGGGGTTCGTGTGCTGGGGGTGGACCGCACAGCGCCGACAAAAAGCGCTTTCACCCAAAGGCAGAGCTCAACAGAAGCCCCGGGAGACGGAGGGGTGCCTACACGGGTGTTTGGCTTGTGAGATAGCCCGGAAGAAAGAATCAATCCGAACGTTTGCTGCCTGACTGCAGTTAGATCATTGCGGGGAAATTCCTAAAACTCCAGCCGAGGACGTGGAACTTATTTTCCTTCCTTAATTTGGAGTCCTATTTCCTCACAGTTGACTGCCGTCAGAATTATTCCGTTCGACCCGCCCAACGATCCTTTCGAGAAGGGCTGGGGAGTGGAATCACCTCGTTTTCTGGATGAGGAAGCTCCGAGGCTGGTGGCGTTGGCCCAGAGGAAACGGGACGCGGATGCCCCGAGTCTAGCCAGTGGCTTCTTCTCTGCGCGGCCTGCACAAGCCTCTCCCGACACAGCCCCGCCGGGGGGGGGGGGCCGGCACCCCCTAGATGTAAGCATGGTGCGCTCGAAACCAAACGGAGCGCACAGCGACGTGTGGGAACCATGACAGTGCCTGGAAGGCACGAGTAAACGTAGGCGCTTGGTTTGGATTTTTTCTATCTAGCGTACCCACTGGCTAAGTCCCTGGCTGTCTGTGATGGACGGGGATGAAAGAAGAGGGACCTCGCTTCGTAGTCACGTCCCGGGGAGGTGCTCGCACGCGGAGCAGCAGGAAAGCCTGTCCCCCCAGACTATGATAAATAATATCTGAGCCCGTCTTCCCGTGGCTGCCTTTCTCAGGCTCGTTCACAAGTAAATCCCTGGGATCGCGCTCCGAGTGTGCGCGCGGGGAGCGCCCTGGGGCGGAGGCCCCTCTGTCCGGCGGTTCTGCCTCTCCTGGTTTTCTCAGGACCGGGAATCTGGTTCTGCCCGGCCCGGGATGCTGTGGTTGCTCCCACCCGTCCTCAGGCCCTGGCGCGTCCGTGAATTTCCCCAACTTCCCGCCCAGAGTCTGAAGCCTGAGAGTGAAATTTATAGATCTAACCCCGCCCGCCACCCTCGCAAGGGCTAACCTTCTCTTCCACTTCCCGGTATCACCTACAGCTCATACTTCACATCGGCGGATCACTGCCTCCAAGACATAGGACACAATGAGTTCATCGGACCCCTTCCCATGTTCGCGGATAGCTTAACGGGCCTGTGAAAATAGCACAACCTCGGGAAAACGCGTCCCGGTCAGGCCCCGGGCTTTCAAGGTCAGCATCCTGGGGGAGGCGGACGGACGAGGGTGGGGGAGGGGATTCAGTGGAGGCTTTTCTCAAATACTGGAAAGCAGCACACACACCTGCCCACCCTGCAAAGATTACTGAAGTCTCTTTCGGCCTGTTGGAATTTTTTTTAATGCAGTTGAAGAGAAATGCCTTGTGTGTTACCTGTAGTGAAGTCGGAGTGGGTACAGAATTGTTCTTAAAAGCGTCACTGACCTTCGTTAGTAGGAGCCTCTTGGTTATTCCCTGTGTACCATAAAACATATATCCTAATTGCCTCTTTTCCAGCAACCGGGACTATTTAGGGGTGAGACACTTAGCAAAATCAATCAAATTTTGGGATTTATTTTGGGATTTTGACTGCTGCCCAGGATCCACAGGCGTCATACGACACAACACTTCACCAGCACACACACATCCAGGAGGTCCGTGCATCTTTTCTGTTATCCTTAGTCAGCGTTCGCACCCAGGTTCATCTCATCCAGTCATCTGCTGGGAGCCTCCTGTTTGTTGGAGTCAGGTGGAACGGGGTTTGATCCCCAGCTGGGCTGCTTGGGCAACTTTAGAAAGTCAATGAGCTTTTCAAAGCCTGTTTCCTCATCTGGAAAATGGACTTGATAAAACATACTCCATCGAAATCTTGTAAGGATTAAATAGGATACGTTAGGTAAAGTGTTTTGCAGAGGAGCTGATGGTATTTAAACACAGGTTAACACTTCCTCAAAGGAACGTCTCACCCCAGGGCATCTGTGTGATCCTCATGACAATGCCTCGAAATAGGACCCGCACCTGTGGAGAAGGTGTTGGGGTGTGTGGTAGAGTCTTCCGGAGGTGGGGTAGGGACCGGAAGAAAGAGGAAATCAACTTTCCCCAAATACAAGGTACCCCTTGTCACACAATAAGGGTGACATGATTCCAAGTGACATTTATTTCAAACAACTGAATATGCCACATTGTTCTACATTCAGTGCCTCAAAAATGTGGACCCATATCTTTCATGATCAAATCTGAGCAAAGATATAAAGCTATAAAAATTATTAAGAATGTCCCTCTGAAGCCCCAAACCAGGGTAAAACATTTTCGAGTGCAAAAATGTATCATGCTTTAAAAATCTCGAGAGAATTATCAGGTGCTAGAATGGAAACAGCTTCTTTACATGGAAGCATGAAGAAAATGCCATTTTTCTGAAGCATAATCACGGGTAGCTGTAGTACATTTCCATATTTGTTTACAACCTTCTTACATGAAACAATTTAAACGTGATCTGTAGCTGACAATGAAGGTTGTTGAAAGTCACTAGAGTAATTAAAATGATTACCTAACTTCAGAGCTTCTGTATATCCTCTTGGTGTTTATTTTCATCTAATCTCTCTAATTATTTGTGTAACAAAGTGAGCATTGCTTCTTCTGTACTAGTGAAGCCTTGGATTGCTGGCATCGGCTACTGTGTTTCAGCATTCAGCTGCTGTTCTCAAATAAACAGAGGTTAAAAAAAAACAACCTCATCTGGGGAGTTAACAAACAACATAATCACTAAACATTGAGTAATATGCAACTGTTACTTCGGCAGCAAAAAGATTGCAGACCGATTAGTGCTCTGTATAAGAACTGATCCCATTTGACATTTGAGCCTGGGGTTCTACTAGTGTGACTAAATCAACCTTCACGTGAGCATTTTGGAACTTCCTTGATATTCTTAGTCAAGTGAGAAGGAGATCAAGAAAAAAAGCTATACACAATTAGGTATTTGTAAATATCTGTATAATATTATGGGAACGCAAATCAGGTTGTAAGAAGAATCAGCTAACTCATGTGGGAATAATAATGTAGTGGGGACGGTATTGATCATCAATACCGACCTGTGTGTGAACATAAATATTTTCTGATAAAATATCAGACACAATTATGTGAAAGAATGACGTCAAGATAAATAATTCGAATAGTCCCAAATTCCAGGGATACATGACAATTTCATTGATCACTGTCAGAAAAATGACATCCAAACCACAAATTAAATGGCTCATTTGGTTAATTTATTTTCATGCATCTGGATCCTTTTCAAATATCAACTTTGGCCTAGAATTGTTCTAAATTTTAATGCTTCCTTAAAATTGTAGACATCTGCAGCTGTTATGTACAAAATGTGACATTAGAAGTAGTCTGTCAGTAAAACTATTTTTGTAGGATGGGTTGGGATCAAGTTTATTCAGCAAAAGTGGTTTTCTCGAAAATTAGAAATTGGCAGTTTATCCTAATAATTTTATTGAAAAATAATTTCGTTTAGTTTGAATAATAGCGGAAGATAAAACATGCCAGCGTTCCTCCTTTTCTCTTTATTAATGAATTAGAATGCACAAAAGAACAATAAAACATGCATAGGGTATATTAGCATCCTTTATATCTTTTCCCCTCACTATCTTAAGTATTGGCATTTACGTTAAAATGGTAATTTGTTAGAAATAGGATTTTTCCGTAAAACTACATAATCTACCTTTCACAGTTGTCATGAGAATCAAAAGAAATAATGCAGGTGAAAATACGTTAAACACTGGAAAGTCGTTTATACATGCAAAATACAATGAAACAAGATTGGCCGTGAGTTGATAATTGTTGAAGCTAGGATATTACACATGGCGGTTCCAATATTATTGGACCTATTTATACATGTTCCAAATTTTCCATAATTAAAGGTTAAACTACATAAGTGATTATGTACTACTGTTTGTTTACCAAGATGGGACTGCTGGACCCAGAAGCTGGGTGGGTAGAGTATCCCATATCTCATGGAATCAGTCTCTTGGTCCAGAGACTAGGTTAGTCAGTTAAACAGTTATGTCCTATTTCGGGAGGCAGTGGTGTAGGTGGAAGCTGTGAGGTGGGGATATCTAAATTAGGCCTTAATATAGTACGAGTACCAGTCATTTAATAAGGGGCATGTCTATGGAAATAAAAGAAAAAGGTTAATGATTAGAACAAACTATAAACTGAATTTTTTAGCCCAGAGGGCAGTCAGTCGAGATTTTTAGAGGTTGGGCTTGAAGCATCTTTAGATGGTAGACTGAGGATAGGTAGTGGCAATCTAATATATATATATATATTTTTATATATATATATAATTTTTGGTAATTTGACTATCTCTGGTGATGGCATCAGGTGATATGTATCATGGTGAAATTTCTGAGGGGCCTACGGCCAGCATGAAGGCTGTCTATACATGATCTGTTGTGATTTCCTTGGTTTCTTCTTTTTTGTATCAAGTTGTCCAACTTCAGCTTGCTGGGATTCAGAAAAAGGGCAGCTTTAGTTTTTAGTGACGTTAGGTCAAGAGGGTGGGAGAAAAATTGGAAATAGTAATTATTGACGAAATGCACAAAATGGCAGGAACGAGATTACGAAGAGGAGAAAAAGCCCAGTCAGTGAACATGGCACGGTTCAAAAGCCACGCGGGCGTGTCACAGCTTTCACTGATACAGAATTTTCCCCAGACAGTCACCCCCACTTTTACCAAAGATAATCGAAGGAAGATGAATTTGTTTGTAAAACAAGTCTACTCTCAAGAAAATTGGCTTGATTATTTACATAAGTACAACAAGAATAGTGATTTATCATATAGGCCCTTTTAAAGTCTGTTTTGCTGTAACTTTTAAGAAGGAGTCTCAGGAGAGTGGCAGAGATGGCGGAGTAGAAAGACCCTGAGCTCACCTCCTCTCAGGAGCACAGCAAAATCACAACTGTCTGTAGAACAACCATCAGTGAAAAAGACTGGATGGAACCTACCAGAAAAGATCTTCTACAACTAAATACAGAAAGAAGGAAACACAACGAGGCAGGTAGGAGGGGGCGGACTCACAATATAATCAAGTCCCATACCCCCAGGTGGGTGACCCACAAACTGGAGAATAATTATACTGCAGAGCTTCTCCCACAGGAGTGAGAATTGTGAGCCTCCCGTCGGGCTCCCCAGCCCAGGGGTCCAGAGACAGAAAGAGGAGCCGCCAGCAGAACTTAGTTTTGGAAGCCCCACTGGCCTGGGGGAAATAGACTTCACTCTTTTTTTTTTTTTTTTTCTGTACGCGGGCCTCTCACTGCTGTGGCCCCTCCCGTTGCCGAGCACAGGCTCCGGACGCGCAGGCTCAGCGGCCATGGCTCACGGGCCCAGCCGCTCCTCGGCATGTGGGATCCTCCCAGACCGGGGCATGAACCCATGTCCCCTGCATCGGCAGGCAGACTCTCAACCACTGCGCCACCAGGGAAGCCCCTAGACTTCACTCTTAAGTGCCACACACATCTCACATGCACCAAGACCCAGGGCAAAAGCAGTAATTCAACAGGAGCCTGGGCCAGATCTACCTGCTAGTCTTGGAGAATCTCCTGGAGAGGCAGGGGGTGGCTGTAGCTCACCCTGGGGACACAGACCCTGGTGGGAGCCATACTGGGGAACATTCCACTGCACGAACACTACTGCTGGCAGCCGTCATCTTGGCTCATTATTGCCAAGGCTTAACCCCACCTAACAGCATGAAAGCTCCAGTGCTGGGATGCCTCAGGCCAAACAACCATCTGGGCAGGGACACAGCCCCACTCTTCAGATGCCTAAATCGTTCCTGAACCCACAGCCCCTAGACTTGGCCCTGCTTCCCAGAGGGCCAGGACCCAGCTCTACCCACCGGTGGGAGACACCAGCTTCTCCCACCAGGAAGCCTGCACAAATCTCTAGACCAGCTTCACGCCAAAGCGGGCAGACACTGACACAAGAAAATTACAGTTCCACAGTCTGCAGAGCCAGCCTTCCCACAGCAGGCCAGACCCTACACTGGGACCAGCTGGGCTCTGGCCTTGCCCCGTAGCAGGTCAATGCATGCTTTGGGACACCCAACACCCCGTACTCAACTGTGTTAGGAACCCCCACACCTCCACCCAAAGATCTGAAATGAGCTCTGGGATCTGTGAGCCCTGCAGTCAGACTCCAGGAACCAGCTCTGCCTGCCAGGAGTCCAGCACTAACCCCAGTATCTGGCTTCACCCACCAGTGGGTGGGCAACAGCTCCAGAGTCTTTGGGACCCTGTCTCTGCCCGCTGGTGAACCCGCACCAGTCCAGGGGCTCCGAGGGTTCTGCAGCCAGCAGGCTCGTGACCAGGAGCCACTAAGCAGCAGCATCTGCACTAAGGCAGGGCCTGGCAACCAACTGGGCTAGGGGCCAACCTAGCCTGCTAGGTCACCCACATAGTCAGCCCGCCACACGGAAGAACCCATTCAGCCCTCTTAGGAGGAACCCCTAGGGCACATAGCTCAGGTGATGAGAGGGGAGTGCACTGCTGGGATGAGTAGGATGTCTCCTACAGAGGGCAACTTCTCCAAGGTTGACAAACGTAATCTAATCTCCCGCATACGTAAACATACAAATAGTTATTTAGACAAAATTAGGTGGCTAAGGAATATGTTCTAGATGAGGAACAAGATGAAACCCCAGAAAAAGAACTAAATGAAGTGAAGATAGGCAACCTACCCAAGAAAGATTTCAGAGTAATGATCATAAAAATGATCAAAAAACTTGGGAGAGAATGGCTGCACAGAGCAAGAAATTAGAAGTTTTAAACAAAGAATTAGAAAATATAAAGAACAACCAAACAGAGATAAAGAATACAATAACTGAAACGAAAACTATACAGAAGGAATCAACAGTAAATTTAATGAGTCAGAATGCACCAGGTTCCTTAAAAAACTAAAAATAGAACTACCATATGACCCAGCAATCCCACTACCCTGAGAAAACCATAATTCAAAAAGAGAAATGTACCACAATATTCATTGCAGCTCTATTTACAATAGCCAGGATATGGAAGCAACCTACCTGTCCACTGACAGATGAATGGATAAAGAAGATGTGGCACATATATGCAATGGAATATTACTCAGCCATAAAAAGGAATGAAATTGAGTTATTTGTAATGAGGTGGATGGACCTAGAGTCTGTCATACAGAGTGAAGTCAGAAAGAGAAAAACAAATACTGTATGCTAACGCACATATATGCAATCTAAAAAAAACGGTACTGATGAACCTAGTGGCAGTTCAGGAATAAAGACTCAGCTGTAGAGAACGGACTTGAGGACACAGTGGGGGAAGGGGAAGCTGGGATGAAGTGAGAGAGTGGCATGGACATATATACACTACCAAATGTAAAATGGATGGCTACTGGGAAGCTGCTACATAGCACAGGGAGATCAGCTCGAAGCTTTGTGACCACCTAGAGGGGTGGGATAGGGAGGGTGGGAGGGAGATGCAAGAGCAAGGAGATATGGAGATATATGTATACATACAGCTGATTCACTTTGTTGTACAGCAGAAACTAACACAACATTGTAAAGCAATTATACTCCTATGTGTGTATATATATATATACACACACATATATATGTATATATACATATATATACATATATATATATATAAACCCAATGGATCAGTGAGCTGGAAGACAGAGTAGTGGAAATCACTGCTGCTGAACAGGAAAGAGAATGAAAAGAAATGGGACACCATCAAGCACACTAATATTCATGTTATAGGGGTCCCAGAAGGAGAAGAGAGAGAGAAAGGGCCTGAGAAAATATTTGAAGGGATAATAGCTGAAAACTTCACTAAACTGGGAATGGAAACAGTCACCCAAGTCCAGGAAGCACAGATAGTTCCACACAGGATTAACCTGCAGAGGAACACAACAAGACACATTGTAATCAAAATGACAAAAATTGAAGATAGACTATTAAAAGCAGCAAGGGAAAAGCAACAAATAACACACAAGGAAACTCCCATGAGGATATCAGCTGACTTTTTAGCAGAAATGCTGCAGGACAGAAGGGAGAGGCATGATATATTTAAAGTGATGAAAGGGAAAAAATTACAGCCAAGAATGCTCTACCTAGCAAGGCTCTCTCCTCAGATTTGATGGAGAAATCAAAAGATTTCCAGACAAGCAAAAGTTCAAACAGTCCAGCACCACCAAACCAGCTCTACAACAAATGTTAAAGGAACTTCTCTAGGAAAAAGAAAGGCCAAAACTAGAGACAAGAAAATTGAAAAATGTAAAAGCTCACCGGTAAAGACAAACATACAGTAAAGGTAAGAAATCATCCACACACAAAGATAGTAGGGAGGTTAAAAGACAAAAGTTGTAAAAGCAACTGTATCCACAATAAGCAGTTAAGGGATACATAAAACAATGATATGTAAAATATAATATCAAAACAGTAATAATGAGGGTAGGAGAGTACAAATGCAGGGTTTTAAAAATGCATTTGAAATGAGGAGATCAGCAACTTAAAACAATCAACTGTATATACAGATTGTGACACAAAAGCCTCGTGGTAACTGCAAACAAAAAATCTATAACAGATATACAGACAAAAAAGAAAAAGGAATCAAAACATAATACTAAAGACAGTCATCAAATCACAAGAGGAGAGAAGAGGTGGGAAGACCTGCAAAAACAAATCCAAAACAATGAATAAAATGGCATTAAGAGCACACCTATTGATAATTACCTTAAACGTAAATGGACTAAATGTTCTAACCAAAAGACACAGACTGGCTGAATGGATACAAAAACAAGACAAGTATACATGCTGTCTACAAGAGGCTCACTTCAGATCTAGAGACACACACAGACTGAAAGTGAGGGGATGGAAAAGGTATTCCATGAAATGGAAATCAAAAGAAAGCTGGAATAGCAATACTCATATCAGACAAAATAGACTTTAAAATAAAGACTGTTAGAAGAGACAAAGCCACTACATAATGATCAAGGGAGCAATCCAAGAAGAAGATATAACAATTGTAAATATATATGCATCCAACACAGGAACACCTCAATAGAAAAGGCAAATGTTAACAGACATAAAAGGAGAAATTGACAGTAACACAATAATAGTGGGGGACTTTAACACACCACTTACCTCACTGGGCAGATCATCCAGACAGAAAATCAATAAGGAAATACAGGCCTTATATGACACATTTGACCAGACGGACTTAATTGACATTTATAGAGTGTTCCGTCCAAGAGCAGAAGAATACATATTCTTTGGAAGTGCACATGGAACATTCTCCAGGATAGATCACATGCTGGGCCACAAAGCAAGCCTCAGTAAATTTAAGAAAATTGAAATCATATCAACTATCTTTTACGATCACAATGCTGTGAGACTAGAAATTAACTATGAGAAAAAGACTGCAAAAAACATAGACACGTGGAGGCTAAACAATATGATACTAAACAACCAATGGTTCACTGAAGAAATCAAAGAGGAAGTAAAAAATACCTAGAGACAAATTAAAATGAAAATACAATGATCCAAAACCTATGGGATGCAAGAAAGCAGTTCTAAGGGAAGTTTACAGTGATACAAGCTACCTCAGGAAACACAAAAAAATCTCAAGTAAACAAACTAACGTTACACCTAAAAGAACTAGAGAAAGAAGGACAAACAAAGCCCAAAGTTAGTAGAAGGAAAGAAATCATAATGATCAGAGCAGAAATAAATGATATAGAGACTAAGAAAATAACAGAAAAGATCAATGAAACTAAAAGCTGATTCTTTGAAAAGTTAAACAAAATTGATAAACCTTTAGAAATGAAAAATGAGAAGTTATAACTGATACTACAGAAATACAAAGGACCATAAGAGACTACTACGAGCAACTATATGCCAATAAAATGAACAAGCTAGAAGAAATGGACAAATTCTTAGAAAGGTACTAGCTCCCAAGATTGAATCAGAAAGAAATAGAAAATAGGAACAGGCCAATCTGTTGGAAAGATTGCAGAAGGAAAGAAATCATAAAGATCAGATCAGAAATAAATGAAAAAGAAATGAAAGAAACAATAGCAAAGATTAATAAAACTAAAAGCTGGTTCTTGGAGAAGATAAACAAAATTGATAAACCATTAGCCAGACTCATCAAGAAAAAAAGGGAGAAGATTCAAATCAATAGAATTAGAAATGAAAAAAGAGAAGTAACAACTGAAACTGCAGAAATACAAAAGATCATGAGAGATTACTACAAGCAACTCTATGCCAATTAAATGGACAACCTGGAAGAAATGCACAAATTCTTAGAAATGCACAACCTGCCAAGACTGAATCAGGAAGAAATAGAAAATATGAACAGACCAATCACAAGCACTGAAATTGAAACTGTGATTAAAAATCTTCCAACAAACAAAAGCCCAGGACCAGATGGCTTCACAGGCGAATTCTATCAAACATTTAGGGAAGAGCTAACTAACACCTATCCTTCTCAAACTCTTCCAAAATATAGCAGAGGGAGGAACACTCCCAAACTCATTCTATGAGGCCACCATCACTCTGATACCAAAACCAGACAAAGATGTCACAAAGAAAGAAAACTACAGGCCAATATCACTGATGAACATAGATGCAAAAATCCTCAACAAAATACTAGCAAACAGAATCCAACAGCACATTAAAAGGATCATACATTATGATCAAGTGGGGTTTATCCCAGGAATGCAAGGATTCTTCAATATATGCAAATCAATCAACGTGATACACCATATTAACAAATTGAAGGAGAAAAACCATATGATCATCTCAATAGATGCAGAGAAAACTTTTGACAAAATTCAACACCCATTTATGATAAAAACGCTCCAGAAAGTAGGCATAGAGGGAACTTACCTCAACATAATAAAGGCCATATATGACAAACCCACAGCCAACATCACCCTCAATGGTGAAAAACTGAAACCATTTCCACTAAGATCAGGAATAAGATAAGGTTGCCCACTCTCACCACTATTATTCAAAGTTTTGGAAGTTTTATCCACAGCAATCGGAGAAGAAAAAGAAATAAAAAGAATCCAAATTGGAAAAGAAGAAGTAAAGCTGTCACTGTTTGCAGATGACATGATACTATACATAGAGAATCCTAAAGATGCTACCGGAAAACTACAAGAGCTCATCAATGAATTTGGTAAAGCAGCAGGATACAAAATTAATGTACAGAAATCTCTTGCATTCCTATACACTAATGATGAAAACTCTGAAAGTAAATTAAGAAAACACTCCCATTTACCATTGCAACAAAAATAAAATAGGAATAAACCTACATAAGGAGACAAAAGACCTGTATGCAGAAAATTATAAGACACTGATGAAAGAAATTAAAGATGATACAAATAGATGGAGATATATATCATGTTCTTGGACTGGAAGAATCAACACTGTGAAAATGACTCTACTACCCAAAGCAATCTACAGATTCAATGCAATCCCTATTAAACTACCAATAGCAGTTTTCACAGAAGTAGAACAAAAAATTTCACAATTTGTATGGAAACACAAAAGACCTCGAATAACCAAAGCAATCTTGAGAACGATAAAAGAGCTGGAGGAATCAGCCTCCCAGACTTCAGACTATACTACAAAGCTACAGTAATCAAGACAGTATGATATTGGCACAAAAACAGAAATATAGATCAATGGAACAGGATAGAAAGCCCAGAGATAAACCCATGCACATATGGTCACCTTATCTTTGATAAAGGAGGCAAGAATATACAGTGGAGAAAAGACAGCTTCTTCAATAAGTGGTGCTGGGAATACTGGACAGCTGCATGTAAAAGAATGAAATAACAACACTCCCTAACATCATACACAAAAATAAACTCAAAATGGTTTAAAGACCTACATATAAGGTCAGACACTATCAAACTCTTAGAGGAAAACATAGGCAGAACAGTCTATGACATATATCACAGCAAGATCCTTTTTGACCCACCTCCTAAAGAAATGGAAATAAAAACAATAATAAATAAATGGGACCTAATGAAACTTAAAAGCTTTTGCACAGCAAAGGAAACCATAAACAAGACAAAAAGACAACTGTCAGAACGGGAGAAAATATTTGCAAATGAAACAACTGACAAAGGATTAATCTCCAAAACGTACAAGCAACTCATGCAGCTCAATATCAATAAAACAAACAACCCAATCTAAAAAAGGGCAGAAGACCTAAATAGACATTTCTCCAAAGAAGATATACAGATTGCCAACAAACACATGAAAGAATGCTCAACATCATTAATCATTAGAGAAATACAAATCAAAACTACAATGAGATATCACCTCACACCAGTCAGAATGGCCATCATCCAAAAACCTAGAAACAATAAATGCTAGAGAGGGTTTGGAGGAAAGGGAACCCTCTTGCACTGTTGGTGGGAATGTAAATTGATACAGCCACTATGGAGAACAGTATGGAGGTTCCTTAAAAAACTACAAATAGAACTACCATATGACCCAGCAATCCCACTAGTGGGCATAAGCCCTGAGAAAACCATAATTCAAAAAGAGTAATGTACCAAAATGTTCATTGCAGCTCTATTTACAATAGCCAGGATATGGAATCCACCTAAGTGTCCATCATTGGATGAATTGATAAAGAAGATGTGGCACATATATACAATGAAATATTCCTCAGCCTTAAAGTGGAATGAAACTGAGTTATTTGTAGTGAGGTGGATGGACCTAGAGACTGTCATAAAGAGTGAAGTAAGTCAGAAAGAGAATAATTAATACGGTATACTAACATATATATATGGAATCTAAAAAAAAGAAAAGAAAAGAAAATGGTCAGAAGAACCTAAGGGCAAGATGGGAATAAAGATGCAGACCTACTAGAGAATGGACTTGAGGATATGGGGAGGGGGAAGGGTAAGCTGGGACAAAGTGAGAGAGTGGCATGGACTCATATACACTACCAAAATAGATAGCTAGTGGGAAGCAGCCACATAGCACAGGGAGATCAGCTCGGTGCTTTGTGACCACCTAGAGGGGTGGGATAGGGAGGGTGGGAGGGAGGGAGATGCAAGAGGGAGGAGATATGGGGGACATATGTATATGTATAACTGATTCACTTTGTTATAAAGCAAAAACTGACACACCACTGTAAAGCAATTATACTCCAATAAAGATGTTAAAAAAAAAAAAGAAACTTATGGTTACCAAAGCGGAAAGAGGGGGGAGGGATAAATTAGGAGGTTGGGATTAATATATAAACAGTACTATATATAAAATATGTAAGCAACGAGGACCTACTGTATAGCACAGGTAACTCTACTCAATATTTTGTAATAATCTTTATATATATATATAAAGAATCTGAAAAGGAATATATATATGTATATATATATTCCTTTTCAGATTCTTTATATATATATACATATATGTATGAAGAATATATTCTATCTGTATATATATATATATATATACATATATATATATATATAGAGAGAGAGAGAGAGAGAGAGAGGAGAGAGAAAACCAAATCACGGTGCTGTACACCTGAAACTAACACATTAGTTTCAACATATATGTATATATATATATATATATATATATATATGTGTGTGTGTATGAAGAATATATTCTATCTGTATATATATATGTATAAAGAATATATTCTATCTATCTATCTATATCTATATATATCTATATATATATATAACCAAATAACGGTGCTGTACACCTGAAACTAACACTTTAGTTTCAACATATATATATATATATATATATATATATATATATATATATATATATATAGCTGAATCACTGTGCTATATGTACCTGAAAGTAACACGATATTGTAAATCAACTATACTTCAATTAAAAATGCAAATAAACAAATAAAATGGCTCCAGCCAGCGCTGGTGTTATCCCGATAGAATGAGATCCCAACGTGGCTGCTGGCAGAATCTCATCCCCCGGGGGAGTTCTACTTGCCTCCTGCCTCTCCAGGGGGCTCTCCAAGATCAGCAAGTAGGTGTGACCCAGGCTCCTGTCAAACTACTGCCTCTGTGCTGGGATTTGGAGTGAGTGAGATTTTGCAAGTGCCCCTTAAGAGCAAAGTCTCTGTTTCCTACAGCCGTCCTGCTCCCCCAAGATAAACCTACCTGTTTTCAAAGCTTGGCTTTCTGCGGCTCATTCCCCACGTCAGGAGTCCCAGGCTTGAGGGGCCTGCTGTGGGACTCAGACCCCTCGCTCTCAGGGAGGACCTCTATGCTTGTGATTTTACCTCCCTCTGTGGGTTGCTGACCCAAAAAACCACATCTCCACTCCTACCCATCTCGTGGCTCCTCTGTATCCTTTCTGCTAGCCTGCAGGTCACTCTCATAGACAGTTGCTCTGTATGTACTTGCAGTTTTGTTGTGCCCATGGGATGAGGTGAGTTCAGGTCTTCCTGCCCCACCATCTTGATCCCCGACCAAGTGGAGCTGAAACTTTGTCATTTTAACTGAGAGAAAATTGATACTAGCTTTTCATCAGTATATTATTGAGCTCATTTAGAAAGCGCTTATAAATAAATCCATTTCATCTTAGTCATCTTTGACCTTGCAACAGAAAAAAGTTTTTTCCCCACAAAGCTTCTGCAACTTCCTATATCCATTTAGGTTTTGTCCTTCTCTTTTCCTTTTCTCATTGTTCATGACTAGAACAACCAGACATTTTATTTTAGGACAAAATTTGTCTCTTTTTCCCGTAACAAAAACATATACTTCATATCTCATATCTTCTTTTTTCTTTTTTTAAATTAAAAATACATCCCACTTTCCTTTCAAACTTTGCATATGGAATTGTTTCCCTTCACCTTTCTGGTTCCTAGTAGTTTCATTTACATATATTGATTGCCTGTCATATACTAGCATTCTGTAGCAAATTAACACATTTTATGAATATACCAATTCATGATTTATAAGTAAATTCTTTTTCATACTGCAATTTTTCCACATGACAAAAAGGAACATGTGTATTAGTAAACTCAAATATCCTTTGTCTCTGTAAAACTTAAGATGTCAAAAATAGATAAACTTATGTTTAGCAGTTAGTGTTTCAATGTTTCATGTTATTTGGAAAGGACCTAGATATTCAATGAATATCCATTATTTAACTTAAGTTAGTATAACTTTAAGGTTTCAAGAAACCAAAAAAGGTTAGGAAACTACTTTTAAGCCGACATTTTTTATAAAACATAATCATTATTGAGAAAATTTATTTATAAATTTTATCCCACTTGCATCCATTTATTTCACTTGTTTTTAACAAGTATGTTTGAATTGATCTTCAGAATTTCATGAGACATTAAACAAAGCTGTCCATCATCTTAAGTTACTTTTCTTGGGAATATCACCTGGAGGTAAGAAAAAGATCACATACACAACATGCATACATAGAAACACAGAGAGACACAAACACACATCTTGATTTCTTTTGTAAACATCTTTATTGGGGTATAATTGCTCTACAATGGTGTGTTAGTTTATGCTGTATAACAAAGCGAATTAGCTATATTTATACATATATCCCCATATCTCCTCCCTCTTGCATCTCCCTCCCTCCCACACTCCCTCTCCCACCCCTCTAGGTGGTCACAAAGCACTGAGCTGATCTCCCTGTGCTGTGAGGCTGCTTCCCACTAGCTATCTATTTTACATTTGGTAGTGTATATAAGTCCATGCCACTCTCTCACATCGCCCCAGCTTACCCTTCCCCCTCCCCGTGCCCTCAAGTCCATTCTCTACATCTGCGTCTTTATTCCTGTCTTGCCCCTAGGTTCATCAGAACCTTTTTTTTTTAGATTCCATATATATGTGTTAGCATACGGTATTTGTTTTTCTCTTTCTGACTTATTTACTCTGTATGACAGACTCTAGATCCATCCACCTCATGACAAATAACTCAATTTCAACAAACACAGGTCTTGTAGTTTTCATTTTAAACCTTAGCGATGAGTTAGGTATAAACAGAGAAACATAAAATTTACTAATTTCTATAAGAGTTGATCCTCATCTTTGCCTTATCATTTTTTCCTTTTCAGTCAGATCTTCCCATTGGTAGCAATAGGATACTTGTTTAGAATGTCAGATCTCTAAAAAATCATTTTAGATATAAAAGTCCAAATCTTGAAAGATATATCTATTTTAATGCGACTCTAAGCCAATAAGCCTTTTTATGGCTTAAAACCGATAAGCCTTTTAATGTCTTAACAGTGGTCCCAAGAGCCATCCCCAAAGAGGATGCACAAGTTGCAGGCCTCCCAAGATCCAGAGCTACTCCCACAGGCAGCGGAAAGAAAGACTGAAGCAAGGCTCCCGGAAAACTCTTAACTGTTGGTAGGATGATAGCCGCCAATGGGGTGCAGCCACATTATGTCCCACCCCATTCTGGGGGCCTCCAATCTGATGACTGGCTGCCTGCAGACACGGGTCCAACCCACCCCCACCCACCTCTGCCCACGTCCCCGCAGGTGGAAAGTCAGCCAAGCTCTCGGTACACAAAACGAGACACAGAGGAAAGCACGGCTGTCCCTGGGAGGGAAAGGATCAATCATCGGTGGGCACCCAAAACAAACTCACAAGAGTTGCAACACAAAGAACCAATTATTATTA
Organism: Phocoena phocoena; assembly: GCF_963924675.1. Lineage (NCBI taxonomy): Eukaryota > Metazoa > Chordata > Mammalia > Artiodactyla > Phocoenidae > Phocoena > Phocoena phocoena. Next base: position 83,029,411 of record NC_089230.1, on the reverse strand, counting down.
TTATTATTTTTAACATATTTATAGGAGTATAATTGCTTTACAATGTTGTGTTAGTTTTCTGCTGTACAACAAAGTGAATCAGCTATACATATACATATATCCCCATATCCCCTCCCTCTTGAGCCTCCCTCCCACACTCCCTCTCCCACCCCTCTAGGTGGTCACAAAGCACGGAGCTGATCTCCCTGTGCTATGCGGCTGCTTCCCACTAGCTATCTATTTTACATTTGGTAGTGTATATAAGTCCATGCCACTCTCTCACTTCATCCCAGCTTATCATTCCCTCTCCCCGTGTCCGCAAGTCCATTCTCTACATCTGTTTCTTTATTGCTGTCCTGTCCCTAAGTTCTTCAGAACCTTTTTTTTTTTTGAGATTCCATATACACATGTTAACATACGGTATTTGTTTTTCTCTTTCTGACTTACTTCACTCTGTATGACAGACTCTAGATCCATCCACCTCACTGCAAATAACTCAGTTTCATTTCTTTTTATGGCTGAGTAATATTCCATTGTATATATGTGCCACATCTTCTTTATCCATTCATCTGTCGATGGACACTTAGGTTGCTTCCATGTCCTGGTTATTGTAAATAGAGCTGCAATGAACATTGTGGTACATGACTCTTTTTGGATTATGGTTTTCTCAGGGTATATGCCCAGGAGTGGGACTGCTGGGTCATATGGTAGTTCTATTTTTAGGTTTTTAAGGAACCTCCATACTGTTCTCCATAGTGGCTGTATCAATTTACATTCCCACCAACAGTGCAGGAGTGTTCCCTTTTCTCCACACCCTCTCCAGCATTTACTGTTTCTAGATTTTTTGATGATGGCCATTCTGACTGGTGTGAGATGATATCTCATTGTAGTTTTGATTTGCATTGCTCTAATGATTAATGATGTTGAGCATTCTTTCATGTGCTTGATGGCAGTCTGTATATCTTCTTTGAAGAAATGTCTATTTAGGTCTTCTGCCCATTTTTGGATTAGGTTGTTTGTTTTTTTGATATTGAGCTGCGTGAGCTGCTTGTATGTTTTGGAGATTAATCCTTTGTCAGTTGCTTCATTTGCAAATATTTTCTCCCATTCTGATGGTTGTCTTTTGGTTTTGTTTATGGTTTCCTTTGCTGTGCAAAAGCTTTTAAGTTTCATGAGGTCCCATTTATTTATTATTGTTTTTATTTCCATTTCTCTAGGAGGTGGGTCAAAAAGGATCTTGCTGTGATTTATGTCATAGACTGTTCTGCCTATGTTTTCCTCTAAGAGTTTGATAGTGTCTGGCCTTACATTTAGGTCTTTAATCCATTTTGAGCTTATTTTTGTGTATGGTGTTAGGGAGTGTTCTAATTTCATTGTTTTGCATGCAGCTGTCCAGTTTTCTCAGCACCATTTATTGAAGCGGCTGTCTTTTCTGCAGTGTATATTCTTGTCTCCTTTATCAAAGATAAGGTGAATGACCATATCTGCGTGGGTTTATCTCTGGGCTTTCTATCCTGTTCCATTGATCTCTCTTTCTGTTTTTGTGCCAGTACCATACTGTCTTGCTTACTGTAGCTTTGTAGTATAGTCTGAAGTCTGGGAGCCTGATTCCTCCAGCTCCGTTTTTCTTTTTCAAGATTGCTTTGGCTATTCGGGGTCTATTGTGTTTCCATACAAATTGTGAAATTTTTTGTTCTACTTCTGTGAAAAACACCATTGGTAGATTGATAGGGAGAACCAGTTTTTTTTTACAAATGTTTTTCTCCTGCGAACTTGAACTTGGAAAGGAAGGGACAAGAAGAAAATTGTACCTTCCTCTTGACCAGTGCTAGAGATTCAGGAGAGCTGATTTTGTTAAGAATTTTTACCTTCTGCTGGCCTTTTTCAGTTCTTCCAGGATCCCCTCCACCGGTTCTGGAGAGGGCAGGAGTGGGCATGCCAGCCTCTTAAGGTCACATCCTTATTGTCCAGAAACTGTGAGGAAGGAAAAACCTAAGGTCTCTGGCTGACTCTGAGAATTAAATAGACATAAGACTGATTAACAGGAGAAAAACAGACCAGCTTACTTAATATATAAGTTGTATGTGACATGGCAGCCCTCATAAGGAAATGATGATCTCAAAGAAGTGGCAAAACCTGTGCTTTTATACTAGGTTGAACAGAGAGGCATTGTGCAAAAGCAACTAAAATATATAGGGAGGCTAAAGGAAGATATGGGTTATTTTAATAAGGTCTGTTTGTACAGAATTTCCCTGACCTCAGCTCTTCATCTCTGGTGATAAGAATGTCTCCTGCCTCCTGGTATAGGGAATACAGCTTTCACATGGGAGCTTTATCTCCTGCTTTCAGGAAGAAAGGGGGAGGAACAGAGGGCCCTTCTTGTACCTGCTGTCTTTCAAGTGCCTTTAACTCGAAATAATCCTTATGCCAAAGTGGTATATTTTGGGGTGACATATCCTGCCACCCTTCAGGCTACTACAACAAAGTAGCAGGAACTGGGTGGCTTAAACAGCATACATTTTTTGGTCACAGTTCTGGAGGCAGGAAAGTCCAAGATCAAGGTGCCAGAAGATTTGGTGTTTGGTGAGAGCCCTCTTCTGGGTTGCTGACCTCTGATTTCTCATTGTATCCTTACAGGGCAGAAAGAGAGTGGGAGAGCTCTCTGGGGCCCCTTTTATAAGGGTACTAATCCCTTATTTTTAGTTGAGGTATGATTGACATATCCATTAAATTAGCTTCCTATATACAACATAATGATTCAATATTTGTATATATTGTGAAGTGATCACGACAATGTTTAGTTGACATTTATCACCAGACAGAGTTACAACTTTTTTCTTGTGATGAGATCTTTCAAGGTTTAAACTAATCTCATTCTTGAGATCTCTACTCTTATGACCTAACTACCTCCCAAAGACCCCATCTCTTAATACCATCACATTGTGAGGTTAGATTTCATCAGATGAATTTCAGGGGGACACAAACATTTAGTACATTGGACAAGGTTAAAGAGGATTTGCAGTATCTTCTTAAATAAGAAAGTATCTCCTGTCTGTCTCAAAGTAAATCTTGTCCTTGTAGGTTAAAAACATGTTATATGAGCATACCGCCCCCAAAATATAAGAATTAAAATTGTCAGTGTTTTAAGTGTAATTTCTTCTAAATATGGTGGCTCTTTGGCTTGAATTAGTTCGTTCTATTTTCATAAGAATTAATTTATGAGCCTGCAGTTGGACAACTGAAATGCCTACATTTATTAGTTTCTGTTTCTTAAGTGCCAAATTAAGTATGATTTGGCTTGCACATGTATTCAGGGCTCTAAGTGAAATATGAAACCTTTAAACAAAATGAACAGGGAGCCTGTGCCCTTATTCCTCTGCCTGTCAGGAGTTTATAGCCTCAGTCTAAGAATTTACCCACCCAGATTTAGTCAGAAAAGAAGCTCATTAAGAGCTCTTGATTCTGAAGCAGAAATAGTGTAAGGGCTGCAAAGTTCAGTCCATTATTTTTCAAGAAAAGTGTTTGGAATTCTATTCAAATAGAATGCAATTAAGCCAGTGCAATCATTATTCACAAACTAGGGTATAATTGCTTAGGATCTCACTTCAACTAAGCAAAGACAAAAGCCCTCAAGTTCCAGATGAAGTCCATGTTCTAATATGATCTCCGAGCAGCTAGGTGTCAGGGCTGTCACAGTCAAGGTGCTGTCACTCTGTAGCACTTGATTATTTAGAAGGTGGCCGTAATAAAGCACAGAGACCTAAGTGTGAGGACGCTATCTGCCAGCTTTCGTGGCTACAGTGCTTAGAAGTTACCGGAGACCCAGGCCAACCTTGTCAAGAGGGTGGCACATGGCACCTGGGATAAAAAGCTGCCTCAGAACAGGAAGACACAAGTCCATATCCTGGATACCCAACCACTATGTTACCTGTCTGATGAATATGACACCAACACGTGCCTCCCGCTACTGCTTCTAAAACTAAGGGATGCTCTGTAGGGACTGTCACAAACCAGGTTCTGTTCAATGCACTAAACATACTTCAACACAACAACCCTGCAAAGTCAGTACAGAGAGTGAGAAACTTTTCAAAGGTCATCCAGCCAGTAAGTATAAGAGACTGAATTTGAATCCATTTCTTTTTTTTTTTTTTTTATTCCACAGCCAACACTCTTTCCTCTATAGCTGTTCTCCACAGTTGTATAAGAGTTGAATGGATAATAGGAAATCTGTAAATGTAAGTTATTTTAGGATTTAAAGTCTCGGTGATTGAGTTGGTAGGTGTCAAACCCTTAGAACAGCAACACAGTAACGATTTAGTGAGCGTGGCTGCTGCTATTATAATAAGGATGATAGTCATAATGGAGGGTGCACTTTTGGCCTCTGAATATGCAGTGTCAGCGACAGTTAGGTAGGACTGATTACACACATTTAAAAAGATGAGTAATCAAGTGGTCATTGTTACACAAAAGCCCACATTGGTGGGAGAAAGAGACCTGGGTTTGAGGTCCGACGGATCAGGGTCCCAGTTTGGGCCTCTCCCATTTTGTCACTCACAACAAGAAGAAGTACCTGGAGGTTTTCGTGAGGATTAGCTTCAACTATGTGTGGGGTTCTGTTGCTATTGGTACAACACTATAAAAATGCTGGTCAATATTTAGAGAAGGTAATCTCTTTGGGGCCTAAGGATTTCCTGATACTCTCTTTTCTCTTTGTTGCTGCCAACAGGAGAAGGGGTGTTTACACACTGTCTGTAACTCACGTAATGTGGCATACAAGCTTGGATTTTAAAAAGGAGTTCTTTTTCTCCTTTTTAACAAGGACATTTGACTGTCAGGGAAAAAGTCTCCAGTAAAATAAATTTAAAAATTCATTTAATGGGGCTTCCCTGGTGGCGCAGTAGTTGAGAGTCTGCCTGCTAATGCAGGGGACACGGGTTCGAGCCCTGGTCTGGGAGGATCCCACATGCCGCGGGGCACCTGGGCCCGTGAGCCACAACTACTGAGCCTGCATGTCTGGAGCCTGTGCTCCGCAACGAGAGAGGCCGTGATAGTGAGAGCCCCGCGCACCGCGATGAAGAGTGGCCCCCGCTTGCCACAACTAGAGAAAGCCCTCGCACAAAAATGAAGACCCAACACAGCCAAAAATAAATAAATAAATACATAAATAAAAGAAGAGTTACCTATTAAAAAAATTCATTTAACATGTTGTTTGCTGATATAATGGAGTTCTTCAAACAGTGCTTGCGCCCGGTAAGTGCTGTGTGTTAGTTAGTGTTATTATTGCTACGTTTAGAGAAACTGACCAGGAGGGATGCTATTGGACTGAATGTTCGTGTCCCCCTCCAAAGTCGTATGTTGAAGCTAATACCTAACGTGATGATATTTGGAGGAGAGGCTTTGGGGAGGTGATCAGACTTGGATGAGGTGATAGGGGTAGAGCCCTTATGATGGGATTAACGCCCTTACCAGGGGATGAAGAGTTAAGAGTTCACTTCAATGCGTGAGGACACAGCGAGAAGCCAACTGTTTGCAACCCCGAAGACGGCTCTCCCCATATCCTGACCATGCTGCACTTGCTCTTAGATGTCTAGCCTCCACGACTGGGAGAAATAAGTGTCTGTGGCTGGTAAGCCGCCCAGTTTACAAAATTTTGTTAAGTGGCTCAAATGGACCAAGACAGGAACGAGCAAGCCCAGCCAGCTCTGCCTGCTCTGGGGGCTCTCGTGACGGTGAAACTTGCACACGTCTGAAGACACACTTTATAAATGGTGACAGCAATGAGTAATCCCATGTTTCTGACACAAGCAATAGGAACAATGTCTCTGTGAAAGTTTAACACTATGGACAGATGCTTGTAAGTTATACAAGAGAAGCAGAAACGGCAGCGAGACAGTTGGGGGTGGAAGAAAGGAGAAAACTGGAGAGAGCCGGGGCCAGCGTTGCGCGTCCAGCAGGGTGGCCACGGGCCAGCACATATGGCCGTCGAGCACCTGAAATGTGGCTCCTTTGAACTGAGACCTGCTGTCAGTGTAAAATGCACACAGGGATTCAAAGTCTTAGTGCAAAAAACAGAATGTAAAGTATCTCATTAATTATAATCTTCATGATGAGTTGAAGTGATAATATTTTGGATGGAGTGGGGTAAGTAAAATGTATTATTAAAATTACTTTTTCCTTTCTACTTTTTTAATCTACTGAAATTTTTAATTAAAAAATTTTAATCTACTAGAAAATTTAAAATACATCCAATCCTAGAGATTATCATACTAAGTGAAGTAAGTCAGACAAAGAAAGACAAATGTCATGTGATATCTCTTAGATGTGGAATCTAAAAAAATGATACAAATGAACTTATTTACAAAACAGAAGTAGACCCACAGACATGGAAAACAAACTTAGGGTTACAAAGGGGAAAGGGGGTGAGAGGATAACTTGGGAATCTGGGATCAATAGATACATACTACTATATATAAAATAGATAAATATCAAGGGCCTACTGTATAGCACAGGGAACTCTACTCAATATTTTGTAACAACCTATATGGGAAAAGAATCTGAAAAAGCATATATATATATATATATATATATATATATATATATATATATACACACACACAAGTGAATCTCTTTGCGGTACACCTAACACAACATTGTAAATCAACTCTACTCATTGAGAGTTGAGTTCACTGAACCCACAACATTGAAACTAACACAACATTGTAAATCAACTCTACTGCAATAAAAAACGAACCAACAGACAAACAAACATCGATGGCTTGCATCGTGTTGCTATTGGGTGCTGCGCTAGAGACAAGGGGAGGTGGAAAGGGCACAGGGACAGACCTGGGGGAGAGGATGGAGTCACAGTCTGGACCCACACGGACCCCTGGGGTCCACACAGAGCCAGGTGTCCAGGTTGTACGGCACTGCTTCCTTCTGTACCCTCAGTGCAGGCACAAAACAGGACTGCCGCCAGCCTGCCTGGAGCTGGATGAAAGGAAATCAGGTCCTCAGCTCTGGCCCGTGGGTCGGAACTTCCAAACAATTCCTAAAATCTGGAATTCAATTCTTATGTTCTCGCGTTAACCTCCCCTCCCCTCTCCACCTCCCTTGCCCAAGGACTCTGTGCACCACGCTATACCCGCCCCAAATCGTTTTGAAAAGGCCCCTCTGTGTCTGGTTTCTTGTCCTTACAACCCAGCACTGTGATGGCAGTCAGTATGCCCTACTATGTGTTTTTGTAGGTGGCCCATAAACATCTGTCGAATGAACAAATATTTGGAAACACTGAAATAATGAACTCAGCCACTATATAGATGCATCCTGTAAGTATTAACAATTAAAGCCTCAAGTCTAAGCACTCACACGAATGACCAAAGTTCCTGGGCTGTTGAAGCTTCACAAAGGTAGAGACCTGTTTACCGAAGGGGACGGGACCTTCCTTGACAGGGGTCCCCCTCCCGCCTCCCCCTTAAAAGGGGCCAGTCTCTGTTGTTAGGCTTAAGGGTGAAGTTTTGTCTGTGTTAAGACAAGGGACCCCGGGACTTCCCTGACAGTCCAGTGGTTAGGGCTCTGTGCTTCCACTGCAGGGGGCATGGGTTCCATCCCTGGTAAGGGAATTAAGATCCCACATGCCGTGTGGCACAGCCAAAAAAATAGACAAAGGACCCCAAGCAGCTTGACTCCCACCTACCTTAGTGATTCCCAAGGGAACAATACACACAAGAACAGCAGAATGAAAGCACTCGAGTATTGATACTTGGGTAACCACTGATACTCCAGAGCTGAGCTCTAATATACAGCCGGGTTGGGAGTTTTGAAAAGGGACCGTCACACCATGCATGTAAACCTGGGGACCTTCAGCATAGGCACAGCTGACGGGCAGGCAGGGAGAAAGGAGACAAGCCGGCTGTATTGCAAGGAAAACCTGGTCCCTTCCCCCACAGCTGCACACCCAAGAGAGAGTAAGGAGAGGGCTTCCCTGCCCAGCCTGGCTGCCGGGCCACCTGGGTTCCCTCTGGGGACAGGCAGTGAATCAGGAGGGAGGGGAGCTCAGAGCCTAAGGGTGCCTCTGTGGTGCAGGGTCCTGCGAGGTTTGGGTCAAAGACCAATCAGATCAGAACCGCTCACCCAGGGTGGGCTGGACCAAAAGCTGTGGCCCAGGCCGGAGCAGGTGTAGACGAAGTTCCCCTTCCAGAACAAGCCAGGAGGCAACATGCAGTTGAAGGGTGTGACCAGCTCCCCCGAGGCGCTCAGAAAAGAGCCTGGATCCAGCCTGGCAGCAGGAGGTGGAGGCCAAGAAGCCAGCTCCCCCCAGCACTTCATGAGGGTCTCAGGCGTGTGTCTCAACTGGGACTAATTGTTTCCTCTCTTTTCTCCTTGTCTTTCCCTCTTCCTCTCTCCCTGCTGCTTTTTACTTGTTTCCTTACAAATATACCTTTCTATACCGCAGAGTTTACCAGGGCTTAGTGGTGCCATTGTTTTAGTGATAGATTTTGATTTCTAACAAAAAGAACCTGTATTGATTAGGTAGTTATTATGTATCAGTCGCTGTGCTAAACACTTTAAACATGTCTTACGTCACTGAATCCTCACAGCAACACTACCCATTTTACAGATAAGGAAACCGAGGCCTTGAGAGGTCATTTAACTGGGGAGTGGTGGAGCGGCTGGGTACAGCCCTGCCTGAATCCTGAACGTGATGTGAAGCTCTAGCTCTGGTGCTTCGTTAAACTTGACTGTATCTCTCCAGATCATGCTTCCTGCATCGTCTTTTTTTTTTTTTTTTTTTCTTTTATTGGGGGGCCATGCTGCGGGGCTAGTTTCCTGACCAGGGATCAAACAAGGGTCCTTGGCAGTGAAAGTGACGAGTCCTAACCACTGGACCGCCAGGGAATTCCCTGCATCCGTCTTTTACTTCCTTTTTAAAATGTTTGCTCCTTTTCTGTTTTCCTTCCTTCTCTTTGCCCTTGATTCCTTGTTTAGTCTCTGTTAAATTTCCCCCCTCTTTTTATTGGCTTATTTAAAATTTTCCCTTCCTCCTACACTTTCCTTCGCTTTTGAAGTAGACTTCAATGGTCAGTGGGCTAAATACAGACGGGGCAACAGAGGTGAAGCCGCATACCATCCCTCTCCCCCAGCTCTGGCAGTGACCCTCCCATTCTCTCCCTGGCAATGGTGCTCAGATTTGAGTGTGCATCAGAACCAGCCAGCTGGAGGGCTTGCTAAAATGCAGGTGGCTTGCCTCCACCTCCAGAGTCCCTGATTCAGCAGGTCTGGGGGGAGCCTGGGAGTGTGCATGTCTAACTAGTTCCTGAGTGATGCTAAGGCTGCTGGTCCAGGGACCACAGATGCAGGAAGCCTTGCTCTGTGGACTTCCAACCACACTTAGAGCAGCTTCCCCAAATGCCTGCAATGAGCCTCAGGAGACCCGCAGGTGTAAATCTCTAGATGCATGGGTTTTGTCCTTAGGGGACTGTGGTGGTTCCTAAAAGTCATCTCGATTGTGTATCTTAGAACCCCTGGTCTCTGGTACCTAAAGTCATTGAGGTTTGGACAAATTGTGTCCATGATGTCATGAGCCAGAATGCAAGGTCACATGGGCAGAGGAGAGGTCACATTTCCAAGCACAGACTCTGGTCTGACCTCGATGACCAACTGATTCCGGACCTGGGCAGATATGGTGGGGGGCCAGCTCAGGGGTTACAACAGTGTTCTTGCCTCTGGGCTTCATTCTCATGGTGGCCTGATTCCACGCTGGTCACTTCCTTCAACAGCAGAGCCATAATAGATGGTCTTGGTATGTGGTTCCCTCATGAGAAATTGGCTTGAGCAAGTGTTAAATCTGAAAAACTAACTCAGTTCCGCCTAAGCTGGGTGGTTTTCTTAACTAATTAGTATCTAGACTGGGTCTCCCCAAACCTTTTCAGAAGACTAGGGTATTCAGGAAAGGCATGTCTAACCCCTGGACCTTGGCACGTCTAGGGAAGGTATTAGGATTCTGGGAGACATGTGAGTCTGGGTTTTTCCAGCCCTGCGGCTTCCTACTGAAGGGTACAGCACCTGAAGACCCTTTCAGATCAGACCAAGTCTCCAACTTGGGCATTTTTCTCTCAGTAGATATGTGGGTCCTATCCCAACACCCTCCCCATGGTGGGCTTTGTCTGATGCCTTCTGTTTGGCCTGGTTGTTTAACCCTCACACCCGGCCTCTGGATTCCCAGCAGCTCTGGCTGAGGAACTACTCTTCAGCTCACACGTGCACTCCTACTTTATTTTCCCTGCGATCCTTGATAATCCTTGTTGTTTGCCCAGGGCCAGTGATACAGTTCAGGAGGCATATAGGATTCCCTGCTGTTGCCACACCAGTTACAAATGTCGGGGGCGTTCAAGGCCACCCTTAGAGCCAATACTTCACAAGAATGACTCACAGAGCTTGCCAAAAAGCTGTTAGACTTACGGTCCTGGTTTATTAGATCTAAAGGACACAGGTTAAAATCAGCCAGAGGAGAAGCCCATGCGGCAGTGTCTGGAAAGTTCCAAATTCAGGGCTTCCAATTATCCTCTCCTGGTGGACAGCATCACTTTCCTGGCATTGATGCAGGACACACACAGGAGAATTGCCAACCAGGGAAGCTCACCCAAGCCTTTGTGTCCAGAATCGTTACAGGGGCTTAATTGTGTAAACCTGGGTGGTCACCCACAAGGCTGACTTCAACCTCTAGCCCCTTGGGAGGTCAAGCTGATACCAGTGACTGAAAGCCCCTCGCCCCTTGCATCACCTTGTGGATGTGACTCAAAGCCCCTGGGTAAACAAATACAATTTCATCAGGCAGGATATTCCAAGGGTTTAGAGATTACCTCCAGGGTCCAAGGGCAAAGGCCAAACATCTCCCTGGACAAGGTTAAATCCTTTACTGACATAGTTACCAAGACCAGTCCGGGTCATGGTGTGACACTCAGCGTGGCAGCGTTTGGAGCGGCAGGTCACATAGTCGGCAACCCATCCCATCCCGTCCCAATTTCCCAAAGATGTCAAACCCACCCCAGTTCCGTCTCTGAACTTAACCATAACATAGAGATACTGCATTTCAGGTAACTTCTCAAGGGATATAACTTCAAGCTTTCCATGAATCAACAGTTCTCCCGAGAGAAAGGATGTTTATGGTGGATGGCCAGATGGATGTGGAGTTCACACATCCCATAAAGGAAGCTGGCCACCTCTGAGGCACTGCCTGGGCAGGGTGGATCTCATCCAGACATGCTTCTATCTCAGTCACATGAGTGCACACATTATAAAATATACACGAGGACAGAGTCTTGCAGGGAGAGACCCTGTTATTAATCTTTAGATCTCTGCAACTAGCCACTGCCAGCTAGTTAAAACAAATAAACACTCTATGTGCCATTTAAAATTGAACTCAACTTCACGTCACTGGAAGTGCTGGTTTGGGAAGATGCATCACAGATTGAGATTCTGACTAATTAGAACACCAGGGAATTCAGTCAGAATCCACAATCCCCCGATTATGCCTTGGTCATCACACAGATGCCAGCTCTCAAAATTCAGTAACTAAGGGATAGTGGTAATTAATGTAGCACTATAGAAGAAATATGGGTCAACTACACTGGTGAGTTGCCTGTGGTTAGGACAAACGCATAAAAATAAGAAGATATACATCCCCAAATATCTATATTTGGGAGAGAACGTGACAAGGGCAAAATATATTAGTGAGGCTTGTTAAAACAAGTAAAAAAAAAAAAAGAGACAAATTTAGAAGACTATAAATTTCTCATATGAGACTCAAAGCCTCATTAACTTAAACTTTTTTAAAAGTAAGGACATGACTAGGGTAAAATTTTCAAACAGCAACGAAAAGTAGGAAATAAAGTCTCCTTGCTATTCCACTTGTATCCGACCCCCCCTGGCCTCCAGCTTCTCCAACCCTCTGTGCTAAGCCCTGCGCCCCTCTGCTACTAGCGTCTTTGAGTCATGTCTGAGTGCACACTTTCCCCATCGTGACCTATCTCTACAGCAGGTCAAGCCACAAGAGAGCTATAGATGTGAACCGCATTGATGCTGCCTTCCTGTAGTTCCTTTTGTAGCACCGCCCTTTACTCTGATGCAATCAGCTTAATAATCAGAGAATTATTATGAGGTGAGACCCAGGAAACCATGCCCAGGTTTGCCGTCCGAATATCACTGAGAACCTCTTTCCTCACCTCCCGATGCTCTCTCAGTGAAGACCCAGAACGGAAATTTGACTCTGGTCTCAGAGCTGGGAATGGTTGAGCTTCTCCAGAGTTGTTTTCCTCTAAAGGACCATGGCAGTGGCTATGGCCACATCATAAATTACCCTCAAACTGAGTGGTGAAAAGTGATCATTTATTATGCTCAGGAAGTCTGTGGGCCAGGAATCCCACCAGGGCAAACAGTAGGGTGTCTTGTCTCTGCTCACCGTGTCTGGGGTCTCAGCTGGGGGTTGGAATCGTCTGTGAGCCCATCCTTCTGATGATGGCTTTGGCCAAGACCTTGACTGGTGCTGTTGGCTGGAACCCTTGTATGTGGCTTCTCCCTGTGGCCTGGGATTCCTGACACGTGGTGGCTGGGTCCCAAGTGTGAGAGCATCCCCGGAGAGAGAAAGCGAGAGAGAGCTGGGAGGGACTGTATCATCTTTAACGGTCTAGTCACGGATGCCATGTAGCATCACTTCTGTTGTCTTCCACGTGCTGGGGCAGTTACAGAGTCATTCTCCGGGCTCAAGGGGAGGGGGATAGAGCTCACCTCTTGACTGGGAACAAGGTTCCAGAGAAGCAGAGGGGATGAGAAACGCTGCTGAGTACGTTTCTGGAAAGTATGATTGGCTACAGGACTCTGACATGTGGTCCACTCTCTATAGTAACTACTTAGAAACCCTAGAGGCAAATCTGTGGCCAGAATCTCATGACTGCATCATACACAGTCCCTCACTTTGGCTTCACACTGCTGTTGATGACAAACTTATCAGTCGATCTAAGAAAGAAATGGAAAATTTTATTTGAGCCAAATTCAGGATTATAACCTGGGAATAGCCTCTCAGAAAGCTCTGAGAACTGTTCCACCCGTTAGAAGTCAAGGCAGTTATACAAGTTTTTTGAGACAGAGGGCTGTAAATTAAATGACATATTATTGACAGTTTACACAATCCAGATCTAAGCATCACTGTGGTCCCTTACAAGATCAAGAAGGAATGTTGGGCTTCCCTGGTGGCGCAGTGGTTGAGAGTCCGCCTGCCGATGCAGGGGACACGAGTTCGTGCCCCGGTCCGGGAAGATCCCACGTGCCACGGAGCGGCTGGGCCCGTGATCCATGGCCGCTGGGCCTGCGCGTCTGGAGCCTGTGCTCCACAGCGGGAGAGGCCACAACAGTGAGAGGCCCGGGTGCCGCAAAAAACAAAAAAACAAGAAGGAATGTTATCTTTTAAGGAGTTGTCTTTTTGATGCTGTTCTTTATGGCTGAGCAGGTATCCCTGCCGATGCGGAGGTTGGTTGATGCTTGATGGAGATACACGATGCACAGTGTGGGGAGAGAGAAGGCCAAAGAGCAGAGAAGGATTTTTTACGTTTAAATATTTCTTGTCTTACCATAAAATATGAATTTTTTTCCACACTGCTTTCCTCTCCTTATTTTACTTTTGCTTCACCCTCCTCAACTTTTATCTTGCAACATTTTATGTATCTTTCTAAGTCACTGCAAATAATTTTGGGGGAAAACTAAGATATAAATGAACTAAAATGGACCTCCAGGAAAAATATTTCTAAGTACCAAATTAATTGGAAAATAAGAGCATGAAATTCAGGAATCAAATCCCAGCAACTGCTCTCTGCTATCTAAGCTTTAACCTTAACTTACATTGACCTAGAAGGGAAGCCCAGGAGAGTAATTTAACTTTGCAAGTCAATTTTTTTGATCCCTACAGCGGAATGGTTTTGATTCAACGCACTGGAAAAGTATGTTAAATAAGTGAATTCATTTCCTAATTGTTCTGCCGTTTGGAAATACGAATCTCAAATGGTTCTGCGATACTTATTTCATCTACTTAAAATGCTGTGTATCGCACCACTTAAAAATAAAATACACTTTTTATCTGAAAAGGTAGGCTCAGAATTTATTAAGTTTCTTGGCATTACTTTTTATAAGAAGATAATACGATTTAATTTTTCAATGAGGCAATTATGTAGTCTTCCTATCTTTTCCACTAAAGATGAGATATTGTATAATTCTCTGGTGGCACAATTAACATTTTATTTGATGCATCTCTATTAGGAATTCCTTATCTATGAAGAGCCATGAGTTTTATTAACTATGTCACCTACCATATCAGTTTTGTTTTAATCAAGTTTCATTCTGCTTCATTTGCTTACGGCACTAATTCTGGGTTGCAAAACCAGTTCACTCCTCTGTATATAAATTGATTATTTCATGACAGGTAGCCACTGTAACTATTAAATGCAAAATTGACCGTAACAGGGACTGCAATTGCCAATTTGGCCACACCTTAATTGGGAAGCTGTGATTTTTCTGTAAGAGGGATTAATTTAACATCTTTCTGATTGTTTCTCATGGACATTCCTCAGTGTATCTAGAAATTTACAGAAGCAGAATGCTGTAAAATAAGCAAGTTACTGTTCTCAAGAACCATGAAAATTTATATGTGAAACACTGAGTCTTTCCTGGCCTTAGCATAAGAATTAGAATTAATTACATAAGGTGTTATTGATCTTTTGGGGTAAGTTGCAAGACAATTGAATACGTCTTTTACAAATAAAATTAAAACAGCAATCACGGGCTTCCCTGGTGGGGCAGTGGTTGAGAGCCTGCCTGCCGATGCAGGGGACACGGGTTCGTGCCCCGGTCCGGGAAGACCCCACATGCAGTGGAGTGGCTGGGCCCATGGGCCATGGCCGCTGAGCCTGCGCGTCCTGAACCTGTGCTCCGCAACGGGAGAGGCCACAGCAGTGAGAGGCCCGCGTACCGCAAAAAAACCCACAAAAAAAACACAGAAAAACAAACCAGCAACCACATGACTGTGTAATGACCACCAGGACACATTAAGTCCCTGTTCTCTCCACGTACTTTTCATTCCCTTTCCTGCCTTGTTGAGGTTGCTTCTGCTGCCTTGAAATGCCCACCTGTTGGAGTCCTAACCCAAGTTCAGTGCCTGGATCCCATATGGACAACTGAAGGGTCTTTTCTGCTTCCTCTGTGTGGCGACCTCTCCTCCTGGCTGCCCTTTGGTGACAGTGTGCGCCAGCCTGTCCTGCCCAGCACTTTCTATGTGTTTGTCATTTCCCCACAGCCTCCTCCCAGCTCCAGGCCTTCAGTGAGCTCTGGGCGGGGAGAGGAAGTGCCATGTTTGTGCATTTTTGTCACCCCTGACCCCAGAGCTCTGGGGCCACGGCTCTGCACCTGGAAGGTGGTCGAAAATGTTGACTGGATTATAAACCGAGGTTTGTGCGCCATGAAGTTGACGGAAAAATGTGTAACACCAAACCTTCATGAGATGATAGCTATTATGGTCACTGAGCAGGATCCTGTGGGGCCTTCCTGGGACAGACCCACCCCCGTGTCCTCCGCCTGCCTCTTGTCTGTAGAAAACTTTAGCCTCCTAGGTCTTTCCTGAGTTCCATAGGGTAAATTTAATCAGAGAAGTGAGAAAATGCAGAAAGGAGGGAAAACAGTCAAGTAAGACAAAATAATAATAGTTTAGCCATTAAACAAATTCAAGGACTTTTAGTTTCTCCTCAAGCACTGTAGATAAATTTCTGAGCCTTGTCCCTGAGATGTTTTGAAGATGCTGAAGCCCCAACCAGGGGGAGAAGTTAACTGCATGCTGCCCACAAGCACGTAGACCCCAGACTGGTTGGAACCAGAAGGTTGATGATGCCGACTCCCAATGACTTCCCCACCAGCCAATCAGAAGAATGTCTATGAGCTGATCACACACCCCACACCCCCCTCCCTCACTCTGTTTTTAATTTTTTTATTTTTATTTTATTTTTTTTGCAGTATGCGGGCCTCTCACTGTTGTGGCCTCTCCCGTTGTGGAGCACAGGCTGCAGATATGCAGGCTCAGCGGCCATGGCTCACGGGCCCAGCCGCTCCATGGTATGTGGGATCTTCCCAGACCGGGCTACGGACCCGTGTCCCCTGCAGCGGCAGGCGTACTCTCAACCACTGCGCCACCAGGGAAGCCCCCCTCACCCTGTTTTTAAAACCCCTTCCTGAAAGCCATTGGGGAGTTCAGGCCGTTTTGAGCACAAGCTACCTGGACTCCTTGCTTGGCATCTGCAGTAAACACTGCACTTTCCTTCACCACGACCCGGTGTCAGCAGATGGGCTCTACTGTGTTTGTGGGCAAGTGGACCCACGTTTGGTTTGGAAACATTATCATCTGTGAGCCCACTCTGTCTGGATGGACGTGTGTGTGTGTGTGTGTGTGTGTGTGTGTGTGTGTGTGTGTGTGGAGGGGGGGTGAGAGATGGCACGTGGAGCCTCTTGACACCCACACTTGTTTGCTCCTTCTAAGTGCTCCTGTTTGGTCAATAGCAGTGGCTTGGAGGAGTGGAGAGACTGCTGTGTGAACAGCACTCTCCCACCTGCCAGGACTTCATCCTCCCCTCCCCTCCCCTCTGTCTCTGGCTTGGTTGACTCCAGGCTTTGCCACTGCCTCCCTGCCTTGCCCCATTTAGGGTCAGAACAGGGCTTCAGACTGTCTGCCAGGATCCACCTGTCTCTCTTCTAGGAAGCGCCTTCTGGTAGCCACACCAGCGCGCTGCCCTGGCCTCCAGAGCCTGACTCTTCTTATCAGGGAGGGAACCTCAGCATTTATGATATTCCAAGTAATATGAATGGGATTCATTAACTTTGGAATGAATGTTCCTATCTCAATAGTCATGGTATTCTAAGGAAAAACTAATGAAGCTGATTGCCGTACATGGGCCTTATTATTATTTTTTACTTTGCACTAGTTAAGTTTCCACTGGTTAGGTTTTTACCCTTGAGGCTCTTTTTAGATTGCATGACAAACAGACAAGATACAATCTTCTCAATGAGAGTATTTCGCAGTGACGGGGGAAGGGTGATGGGTGCCTAGTGAGCAACGTCAGGAGCCGGTGCCTCTCTCCTTTGCTGTCTGATTTGCTAAGACTCGTGTCTTTATGGATGGAAGCAGCCTGAATTCTGGAGACACGAGTCGCTTCTGTAAAACTGCCCCACTCCCACTCCTTACCCGCAGCCCCTCACAGTATGCTTCTGGCATTTTATGATCTACAAAGTTTGTTAGAAAGTTGTTGGCCTGTTTAATTTTCCTGTTGGAATCTCAGAGACTGGTTTTTAACTAATGTTAATGGGTGCTTACTACCTTGAACACGATAGCTCTATTTGGTTTTCTGTGAAATTGAAGTATTCTAGAGCAAAAGCTTGGCTGCTAAAGGCTTAAAGACAAAAGTATAATTTATACTCACAAAGGTGAAGGGCTTTATAGCCCAAATTTTTGTGTCTACCTCACTCCTGGTCCCAGTTTAACTTTCTTGCTTTTATTATATCTATGCCTCGTGTTTTTACACCTATTTTGAATGCATTTTACTTGGTTGTATTACTCGAATTTTATAAGCAATCAGGTCTTTTCTGCTACAAGGTAGGCTACACATAAACAAACTTCAGAAAGCACGCATATAATAGAATTGACATTTGAGAACCGTATGAAAATATTTTCAAGAGGGAATAAACCTATGATAAGACTTTGATCCCTATTTGATAAAGAGGTAATTCTGGTCAAGTGCACCCCATGGTCAAGTCAGAATGAATCAGAAGATGGTTATGGTTCAACTATTGCTAAGAAACTTCTGGAAGTTACCGTGCTGCTCTTTGACCCTAGTCAGCGGAAAGTACTGAACATAATTGATTTTTTCTTAGGTGACCAAGGCTCTCACAATGGCCAGGGGTGTCACTGTGAACACCCATTTGATTTGGGCCATAATCGGAGATGTTTACATTTTAAGAGAGGAGGCTGAATTTGTGTGACCCCAGGGCACGTTGTAAGCTGACCTAAAAAAACCCTTAAATTTCGTCTCTCAGTTTGGTTGTCAGCCATTCATTTCTTTTTCCTCACAGTGACTGATAGCAAACCAAGCCCCCCCTCACCACACCCTCACAAAGAAACACAGATATTTAATTAAAGACTTCCCTGATTAACTGAGATCTTATCGTTCACACCTTTGGGGCTGTTGGCGGTACCACTGGGGATGAGATCACGCCTTCCTAAAGTGGAATGAAAACCCTGGGATGGCTCTCCCATATTCAGTTTGTCTGTGAAAACTCAGTAGAATACTGCTTGGGAATTTTTAAATTAAGCAAATCATGTATTTTTAGTAGAAACAATACATTAAAGTTGTCCAGAAGAGGATTTAAAAAAAAGGACTCTTGTTTGCCAATATACAGGATAATTAGATGCTGGTGAGGACAGTTAGTCTCTGATAAAGAAGGACATCTCAACTCAATCACTGGATGCAGGTAAGAAGTCACCTCTGTCTGGCGGTTGGGTACCTGACCCTCTGAATGATTCCCCACATCCCTACACACTGCAAAGAAAGCGGGACGGGACTGTGAGTTGGGAGGACATTCTGTAGGGTGGAGTGGAAGCTGCCTTGGGATACACTTTGCACTACATTACATGAGACTCGATTTAGCAAGCTTGAATGTTTGGTTCCTCTAGTCGTCTTCAGTACTTCCTAGGGTTCAGAAGGCAGGGAATTAGAAGGAATGAGGGAGAGAGGGAAAAAAAGGCAGGTGATGTGTCTGTTGTGTGAGTGTGAGATCTCGTGGGTGTGGGCACATGAGGGAGACCTGGGGGGTCAGCATCCCGAGGGACGGCAACCACTGTGACAGAGAGAAGGACGGCATCTCCAATTATATAAATACGGTCACTTAAGGAAATTGACGTACATCCTCTATCCGCAGTTGTCTTGTAATTTTTAAGGAGATGGTCAGTTGGTGCAGCCACAGGAGGAGACGGAAGAGAACTCAGGAAAACCAAGGTGATTATATGCTCAGGTCCTAGAGGCAGGAGGCTCACATGGGCAGCCGCGTGCAGATACACCGGGGTGGTCAGGAGACGGATGATGGGGGGTGGGCATTTAGGGAGCCATTTATTGGGGTTTCCTCGGGAAAGGCAAGGCAGGGCAGGAAAAACAGTTTAGGACTGGCTAGGTTGAATAATTTAGGTGGCTTTGGGTTATCGGGGTGTATCTGGTTGCCTGGTACCTGGCCTGGCATTCTGGAGGCAGAGGAATATTGGGATGATGGGCCGGGAGACAGGATGTGGACTCTCCCCAGCCACAGGCATTCTTTAAGATGGCAAAACATTGTGGTACACAGAAAGCTGAGAATAATATAATACAGCACGGAAGGTCATCCCTGAGAACCAAACGCTGTACGTGGAGACCAAAGTCTATAACGTCAAGCAAAGTTTCCCAAAGCAGAGACGTGCATATGTGTTGGGCAGACCTCTTTATTTCTTATTTATTTTTGAATGTCTCATAACTTTTTACTACATCATTCATATTTAAAACGTAAACTTATTTCCTCTTAATTGAGGTTGACAGTCTGGTCATAATCGCTTTCTTTCTCTTTTTAAAAAATTTTTATTGAAGTAACGTTGATTCACAACGTTGTGTTAGTTTCAGGTGTACAGCAAGGTGATTCAGTTATATATATATATTCTTTTTCATATTCTTTTCCCATGTAGGTTATTACAAGATATTGAGTATAGTTCCCTGTGCTATATAGTAGGTCCTTGTTGTTTATCTATTTTATATATAGTAGCATGTATATGTTAATCCCAAGCTCCTAATTTATCCCGCCATTTCCCCTTTGGTAATCATAAGTTTGTTTTCTATGTCTGTTGGTCTATTTCTGTTTTGTAAATAAGTTCATTTGTGTCATATTTTAGATTCCACATATAAGTGATATCATGACATTTGTCTTTCTCTGTCTGACTTACTTCACTTAGTATGACCATCTCTAGATCCATCCATGTTGCTGCAAGTAGCATTATTTCATTCTTTTTAATGGTTGAGTAATATTCCACTGTGTGTGTGTGTGTGTGTGTGTGTGTGTGTGTGTGTACCACATCTTCTTTATCCATTCATCTGTCGATGGACATTTAGGTTGCTTCCACGTTTTGGCTGTTGTAAATTGTACTACTATGAACATTGGGGTGCACGTATCTTTTCGAATTAGAGTTTTCTCTGGATAGGTGGGCAGACTTCTTTCTAGAGTGAGTTTGCCTGTATGTGCTGTGTGTCCCCTTAAGTTTTATCACCTCAGCTATAACCTTTGTTTCCCTAAAATGTTCGTTATCCAAACGTAACAATCCTAATGATAATAAATACATGGGATTTATGTGTTTTCCAAGATAAATGGTACACTTGTTCTAGGGGTACTATTGTTTCCTGCCATTATGGAAAATATAGGTTTACTACACCCAAGGTCAGGTCTCCGAAAAGAATGTTTAATGTTTAAGGAAGAAGAAAATATGCATGAAAGTATGTCTTAACATTCTGTAAATTCTATAGCTAACTACCTCTGAGTATGTCTGTGTTTGCAGCAAATCATTTCCAACCATGCAACATTTTTTTTCCACAGCTTCCCTCCAAAAGGTGTTACAATGTCCACGTCGTGCAGAGACATTAAATCAAGTTAGTAAACACTGAAAAAAAACAAAAAACAAACCAAAAAAATGCTGATTGATGCCAGGCACAATTTAATATTTCAATTAATTAATTTAAATTAATTAAATTAATTAATTTAAACATTTGCCTTGATTTAAAAAATGGATGTCATCTTTCGAGAATGTTTCTTTTCACTCATTTCTAGGTGTGTCATTTGAGAGGCTTTCATGGGGGTGAATGACAGACTTGAGGTGAACTGGTGAAGAGCTTGTGTTTAATCAGAATGCATTCTTTGTTCTGCAAATTCTCCACCTTTGTTAAAGTTCTCTGTTCTACCTGATAAACTGTGTGCCCTACTTCCTTTTATGAAAGAGACTACTCTACCCAATCTGTTTGACATTTTCCTTTTACGTAATGAAACGTTGATAATGGCAAAAAAAAAAAAAAAAAAGTTCTCCTTTTTTCTTCACCCACTGGGGAAAACCTAATAGGATGAATGTATTGTGGCAACTCGGAAGGTAGAGAAGTAGTGAAGTTAGTGGGATCTGCTCAGATTAGGGCATGGTTTTTGACAGCTTGCATTTTTCATGACAGACATCACTTAGATCACTAAGAATTGCTTTGGGTTTTCCTGTTAGCTAATTCAGATGAAAGGATATAAATAACACTGTATAAGCCACATAAGATAAATGGAAACCAAGAAAGTATGGCTGTGAAAAGAAATGACATTGAGCTATATATACACCAAAGTCCCCATAAAATGACATCTCTGAAATATAAGGTATGATTATAAAGGAATTTAATTCATTTCAAAAGTATATAGTATCAGAACCTATACCTCCATCCAAAGAAGACATACAGATGGCCAAAAGGCACATGAAAAGATGCTCAACATCTCTAATTATTAGAGAAATGCAAATCGAAACCACAATGAGGTGTCACCTCACACCGGTCAGCATGGCCATCATCAGAAAGTCTACAAACAGTAAATGCTGGAGAGGGTGTGGAGAAAAGGGAACCCTCTTGCACTGTTGGTGGAAATGTAAATTGATACAGCCACTATGGAGAACAGTATGGAGGGTTCTTAAAAAACTAAAAGTAGAGCTGCCATATGACCCAACAATCCCACTCACAGGCCTATATCTGGAGAAAATAATAATTCGAAAAGATATATGCACCCCAATGTTCATTGCAGCACTATTTACAATATTTATTACATATATTTATACACACACACACACACCATGGAATATTACTCAGCCATAAAACAGAATGAAATAATGCCACTTTTAGCAATATGGATGGACCTAGGGATTACCATACTAAGTGAAGTAAGCCAGATAGAGAAAGACAAATATCATATATCACTTATATGTAGAATCTAAAAAATAATGATACAAATGAACTTATATATATAACAGAAATAAACCCACAGACATAGAAAACAAACTTATGGTTACCAAAGGGGAAAGCGGGGGGAGGGATAAATTAGGAGGTTGGGATTAACATATACACACTACTATATATAAAATAGATAAACAACAAGGACCTGCTGTATAGCACAGGGATCTATACTCAATATTTTGTGATAACCTATATGGGAAAAGAAGCTGAAAAAGAATAGATATGTGTATATATAAATATATATGACTAAAAATACCCTTATACCTCCAAAATGACCTTTGTCACCTTCAGAACTGTGGCAGCGTGGTCCAAAGAACACTGGTTTTCAAGGGCAAAGGAGTGGTAGTTATTCTGGCTTCACCACTCACCACGAAGCCGCCGTATCAGCCTAGGCCTCAGGTTCCTTCGTTATTTTATTTTTATTTTTTGCGGTACGCGGGCCTCTCACTGTTGTGGCCTGTCCCGTTGCGTAGCACAGGCTCCGGACGTGCAGGCTTAGCGGCCATGGCTCACGGGCCCAGCCGCTCCGCGGCACGTGGGATCTTCCCGGACCGGGGCACGAACCCGTGTCCCCTGCATCGGCAGGCGGACCCTCAACCACTGCGCCACCAGGGAAGCCCAGGTTCCTTGGTTATTAGCGGTGGTGATGAGGCCTACCTCTCTGGTTCCGAGGACCCAGTGAACATGCACCAGTGGCCACAAACACTAACTCTCTACTTCTCTTCCATCTAAAAATGGGACGTCTCAAAATACGACAGTGAGAGCAGGAGAGAATCTGTAACTGTCTCCAGAGCCTGTCTCCTATTTATTTAAATTAACCATATATGGACATGTAGCACCTACTGCATACATTTCCCTTTGAACGTCACATTTTACCTTTAAAGATGGGTTTGAATTTTGGATACTTCCAAGAGCCCCGGAAGTCACTTCTTGTGACTATGGTGACAGATCAAGGTGGGGTCAACGTGTTTTGGTAACATCACACGCACACACACAGACATGTGTGAGCCCACACTCCTTTATGTGTACCGTTTGACCTTAACGAGACAGGTGTGTGTGTCTCTCAATTTTTTTCCAAAGGGTCTTCCAAACCTGTTTGTGCTTCGGCAGCACTTCCTCTCTCCCCTACGGTGAGCAGGCCCTGGGGGCCAGGGTTCACCAGCACAAACTGATGGGCGGTGGCTTCTGGCGATGATTCCTCCGTAGGCTGCATGGAGAAAACTGTACCTTCCTGACCTACTTCAGAAGCATGAATGGGCGTCCTGAGAGATAACCAATGAGTTCATAGACAGTGCTCCGACACTGCAGACATTTGTGAACGGCGGATTGGGAAGGACTTTCAGAGTCTAAACTCCCCATTGTAAACAGAAAGTAAGCCCCAGAAAAGCATCAGGAACACCAGGGGCAGATGCCACACCAACGATGGGATCGCAGCCTTCACATTCTCCCTTTTCCAGCTGCGGTGGCCGTGGTCCAGCAACTGTCAGCGAGGGTGAGTCTCCCTGGTTCATACACAGATGCTCTCAAAGATGCTGTCATTAAAGTCACTTACAAAAAAATAAAATAGCCCTTAATTTAAAAAGTGAGGCCATGGTCTTAAAAATAGAATATTGCCATGGTCTTCTTGCTTTCAGGGTCTCCATGCAGTCCTCTTCTTTTGTGTTCTCAATAAATATCCTCCTCTCCTCCAGCTTAATTGAGGTGTAATTGGTATATAAAAGCTGTACATAATTCATGTGTATAATTTCGTGAGTTTGGACATATGTATACCTCATATTACCATCACACAGGTGATAATTAAGGTAATAAAAATAGCCATCACCTCCCCCAATTTTTTTGTCTCCCCCTTTTTTGTGGTAAGAACACAACATGAGATCTACCCTCTTAACATATCTTAAGTGCACGATATCTATTTTTCTCCATGCAATGTTTGCGGTGCTTTTTGATCCATGCTTTCAGCCCGTTTTTGAAATGCTTCCTTATGTTTTCATTATACTTCTACTCCGCTGGAATGCAAGCATTGCTGTTACCATCTCTTGACAGCTCACATTTTCTTACACAGACTTCCTGGATTTGGACTAGTTGGGTGTTCTGCTAAGTTGCATCTTTAAATGCACTCCACACCTTTGTTTTGGCTGCCCTTTCACATGGATTCTTCTGTTTATATCGCATTTCTTTTCTCTGACATGGAAATCAGCGAACACATTTGCATGGACAATGGTAAAGTGTCACAATAATGAAGAAACTTACATAAAGGGAAACTTGATGAATGCAGCAGCATGTGTGTGTGATTAAACCAAAGGCAGACTCAAGGCTGCCTAGCAATCCAACCTGATTAACTGTTTTCCAAATCCTGACATAATACAAAGTAATCGACAATGACAGGGACAAGGGGAAAAGCAGACTCAGAGTTCGGTGTATCAGTGGCAGCTGGTTAACGAAACACATTGCCCAGAGTCTTCCAGAGTTTCCATAGTTCTGGAAATAATTGTTTCTGTGGCCAAACTTATTTTTACAGACAACAAATAGTCTTCAGTATCCAGAGAATGGAAAAACATTACATCTTTAGTAAGAGCCTATCAGCCAATCTCTACCACCCATCAAAATGAAAGGCCAATTTTCTACTATTCTGTACAGTTACCAAAACCATCATCCCAAGCTCAAGATTATCCTGGAAATGTATTAAATCCCTCTCTTGTTCAAGGATAGTGACGTTGAAGTTAATCAAAATGAATCGTAATAGTTGATAAAAGCTGACATTTATTAGGTGCCAATAAATCTAACAGGCGTTCTTTGGCATTTGTTAAAAGTTCTAATCCTCCTAAGTGTATACAATAGGAATTATCATTTCTATTTTACATATGAAGAAACAGGCCCAGGGCTGTTGAACACTTTGCACGTAGTAGTGAGAACTAGAGCAGGCTTGTCAGACCCTAAATCTCATGCTGTTTCCACCCTGCTACGATCCCACTTTATCACTGTTGAACCTCCATAGATTTGCGAGTTAAACAATATTCTTGCAACATTTTTGTAGTTTATTTCCAATGTTATTCCAACACAGTCAGGTAATTAACTTGACAATAGTAAGCCAGTGAATTCCATTATTAAGACAGAGGCAGGAAAAAGAATATGGGATTTAGACTCAAATGACCTGGCCCTGCCATTGGTCAGCCACAAAACACTAGCTAAATCACTAATTCCACTGAACCCCAGTGTTCGTGATTTTTGGAAGCAATGGGTTATCAAAGGGTTTTGCGACAGTTAAATGATTACCACCAAGGAGTTTGTGCAAATTTAAAAACTTGATGCAAACACGGGTTATTAGGATTGAGCAGAAGACTGTTTAGTAAGTCTATTGTCAGAGCAAATCATCAGTAAGATTGGTCATGTCATTTGGGAGGCTAGGCAATGTTTCTAGCTGAGGGGAAATGAAACGGCTAAACGCTCATTATACCCTCTTGTTCTCACTTCCAAGACATGGATGCACTTGTTTTTAACATCTTTAGCAATTTCATGAATGCCACCTGTAAAGTCTCCAGGGACCATTCACTGAGAGAAAGGACATCAGGTAGTGAAATCACGCTGGGGGGCGGGGCAGGGGGGCAAGGTGTTCCCAAATCAGCAGGGAGAGCCGGGGGGAGGGGTAGACTGGAGAGGGGGCCCTGAGAGACGTGTGGAATCGAGGTGGGGCCATCCTGTCAATGCTGCCCACTGACAGGGTGCTGCGGGACAGACCAGCAGGAACAGAAACAGATGTGCTTCTGGAGTCCAGGCACCGGGGCGGGCGGGGTGGGGGCACTCAGCGGGACCCAGCAAAGACACCTAGAGAAGCCAACCAAAGTAAGTGTTTCCAGGTGCCCAGAAACGGACAACGCTTTGGTCAAACAACAGCTTTTTTTTTTTTTTCTTTACAGAAATATATTCACACCCTTATCTGTTTCTAATCACTTTCAAAGACACTATTTTGGAGGACGAAGAAGAGAAACATTAGGTGGTATGATCAAAGTCTTTATGGAGTTGTTCATTTGTGTGAATTCAAAGACGGCTGAAACATAAAGCAAACACGGGGACAGGTTCATTTCAACCATATTCGCCAGCCCCACATTTGCGCTGCCCATCTTTGGACCAAGGCCTTCAGCCACTGGTGAGGTGTGCCAGGCCGATGGCACTGCTGGTCCCTCGCCTCCCCAGGCGGGGACAAACCGGGGAGAGGATGACAAGCCCACAACAGACAGGGTCTCCCACTTAGCACTACAATTTTCCCATCTCTCCTCTCTCTCTCACATGCCCCTTTACCCCCTTGTTCACTGCTCAGGCGCCAGCGAGAAGCTGATCAGAGGCAGAGGGTGGTCCAGGGCTTTTGGGGGCGCCCCTGGCCGGCCCTCAGATCTCCCCTCAGGGGCGTCAATGTGCACGTTGGGCTACCCACATCCCGGCACGTGTGCATGTTTGGCGGCCATCTGGATTGGGACAGGCTTTCCTGACTGTGCTGGAACCGTCTCTTCCCACTGATTCCACGGTCGCAGACGGGGTGCAGAGGGGATTTCTCTCCTGCCCTGGAATCGATGGCCCTGCCGCTGTTCCCATCTGTCAGGGTGACACGCCAGCCCGCTAATGCTGAGTTGTTGATACTCCTTCCCAAAGCGAGTTCACCAAACAGTTCAAAATCGGTGAGAAGGGGGTGGTCAATTGCAAATGAGGTTAACCCCATTCTGTCCAGTGGACAGGAAGCTGGTAGCTGCGTCCCAGCCAAGTCTGCTTGATTATGTTACTGCAGAGAGGGGGCCTCAGGGCTGCAAAGGGAAAGCATGCGAAAGAGCGACACAGTTTGCCTTTTTACGGAAGAGGACTCAGATTGCTCTCCAAATAAGCCGCATTTACCAGCTAACCTTCCCTAGTTCCCCAGCAAAATGTGGGTACCAATAACCAGAGGGGAAGTTCTTTCCTAGTCCAAAGAAATGCCAAGATTTCCTTGAATAACCGGGATTCTAACATGAATTTGATCTTCAGTCCTCAGGGGAAGGTGGTGACTGGAAACACAGAGGCTCACCTCTGACTAAGCTCCTACCAATTTTCTCCTGGATGTTAGGATACTAACTGCAGCTGATGAGTGTAAGGTCTGACAACCCGTTGGTTTTACTGAGCAGTATCTCAGGAGATCACAGACTTTCTCTTCCATATTCGGTGTCATAAATTGTACACTTTAGGGAGCGCATTTATTGTTATGCACTGCGTAAACAGCTGCTTTATTTTATACACAGAGGTGCCAGGAGGTACGTTCTGAAGACACGGGAAGCCCAGGCTGCCGGTGTAATAAATGAATGGGCATGTTGTATACTTCCATTCATTTGGATGGACCTTTTATTTAAGGGCCTGCCAAGACACATGCAAGGCCAGAATGTTGAAAGGATTGACTTTCATAAATTTTAAGCCTTCCACATCGTTTCACCTGACCGTATTTTTCACTCTTCCAGCTCGGTGAACTGTTACAAACACGGGTCTGCGGCGCCATCTAGTGGACAGGAAGTGGGGGGGCAGTGCACACATACCTGGCTCTAAAATTTGGAAGCGGGATTCCGGGTGTGGTCCGACCCTCCTGATCCTTGTGGAGGGTCTCGGTCATCCTCCGGATGAAACCTGAGTAGGATGGCAGGGACCCCTGCTGCAGGTTGGCTCCATGGAAGGGAGGGGAGGTGGGGCAGTGCACTGATCTGTGCGTTTTGATCAGTGGAGAAATCAGTTACTAATCAACAAAGAACTATTGATTTCCCAGCCAGGAAGCAGTGTATCTGCTGTTACTATTAACAGCCAGCGTGCTGGGAAGTTGCCCACTAGCATCTATGCCCCTGGCTTCGGTCAGCAGATCATTAAAGATGGGGGATCCTGAATCTCCAGAGTGATGGCTGGAAGAGGCTGAGGAATTCTAAACAAAACACAAAACGAATTTGCATTTTGTAGTTCAAAAGGGGTCCGGTCATTTATTCTCTTTACATAAAAGGAATGTGAAAACTGCATTATTTATGACATGTGGGTTCTCTTCCTTAACTAAAAATGGAATTCTTAGGACCAAGGGGAAAAACAATCAGTAATCAACAGATATTTACCAACTGCCTACCCAAGTCCAGATGCTCCTCTAGGGAACAGACGTTCCAATCCCTGCCCTTTCTTATCTATTACTATTTAATACTCTGGGTCAGGTGATACAGACACCATGGTACCACCACAGTTTTCAGTGTTTTTCTCATTTCGTATAAACACACTTCAGAGTTATATTAAAATAGCATTATGGTGTGAGGTATGTGTCTCAACAGAGGAACAAAACCCAAACACGTTCAGTTTAGCTGTCTCGTTTTTCTCCTATGTCAGTCTTTCATGAGATTATCCTTACTGAGGACGCGAAATATTCCAGACTTCAGTAGGGTTTCCTCGTGGTGATTGTCCTTTAAAACCAGCCTGGGCCAAGTTCAGATGAATGACTATCAGGTCCTCAGGCCGTTGGACAAAGGCCAGGTTCCTAAAAGCTTGCTCCCTGGATCCATCACCAAGGAAAAGGAGTTGGTGCTGGGGCTGCCTGGCTGGCTCGATAAGACGGATTTCACAGTCTGTCCTCTGGGGACAAGGGCTGTTGCCCAACCAACCTCTCCAGAGTTGACACCTATGGAGAACCTGGCAATTGAGGGAAGGCTGAACAGTGGCAGGAGAAAAATTATAGTGGTCTTTTGAAAACTGATGTTATGGAAAGGACCGTAAAAAGCCAGGAATATGACTTATTTCTTATTTGATTTGCAGAAGTGGTTGATAGACTTGTGTGTTTCAGACGCTGAGGAAATAAGGTTGAGCTTCCCTGCATGCGAGGCCCTCCTTGCCGAGCAGTGAGCAGAAAGAACCAATAATTATAACGCAGCGTGAGGTGAGCCAGTGGCACGAACGCAGTGCTTTAGACAGATTCTCAAACTTGGACATG
This sequence comes from Phocoena phocoena, assembly GCF_963924675.1. Classification (NCBI taxonomy): domain Eukaryota; kingdom Metazoa; phylum Chordata; class Mammalia; order Artiodactyla; family Phocoenidae; genus Phocoena; species Phocoena phocoena. Next base: position 83,000,353 of record NC_089230.1, on the reverse strand, counting down.
TATCTGTATCACCTTGTTAAGCTACAGATCATTTTGCCCCATGGCCAGAGGTGCTGCTTCAGAAGGTCTGTGGTGGATTCGGAGAATTTGCATTTCTAACAAGTTTCCCAAGTTGCTTCTAACAAGACAAGTTGCTGTCTCTCTGGGGACGACTGTTTAAGAGGTGGAGAAGCAGGGAAAGCTTCAGGCTGTGACATCTCCGCTGGGACGTGCAATCAATGTTGGGAGTTTGGCCAGTGGAGAGCGGTCTGAACATCTGAGGCAGAGATGGTACGAGAAGGCACATCTGGGGGTGGTCAACACTTCGGGGTCACTAGGGCACTGAGCATATGGGGGGTGGGGAAGAAGGAGGCCCAAACTGCAGGCTGGGCAGCTCTGAAGGCCCTTGGGTGCTGGGTGCAGAGTCTGGACACTGTCCTATGAGCAGCGTGGAACCACCAGAGGGTTTTCAGGAAAGTGGCGTTATCAGATTTGTTTCCTACAAAGGAAATTGTTGCCATTTGAAGAGAAAACTGAGGCAGGAAAAGCAACTAGGAAGTTGCTTCAGTGGTCCAGGGGATGGACAGTAAGGGCCTTCACTAAGGCCATGGCGGTCGGGATGCAAAGGCGGGAGCAGATGAGAAAGATCTGGGGGGCAGAATCCATTGTAACTGGGAACAGCTGAGACAGTGCTGCATGTAAAAGGTGAAGAGGGAGGAGCTGGGAATGGTGTGTAAGGCAGTTCTAGGGACCCTGCCCGGAAAGGCTTGGTGTGAGTTGAGATGCTGTAAGATAAAGAGCAAGTTTTGAAGGAAGCATTGCCAGGAGAAAAGAAAGAAAGAAAAGAAAAATGAATGAGAGTAACACAGTACCTGTGTTCAACTGAATGAAACTAATGGCCTGGTGGCGGGATTGACATTTATACACCTGCTTTAAATATTAAGCCATAAGCATAACCCTCCTAGACTTCAGACTATACTACAAAACTACAGTGATCAAAACAGCATGATACTGGCACAAAAGCAGACATATGGATCAATGGAATGGAATAAAGGGCCCAGAAATAAATCACACACCTATGGTAAATTAATCTTTGATAAAGTAAGCAAGAATATACAATGGAGAAATGACAGTCTCTTCATCAAGTGTGTTGGGAAAGCTGGACATCCCCATGTAAATCAATGAAGTTAGAAAACACTCTCACACCATACACAAAAATAAACTCAAAATGGCTTAAAGACTTACATATAAGACTAGACACCATAAAATTCCTAAAAGAGAACATAGGCAAAACATTCTCTGACATGAATTGTACCAATGTTTTCTTAGATCAGTCTTCCAAGGAAATAGAAATAAAGGCAAAAATAAACAAATGGGACATAATCAGACTTACAAGCTTTTGTACAGCAAAGGAAATCATAAATAAAACAAAAAGACAACCTATGGACTAGGAGAAAACATTTGCTAATGATGCGACAAACGAGGGCTCAATTTCCAAAATATAAAAACAGCTCCTACAACTCAACAACAACAAAAAACCCAATCAAAAAATGGGCAGAAGACCTAAATAGACATTTCTCCAAAGAAGACATATAGATGACCAAAAAGCACATGAAAAGATGCTCAACATCACTAATTATTAGAGAACTGCAAATCAAAACTACAATGAGTTATCACCTCACACCAGTCAGAATGGCCATCATCAAAAAGTCTACAAACAATAAATGTTAGAGAGGGTGTGGAGAATAGGGAACCCTCTTGCACTGTTGGTGGAAATGTGAATTGGTGCAGCCACTATGGAGAACAGTATGGAGGTTCCTTAAAAAAACTGAAAATAGAGCTACCATATGATTCAGCAATCCCACTCTTGGGCATGTATCTGGACAAAACTCTAATTCAAAAATATACATGCACCCCAATGTTCATTGCAGCACTATTCACAATAGCCAAGACATGGAACCAACCTAAATGTCCATCAACAGATGAATGGATAAAGGAGATGTGGTACATATATACAATGGAATATTACTCAGCCATAAAAAGGAATGAAATAATGCCATTTGCAGCAACATGGATGGACCTAGGGATTATCACACTAAGTGATGTAAGTCAGACAGAGGAAGACAAATATCATATGATATCGCTTATATGTGGAACCTAAAATACTACACAAATGAACATATCCATAAACCAAAAACAGACTCACAGCCATAGGGAACAGACTTGTGGTTGCCAAGGGGGAGGGAGGGTGGATGAGAGTTGGGTTGGGAGTTTGGGAATTAGCAGAGGCAAACTATTATATATAGAATGGGTAAACAACAAGGGCCGACTGTATGGCACAGGGAACTATATTCAATATCCTGTGATAAACCATAATGGAAAAGAACATGAAAAAATATATTTATGTGTATAACAATCACTTTGCTGTACAGCAGAAATCAACAGAATATTGTAAATCAACCATACTTTGATAAAAAAGAAAAAAATATTAAGCCAAAAGATGGACTCCCATTTCCCTTTTCCCTTTTATCTCAACAGAGCCGATGGAGATCAGAAGTTCACGTAATCAGGGCTTCTTTAAAGAAATTATTCAATCGAGTAATCACATACACACTACTTACAATGGGCTTAAAATATGATGGGGGAGATAAGACGAGGGCTCTTGAAATGATAACAAAAGTAGATTTTAAGTACATATCAAATGAGTAATTTAGATAAAGGTGAGCTTTCTAGTTGAAATATTCACAGAAACTGCAAAATCTTCTCGCCCTGCTCCTTTATTACCTGGCTCTTTTCTGTGACACTCACCAATCAGCTATTTTAGCCCCATTATTCCTGCCCTTTGGCTAGCACATCTGAGTAGAAAATATCATTGGGAAGTAACCGAGCTGTGTTCAGAGGCCCAGGAAATTCTAAGCGGCTGGAAACTGGAGGTCAGGTTGATGAGAGCAGAGCTTCTCAGCTCTAAGTGCACAGGAGTCACCTGGGGTCTTGTTAAAATGCGTATTCTGAGTCTTTGTGGGGCCTGAGAATTCCTAACAAGCCCTCCAGTGATGCTTCAATGCTGCTGGTCTGTGGACCACGCTGCCAGCAAGGTGCTAGGGCACTGTTGGAGCGGTGGAAACCATTGGCTTTAGAGTTAGATGGACTCGAGATGGGCCATTGGGCCTGTCAGTTAGTAGGTGGTTGGCCTTGGGTAAGTTATTCAACCTCAATTGAAGTTTCTCCTTCTGTAACGGTAACATCTTACTTTGGGGGTTGCCATTATCCATGTGCTTTCTGGCATCCTTGGTGTTTTTGAGGATGGCTTTTATGTACAGGTAAGAGTTTTCAGGGACCATTTTGGTATTACAAATTAACATTCAATTTAATTAAAATTGTGAATTCAAAAGTTTAAGAGATTGGACTCAGGAGAGGCAAAGGCTGTGTTTGAGTCTCAGCTATACCACTTAATGACTACAGCCTTGGACTAGTGACAGCCTCATAGACACAGTCATTTATCTCCACCACAACCCTGTATAGATGCCCTTATTAACCCCAGCTGGGTCTCAGTTTCCACATCTCTAAATTGGGAATACTAGTGGGGGGGGCAGTTGTGGGTTCCTGTGTGAAAAGCACTCAGAAAAGGCCTAGCACATGAGAAAGCTTGTATCAGCACTGTTCCTTAAGCCTTTGAGTTCAACTCATATGTCTTAGCTTTCTGTTTATAAGTCTAGCAGATTTTAACAATCATTTGTAAAGTAGCTGAAGGTGGTTCTGCCCACCAGTTAGGATGTGTGCGGGAGTTTTCCCCACACCACCGAGCAATGCTCTCACCTTAGAGGGTGTCCTACGATTCAACTCAGTTCTGATACCATCCACCCGGAGACAGGATCCGATCCCGCAGGTTAAGGGCTCAGTTTCACAAGACTGCTCCCCCTTTCCACCCCCTTCAGATACCAGTCGTAAGCCCGGGTTATCCCCTGTGCTTCTGACCCATGACTAATAGAGCAGAGGTTCCAATGACCCCCTCCTTGGGTTCGATTAATTTGCTGGAGAGGCTCACTGAGCTAAGAGAAACATTTTACTTACTAAGTCACCAGTGTATTATAAAAGGGTACAACTCAAGAACAGCCAGATGGAGGAGATGTACAGGACAAGGTATGGCTTTCCATGCCCTCTCCAGGTGAGCCACTCTCCCAGAACCCTTCACATGCTCACCAACCTGATATCTTTCCAAACTCCATCCTTTTGGGGTTTTATGGAGGCTTCGTTACACAGGCAGCATTCATTAAATCATTGGCCATTGCTAATTGAACTCAAGTACCCCTTTCCCAGGAGGTCGAGGGTGGGACTGAAAGTTTCAACCCTCTAATCACACAGTTGGTTCCTCTGGTGACCAGCCCCATCCTTAGGAGACCTGGGGACATTCCAAAAGTCACCTCATGAGCATAAAAAAAATGATACCTTTATAGCACTCTTCACTTAGGAAATTCCAAGGCTTTTAGGAGGTCTGTGCCGGAAATGGGGACAAGGTCAAATATATATTTCTTATTATAAACCACAATATCACAATTTAATTTACCTTATATGCTCTCAATTGCATTTCTAGAACCAGGGTTCCTTATTTTTTTTAAGGAATTCATTTGTCTGTAAAACAAACCATATCAAGTACCTAAATAAATCTTATAAATCTAAAACATTAAACTTATAAATATGGAGAATCTTAAGCAGTGGTGTAGCAATCGGGCTGATAAATGTGGTCTGCTCTGGGTGCAGACAATAAAGAGGTGCATTATCTGTAGGGAATTTAAAAACAATAATAAAACCAGTAAAATGTTTATTAGTCTGCTTTTTATTATAACTATGTACTGACAGGCTAACAATGACTGTGATAAAACACGCCTCTGTGCTGGGCTGGACCACACCTATTGTCTGTGCCCCTTTGTATATCCATCCTGAATTTAATTTCTCCCTAATGTTCCCAAACTACTTAAAATCTTAGCCAAAATCTCTTTTACTTTTCAATTAAAAATAACAAATCTGGTTGTCCCTAGACTTATCTATTGATTATTCTGTCATTAAATATTATAAATAATTAAAATACCAAATGTTCACTAGATTTCCCTAAACACAGTTCAAAATATTAATACTAAATGTTTGATTTATATCACTATTTATACATTTAACTATAAAATTTTCCCAGGGTTTTATAATGTTGACCCAGTGAAACACTTGTCATAGAAACAGAACAGCATACTGAGCTAAGATTATAAAATTTTGGTGCAGACTGTCTGGCTTTGAAGCCTGGCCCTGCCACTTGCTAGCTGTGTGACCCAGGGTGGGTTATATAACCTCTCTGTTCCTTCATTTATCAAATGCAATACTGATAGCTTCCTCATAAGGTGACTAAATTATTATGCTTAGTATAATGTTAAAATTTGATTGTCTGTGTATGGGTCTATTTCTGAATTCTCTTTTCATTTTATTGATCTATTTGTATATTTTTAGACCAATACTGTCCTGCCTGGATTATCGTAGCTTTATATTAAGTCTCGAAATCAGGTCATATGAATGTTCTTTTTCAAAGTTGTTTTGGTTGTTTTTCATCAGTGAAGCTATCTGGGCCTGATGTTTTCTTTGTAGGAAGGTTTTTAATTATAAATTCAATTTCTCTAACAGATATTGGGCTATTCATGTTATAAAAATTTTTCTTATTGTGTCAATTTTGGTAATATGTGTCTTTAAGTGATTTTTCCACTTAATATAGGTTGTTACATTTAATGTCATAAAATTTTTTTATAACAGTTCCTTATCGTCCTTTTTGAAAACATGATTCTGTAGTGTTGACTTGAAACAAATAGACTGCTAGATATTTCTCCACAAAGATGGGTTTATTTGAGGTCAACAGAGAATTGCAGTTCAGGGTCTGCAATCATGGTGAGTCACATGCAAGTTCCCTCCCCCTTCCCCCCCTGCACAGTAAGGGAAGGAGAACCCTCTTGTAGAGGGAAAGGAAGGTGGGAGGGCTGGAGTAAACAAAACATCCATGGCTTTTCATTGGCTGACTCCTTGTCAGGAAAGAAGAGGAGTTTTTCTTCTTCCTGTTGGGCTTTGCCATTGTCACAGGAGTTGAGAGCTCCCCCTGCTGGTCTCCCCACTCTATTTAACTGTGGTTTCTCTCTCTCTCTCTCTCTCTCTCTCTCTCTCTCTCTCTCTATATATATATATATATAAATTTTTTTTTTTTTTTTTACAGTAGTAAGGCCCCTAGTTCATTCTGGTATTGGTAATTTGTGTTTTGTGTTTTCTTCTTCTTTTTTTTCTTGACTGACTTTGCTAGAGATTTCTAAATCTTGTTAATCTTTTAAAAGAACCGAATTTCGCTTTGTTGATTTTCTCTATTATTTATTTCATTGGTGTAATGATGTCTGTTTTATCTTTATTATTTCCTTCCTTATACTTACTTTGGGCTTAATGTGCTTTTCTTTTTCTAGGTGTGTAAGTTGGAAGTTCAGATCACTGACTTTTAGGCATTTTGTGTTTCAAATATAGGCCAATTAAGCTATAAATTTCCCTCTAAGCACTGTTTTAGCTTCATGCCACACATTTTCATATGGGGTGTTTTAATTTTTATTCTGTTCAAAACATTTCCTAATATATCTTGTGATTCTTGGATCTATGAGTCATTTAACTGTGTTACTTAATTTCCGATTATTTTTCTGCCTTTGAGCTCTTACATTTCCCCCTTCAGGCCGTCTTCCTGGCCCCTCTGCCTGTTGCACTTGCAGTCACTTCTGCATTTATATAAGAGGAGATGGGGGGGTGGATTGAGTCAAATGGGTGCAGAGGGTCAAAAGGTACAGCATTCCAGTCATAAAGTGAATAAGTCCTGGGATGTAAAGTGCAACATGGTGACTACAGTTAACCATACCATACTGCATATCTGAAAGTAGCTAGGAGAGTGAATCTGGAAGGTTCTCACCACAAGAACTCTGAGAAAGGATTTCTGTGGTCCATATTGTTGGCACACTGTTTATTTCTAGTGTTATTTTTACTGTTTTACAATTACAATATATGGTGATACGTATTCTAATATTTTGAGGGACTAAGTCTTTACCTTCCTTCCCTCAAGGGATAGAAATTCTGATATGAGTCGAAGACAAAGTGGAGTCCCCAGGGGCCACTGGGACTGGTCCCAGTGGAAGAGTGAGCTTCTGTGCCAGGTTGTGGGTTCAGGGGCCAGAGAACAGGCTGCTCAGCCTGTGTGTCATCTGGGCCTTTTGATAAAGTCCAGGAAACAGTTCTCTAAGGGTGGAGGATGTGCCTGGAGAGTTCTGCTATAAACACCCACAAGGATTTCATCAGGATAGAAGCAGCGGGCGGCTGGAGATGAGATGTGTGTTGCTGTAACCATGTCTTCCTCTACACGGCTGACATGAACAGGTTACCACCTGGGACGACAGCCAATAACAAGAGCTAACAGTTAGGAGCACTTTCTATGCACAGGTGCTGGGCTAAGTTTTTCATATCTTATTTACATCACACAAAGCCCCTACGCTAAATACTATCATTATCAGCCTCAAGTGTAAAGACGCTTGAGGCATTCAGTGACTTGCCTCAGGTCACTCACAAGGACCCTTTCTACAGACATGTTTGCACCCAGTACAACTTAGCAAAAAGGAAGAGACTTTCCTCATCATCCTGGACATCCGGCCACTTTCTGTAATAGAGCCGACATTGGTTCTGGGGCAACTGGAAGTCAATGTATTTTGAAAAGCTCTCAACAGAATAGGCATCATGATAATAGAAGCATCCTCTTCCGGCTGTCTGGTCTCAGTTACACTGCAAAACACACGATGCAGAGAAACCTGGGTCATTCTCCACCAGCTGCCGATTGGGGAGGGGCAGGTACACCTCGAAGCCTACTGCCCATCAGCTTGAATTTATTCCTTGAAGAGTAACTCCAGACTTAAGAATGGATTCTTATTCTTGAGGGGAAATTTCCATACCCTGCATTAATAATCATAAGAATTCAGTAGCAATGTTGCTAAGAACCCTCAGAAAATTATTCTGTTCTCTCACATAGAGACAGGTCGATAATGGACTGAAAAACAGGACCTTGGAAAACCAAAGTTTACAGCATTAAGCTTGTCACTCAGTTTTTGATATGATGACTCTAATCTCCTGTCTCCTAAACATTTATTGTGATATTAAAGACACAAGAAAGATGCTGGCGAGGGACAGCCACCTCTGCATATCCTGATTTTCTTCTTTAACAGGAAACTCCTGGCTGGAAGGCTGGCTTCATGGCCCTGCCACCTGTGCGGTTGCACTGGGCCCTGAGCTCCGAAGGCCCTCTGCTCGTTTTAATGCTCTGCCGTTATCATCAGGAAATTCTTAATAATTTTATCCCTGAGCTTGTTTTTTGTCAGGTAGGTCTGGGCCCACCTGCCTGCAGTGTTGGTGATGCCCCATCAATGGTGTGATGCCCCATGGATGCCCCATTCTATGGAGAATGGAATTCCAGGGCCTGACAGGACATGGGGCTTTGGGAGTCAAAGGAATACCAGGTGAGCATGGTATGTACAGGACCGAGCACCTGGGGGTGCTGCCAGCCCCAAGAGGCTGCGCTTCCATTTGAACCAGAACTTGCTTCAAGCCCAGAAAGAAGGCACTGACATTCTAAGTACACGATTGACCAACAAACCCAATCATATCCTTTTTCCCTCTTGTCACTGCCTTGTGTTAGCCAACCACTCACTGGTGATGTTAATGGCATAAAGGAAAGGGAAAGATTGGGTGACCCACAGTTCTTTTCCTTTCAGGCCATCCTTACTCATTAACAAGCTCAAGGTACAGACTGTTGATAGAATATATGCATATTAAGAAGTGAAATAAAACAGTCGTGGTAATTTTGTGTGGCATTTCCACTGTTGGGGTGAGAACAAAATACATACGCACACATGAGCTACGAAATGAATTGTGTAATTTCAGTGATTCAGCATTTGAGTTAAATGCTTTTCCATTTGCATTTAAAAGGGCATCACACGATATAAAGATTAATAGTAAAATGCATGCCAGTAATTTAAAATTTTAATTTTTCTTTACTTAGAATGACATTACATAGCATTTATAAAACACCATGACAAATCAAGAGAGTGTGCAGGAGGGAAAAGCTCTATGTTTTAGTACCTTTCACAACACACTGCCCCCTGCTTTTTGAACAAGGGACCCTTATTTTCATTTTGCACTGGGCCCTGCTTGGCTGAGCCATCTCTGCAGCTTGCTGGCAAGGGCCAGTTTCCCGCCCCTTCCCTTCCTGTCCAGCTGGCCATTCCTAGCTTCCTCCACCAGCTCGTCCCTGGCTCTCTAAGGGTGGAGACTTGCACTGTGGTGCTGGAAGCACATGAAAGTGTAATCAGGAAGAACAAATCTGACTCCATATTGGATCTGTTTCTTTCACTTTAACCTTTGTACTCTATTGCTTTTGCTACAAGTTAAGAATGTTGCCTCTAGCCTGAAATATACAGGAGAACCCATTCTCAAGGCTCTGACCTTTAAGGAGATAACACATTTACATTCCTAGAGCGATACAAAGTTGCAGAACAGAGAATAACATTTGTCTTGTTGAGGTTTACAGGAACATATGACCTGACCTATGTGGTGTGGACTTCCTATACCAAGAAGTTTGTAACAACCAACCACACCCTTTCCTCACCTGGCCTTTAACAATGCTTTGCTGAGACCCTTCCGGGAGTTTGGGGGTTTTTGGGGGCATGAGCCACCTGTTCTCCTTGCATGGCCCTGTAATAAATCTTTCTCTGCATTGTTTGGCCACACTATGGGTCAGGCACACAAACTTGCGCTTGGTAACAAAAGCCTCCTGATTAAGACAAAGTGTTGGCTCAGTATCAAGAACTTGAATGATGCTGGTGCGCAGGGTCAGACCATCTGGGTTCTGGCTTCTTTCCCCAGTGGAGTGTGAGTGCCTCATCCTGTAGCCGCCTCCTCCCAAACCCCACAACTGTGGCTTGTGCCGCCCTGACATTTGCTATCTGCATCTCCTCATGTTGTTCTAATGTCTGGGTCTGACCTTGAGAAGCAGCCATGCTCCTCCTCTGCCCTGATCCCTTGATTCCAGACCCCTGGGTCCACCTTAACCGATGGTTACTTTACTTTTAAAAAGTGCTTGGTTTTTTGAGTATGTCATAAATGCACACTGCACAAAACTCAAAACATACAGAAGAGTGTACAATGAAAAGTGAAAGCCCCTCTCAAACTTGACCCTGACTCACTTGGCCTCATCCCTGAAATCAGTTTCTCTAATCAGATTTCCGTACAGACTTCTAGGGATATTTTATGCATGTACACACATATACATACATACACATATATATGTGTAAATATATGCACTGTCACACACATATATGTTTTTCGTGTTCTCAAAAACGCAAATGGAGCGTATTCACCTTGTCTTTTTACTTAAGAATATATCTTGGAGATTATTCCACATTAGTACATATTGGGCTCAGTTATTCTTTTTAAGGTCTAGATCGTTGTTTATTGTGTTCTTTGAAAGACATTTAGATTATTTCTAATATTTTGATTTTGCAAACAATGCTGAAATGAACCTCTTTCTTGCACCTAATTTCACACGTTGGTGGATAATTTTTTAGATGTAGAAATGGAGGTTCTAAGAGAATATACAATTTTAATTGAGAAATAGATCAACAAATCGCTCTCCATACAGGTTGTATCATTTACACTTCCACCAGCCATGTGTGCAAGTCTGTGGATCTTTGAACTTACTGCTCTTTGCCACTCTGGCAGGGGACAACTTGTTTTTCTAGGGTCTTTACCTATGAGTCGATGTCCAAGGTCTTGGAGAGCAGATATATTTGAATTCACTAGGGAGTGTCGACCTGTCAGGTGGTCTTCTGCCTCCTGGCCAATACTTAGTGCTGTTAGACTTCTAACTCGCTCCGGTAGGTGAAGGGGGAATAATATTTCAGTGTGGTTTTAACTTGCATTTCCCTAATTACTAATAAGGTTGAACATTTTTTTCTTCGTGTACCCATGAATTGTTCTTGGTTCTTCACCAATGAAATGTCAGTTGTGTCTTGCCCAATTTCTATTGGGTTGTCTTTTTAAAAAATATTCTGATACCCGTCCTCCATGAAGTATATGTGTTGTAAAAATCACTCCCAACTTTGTGCTTATCTTTCTACTCTCCTTGTGATATCTTTCCATGGACAGAAGTTCTTAATTTTACATTCATTTAATGTATCCACCCTGAACTTTATGCTTTATGCCTTTTATACTTATTTAGGAAATCATTTCCTGCCCTAATGTAAAAATGGTAGATTCTTACACTATTTTCTAAAAGTTTTAAAGTTCTGTCTTTCATAGCAAAGTCTTTAATCTGCTTGAAGTTAAACTCTTATATGGTGAGAGGTAGGAATCCCCTTTTGTATTCACTCTGTGGATAAATAATTGGTTCATTACTTTTTATTGGGTGGTTTATTGAATAGTTTCTCCTTTTATCACTGATCTTCAGCTCTCTCTCTATCATAAGTCAAGTTTTCATACCTGTGTGGTTCTGCTCTGGACTCTCTTCCCTCTTCCTGGTCAACCTGTCTTGACCACCTTGATACCGCACTACCTTAATTACTATAGTTTCATAAGTTTTCATATCTCATGGGACCAGTTCCTCCACTTTATCTTTCCTTTAGTGCTTTGCTCTTCCATAGAAATTTGAGAGTTTATCAAGTCTTCCAAAAGTCCTGCTTGGAGCTGCATAGCACAGGGAGATCAGCTCCGTGCTTTGTGTCCACCTAGAGGGGTGGGATAGGGAGGGTGAGAGGGAGACGCAGAGGGATGGGATATGGGGATATATGTATACATATAGCTGATTCACTTTGTTATACAGCAGCGACTAACATAACATTGTAAAGCAATTACACTCCAATAAAGATGTTAAAAAAGAATCCTGCTTGGGGTTTTGTTGAATTGCAGTTAATCTATAAGTCAATTGGGAAAGAACTGCCATTTAAAAAATATTGAGTCTTCCTAGACAATAACATATATATATATATGTTACTTTACTGGTTTTTTTTACTGCTTTAAAAAATTTATAATTTTTTTCATGATTGGCTTTCACATATTTAGACTTTTCCTTAAATAATTTGTTGCCATTAAATAATTTTGTTGCTATTGAAAATGGTGTCTCTAGAAGCCATTTCCAGCTAATCACGCATGGTGAATAGAAAAGTGATTGACTTCTTAATATTGGTTTAGTACCCAGCAAAAGTGTACCTTCTGCGTTTTCACACAGAAACACAGCAAAGTAATAAGCCTACGGAAAAGTTTTAAATGGCCAAGTCAAGGTGGCATTTGCAAATAATGGCAGATTTGCAAATAATGACAGATTTGTTTCATCCTTTCCGATCTTAATGCCTCTAGAAAAGGTCTAAGAGAAGTGGCAATAGGAGGCATCTCTGTTTCTTAATCCCAAAGATAATGTTTTCAGCATTCCAGGATAAAGTATATTTGCTATGTTTTATTTTCTGTATATACTTTTAATGAAATTAAGGGAAGTTCCCTTCTATTCCTAGTTTGCCAAAGGGCTTTATTTTTAATCTTCAATTTTTATCTTTGTGAGAAATGACGAAATTACTATACTTTCATTTTCTGCATTGTTTCTTCTTTTGCCTCCACCATGCTTTATGTTGATGATATGTTTACCTTTACATATGACACACTTATACCTCTTCCTAGTGGTTTAATATCTTTAATTGCTATTTTTATCCCTATCTGTAAAATGTGAGGAATTCAGTGTACTACTTTATCTCTCACCGTTCAGTTTTTTTCTTCCTAAATTTTATTAGTTATATCATGGTAATATTGTCTATATTCATTTATTTAGATTCTGTTCTTCAATCATAATCCCTACATTTGTTTTAGCTTTTTTTCCTATAGTTAGATTTAGGACTTACTGCCAGTCTGTCCTTTGTAGTTTTGTCATCATCTTTTGTTTGGCTGACAGGTGTCCTCTAACAATATCTTCAAGAATTGCTTGTAGCAGCTATATTCTCAGGGATTTTTTTTCTGTTTATACTTGAACAATAATTTGTTGGGTATAAATTCTTGAGTTATATATTCTTTCCTTAGTAACTTTTTGGCTTTGGACTATTACACTATTTTCTAGGATCTCATGAAAAAGACATTTTTCCTTTAATAGATGAATGTTTTGCCTTGAGGTCCACATAATTCTTTCGTTATCTCTGAAGTTCAGTCATGTTTCCAGGAGATGTCACAGTGTTAACGGTTTTGTTTCACTTTTTTTTTTCCCCTTGGGACATGGCATGTAGTTTCCAGTGCAGGTTCAAATCTAACTTTCGTTTTTGAAAAGTGTCTTGTACACAACATTGTAAATCAACTGTAATTCAATTCTAAAAAATTTTTAAAAAAAGTATCTTGAATTATATCTTTCCTGTTCTATTATTTCAGTTAAAAAATTCGTTTTTTGGTGGTGGGCAAGAGAGAACCACGTAAGATCTCCTTTTAAAACCTTCTGTATTTATCAGTTTAGCTGTAATTATTTTTAAGTCTTCATTTCCATTGTATTTGCTTGTATTTCTCAGTCCTGTCCTCTGGGTCCCTTTTGGTGGTTTTAGTGGTGTCTGTTATCTTTTGTGGCTGCTCCTGGCGTGGCCTTCATTTTGGTAATGATATTGTTTTCTCTCTTCTTTCCTGGATGCTGTAACTCCTTGTATTGTCTCTTCAGGCTCCATCTGAGTCCTGGCTCTGCTCCAAGCTCCCCGTTTCTCCTGGCAGCTGCTTTTTAATACGGTTATGAATTCTTGCTGGTATATTAGCTCACAACCTCATCTGTCTTGTGGCAACATTTTCAAGGTGCCATGTTTCGGGAATTCTCCTTGTGTACAGTCTTATAAGTGTGAATTATTATTATTATTATTTTTTTTTTTTTGCGGTACGTGGGCCTCTCACTGTTGTGGCCGCTCCCGTTGCGGAGCACAGCCCCGGACGCGCAGGCTCAGCGGCCATGGCCCTCGGGCCCAGCTGCTCCGCGGCACGTGGGATCCTCCCGGACCGGGACACGAACCCGTGTCCCCTGCATCGGCAGGCGGACTCCCAACCACTGCGCCACCAGGGAAGCCAAGTGTGAGTTATTTTGATCTTGATTTCTCTCTTCCTGATTGATACGGCAGCTGCAAACTCCTGATGGGGTATCACTCCTCTGTCTTGTCTCACTGACCCGCTACGTCCTACATTTATAGACCATCGGTATGGTTCTTTACTCGTTCCCATCTTCTCTAATTTTCCTTTGTGCCAAACCAGGTCTAGGCAAGCTCCCTCCTCTCTCCCATATGCACCCTTCCCGTTGACGTTGCCCGTCAGATGGTACCACTTACTTGAGAGTATTGTGCTCTCTCCTTGGGTTTGAGCTCTGTAGCTGTGGGCATCCCCTCTCAGCATCTTCCAGGGCCCATCTCGACTATCATGCATCTGACGGCTCTTACTTCAGCACTAGTTTCAGTGAAGATAGAATTTGCATTTCTGTCTCTCATCCTGCTTATTGCTTTTAGATGATATTTTAGAAAAGAAGAACTGCCACCTTGACTTGGTCATATAAAACTTTTCTAGGGACTTCTTACTCTGCTGTTGGAAGCGTCTAATCCTGGGCCCATCTCCAGCTCCATCCCACCTTCCAGGCCTCGTTCAGGAAATGTGCACGCCCAGCCCCATGCCCCATGGGTTGCCGGTACTGCCTGCCACATGAGACTCTGAAGAATGCCTCTGGGTATTAATCCGTGATGATGGGTGAAACTTTGCCCTTTAAAAGAAAAGAAACCGTGTCAGTACTTTTAGTCACTCTTGAGAAAACTAATTAGATCCTGAACTATTCCTACGAGACCTGAAAGCTCTGTATTTTTATACTTAGCAATAGAAGAGCTTGCAACTCTCTCCTTGAAAAAAGGCCAAACCGTGCTCAGTTCTGAGGCTCACACTCCAGGCGTTTCCTGCTCTCAAGGTATGACATCCGAGCTGCAAGACTCATAGTGGTTCTCCAGTAATTTTCTTACATGAATGCATATCCGTGGTTTCCTAAACGGGGACTAATACAATCAAGACCATACTTTTATTACTTCTGTATGTAACCACAGTCTAAATAAAAACAACAACAAAAAAGAGAAATAAAAGAAGGGTTGCACAGTGATGCGATCATACACACACAACCGTGCGCGAGTCATTTTGCTGAAGTCTCATTCGTAAAGTGGGAATGACGACCTATCCTCACAGCGTTGTTAAAAGGGGCAAAGAGGAAAATGCATGTCAAGTGCTGCATAAACTACAAGAGTCGCACCAGTGCTGGGTGCAGCTGCATTTTTCGCTGCTGGGGTGGCGGCTGCCTGAGCCCTCAGACACTGGCCGGCAGAGAAAGGTGACCTCTGACCGCAGCCCCGGAGTGTTGGGGGCTGGCCAGGGGACACAGTCTCACAGCTCACAGCTGTGGGACGGCCCCTGCCGATCCTCTCACCCACAGTCTCCTCTGGTTTTTTGTTTATTTTTAAATTTTATTTTGGCTGTGTTGGGTCTTCATTGCTGTGCCTCTGCTTTTCTCTAGTTGCGGTGAGCAGGGGCTACTCTTTGTTGCGGTGCACGGGCTTCTCATTGCGGTGGCTTCTCTTGTTGCGGAGCACGGGCTCTAGGTGTGGACTTCAGTAGTGTGGTGCATGGACTCAGTAGTTGTGGCTCACGGGCTCAGTAGTTGTGGCTCGTGGGCTCTAGAGTGCAGGCTCAGTAGTTGTGGCACATGGGCTCAGTAGTTGCGGCACATGGGCTCAGTAGTTGTGGCTCATGGGCTCAGTAGTTGCGGCTTATGGGCTCTAGAGCGCAGGCTCAGTAGTTGTGGTGCACAGGCTTAGTTGCTCCATGGCATATGGGATCTTTCCGGACCAGGGCTCAAACCCATGTCCCCTGCATTGGCAGGCGGATTCTTTTATTTATTTATTTATTTTTACATCTTTATTGGAGTATAATTGCTTTACAATGGTGTGTTAGTTTCTGCTTTATAACAAAGTGAATCAGTTATACATATACATATGTTCCCATATCTCTTCCCTCTTCCCACCCTCCCTATCCCACCCCTTCAGGCAGTCACAAAGTACCGAGCTGAGCTGATCTCCCTGTGCCATGCGGCTGCTTCCCACTAGCTATCTACCTTACGTTTGGTAGGGCAGGCGGATTCTTAACCACTGCGTCACCAGGGAAGCCCTGGTGTTTTGTTTAAATTAAAGTAGTTTTATTTTAAATTTCAAAGTTACTTTTTTTTCATACAACTAAGATATAAAATTTAAATCATGTATATGAATACAAAGATGCACATGAGTGCTTTAAACACCGAAGATATCTAGTTACAGCACAATATATATTTTTAAACCACTGGGCCGCCAGTGGTGCTGTCAGCTCAGTGCTGTGAGAAGCACGCTGACCAGGCTGATAGGATCGTACTCCCTGTTTCCTGGGCCTCGATTGTCTGCGTGTCTTTGAGCTAGGATGCTTCCTGAGCGTGCACGAGGGGTAAGATGCAGAGAGCACGGGCTCTGGGGTCAGGCTGCCTGGATTCCAGCCCCGACGCTGTCACCAATAAAGTGTGCTGTGAGGCAAGTTCTTAATTTCTCTGTGTCTTGCTTTCTTCTATAAAAAGCGGATAAAGATGCCAATAATATTACCTCAGCCTGGGTTTTTGAGGAGTAAAGTAGGTAATGTACATAAAGTGTCTGGCAAGTAGCACTTAGTAAATACATATTAATCTTATGATAGAGTGGAATGTTATCTTTTTAATGAAATACTAATGAGAAGGGGCCGATTCTTGATACTGAGACCCCAGAGGAGACTGTGGGTGAGAGGATCGGCAGGGGCCGTCCCACAGCTGTGAGCTGTGAGACTGTGTCGCCTGGCCAGCCCCCGACACTCCGGGGCTGCGGTCAGAGGTCACCTTTCTCTGCCGGCCAGTGTCTGAGGGCTCAGGCAGCCGCCACCCCAGCAGCGAAAAATGCAGCTGCACCCAGCACTGGTGCGACTCTTGTAGTTTATGCAGCACTTGACATGCATTTTCCTCTTTGCCCCTTTTAACAACGCTGCGAGGATAGGTTGTCATTCCCACTTAACGAATTAGACTTCAGCTAAATGACTCACGCACGGTTGTGCTCCTGGGGATATGCGGAATCCTTCCTCAGACCTATGTCTTGCGCATGGAGGCATTTAGACATTGGCCACAAGAGCCTCTGAAACAGACTCTCCACCGAGCTCCTGAAACTCTGGGGCCTGTAAGAATGACCAAGGGAACTTTTAACAAGTGGATTCCTAGGCCCATGGCTGGAGGGTCTGAGGTCGGGAAGGCGCCTGGGAGTCTGCCAACTTCGTGGGCCCAGAGGTCCGTCAGCATCTTCCAGGCCCCGTCTGCTCTGCACTACATTTGGCTGGCCTTCCTTCAAGATTATAGTTTGGATGTACGTTCATCTCTTAGTTTCACTGGACACAGAGCCAGATGGTTCTCCTCTAGCCCAGGAAACTACACTGGTGAGGGAGAGGGGTGAGTAGGACAGACAGAGCCATTGCCCTCCGGGGTTCGGAGACGGTGCCCTGCTGCAGTGCCACCAGGCTGGCACATTCGTCTGCAGCATCAGTTGCCCCAGTCCTGCCCCTTCTGTGATTTTGCTTGTGGGTAGCTGTGTACGTAGCCCTGTGTTTGTCATCAGCACAATCTGGGGAGACATCTGATTCTGTGCTTATGAAGGTCCCATGTTTGACTGACCCAGATTTAAATCACATAAAAGTCACGTGGAGTTAACAGGGACCCATACGTGTTCACATGTGGCGCTTCCCCTTTATGTCATTTCCCCGCACAGCATCGTCCTTTCCTCCCAGGCATGGTGGGAAATATCTCCCCACAGCATCTTGGATGACAAATGCTGTGACTGTATGTTTGATCAGTGACATTACTTATCAAGCTCTTTTGCTTATCTGTGTTACTGGATTCTCAGATCGACCTGGTGAGGTGGAGAGAAGAATTAGCTGTTTGTTTACAGAGAGGAGACAGAGGTTGAGGGAAGCTGGGCTTGACCATTATTACCCAGCTCGTTGGTGGAGGAGCTGGAAGCAAAGCCCCTTCCTCTGGCCCCCGATGCAGGGCTGTTCCAGGGCATCCAGTGCAGAACAGATCAGGGCCCGTCGAGCAAAGCTGCGGAGGCTGGAACCTGCCGGCCCTGAGCCGGGCCCCACACCATCAGCGTGGGCGTGCAGTGCTCTCCGTGTAGTGGTACCTATGGACGACCGTGCTGCCTGGTCCCCAAAGCTGTGTTCTAAATACAGATGGTGGCAAGCTGAGCAAATCGCAGGGCGAGAGCCGCACGCCCATTAAGGATAGGTGACATGAGCACCTGTAAATCTGTCCATAGGCCTTACAGGGCAACACATGCGTGCACCACAGGAGACCAAACCCAGCAGCTGAACGCCCTTGAAATCCAACAAGAAAACTCATCTCAAGCAAGGACTAGAGCTTCTATCAGAGAGAGATTAAACGTCAGGGTCTATTTCTACCATTTTCTTTCTTAGCAGTGTTGACCTTCCTTTCCTAAAATAAGAGTTAATAACTGCATGTGTTTTTCGGAAGGCAAGCTAATTCCTTCTTCGTTCTGTTTGATCACCTTTATTGGAACACCTTTTTATTTGAACACATAAAATACCGGAGAGAGTCAAAGCAAGGCTGTGTGAACTGGTTAGTAACACACAGTTATTAACAGAGTCATTAGGGAATTTAAAGATACAGTTCCAGAGTGAACAGTGTCTAAAGCTGGCGGTAAGCCCTCTTCGAATGTTTACTTTACCACCCAAGCAGCTGGAGATGGAGAGTCTGATTCACCAGCTTTAGACGTGGCTTCACAGCAAATAAAGTAGTTTTCTGAAAATCAATAGTGACTACAGTTACCAAGTGCATTACTTGCAAGGTATTAAGCACCCTAAATCAAACATGTCAGCTGGGAAATAACGACCATGTTATGTGAAAACGAGAAAGCACGTTATCAGCTGAGGAACTGGCCAGAATCTCATTCTAAGGTTTCTCAGGAAAATAAGTCGTTGCTGCTTGTTTTTTGTTGTGTTTTTTGCATCACTTTTAAGGCCGTTTGTCACAGTCTGACAAAGCAAAATATACAGTTTTGTAATCACTGACAGACAGTTGGAAGGGAGAAGAAATGCAGTCTGCTGAAAGGTTTGCCTGGAGTTGTCTCCACTCAGGTGGCAGAGGTAGGCCTGGCAGGGGAGGTCGTGCTCAGTGCAGCCCCCAGCTCGACCGAGCCCAGGCTGGGCCAGGACAGCTGAAGAGGAAGTGCCTGACGTGCTAATTTTTTTTTTTTTTTTTTTTTTTTTTTTTGCGGTACGCGGGCCTCTCACCGTTGTGGCTTCTCCCGTTGCGGAGCACAGGCTCCGGACGCGCAGGCTCAGCGGCCATGGCTCACGGGTCCAGCCGCTCCGCGGCACGCGGGATTCCCCGGGACCGGGGCACGAACCCATGTCCCCTGCATCGACAGGCGGACTCTCAACCACTGCGCCACCGGGGAAGTCCCCCAACGTGCTAATTAATTTGCATCCTGGAAGGTCAGGGTTGGAGAATCTGCAGGAAAACTCCACTGTGAGCACCCCTGTGATGCTCACGGCCTTTCTACCACCCCCAGCGATGGCCACACGCTCTGGCCCACGAAGCCCTCTCGTCCTGCCATTTCTGGCTGGTAGGAATTTCTGAAACGTGGTTCAGCCCCCTTGGGACCGCATGGCATCATCTCAAGAATTTGCAGGTCGCCTTCTCCAAGGTAAGCAACCTTAGTTTCTCCAGCTGTTCCTCAGCTCTCATGGTTTCCAACCCTTCACTTTTCTGTTTGGGCTTCACCAGATGGGCTCCAGTATCCACTTTCTCCTTGAAGGGTGGCGCCCACATGTGGAATGTCATGGTCAGCCTGACTCACGCAGAGGAAGGTGAGCCTAGTACTTTCCTCATTCCTGGTGTTTCATTTCGTGCAGCTAATGAACAACTTTGGGTTCTAAAGCCTATCTTGTAATAAGCTATAATGGAAAGGAATCTAAAAAAGAATATATATATCACTTTGCTGTATACCTGAAACCAACCAATCACTGTAAATCAAATATATTTCGGCCCTACTGTATAGCATAGGGATTCAATATCCTGGGATAAACCATAATGGAAAGACTAAAAAAAAGAATATATATATGTATAACTGAGTTGCTTTGCTCTACAGCAGAAATTAACACAACACTGTAAATCAATTATACTTCAATAAAAAATAAATTAAAAAAAAAATAGGGCTTCCCTGGTGGCACAGTGGTTGGGAGTCCGCCTGCCGATGCAGGGGACATGGGTTCGTGCCCCGGTCCGGGGGAATCCCGCGTGCCGCGGAGCGGCTGGGCCCATGAGCCATGGCCGCTGAGCCTGTGCTCTGCAACGGGAGAGGCCACAGCAGTGAGAGGCCCGCGTACCCACAGCAGTGAGAGGCCCGCGTACCGCAAAAAAAAAAAAAAAAGAATTACAGTGGACCTCTCACCAAAAACCAGGCAAGCAAGAAAAGCTTGGAGTGAAATCTTTAAATGTTGAAAGAAAACAATAACAAAAATCGCGGCCAACCTAGATTTACGTATTCAGCAAAATTACCCTTTAAAAGTGAACAAAAACTAAATATTTTTTCAAACAAAACAAAAGTATATTTCAATAAAAATTAAAAAATAAAGCCTGTAGGTGATTCATATGCATGAGATAACGCTGATTGACTCATTCAGTATTAACTGAGCCCTCACTATGTGTCAGGTGCCGGGTGCATCTGCCCACCAGGACTCTCTGAGAGGGCGGACGATCTAAATGTAATGCAGTAGAAACTGGCGTGAGGAAGGCTGGGGTCAGAAGGAGGAGGGCACCTCCACCTGCCAAGCGATATTGGTTATCGGAGCGGTGGGGCTGGAGGAGGACTGGGGGCCCGGGCGGCTTCTGGGAAGACGCGGAGCCGGGCTGGTTCGTGATGGACGGTGGGAGGTTAGGGAGACTAGCAAAAGCAGGAGGCAAAAGTGAACACCTGGGACCCACACACCTGAGCGCTGGTGGTCGGCAGTGCTGGGAGATGGAAGAAGAGGCTTGAGAGGAACCTGATGTCGTCGTTGCCAGAGGATTTGGATTTTATTCTGAGCACAGAGGGAAAGCACTGGACGCTCTGCTGAGCGCGTGTGGGAAGCCTCCAGGGAAGCAGGTGTGGAGATCCGCCAGAGCCCTGCGCTGGCACAGCGGGGACCACAGGACACAGAAGGCGGACACCGGGCCTGAGTGACACGGCGCCCAGGGAGCTTCTATACAGCTTTATACGGTAATACAGGTTGCTTTGGGCGCTGAGCTCTCCCGGCAAAGGAAAGGTTAATCCAGCTCAGTGTCACCCGGCTCCTAGCGCAGACCTCCCGGAGAATGATGAGTTAGAATCCTCAGTGATCTTAGTAATGGGCTCATTTTAGTTTGCAAATATCAAAGTTTAGTAATCTTCGATAACTAATTTAGCAGTTACTGTGTAAGTAACTCTCTTTTTCAGAGACTCTAAAAAGGAGGGTCTCTGGAGCTACTCATCATTTTATTTGTCTCTAAGCATCAAAGCCAGGACATGCAGTTTGGGAACACTTTGAAGACTCTCAGGGGGTCTTTTGTAATAGACAACAATCCTCCAGGTGGACACTCCCGAATTAATTTGCAGTCGTTCGCCTTGTCACGTAACCCATTACGAGCCATAAAATTGCGTTGCCGCCTCTTCCCCCGTTCTCCGTCTTGTCCACAAATACCTCACGAGAGACTTTGTTATAATTTCTTCTGGCACCATCAGCTTCAGCTGGTGTATTAGCTACACCTAATATTTATTAAGCACTTTACATGGACGATTGTCCTTTAATGCTCGGAGCATCCCTGTTGGGGACGTGATTTTAGCGCGAAGCTTGGGGGAGGTAAGTAACGGCACAAGGGTCTGCGAGCTAATGGAAGGGCAGGATACACGGGGGACCTCGGAAAACTGGTCCCTGCTCGCTCTGCGGAAGAGTTTCACGCTTCCTGGAGGGAGCAGAAATGAGAGTGTGCGAGTCTCCCTGACCTTGGCAGAGCAAAAGGGCTCTGTTCTTCCCTCACGCCCAAAGGTATCCCCCTGTAGCCCAGATGGGGCGCTGGTTGCTGTCTGCATCCTGGGTCGCCCCGCGGGGCTCAGCATCTTCCGACCTGGCTGGCTGGTCCCCTCCCTGCAGCTGCTGGTCCCTGGAGCCCCAGTGCCCCTTGGGGGGACGGACACCTCCATCCAGGAAAACCCCTCCTGCCTCACCCTCGCTGAGACATAGGGTGGCCTCGCGCTGCCCTCTGGGGTCGGGCTGGGACCCGGGGAAGCTGCTCCTTTGCTCTTTCTCTGGGCTGAGACTTCTCTCCTCTCATCTGCCTTCTCATCCCTCTGATTCCACCAGGGCCCCCTCCCTGTTCCCATCTCTCTCAGTCTGTTTCTTCTTTGTCTCTCTGCCCATTACCCGCGCCCGCCACATCTAGATTCATACCCGCCCCCATCCTCTGCCGTCTGGGAACTTTTGTTACACAGATGCAAGATTTACCCTCTCTGGGACTTCCCTGGCTGTCCAGTGGTTAAGACTTCGTCTTCCAATGCAGGGGATGCGGGTTCGATCCCTGGTCGGGGAACTAAGATCCCACATGCCTCGAGACCAAAAACATAAAAACTGAAGCAATATTGTAACAAATTCAATAAAGACTTTAAAAATGGTCCACATCAAAAAAAAAAAAAAAAAAAGATTTGCCCTACATCTTCTTTCCTCCTCTGCCCAGTCTGCACAGGAAATATGGCCGGCCTGTCAATACTTGTTCTTACTAAGAATCTATACTGGTTCCCAGTGATCCAGGCGTCCTTCCCTAAGCCTTCCCAAACCATCCTTTGGAGAAGTAATCTTGGAATCTAGCTGCAGTTTATAGTACAAATGTCTACAGTTTATAAAATTTCTAGTTTTGACAAAAATGAGAACAATTTTTGCCCATCTTCAGGCATGGAGCCCAGGCAGTGGGTCAGGGACCTTATCTGCTGGTCTTCCCACCTCTGGGACATAATTCATCAAGACCCAAGACTGAAGCCATGGAGAGCGCTAGAGGCTGCCTTCCTCAAGCCCCCAACCCCTCTTAACAATGTTCTGTTTCGTTGGGAGAAGATCACTTCCATCGACAGAGAAACCGACAGTAGAGTGTCGGTGTCCTGAGGCAGCACACCACGCACCCCAAATCGATAGTCTGCATTTACCCCCTGGAGCCTGGCTTAGTTAACCCTTTTAGTTTACAGCTGAGGCAACCGGTAAGCACCAGAACTGGAATCCACGTTTCTTGCCTCCTAGTCATCCAACTTTCCATTTTTGAATTAAGTTTTGCTAACATGTTCTCAAATTGAATATATGTTGATCAAACATATTATATGCATTTGGAACTTTAGGTCTTCAAAGAGTTTTCCAATTCTTTTCTTATTTAAAGGAATCTATTTAGGGACACCTTCCCAATTTATCTCATACTAGGTAGCAAAACAAATGCAATATTCAAAGCTTATGGAGAATAGTAAAGATGATACACTGGCATATAGTTTGACATCACTGGGGTCTTAGCTGTATTGCGGACGATGGTGCTGGTCTTTGAGTTTACAAAGAACACTGTAGGATAGCCCCTTAAAACCCATTCTTTGAAATTCAGCTTGAAATACCAAAACATAATTAAATATAGATATAATCATGTGTTATCTTATTCTGAAATCATGTACCTTCAGCAAGATGGTCATCCACAAAATCCTTCCATCACCAAACGGGAGTGAGGACTTTCTCGGTGGGTGTGTCCCAGGATTCATATGAAATGTGGACCAGTGACGAGTGATGGGGGTGCTCATGGAGACCTCAACACAGGTGTTTCTCTAGTGCCTTTTGCAGGAGGAACATCCTTTATCTGAGGCTATTCCTTTAGAGGGCCTGGGGGTAGGTACAGGAAGGTAAAATCCTACTGGATGACGGACACAGTAAGGCCGCGACCGCAGAGCCAGAAGAGAAGGGTTCTCCTCACCACACATGCGCTCAAATCCATCCTAATTTGTGGGTGAAAAGTTACATTATGGTGGAATTTCATCCTTTCATATTTATTGGCTCTTCAAATAAAGGAAGAGAGCAGTGGATTAGAATAAGAAATAAGATGTGATCGCCATGGCAGGTAGAATTCCTGCGAGGGGTGTGCTCTGTTGCTGGGACGGGAGAAACACAAGGCAAGGAGCTGAGGGCAGCTTCCAGGAGCCGAGGATGTCGCTCGGTTGACAGCCAACAGGACAACGGGGACCTCAGTCCTACAACCACTAGGACATGAGGGAGCTTGGCAGAAATTATTCTAGTCGAGGCTCTAGATGACATCTCTAGCTGACATCTTGGTTTCAGCCTGGGGAGACCCTGAGCAGGGGACCCAGCTAAGCTGTGCCAGACTCCTGACCCCTGGACATGATGAGATAATGCACCTGTGTTTAAATTTGTGGCAGTTAGTTTGTTACACAGCAATAGAGAATGAATCCAACTGTGCTCAGGTTTTCTCTGAAATTAACTGGGTTTTCCTTAGGTCCATTTAACAGTACTCTGAACCCACTAGATGGAAGAGTCAGCCTTACGGCAGGGCTCAGTGACGGTGGAAAGCCAACCTGGAGGTGAAAGTTGGTGTGACAAACCTAGAAAATCTTTAGCTATCACTATGGGATAGGCATAGTGGTCATGTGCATGGACATTGGAATCTGGACTCTCCCACCTTGCTATTTATTTATGGGGCATTGGTTAAGTTACTAAAGCCCTTGTCTAAATTGGGATACAAATATTTACCTTGTATATATACTTGTGCAGTTTTAGTGAAATACAGCATTTAGCACAGGGCCGGCACATAGTAAGTATTTAATACTGATCACTATTATTATTGTTCTAATGAAACAGGAAAAGCTGTGGGGATTGTTAAAGGACCACGATAGCAAGAAGGAGAAAAAAAAAAGCAAAGCACACTCATGGGAAAAATGCATCTATGTGCCAGGTTTTGCTGTGGGTCACCAGCTATCACAGGTACACAGCAGCCAGATTTTGTTCATGGGAAAACCTTCAAAGAGCCTGGAGACAGAGCGAGTAGCACTTTTTTTTTGCAGTGAAATAGATTGCATCCCCAGGTTATGGGTCAGTCACCCAAGGCTTATTCAGATTCTGTTCCTGTTTTGAATTTAATGTTCCATCTATCTCACTGAACCCGAGGCCACTCAAAAGTGAAGCTGAAACTACAGATGATGAAGTAGTGGAACGCACAGGAGAAAAGGGGAGTCCCAAGACACGGCTTTCCGACCTGACTCCATTGGCGGAAGGCTCCGGGGGCATCACCTCTAACAGGGAGATCGTGTCTCTCTATTCACACGGCACTTCAGAAACACAAGAGGAGAAGGGGAAAAAAAGACTTGGTATCTAGAGATTTTTTTCCCCCAAATGTAATGGGCCCAATGCACGCCACCTTTCCAAACACTGGAACAGGGAATAACACGCGGAGGTTAAACCCATTAATGTTTTATGTCCATGTATTTCTGATAGAATTTTGTTATAAAATGGAAGATGTTTGAATGTTTATGAATTTAGTGTTAGATGCATAAACATATATGAATGGGTACAAATAGAACGTATTCAGTGTTTTTTAAAATTGAAGTATAGGTGATTTACAGTGTTGTGTTAGTTTCAGGTGTACAACAAAGTGAATCAGTTATGCATGTATATATATTTTTTCATATTCTTTTCCATTATAATTTATTACAAGATATTATAGAGTTCCCTGTGCTATATGGTAGGTACTTGTTGTTCATCTGTTTTATATATAGTAGTGTGTACATGTTAATCTCAAACTCCTAATTTATCTCCTCCCTGGCGCTGCCCCCATTACCCCCTCTGCTCACCATCAATTAGTTTTCTACGTCTGTGAGTCTATTTCTGTTTTGTAAATAAGTTCATTTGTATCATATTTTAGATTCCACATGTAAGCAATGTCATATGATATTTGTCTTTCTCTGTCTGACTTACTTCACTTAGTATGATCATTTCCAGGTCCATCCATGTTGCTGCAAATGGTACAGTTTTTTTTTTTTAATTTCAGAAAAGTCTCTAAGGTGTTGTCAATTTATTCTTATTTTGTTTCAAGAGTATCTACACTGTGGGTGGTATCTATATGGATGTTAAATGTTAGTTTTCTCTAACATCACCAAACACAGGAAAAAATATAACTTTAACATTTTCATCTTACACAAAATATTTATTACTTAGTGTCTCTCTTTAAATACAAA
The DNA here is from genome assembly GCF_963924675.1 of Phocoena phocoena. Classification (NCBI taxonomy): domain Eukaryota; kingdom Metazoa; phylum Chordata; class Mammalia; order Artiodactyla; family Phocoenidae; genus Phocoena; species Phocoena phocoena. Next base: position 82,973,921 of record NC_089230.1, on the reverse strand, counting down.
AAACATTAAGAATTGAGCAACCCTCAAGGACTAGTTCTTATCTTGTTTTTTTTCATATCTTTTCCACAGCCCTCTCTAGAGCCACAGAGTACTGGCCAATGTCTGTGGAAGGAATGAAATATTTCAGACTCTGTTCTCCAAGAAGGAGGCTGCATTGAGATGCAAAGCCCGGCGGCCACCTTCACGGGGTCTTGGCAAAATCATGGCCCCTGTCCTGTGGTTTCCTGTGTGAAAAACAAGATGGCAGCCCTGTTCCCTTCTAACTCCGCCATATGGGATTTTAATGAAGCAAGGAAAATTCCCTGAAGTAGGACAATCGAGGTTTTTTTTATGAATATGCAAGAGAATACACACCATACAACTAGTAGGGCTTGTGGAGTGTGTGTGTATAGGAGGGCGACGTTCAGGCTGCCTCTTGCATTTTTGACTAAATCTGCTTCGGAGATGCCGAAGAGCTATCAAAAGTGATCTGTTGAAGAAAGCCTCTTTTCCTCTCCTTGAAAAAGTGACCTGTGGTCTACTGGCAATGATTTCAGAGGACATTAATTGTAGGTCACGTGCGTTAGTGGGAGAATGTTTGCGCGTGTATGCTCACCTGCCATCACATCCCTATTTGTGTTGTTATAATTATGATCAAGGGAATCATTGCCATCAACTCCTGTGGCAACAGTTCACTCACGGAGCCTTCCTTTTTTTTTTTTTTTTTCGTGTTTTATGTCTGAAAAAGGAGGGGATACGGGAGAAAGGAAATGACTCTTCTTTCCAGCTGCTTTGTCCTCAGATATCAAGCATAACAGGTTTCAAGAGCAAAGGAGGAATGTGAAGGGTGGGAGTAAAAGGAATCACCCTTTGAAAACTAATGTCAAATGATAAAAATAAGTTCCTAAAAGACAGAGCACCTTTTGATGCCGAGCGAGCTTTGATTCCAACAGTGCTGGCTCTTGTTGGAACCAGCACAGAGAAATGAAAGCCTTGGCTATTTCAACCCTTAGACACCTACCCCAGAAAATGCTGCTGGAACCAGTTACCAGGCATGTTACAGGTTTCTGCCATCGGCTCTGCCAAAGATGCCATCTGCTCAGAGACACCCAGCACTGACCTGTTGGCTTCCTGACCTGCACAGTCCCGGGTTAGGATGCAGCCCCTCATACAGCCAGATTGCCCCCACCCCATGCCCCGAGCTAATTTCACACTGAGATGGCTTAGACAGCTAATGGGTGAGCTGGACTGCAGCACATCCAGAAAATGAGGTCACGTGAGCCGCCAGCCCTCCAGTCTCTCTTGGGTAATGAGCCACCGAGAAATGCATTGAATGGGTCCACATTTAAGAAGACATCGACAAATATATAATTTTTTACAACTGTGGCTTGTACCTGACCATGGAAAAAAGCTTTCCAAATGAAAAATTATAAACCCTGATGTTGTGAAACAGGACTGTCATCCTCAAGTTATTTGGAATCAGGTCACTGGAAAGACAGACCAAGTTACTTCTCAGAAAAATGGCTTGAACGTGAAAGGGGGTCAGAATCCTGGATGTTCCAATACCAGATCTTTGCCCACTGGACACACTGATTCTTTCAGAGTTTTTTGTTTGCTGAGGAAGATGTGAATGACCTCTTTGAGAAACTGCAGCAGGGAAAGGGGGTGAAAAGCATTTGGGGATGGGGAGAGGAGATGTGGGTGGGCCTTCTGGTCAACTCATTACCAGCCCTGTCTCTTGGAGCTAGTTTCTTAACCTCTGTGCATCTCAGCATTCTTATCTGTAAAACAAAGGTGAGAGTACCCTTCTGATCTACCTCATAGAAAATTTGAAAATTGAAAAGATAATACATATAAAAGTCTTTGATACATATAAAACCCTTCCCTACAACACTGCAGGGTAACAAGCACTGAATGCTCTTAAGCCTGCAAAGTCATTTTTGTATGATCGTATTTTTGTATTCCTTAGCGAAAGATTCTTAAGAGAGCATATCCAGACTCTGAAATCAGCACTCAGAGAGATTGTGTTGACCTCAATAAAAGCTCAGATTGAACCAAACCATTTTCTTGCCTTATTCCAAACTTCCAGGTGGCTGAGGCTCATGTGTCTTGAGTTCCCATATGGGGCATTCAATATATTTCGTGCTACTCAGGGGGCATTAAAGCTTCTCCTTCTTGTGTCCAGATTCTGGACATTGACTTCAGAGATTTAGCTGGCAAATGTTCTCTTCAACCCTGGCTGATAATAGAAAAGTGCTCCCGCTTTTTAGGATTTCTTAAGATTGTAACAATTGTTATCTACAATCTCTGGTCTCACAAAGCATATTTTCATTTTCAAAATTACCCAGCAGATTTCCAAGGCCTAATTTGGAACGTTACACAAAAGACGTTTTTGGAAGGAGTAATATGAAATATGAAGTATTCTATCTTAACACACTTTTGAGCTTTGGAACCTTTGCAAAATGCTTAGATCCCTGCAAACTAAATTAAAGTTTCCTCTGCTCCTGATTTAGGGATTAAGTGTAGAAATTCTGACTTGGAACACTGGGTAGCATAAAAGTCTTAGCCATGTTTTGGGAACATTAAGACTTGGATGATGGAAAACAAAACTACAGCTGTCTCAGAGGAAACTTACCAACTTTTTAAGATAATTCTCTTGAAACCAGTATTTTAATTCTTCTTGCTAATAATTGAAAACAAGTCTTATTGTATAAAAACAGAAAATAAGCGTATGTAATACCTATGCCACAAGCTTGAAAATATATGCTGGGGAAAAAAAAAGGTTGTTTCTGTTTTATTACAGATTCTTAGGTTGGGTGTAATCAACATTCGTTTTACTGACCCTTTAGGAATTTAATTACTTGCTGTAGTCTCCAAAGAATAAGTAAGTGGCCCCCTGTATTATTAAAATAGCTAATCTACATCCCAGCTTTGTCGTCTTTTCTTTCCAATAGGCTTGATAACATTTCTCCCGAAAGGATCATTTGTGTACTCGTGGTATGTAAAATACGGGAATTGGCAGAGAGAGCTATAATTGAGGGAAAATGTTACTTTGGCCCTCTCCTTTGGAAGGGCCCCATTTGAGGGTAACTTGCATTATTCTCTAGAATTATTCCCCAATCACCCTCTGTGCCATCTGGAAAGTCGGAAGCCCTGCTTTCCAATATGTACACTGATGAATGTAGGTTCTTGGAAATTCTCACAGCCTCATATAATTAAAGGGAGTCCTTTTTTGGCTCCTTTGCTCAACTCGAAAGCAGAGCTCAGTTGTAACTTCCAGTACCCAAGTGGCTCCTTATGACACCCACATATACGTGCTACCTAGTCCCTAGGTAGCATCCCACCTGGGTGTAAAATGAGAAATCTGAGTTACCAGAGAATTCGGGTCTTTTTGGCCTTGTGCTAAGGAGGTAATAAATCTAGATTTAGAACCGCAGAGCTGGAGGGAAGCTTACAGATTATAAAGTCCAATTCCTCATTTTAAACAAAAAACATCTAAGGCCCTAAGAAATTAGGTGGCCTGCTCAAGGCCACAGAGAGAATGTCTAGTGTTGGTGGCTTTTTTTTTTCATGTAATAATTAACATTTTCTACCTGGAGACTTTACTGATGAGTTTCCATAAAGGAGGGAAAATATTCTATTTAAAACCCATCCAGCCAATCAACCAACCAACCAACCAACCAACCTGAAGCCCCTTGTTTCTGTGTGTGTGTAAATAGATGGGCTGACTGTATGGAGAGGGAGGGGCTATGTCTAGGAATTCTCGTGTGTATCATTAGCATCATACAGGATACTGAATTTCCTGCCAAGAATACTCATTACTCCTTGAGGATCAATGAACAGTATGTGGGTATAGACCAACAGCAAAATAACTGTTCAAATGATTTTGAGATCCTGTTTTGCAACTTCTGTTCATAGCTTTCATTCACGTGTGTGTGTCATCATTCCCAACATTTTGGATTTCTACAGCTCAACTGGGTCTCATGAGATAACATATTCACTAAAAATAGGAACATAGAATTAGTAACAGATTAGCACTTAAAGTAATGATAACAATGATTGAATAAAATCAGTAAAAACTATGTATCTGCACATTTTGAATGGCGAAGTAAGAGTGGGCATTCAAATCACATATGATGCCACGATTGTGATGTCACGAGTTTTCATTTTCGCACATTTTGGGTTGTACCCTGAAACAACATGAAACAAACGCAAATTTGTTTCTTCTTGATGTATTCTTTTCTTTCCCCACTCTTTGAACCTTTTGATGATCACAAAACAACTGATAGACTTTTCCTGGGGAAAAACTTTTAAAGATGTGTTATTGTCCACAGAGGTACCACAGTGACACCAGCAAGCTACCCCTTTTCACCCCATCTCTCTCACACAAGGGGTGTGACATCCTGCACTTGATGCTTTCCATGTGCATCCGGTTCCTCTATGCTGCCACCAGCTTATTTGTTTTGGAGCCTTTATTTTTGTAACTCTAACAGTAAGACTCATGATAAATTCTAATAATAAAATATTCGGTGCACAGACTGAAGAAGAAGTAACTGCTTAATTACTAGTCTTAAAATCATGTCCCTACTGTGAGTAAATGATGAAAAAACAAAATGCATACGTACCTTGGCTTTCAAAAATCAGCTTTAATGAGTTGTTTTCTGGAAAAGCTAAAATACTCTGATCATCACCCAAGGGTATTGTCTTGTTCAGTTAAAGCGACCCACATATTTAGTGTCTCAAGTTAGAAAGTCTTGAAATAGAGATTTTTATAGTGCACTACATACACAAGGGTCAAAAACCACCTTAGCAAAACCATTTTAGTGAAAACAACGACCATAAATACTTTTGTACAATAAATACTATTGCCTGGGCGTTTTCATTATTGAAGTGCCATGACTGATATAAAATCATAAATAATTCATATACTATAGAAAGGAGGCCTTAGGGAGAGGGAAATTGCTTCTCTCTCCATGTGTGCGTGTGTGTGTGTGTGTGTGTGTGTGCATATGTATGTATGCATATGTGTATAACTTATTTTCTTTCACAGAAGCCTATATGGATAAAACAACTTAATCTGCTATATTCTTGTTGCAAAGTGATTCATTTATGAAGAAATCAATAAATCCAAAATAATCTGTCTTGAAAAGCTGTCTGAACAGATGGAAGAATATGAGAGAACACCCTGCTGGTGGTGGAGGGGCTGAAGGGGAGGAGAAACAGCAGGGAAGAGAGACAGCCCCTTCCCTGGGAAGGAATTTGTATCTTGTTAATTCCAGTAGGAATTCTGTGATTCTTTCCTCACCACCCTCTGTTTCGCCCAAATAAACAACACTTTAACCCTTCTTTCCTCTCTTCTTGAATTGATATATTTCTATGATAAAGCTATTTTGTTTTACACCGAAGGTGTGGAAACACATCACAATATAATTTAAAACTATGTAAGACATTGTTATTCCAGATGTAGAAAGAAGGCTTTGAATACTGATTCCCTCATTATCTTCACAGTTTCTTTGCCTTAGTTTAAAGGGGAAACGTTGTGTTATGCTGTAGAGATATCAGTGCAGGGGTTGAGCTGACGATGATGATGTGTAATGTATTAGAATACATTTCCAGTTTCCCGTGAAATTGCCTATGATGGGGTCGAAATTCTCAGGACACTTAGAACCATCCGACTCAGATTTAGTCGACCAGGTGAAAACAAAGATGGCTGCTGTGGGCGGGGGGAGGGTAAACCACACTTAGGCTTGAGAATTATGATGGAACATAAATTCACTTGTGAGGTTTGGATTTATCGAAGCTGTCTGAAAATATTGACCCCTGCTATTAGAAAGTATAATAGCCAGTCGACTTTCCCCAGCTTTGGATCTTAATCTTTCCTAGGACGCTATATTGTGATAAGTGAGACTTGAAAGGACTGAGTTTCATCTGGCTTATTGTATATTTATTACATCTAAAAAATTGGTGAAAAGTACTTCCTCTCCTCAGTAGAAATACACTAAATATTTTATGCATTCTACATTTGAAATGGAAGGAGTTCCAAGAAAACAAATCCTGGATCATTTCCAAAAAGTGATAATAACAACATTATGTGATCATTATAGTCATTTGTAAATACAAGTATGATAAATGCAACAGCCACTTGAATGAACTTGGGATGGTTGCATTTTATTAATGAGGGAAGTTGTTCATTGCAGCACTTGCAGTAATGTAATCTCGGCTTGGTCTTGACCTGTTAATTGATCAAAAAATCTAAGCAGAGTAAATCTAAATAGTATCCTCCTACAAGATAATTTAAAAACCACTCACTTGCTTTCCATGCTGTCTGCTTATTGACCTCAGTACATAACAGGATGTGGAATCACGTACACAGCTTTCCATTAGCATTGTGTAAAGTGCCAGGGTTCACCCCAGACATGAGTCTCTGAAGAGTATCTTGAAGCCACGGCTGCTGGAATGCACTTCCAAATGATATCCAGGCTGACTTGCAACTTCTGTTTGTAACTCTATGTACTGGTATGAATACATCATTATTCATTGTTACTATAGCAATTTTAATACAATAGTTTGGCTAGACCCTTGTTATCATTCCTATGTCATAATATAACTTATAGAACATTGTAACAGTAAAAATTACAGATTGCATTTCAGAATAATTAAAATTAGTGGAAAGTAGTAGACAGGATTTTGTAGGTTTTTCTTTTTCTTCTTTTGATCAGAGAGGTTTATTGCGGGGTGAAGCAAGGAGAATGGGTGGCTCACGCTCAACAAATACGAACTCAGGATTTTGTGCATTTTGGAAGGCCCAAGAAAAGATGGCCTTGCATCTATTCTCATGGGCAGTCAGCAAGCTGTATCAGTTCCCAGCCTGCAGCGCTGACAGCTCCAGGTGATGGCTGTGCTGAGTGCCAATGCCACAGGGCTCACCTTTCGGATGAAGGTGGGTGGAATGAGCATCTCCCATCTGAGCAGGTAGATCCTCCTTTTAGTTCCTCTGGGTCCAAAGTAGGAAGTTGTTTTAGGTCCACATCCAGGCTCCGTGTACTGAGACACGTGAGTGAAAAGACGGTGGATTCGTCCTTGTTTTGAATCACCTCTACTCTTGTCCTTGTTCTCTCCACTTCAACCATGAGCAGTGGCGGCTTCTCTAGAATGCAAGAAGCCATATTGCTTTAGGAAGGGTCAATGCTTTTGCTTTGAGTAGGAGATTCATGTTGCATCTTTTCAGGAAGTGAACAGATGCTTTCATCACTGAACACAAGGAGGGTGTATGGACACAATTAGAACCGTGTGTCCCTTCAGGGTTTCGTTCCTTTCTCTCTGGTCATGTCAGCTCTTGTCTCTGGGCTGGCCTTGAATCCCATTGTGCACAGGAAGTGCTCCCTGCAGCTCCCAATGTGCACGGTCCCTTCTGAGCCTTCTGATAAATCCTCAAAGTAACCTTATGAGATACATGCCATTGTGACCCCTGTGATATGTACAGGGAACCTGAGACCCAATGAAGCCATGAAACTTGCCCAAAGTCACACAGGGAGTGAGGATTCAAGCCAGGTTTTGGCTTCTGTTCCCTGCAAATTTATTTTATTGAAGTATAGTTGATTTATAATGTGTTAATTTCTACTGTACAGCAGAGTTATTCAGTTATACATATACATACATTCTTTTTCATATTCTTTTCCATTATGATTTATCCCAGGATATTGAATATAATTCCCTGTGCTCTACAGTAGGACCTTGTTGTTTATCCATTCTCTATATACCAGTGTGCATCTACTAATCCCGAACTCCTCGTGCATCCCTCCCCCACCTCCCTCCCCCTTGACAACCACACGTCTGTTCTCTATGTCTATGTTCAGACCCCTCTTCTGAACTCATGTTTCTAATAGGATGACTGGCCTTGACCCAAGGTGGGCAACTTTGGTGGTCGTCTGTCTGCCAGGCACTCACAGTGGGCCTGGAGGCAGGGGTCACCTTTGAAAGAATATTCCGAGGGAAAAGCTATGGTGTTTAAAATTTTTATTTTATTTTTTAAAATTCAAGTTAGCTCTTGTGGGTTAAAAAGTTAAAACGTATGAAGAAAATGTTCATTAAGCAGCTTGGAGATAAGCAATCTGCCAGCAGAAATGGAATCCTATTTTCTTTAACAAAAACCTTTGTGAGAGGTTTGGAATCGACTTGTTTTATTGCTGAAAAGCCAAGATTCCTCTCCAGATAATAACAATGACGATTATGAAAAGTGCATTGCATACGTCGGAAATTTAATGCTCTCGACAACTTTATGAGCTAGGCACCACAGAATGTTCATTCTGCAGACAGTATGAGGCTTAGAAACATTGAGTAACTTACCCAAGCACACACAGGGAGTAGAGAGGGACAAAGCTGGTGGTCCAACTCAAATCTCACCTGATTCCAAAAACCAGGCTCTTCAGTACAGACCTAGCTGCCTCTTCAGTCATGAAGAGGCTACCCTGATTTTGGAAGGCCAAGTTGCCTTTAACCAGGGAATTTAGCTTCGAAGGGAAAGCATGGATGTTTCTGTATCTACCAGTGGCATCAAAATACCCTGAGACTTTTTCTTCACTGGTTTGCAAAAAGTAATAAGAAAGGTGTTATGGCAGCATCATATCCAGGTCGGAGTTACTGTGAGCTGTGGGGAGAGCCACTGTTGAATGTATCTTCATGTCCCTGGTACCTAGTGCAGTGTCTGGCATGTCTAGTCAATGGTGTGTGCTGAATGAACGTCCAAATGAATGAGCTCTCCCCTCGTTATCCTCCTGCTTATCTAATGATTTGGGTTTTCATTTAACTTTTTGACTCATTAATACATTTACATGGTTCAAAATCCCAAAGACACAAGACAGCATACAATGAAATCTCCCTGCCTGCCCCTGCCACTGTGTTCCAGCGACCCAGCTCCTCTCTCCACGGGCAATCACATTATTGGTTTCTTGCATCTACTTCCATAAATTTAATGCATATTTAAGCAAAAATCAACATATATCCCTTTAACACAATCTGGTTCTTAAAAACAATATACTCATTATAAAGATGTAAGGCTTATTAAAAATTTGAACTATGCAGGAAAGTAGAAAGAGAAAAATATTCTAATATCTCAATAATTCATTAGAAACCTTGGAGGGTATTTTCTTCCACCTGATGGAATTATTAGGTCCCCTTTAATTACTGTTTCCCTGACTCTATGTCTAATCCAGGTATTCACAAAGCCTGGCCAGGTTTCAGTGGACTTGCTCTTCACTTTGGCCGCTGCAGTGGAGGACACTTTTCGTGGTTACTCAGGAGGTGGGGACTTCCAGCGTCTGGAGTCTCCTGCTTTCTGCCACAAACCGTGGCAGGAGGGGGACATGGAAGACACTGTTAAGTATTTTGCAACCCGCATCTTGAGGGGGGTCCTTTTTTTTTTACATCTTTATCGGAGTATAATTGCTTTACAATGTTGTGTTAGTTTCTGCTGTATAACAAAGTGAATCAGCTATACGTATACATATGTCCCCATATCCCCTCCTTCTTGCGTCTCCCTCCCACCCTCCCTATCCCACCCCTCTAGGTGGTCACGAAGCACCGAGCTGATCTCCCTGAGCTATGCAGCTGCTTCCCACTAGCTATCTATTTTACATTTGGTAGTGTATATATGTCAATGCTACTCTCTCACTTCATCCCAGCCTCCCCTTCCCCACCATATCCTCAAGTCTGTTCTCTTCATCTGCGTCCTTATTCCTGCCCTGCCACTAGGTTCATCAGTACCATTTTGCTAGACTCCATATATATGCATTAGCATATGGTATTTGTTTTTCTCTTTCTGACGTACTTCACTCTGTATGATAGACTCTAGGTCCATCCACCTCACTTCAAATAACTCAATTTCATTCCTTTTTATGGCTGAGTAATATTCCATTGCATATATGTGTCACATCTCCTTTATCCATTCATCTGTTGATGGGCATATAGGTTGGTTCCATGTCCTGGTTATTGTAAACAGTGCTGCAAAAAACATGGTGGTACATGTATCTTTTTTTTTTTTTTATGGTACATGGGCCTCTCACTGTTGTGGCCTCTCCCGTTGCAGAGCACAGGCTCTGGATGCACAGGCTCAGCGGCCATGGCTCACAGGCCCAGCTGCTCCGTGGCATGTGGGATCTTCCTGGACTGGGGCACGAACCTGTGTCCCCTGCATCAGCAGGCAGACTCTCAACCACTGCACCACCAGGGAAGTCCCCATGTATCTTTCTGAATTACGGTTTTCTCAAGGTATATGCCCAGTAGTGGGACTGCTGGGTCGTATGGTAGTTCTATTTTTAGATTTTTAAGGAACCTCCATACTGTTCTCCATAGTGGCTGTATCAATCTATATTCCCACAAGCAGTGCAGGAGGGTTCCCTTTTCTCCACACCCTCTCCAGAATTTATTGTTTGTAGATTTTTGGATGATGGCCATTCTGACTGGTGTGAGGTGATACCTTATTGTGGTTTTGATTTGCATTTCTCTAATGATTAGAGATGTTGAGCATCTTTTCATGTGTTTGTTGGCAATCTGTATGTCTTCTTTGGAGAAATGTCTATTTAGATCTTCCGTCCATTTTTGGATTGGGTTGCTCATTTTTTTGATATTGAGCTGCATGAGCTATTTGTATATTTTGGAGATTAATCCCCTGTCAATTGCATCATTTGCAAATATTTTCTCCCATTCTGAGGGTTGTCTTTTCGTCTTGTTCATGGTTTCCTTTGCTGTGCAAAAGCTTTTAAGTTTCATAAGGTCCCATTTGTTTATTTTTACTTTTATTTCCATTACTCTAGGAGGTGAGTCAAAAAGGACCTTGCTGTGATTTATGTCATAGAGTGTTCTGCCTGTGATTTCCTCTAAGAGTTTTATAGTCTCTGGCCTTATATTTAGGTCTTTAATCCATTTTGAGTTTATTTTTGTGTATGGTGTTAGGAAGTGTTCTAATTTCATTCTTTTACACACAGCTGTCCAGTTTTCCCAGCACCACTTATTGAAGAGGCTGTCTTTTCTCCATTGTATATTCTTGCCTCCTTTGGCAAAGATAAGGTGACCATATGTGCACGGGTTTATCTCTGGGCTTTCTGTCCTGTTCCATTGATCTATATTTCTGTTTTTGTGCTTGTACCATACTGTCTTGATTACTGTAGGTTTGTAGTATAATCTGAAGTCAGGGAGCCTGATTCCTCCGGCTCCATTTTTCTTTCTCAAGATTGCTTTGGCTATTTGGGGTCTTTTGTGTTTCCATACAAAACAGTGAAATTTTTCGTTCTAGTTCTGTAAAAAATGTCATTGGTAATTTGAAGGGATTGCATTGAATGTGTACATTGTTTTGTGTAGTATAGTCATTTTCACAATGTTGATTCTTCGAATCCAAGAACATGGTATATCTCTCCATCTGTTTCTGTCATCTTTGATTTCTTTCATCAGTGTCTTATAGTTTTATGCATACAGGTCCTTTGTCTCCTTAGGTAGGTTTATTTCTAGGTATTTTATTCTTTTTGTTGCAGTGGTAAATGGGAGTGTTTCCTTAATTTCTCTTTCAGATATTTCATCATTAATGTATAGGAATGCAAGAGATTTCTGTGCATTAATTTTGTATCCTGCTACTTTACCAAATTCATTGATTAGCTCTAGTAGTTTTCGGGTAGCATCTTTAGGATTCGCTATGTATAGTATCAGGTCGTCTGCAAATAGTGACAGTTTTTCTTCTTCTTTTCCTATTTGGATTCCTTTTATTTCGTTTTCTTCTCTGATTGCTGTGGCTAAAACTTCCAAAGCTATGTTGAATAATAGTGGTGAGAGTGGACATCCTTGTCTTGTTCCTGATCTTAGAGGCAATGCTTTCAGTTTTTCACCATTGAGAATGATGTTTGCTGTGGGTTTGTCATATATAGCCTTTATTATGTTGAGGTAAGTTCCCTCTATGCAAGGGGGTCCTTTTGAAGCATCTGTTCCCGTTGGCAGAGATCAAGTGTGGAAGGATGGAGATTTGAACAGTTGTATGCAGTCTGAGGATGCTGTGAAGTTAGCCTGTCAGCTCCAAGGAAAGAGCACAGCGCTTACCCCGGGGATGTATGCTGACGTGGCGTGGGCATGGATCCGTGGTGACCTGTACACAATAGTGGAAACAGACAGTACTGACCCAAACGGAATCCGTAGCATGTGTTTGCAAGCTCAGTGGTACCGCAAGGTCAGGGCTTACTAGTGCTCTGATGGAAGGACTGGTAAGTTACACCCTGACGCCTGGGTAAATATGTTGGCACAGTGAATGCAGTTACTGTGTGTGTGTATTTACACCCACACATACAGACTTTCAGGACATTTAACATTTTCCATGACAAATAGAGTTCAACCAGTTCTCAATTGTTACCTCTTTTGTTTATTGTTTTTAAAATTGGGATGAAAAACCCATTCATGTGTGGTTCAGAAAGGTGTCTGGATCGTGGGAATTAAACACAATCGTGGTTGACAGAAGCCCAGCGTGGATGGGCCAGGGAAGCAGCAGCCCTTACAAAGTGGTGTCTGAGGACAGTGCAGTCTGGTCTGGGAAAGCCACAAGCCACAGAGACCTTCTCCAAGGTTAGGTCTGGTGATTCTTCTCTCCTAACTTTCAGCTTCAGTGGACTGAGATTAATATGTTCAGTGGAAAAGGGGAAGACATTCGCCTTACTGCAGGTCAGAGTGGAGGAAATGCCCATGCCATGCATCCCCAGCAGGAAAGTTACAAGCTGTTGCTCACACTCTCCTCACCACTGCCCCCGCTCCCGGCCATGTGCTGTGCTGGCTGATTTTTCCTCTGTCTGCCACAGTAACCCCCCAGCCTGGGGCCCCAGAGCCTCACAAAGTGTCTGGCATATGGGGAGTTCTCACTAAGTATTTCTGGAATGAATACCGAATACATTTGCATTAAAAAAGAAATAGGGCGGTGAGGATGAAGTACCAGCCTTGCTCCAGGGACCTCACATAAATGATGGTCTTTCTTATCCCTCCCCACCAGGCTTTGTTACCTGTCCTCTGGTCCTTTGAAAGGACATCCTTCCGGGGCTTCTGGTTTACTCCCTTGAATTACTTCAAACTGCTCTAATTACCTCTGGAAGACTAGTATTTCTAAGGAACAGATTTAATCACGTTATTCCCCTGCATAAAAAGGTACCCTTCCACTTGGTAGTATTCCAGACCTCTGCAATGTGTCAGTATCCCCCCCACCCCACTGTTTCTGTGTGCCCACCCTTTGCCAAACTCACATCCTGTAGTCCGGTTAGGCTGGACCACCTCCTTATTTCCCAAGCAAATCTTACACTTTCCCATGTGCTACCTGCTGCTGTCTGCATGTGCCTAGAGAAACCCCGGAGTGTCTGCCACGTGAAGTCCATCTACCCGTCTGTGCTGTTTCATCATGACCACCCCTCCCCCCATACGTGATCTTCCTCGGCCTCACCGTCCTCTTTCAGACGTATCTCATTCTCTCCACCCTTGAACTGGACTCTTTGCTCACTTTTCCATCCCCTATAAACTGTTTCCCAACCTCTCTGGAGAGCAGAATACCGCGGCCCCTTGTTACCTGGAAATTCTGGTTCAGTAAATTTGGATTGGGCCTCTAGAAATTTTCAAAAAAATAAGTGCCCTGGGTGAGTCTTACCACCAGGTGACTTTGGCAAGCTTCTCTAGAGCCTGCTAAACAGGACATCTTACGCATATGAGCGCTCAGTAAAGAGGTGTGAAGTAAATTCAGTTCCCCAGGCAAGGATCCACAGCTGCACAGGGAGGCAGGTCGTGCCATATGGAAAAGAAAACGTCGTCGGGTTTATACTTGACTTGGAAGGCCCAACAGTATTGCAGGAGCAGACCCTCAAGGAAGACAATATTCTGAATGTGGGAACAATAATTCAATTTTGGGCAAACGTATCCTTCTGAATGTGCGGCATATGGGCACAGTCATAGAAAACTGAGCAGGTACAAAGCATCTTATTTACAATTTTAATCATTCAGAAATGTTCAGATACAGTTGTTTACTTCCCCGTGAGGAAGACGAACAGCGGCAACGGAAACAATTAAACTGTCCATTTTCTAAAGGAAACTTCTGAGCTCTCGTTCACAAGCCCGTGTATATCCTACCACCCCTCTTCCTTAAATGTGTAGCTTAAGAAGCAGAAGCAAGTTACCACCCAGAATATTACCTCATGATCTGTGGGAAAGAATCGAAGACAAGTTTAGAAAGAAGACCCGCTGAACACATTGTCACTTACCTTTGCTCTCTAGGACTTTACTCATCCTTCTTTTGTACACCCACTTGTCCTTTTTATTTTCCTTTAGGTATCTTTACTTCAGAGCTGGAGTCTGCACACTGCCTTCTGTCCCTGTGTGCGCTCACTACGACTTGCCCCTATCCACTGCCCAACTTCCTTCCTGTAGTTAAATTCAAATTATTGTAGGATTGGGCTTCCCTGGTGGCGCAGTGGTTGAGAGTCCACCTGCCGATGCAGGGGATGCGGGTTCGTGCCCCGGTCCGGGAAGATCCCACATGCCGCAGAGCAGCTGGGCCCGTGAGCCATGGCCGCTGAGCCTGTGCGTCCGGAGCCTGTGCCCCGCAATGGGAGAGGCCACAACAGTGAGAGGCCTGTGTACCACAAAAAAAAAAAAAAAAAAAAACTTTGTAGGAGGGACTCTGATAAATCCAGCTAATCCCTATTTTCTTTCTTTCTTCCTCCCTCCCTCCTGCTTTCTTTCTTTCTTCCTTCCTTCCTTCTTTCTTTCTTTCTTTCTTTCTTCCTTCCTTCCTTCCTTCCTTGCTCCCTCCCTCCCTCCCTCCCTCCCTCCCTCGCTCTCTCTCTCTCTCTTTCTCTCTTTCTGTCTTTCTCTCTTTCTCTCTCTCTCTCTCTCTCTCTCTCTCTCGCTCTCTCTCTCTTTCTTTCTTTCTTTCTTTCTTTCTTTCTTTCTTTCTTTCTTTCTTTCTTGTTAATTTAGGAAGAATTTTCATACCAGCCTCCTTTCTAGGTGGCTGGGTCACTTATACACTAATTGCCCTTTACCTAGTATCTTTGGGGTCTGAACGTCTTGCCCAGGTCGCTGGGCCACATGGTTTAGAACACAGTCCTACTTCTGTGTGAAGTGACAGGGCCATTGTCTCCAGCAAGAGCTAGTGGGTGGAAACAATTAGACAGTCAGGGAGGTGGGGGGCATCCTCAGGCTTGGCTACTGTGGGATGTCTCTGTCTGCTCGAGTCATAAGTGATAATTTAGTTTTTAGTCATAAATAATAATTCAAAGGGCATTTTCTTGACAAATATATTTCTCTACTATTAATATATATATTATGATGATATATATATATATACATTTTTTTCCTGAAGACGCATGCAAGTCTTTAAAGTACTTAAAATCATTACCTAAAAGTAATGTTGAGTAGATAATATTTGCAGGCCCACTGGAACATAGAGACAGCAGTGCATGAAGTGTTCTGGGTTTTAGTGTTGCCTTTCTTCCTTATCCCTCCCTGACCTTTGTCCACAACTGGCAGGACCCCCTCACATTACTATTTGCAAGTTCAAGGGAGAAGAGTGAGTGGTGTGTCAAGAAGTGCCCCTGAGGTTAGCCCTTCAAAGACAGAGGAGCCAGGCTGGTTATGAGCGACGAGGGAGGGACACAGGCCTGATGTTAGTCGACCAAGGTAGCCATGCTGGCTGGGGCAGGCTTTCCTGGAAAGCTGGGCACCTGGCCCAAACCCAATTCTGCACACCTGGTGGGACCCTCCCAGAGCCTCCTGCGGGTCTTGGCTTTGTTCTCTGTTGTTCTCTCTGTGCTTTCTCACCCTTGCTGATGCTGCCTCAGTCTTGGCCACATTCATTTGGGTGCAAAGCCCAGTCCTTTCATCATTTTTAAAAATTCTCTGATTTCCAACGTTGCATACATTTTAGTAACTCTTCTGAGAATTTAGGGGTTGCGAGGAGGGGTCGAAACAAGGAAGCCTCAGCCTTTCGCCATCTTCCTGGCTCGCCTTCCCTCCCCTCTGTGGTGCAACCGGAAAGAAACTTTCTCCCCTGGCTCTCGAATGTTCTTTCCACATTCAGGCCCCCTTAAGAGGTGTATCAGGATGTCTCTTTGTGAGCTGGGAATGGTTTCACCTTAGAGGTGAGATCTGAGGTCAGCTTCAACCTTTGGGGATTAGTCAAAGCATTTCCTTCCAACTAAGCCATCTTTCATTGATACTAAATGATGGGATAAGCAAATGTCTAATAAGGATGGGGAAGAAACACAGGGATGGTGCAACAGGATAACAGGATTTAGAAGTTAGAGAAAAATGAGCAAATGAGAAAAGGCAGACAGCAGTGACTCAAACTGTTGAATGAGATAGTTGGGAATAAAAGAGATATTGGGAGGAAGGACACCGTTTCTCATTTCATCTCTCAATTCTGCAGACTGACTCAGGTCCCTTCTCATCTTTTCAATCTTCTCTAAACCTCTCCTCTCACCTCTTTTTAAAAAGTGGGGGTCTTTTTGCCTAGATAAACAGTCTAAATTTGATATATCAGATAATTTCCTATATTGTAATATGGATAAACGTTTATATTTCTAAGATGCTAGTGAGTGAATATGAACTCTGAAATGGTGCACAATTCAGGTATTAAAGAAGATTTGTTCAGAAGTGTAAGTTGAAGAGAACCAGTAACAGATGGCCCAACATCAGTGAGACGTATTAAATGCATCTCTGATTGGTATTAAATACCTCCCTCTTCTGCAGGGAGCGGAGGAGAAAGCAGATTCACAAACACTGAAATGATTGTATGGGCACAGCCATTGTGCACTTTTATTTGTCAAGATGGCATACGTTTTTCTCATTATTAAACGTCCACTGGGGACTTCCCTGGTGGTGCAGTGGTTAAGAATCCACCTGCCAGTGCAGGGGACACAGGTTCGAGCCCTGGTCTGGGAAGATCACACATGCCGTGGAGCAACTAAGCCCGTGTGCTGCAACTATTGAGCCTGCGCTCTAGAGCCCGCAAGCCACAACTACATATACACACTACTATATATAAAACAGATAACCAAGAAGGACCTATTGCATAGCACAGGGAGCTATACTCAATGTCTTGTAATAACCTGTAATGGAAAAGAATCTAAAAAATAATGGATATATATTTATAACTGAATCACTTTGCTGTATGCCTGAACCTAACACAACATTGTAAATCAACTATATTTCAATAAAAATGTTTTAAAATATATAAAAAATAAAATATCTAGAAAAAAGAGGCAAAGAAACACTACAATTTGTGTTTCTATTGTAGTTGCTTGAGCAGCTACATGTTAAATGTGCTGTAGTGTTTATGGGTGGAAATTTCTCTGAATAATAGCTTGGATAATGATGGAATAGGAAAGTCTTAATATTGTCTGGGGCAACACCCCTCTCCCCCTTCCACCTCATACACACTTTTTTCCCCAAGATGAACACACGAGGCTCAAAAGGATTAAAGGTGCTTTTCTCAAGATTGCAGATGTTGTCAGAAGTAGAGCTGAAACTAGAAGCAAGGTCTCCTTATTCTGAGGCCCCCATCTCTACCTTCAGTTTCTGCATGAACCACACTTGTTCATTTCCAGCATCTCCCAGTGTGTGCAAAGCCATTTCCGGAGGAGCTGTGTTTCCTTGTCTCCTGGAATATGATGCCAGGGGTCACGTGGGATCGTTGTGGGAATTAGTCAGCCGTGCAGCCCTCCAGGGCTTTGTTCCTTTCTCCGCTCCTAACCCATGCTTCTCAGACTCTCCAGTTTTGTTTTTTTTAATTTTTAAAAATGAAAGTATAGTTGATTTACAATGTTGTGTTAGTTTCAAGTGTACAGCAAAGTGATTCAGCTATACACACATATATATATCTATTCTTTTTCAGATTCTTTTCCATTATAGGTTATTACAAGATACTGAGTACATTCCCTGTGCTCGCCAGCAGGTCCTTGTTGTTTACCTATTTTATATGTAGTGGTGTGTATATACTAATCCCAAACTCCTAATTTATCTCTCTTCCTTCTGCCCCCTTTCCTATCTGTGAGTCTATTTCTGTTTTGTAAAATGGTTATTATTATTTAAATTGCCAGTGACCTTGCTCCATTGGTGAGCTCTCTGACACTTGAAGTCATCTGTATCCTCTTTGAGGAGACAAGGCACTTGTCTCATACACTTGGCTCTGCAGCAATGTCAACTTGCTATAAATATCTCTAAATGCCTACCTTCAACCTTTGTCCTAAATAATCTGGGGAAAGGCAACAAAGAGCTTGCAAACCAGGCCTGGTGCACGGACCACACTCCTAACACGCTAACTCCAGGGGTCTCTAACTCCAAGGAGAAGCCAGATGTCTACAAGGTGAGGCCTTGGATGACCCCTCTGGGATGGGGTTGGGGGGTGACGTCTGGGAAATTCTCAGCAGCTTCACCGTAATCAGGGAGGAACGCACCCTTGGTATCTTCAGCTCCGCTCTGAAGGTTCCTGGGGACACTTGACTTCCTATGATGTCAGAGAGACGTGAGTAATCCACATGTGAGGAGCACTAATCCTTCAGAAGACTAGACACCCAGTTTCTTGTCACTGAATGTGAGTATCGGAGCTACAAATGCCTTTTGGCAATGAAGGCACTCAGGTGTGGGGGGGGGGAAGTAGCATCTGTGGATGTAGTGGAGAGAGAGGCTTATTTAGGAACTCAAGGCGGTGGAAATAAACTGTCAAAAAGTGACAGGCGGTTTTGAGAAGTTCAGATAAAACCTGAAATGCTGAACCAGGAGGTAAAGGAATACTTGAAGGAATATGGGGAATTCAAAGAACGACAGCTGCGACTGGGTGCTGGGCTGTGGACTGAAGGCACAGGTCCAGTTAGGCGTGCTCGAGAAAACCAGCGTCTTCAGGGAGGTGTTGGCATCTGGCGTGATGGTCTCTTGGGCGTCAGTAGAAGCTTCAGCCAAGTCTCCTCCCCAGTGACTCCGTGGCTGGAATGTGATGAACACTGCTCGGAGGTAGAGGATGTTTCTGCTCATGTTCTGTCCAATAAATGGTGCTGAATTTCAGAGGTACTGACTTGCCCCTTGTGGAAATGACTTTTATTTGGAGTCTGACCTGGAGCTGCCTTGGACAGTTCTAGAGGCTCAGACATTTTCTTGGACACACATTTGACCATGTGATGGAGGCTTTCCTGACTGCCCACAGCAGCGTGACACAGAGGATGAGAAAGGGGAGTTTGGTCACCATCTGCCCCCTCTCGCGCCAGGACAGAGACGTGGTTGGCAACAAGGAAGGGGAGATGAGTCCTACCCCAACAGAGCCCTTTGAGGCCACGTGTTGCTTTTCATTGCTTCTTATATCTGCTTATATCCCTGACTTTCACCGGGAACTTCTTCACCGGGCCTGAAATTGCCTTTTGGTATTTTACCTAGTACAGGTCAGCTGATGACAAATTTTCCGGTTTTCTTTATCTGAACATATTTTCACGTTACATTCATTTGTGAAAGCTATTCTTACGGTATGTAGAATTATAGGTTAGCAGTTATTGCCTTTTAGTGCTTAAATGCACTATTTCATTTACTTATTGCCCGTGCTTATGTTAAGAACTACACTGTCAGTCTAATTGCGGGTTTTTAATTTTTTTGGAAGCAAATCAGTCTTTTCTCCTCTGGCTGCTTTTAGGAATTTTCTCTTTGTCTTTGGCAGTTTTATTATAGTGTGTTGAACAATTTTTTTTGTTTATGTTGTTTGGGATTTGTAGTAATTCTTGAGTTTTTGGCTTGATGTTTTTCATCATTTTTAGAACAATCTTTTAGTCATCGCCTCCTCAAATACCGTTTTTAACCCACTCTCTGTCTTCTCTCCTAATGGGACTCAATTTACACCTATGTTAGAACTTCTCACTGTATCCCTTATGTCTCTGCCCTCTCTTCTGTATTTTTCATTTTTTTTGAGTTTCCATAGTTCATGCTGAATAATTTCTTCTTACTTATTTACCAGTTCACTAATTCTTCCTACAACTGTGTATAATCTTTTGCTAAATACATTAATGGAATACTTTGTTTTGGTTTTTGTATTTTTCGGGCTAGAATTCTCATTTTGTTATTTTTTTGTATAGCTTCCAGAACTCCACAAAAATTATCTTTTATCTCCCTTAACATAAAATCCTAGTTATTTAAAAGTCTATGTCTGATAACAAAAATATTTGGTTGGAGCCTCTGTGGGTGTAAATATTGTTCTTTTTTGGGGGCAGGGTTTTAATCACATTTTACTTACTTATACCCTTGTATACCTTGTTATTTAAAAAAAATGATTAACGTATGCTATTCAAACAGAAAAGTGCACATATAAGCATATAGCATGATACATTTCCACACACTAAGCACATTTATGTAAGTTTCACCTAAATCGAAAAACACATCATGACCAACACTCTAGAAGTCCTGTTTGAAACTTTCTAGAAATTATCTTTTCCTTCTCTTCTCCTCCACCCACCCAAGGAGAACAATTACACTATTATGTCATGGCATAGGTGAGCTTTTGCCTGATTTTTGGACTTTATATGAATTTTATGCATTTTTTTGTCTTTTGATTTTTTTCATTTAACGTTGTGTTTGTGAGCTTCATCTATACTATTTCATGTAGTAGCTGCAGCTTGTTCATTCCCACTGCTATTTAGTATTCTATTGTGTTTATGCCACAAGTTATTTAGCATTCTATTGAATCTTATTTATAATTTTCAGTTTGAGGTTTTAACCAGCAGTGTGGCTAAGACTATCCTTGGTGAACATATTTTGGTGAACATATGGACTGTCTAGTTATTTTTGATTGAGTGCTAGGCATTGTATTAGCAAAACTGTAGAAAAATCTGACACTTAGGATGATGTTACCATTCCTTAGGGAACATTTACGTTTGTTTCTACCTAGAACAACCTCAAGAGATCCTAGCTTTAAATACACATGCAACTTAATATTTTAAAAATATTTGAGCTCAAGTATGTGTTTAACTATGAGAGTCATAAAGCAATAAAACAAATGAGAAGGTACTTGGGAGGTATTCAGACTTTAACAAGGGGGTGTGTGAGAGCTCTGTACACATGGGATCACTCACACTGTGCTAAACCTCTCAGCATGCTGCTCTCTAATCTCTAGTCATCAGGATAATTACTGATATGAAGTCAGTGGCTTCCAATATATTCATGCTTGTAAAATGTCTTATAGTTTCCAATTGCTTTCATATTCATTATGAAAATGATTATTTCTGGGGTGATATCAGCATATAAGCTTGTAGTGACAGGATTGCATCTAAAAGATTCTTTTTAAGGTCCACACACAAGCAAATGTAAATGTTGATTACTGTCATGTAGGAGAGAAATCAAACATCCACTGGAAATGGATTCTTCACAGGGACTCCTATGGGGGATAACACATCATGTAGATTTGTGTTAAGCCTATGGGCAGCATGGTGCCAAGGAAAGAAGGTAAGGTCAGGAATTGGAACCCCTGGGCCACTTCTACCAAGGGATGTTACAATCCTAAGTAAATCACTTCATCTTTCTGCATCTTAAATTTCTCATCTGTAGAACAAGGCTATTGATACCATCCCTGGCAAGTCTAGTATAACACGTCTGAAAGAATTTTTTAACCAGGCAAGCACTGCATCAGTGCAAGGGAGTCGTTATTGGGAGGGCAAAGTAGAGCAGGGATGTGTTTGAGCAGAAGGACCCTGCAGCTGAGGGGCCTGGATGTCAGTCCCGACTCTGCCACCCATCAGCCGTGTGACATTAGCCATCTGCTGCTTTTCTCACATGTAAAGTGGGATCACAATGATAGTTCTTACCTCACAGGACTGTTGTGGAGATTAATACTTATAAAGCACTGACACTGCCTGGCACATCGTAAGAGCTGCATCGTCAACGGCTGTTATCATTCTTTGTAGTTTCATACATGATCTAAAAAACAGGTAGTCTGAGATGTTGTCGACTTGCTGAGAAACACCTGGCTGAGGAATGAAATAGCCCATTGAACAATTTTTTTTCTGACCTGTAGTTTATATTTTCAAGGACACAGGCAAAGTCCCTGTCCTAGAGACTTATATTTGATAGAGTGGGGAAGAGACAAAATCCCAGGGAGGTTCAGGTCTGCCTTGCAGACTTAGGGGCAGAAAGGGTGACGGGGCTGGGAGGTAGTATGGTTGGGAGAAGACATTCAGTAAGGTCAGAGTGGGTAGTTAGTTAGGCCATGGCAAGGAGCTGGATTTTACTCCTTGAATGCCAAGAAACTATTGAAGTGTTTTGTTCAGGAAAAGGATCAAAGAAAACAATAGGGCATATTTAATTTTATATGCCAAAGGCCTTTTCAGGATTAAAAAGTGAGTTTAAATGATGAACCATGATTTTACAATAAATTATTTTGCTCAGTTAGCAGATTTTGATGGCTTTTGGCCAGTTTTCAGAATAAATCTGATTGAGAGTAGGACCTTAATTAAAGGTAGTATTTCCAATTAGTATGCTAGGTTTAGATGACGTTTTGCTTTTGGGGAATCAATGGCCTCTAAATCCATACTATTGGTGTAGGCAGAAACCATCATATTGTTATGCCATCATAGGACAACACTTAATCTCACCCTCCAAGGTGACTGTGTGTCCTCCAGGGGAGATTAATAACTCCTCATTTATCAGAGTTAAAAGGGAGGGCTTGTTTTTACTTGTTCATAAGATATAGCCAGACTAATAGAGCCTTAAAGACATGTCGGTTTATTTACTATGATTATTTTTTGCTTCATTCAGCAAGTCCAGAGTGGTTTGGAGGCTCAAGTTATATCCGAGTCCACTTCTTTGCAGTTCTCTTCATTTTCTGCTTCATGGTCCCTCGGTGGTTGCTGCAGCTCCTGTCAACACATCCATGATCCAGGTAAGAAGAAACAGGGGAAGGAAGCAAGGGTGGTGCCTGCATCAAGGAATCAGAGACTTGCTCAGACACTCCTGGAAATCTGCTTTTACTTCTTTGACTTGCACTGTGTCACAGCGTGAGCTTTTTAGTGGTCAGGCAGTCAGAAAAGGTGAATTTGAATTTTTGAGTGCAATAGTCAGGGAAGAAAAGGAACTAAGGTTGAAATGGGTTTGAGTGAGCCAGCCTATGTTACTTTTCACAGCAGGGCTCTCCCAGAACTTTAGTTCCCCATCCAGTGCCAAGATCTACAGCCGACACCAAACTGCTGTAAACTCTTGGCGTGAAAGATCACACCTGGAGACGGTTATCTGGGGAGGTAGTTACATACCTTTTCCAGCTGACTATGAAATCTGAAAGTGAAGGTAAACATCTGTGTCGGGTAGTAAATAAAATTTCAGGATTGACTAACTTCCAGAATTGATCCCAGATTTCTGTGATGAGTCATGCATACAGCCATCCATTTAAATGCTCTTTGACCTTGACAGAGTGAGACCCATGGTTTCACTTAGCTTTGTAATAAAGCATCCGGACGCAAAGCACAGTTGCTTCTGAGTGAGTCAGGCTGACGTCAGTTGTGTATTTTCATGTAACTTTGTAACGGAGCAGAACCCTACGGGCCTCCCGGGACAGACCCCTCCCCCATATCCTCAGCTTTAGCCCCTCCCTGAAGTACCCAGATGATGGTGTCTGGTACACATTCCTGAGCTGTGTTACAGGTGCTAAACACCCACCAATGGAAGAAGTTAACTACCTGATGACCATGAGCATGTAGCCCCCAGACCTACTGGAGCCTGAGGACTGATGACATTAAGCCCTGTGACACCGCCTGGTTACCTCACCATCAACCAAGCAGAGAACTGTAACCGAGCTGATCACACACCCTGGGACGCGCCTCCCTCACCTGGCCTGTGAAAATGCTTCCCTGAAACCCATCGGGGAGTTCAGGTGTTTTGAGCATTAGATGCCTGGAGTCTTTTTTTTGTTGCCTACAACAAATGCTGCACCTTCCTTCACCACAACCCGGTGTCAGCAGATGGGCTTTACCACATGCGGGACTCAAGTTTGGTTCAGTAACAACTTGAGGGTATCACCCCTGGGATTTATTCTTGGATGGAGAAGAAGATGCAGACTCCCAGATTTTGTCATATCTGGAAATGCCTTTAAAAGGGCAAAGAAAAGCAGCTAAGTGGCTAGAAACACTGGAACAATTATAAATCCCAAGCGACGTCCTTCTAGAACAACAAAATAGGCTTGGCCGGAAGCTGGTAAATTTAATCAGTTAAGAAAGTCAAGCTTGGCTAGCCAGCGAGTGCAGTGGGAGGTGCACAGTGGAGACATGAGTGCCATTCCTCCGCTCCCTGTGACCTTGGGGCAAGTCTCCTTCACTGTGAAACACGTAGAGTAATAAATAGGTCCTGCATGAGAGAGTTGCCATTTGACTACACAGAGGCCAAATATCCTTTAAATTCTGAGGTACTCCTGAAACAGTTGGGAAACGTGGGCCCTTTCCCCATGGAAAGGGAAAATATCTCCCCTCTTTATCTGTAGGAGCCAGAGCTCCAGGCAGCAAGTAGATTTTGCTGAAGAGAATCACCAGCTGCTTCCTGATAGCACTGCTGAGTCCTGAGAGCACTGCCAACTCCTGAGAGCATTGCTGAGTCCTGAGAGCACCGCTGACTCCTGAGAGCACCGCTGAGTCCTGAGAGCACTGCCGAGTCCTGATGGAGAGCCCTGAGAAGGCAGTTAGACATTAATTGAGAAAGGGGCTGAGGTCAAGCCTGGAGTCCAGTGGGGCCAGTGGCCAGGGTCCAGGGGCGGCTGTCTAGGGAGGTGTTGGTGGGAGGTCTAAGTTGTGCCTTTCCCTGCTTTGTTCCTGTCTTGATCCTGGTTCCGTGGGCTTCCCGTGGATTCTTCCCAAACATCCACTTGCCGTCCGAGTTACCTGAGAGCTTCTGTATCTGTAGCAGGGGGCTCTGTCGGCACCGGGTTGGGGGGCAGTGGTGAAGCACAGAGCTCTCCATCAGGAAGGCTGCTTCTCCTGGGTCAGGGGTGACCTCTGCAGCAGACAGCTGCCCGGGCTGGACAGCTGCCAGATCTCTACTTCTTTTTGTGCCCTGCACGCTCGTTTACCCTTAAGTGTTTAAAACTCCGTCGCTGTGGGATGCTCATTTTTTACAAGCATTTAAAAATGCTGCTTGGGACATTTGAGTCACTCCATTAAAAGACTCCTTTGGGCTGTGCCTCCGTTGGTTGGGTTAACTGGTGGCAACAAATAGTGATTCTTTAGAGCACTTTCAACTACCAGAAAGTTCATCCTTGCTGCGTGTAAAGCAGTTATTTCTTCAGGCAAAAAAACTAGCACAGTTCTTGAAGGTGTCAAATGTGAAGTTATGTCTACTTCTAGATTATTCACAGCTGGTGAGAATACATCCTGTTTATTTTTCATAAATCTGAAGAAGAGCTAATCTTTGTACTTTTTTGGAGGGTGGTGTATTCAGTATCTATTTGTTGATTAATTCAATCTCAGATTTATGGGAGAAGGGAAAGTAGCTCTTCAGATACACCAGGCCCAGTGCTGACACTTAGGTACACTTTTCTCAATCCTCTCGGCAACTCCGAAAGTTACACACTTCATAGATGAGGATCTGAGATACATTTTATCCCCAAAACAAAATTAGCTCAAGGTCACCTGGTTAAGAAATAGTGGCAAAGTGATGGCACACAGGTTTGTCTATTCTAAGACCCATGTCTTTTCATCCATCTGATCGTGGAAGCTCAGCGGGTACTTAGCCTGGGCCGGGGATGGGGCTTGAATAACAAGTGAGCATCTCTTCCCTCAGGGGACACAGACCCAGTGACCAACAGCATACATACAATGCAGTGTGGGTAATCCATGCTGGAAGCAGGTAGAGGTACAGTGGGGTGGGCTGGGGGGGTGCTGGGGGGATGGTGGTCAAGGAGGGTGTCACTAGTGAGTGAAGGCTAAGCCGAGGCTAGAATGGAGATTGCGGTTGGCCAGGTGAGAGAGCGGTGGGTGGATTTATCAGTTATCCATCTGTTATGGACCAAAGGTGTTCCCCCCACCCCAATTTATATGTTGAAGCCCTAATCCCCCAGTGTGGCTGGATTTGCAGACAGGTAGGTAACTAGGTCAAATGAGGTCATAAGGGTGGAACCCTGTTCTGATCTGATCATCAGATTTGAAGCTGGAATGGGCCTCACAGATCATCTAAAAGAAAACCAAACATCACACATCATCTAAAAGAAAACCAAACAGATACAGATTAACTTATCTACAAAACAGAAGGAGATCCACAGACCTAGAGAGAAAACTTATGGTTACCAAAGGGGATAGTGGGTGGAGGGATCAATTAGGAGTTTGGGATTAGCATATACACACTACTATATGTAAAATAGCTAAACAACAAGGACCTACTGTAGAGCACAGGGAACTCGACTCAATATTTTGTAATGACCAATAAGGGAAAAGAGTCTGAAAAAGCATACCTATATATATGTACATATATATATATAATACATATATAACTGAATCACTTTGCTGTACACCTGAAACTGACACGACATTGTAAATGAACTCTACTTCAATAAAATTAAAAATAAAATGGTCTCCTTTTACAGATGAAGAGACTGAGACCCATAAATGTTAAACTGTTGAAGTTGCTCAGTATTAGTGACTCACATACAACCAGAACCCAACTTTCCCTAACTCTTAACTCTGTGCTTTCCAGATCACACGT
Organism: Phocoena phocoena; assembly: GCF_963924675.1. Classification (NCBI taxonomy): domain Eukaryota; kingdom Metazoa; phylum Chordata; class Mammalia; order Artiodactyla; family Phocoenidae; genus Phocoena; species Phocoena phocoena. The sequence goes on along the minus strand of NC_089230.1, from coordinate 82,947,233 downwards.
GACAGACCTCAGAAACAGGCTCACGTGTCCCAATCCAGGCCACGCCTGCTTCCCCTGTAGAATACAGCTTTCCCCCTCTGCATAGCAGTTAGGAAGAGAATAGATTCACTTCTTCAAAGCTTGATGGAAAATGACATTCCTTATGCTGAAATGCTTATGCTGGAGATGCTTTTACAATATATATATATATTTATGATTCCATGCTTGTTTCTGAATTTAAAATCAGTGTATTTAAGTAAGGGACACTTGTGATTTTTACTTGTACGCCTTCCATAAGTTATCTTTGCAAGCACATTTTTTTCAGTGTAGGCAGTTTTTTCTTCAACAGATATTACCAAGATCTCATTTTTCTTAGTTTCATATCTTTTAACAGCAGGATCTGCTCTTAGAAAATTTTAATTATTCATTTGCATTGCATGTGAAGTGCTATGTTATGTCAAACAGTTCTTTCAAAGAGTCTGTTTACTTGATTTCTCTTAATTCCCGACTAGCAAGAGAAAAAGAAAATGAATTACATTTGCCATAAAATCTGCTGAACTGACCACAGGCAACTCAGGATCTATAAACCTTTAATCAAAGCCTCTTAACAATGCAAAGTATTAGTTTGGGGAAAGAAAAAAAAAAAAAAACACGATTGAAGGAAAAGGAAACTCACATTCTAAGGATGCAATAGCTTCCCTCCCCAAACTTGTTTGCATGCATTTCCCTTCATCTGGCCGACTCCAGCGTGCCCCAGGAGTGACATCCTCCTGACAATTAGTAGCTAAGATGCCAGGTAACGAGGTATTGTCAGGCATTACTAATCTTACAGGGATAAGTTAAATAAATAGGCATCAAGCAACTGAAAGCAAGTAAAGAAGATGGTAGTTTAATAGGAAGGAAATCTGTCAAGTGTTGAACACGGAGAAAAGATTTGGGTTCCAAAGTGAGACGTATTAAGGATTGAAGAATTTCCCTGCACCGCACAGGACCTTTGGTTATAGCTGAACGCATGTGTCAGAGCAGAGGAGGAGGGTGCCCGGGGAGACTGAAAAGGACAATTGACAAGGACAAACGAGGGCAAATTGGCCTCTCCCGACTCGTCACACTGGGTTGCTCCTTGTCAGTGAGTCCACACCGCCTGTACTTGCTCATGACCTTCCACACTGTCTGTCCTTCCCTGCCTGTCTTCAAATCCTAGCTCTGCCCCGACTTGCCATGTGATATTGGCTAAGTGACTTAGCTGACTCTGTCTCCTCAGTCTCCCCACCTGTAATATGGGGATAATAAGGAAACTCACTTCAGAGGGTTCCTGTGTGCAGGAATGCCAGTGTGCACACCTGAAGCCTTAAGCTTTCCAGATGGTTAATTCAATTTCGTTAGGAAGGAGCCCTCTGTCTGCCTAGGGGTAAAACACCCCCATGGTGCTCTTAGTGCCAGAGTTGGGGTGAGAATTGGAGGGTGGGGCTCAGGCTGGGAGTCTACAGAACTGTAGAGTTATAGGAATAACTCTACAGTTATTCCTATACAGCAGGGGTCCCCAACCCCCTGTTAGGAACCAGACTGCACAGCAGGAGGTAAGTGGCAGGTGAGTGAGCGAAGCTTCATCTGCTGTTGCCCATCACTTGCATTACCACCGGAACCATCACTGGGATTCCTGCCTGAACCATTCCTCCCTCCCCCCACCTCCGTGGAAAAATTGTCTTCCACGAAACCGGTCCCTGGTGCCTAAACGGTTGGGGACCTCTGTTGTATAGACGTTCAAGGAACCTGCCCTTCCCTCTTCCTCTTGTTACTGAGTCCAAGCTCATACTGCTTGCCACATGACAGGATGATAAATTGAGAGATGAGGTGTTGGGGTAAGGAATAGCGACTTTATTTGGAAAGCCAGCAGACCGAGAAGACGGTGGACTCGTGTCCCAAAGAACCATCTGACCTGGGTTTGGATGCTAGTTTCTTTTATAGAACAGATAAGGAGAGGTGAGGTGGTAAAGTAAAAAAGGCGATAAGGTTTTGCAAATATTTCCTGGTTCTGGCCAGATTCCGGAGGGGATGTGTTCATTTCTTCTTTCCTGCAACCATTCACAGGTGGTCCTGATCAGGATGTTTCCTGTGAGCTAAACAAAGGTATTTTAGCTTAACACTCAGGCATGGGAGGTGGTGTTTCTGGAGGTGGGCCATTATGTATAATTTAAGCTTATAGGCACATCCCTTTAGTGATTAACGTGTAGCAAAAGCACTAGAACACAAAGGTTAAAGTAAAAGAAACAGATGCAATAAGGAGGCAGATTTGTTCTTCCCTGTTCCACTCTCACCCAATCGCAGCCCCCTCTGTTACTCCAGTTACAGAGCAATGGAGAACTAACACAGGTTCGAAGGTTTACCTGTGGTCCAGAAACTAATGTAACCAGGGGTGGGTGATGGAGTGAGTAACTGAGATGGAAAACAACTCCAGGCTAGTTTGGAGTACGGTTACAAGATAGGATCCTCATCGTAATCTGTGAAATATGACATTAAGCCAAGGAATAAGTAAGTTTGAATGTGTAAGAAAGAGGGACGTTTCAAATTATTCTAAGTGGAAGTTTAAAGACGCGCATAAATGATCACAGTGAGGCTTAAGTTTAACAAATGAGATTGGGACCAACAGAATATTATACGGCCATTACCAACAAGCATCCCCTTCGACTCTGTGCTGTAAGAAACACAGAGTCTGCTTCGTCAGACCCTTTACTGCACAGAGAGAAAGATGAGACATAAAGAGGTTAGTGATGCCAACCTTTGAGCCACATCTGAATCCCAGGAAGCCCATTAGACTGTGAGTGTCGACAGGCTGGAATCCTGTTACAGCATCTCTGCTCCAGTCTCCTCATTACATGTTTGATTCATTTCCAAGGACGACAGTGTGAGTGTGCTTTCAGGATGCTGACTGCTCAACAATTTATGTAAGGCTGTAAACACATTTCAGCACATTTAGGGAACCGATTTTCCTTAATTTTTTTCTATAGCATAGCCTCTAAACAATTTCTGGTCAATTAAGAGCTCTTGTGATCAATGGTCTTGTCATTTCCATTTTTCATAATTTTCAGAAAACCTAGCCTAAAATGCATTTCTCACCACGTCATCATATCTAAGCATTAGCTTTCTACTATTTTCGTCCGTATTGCAGATTCTGCCAAAACCATTTCCTTTGTCAACCAGAGCTCTAATATCACCATTTCTCTTATAAAATATTATGTCATCCATCATCATTAACATCACCCATCTCCTCTTTATCATGTTTATGTCTTTCTAGCATACATAGTTCTTTGATATTTTGAATCCTCCCTGCTACCATTTCCTTATTTTAACTATGTTTCAGTAATCCCAAGAACATAGCACATTTTTTGTTTTTCTTTTAGAGAGATACCTCACAGGAATCAATCTTAATATGTTTTTCCAGATATGGCTGGTATAATAGACCTTTCATTTTGGAGTTTTATTTTTTCCTCTTATCTCAGCTTGACTTTTCTTTTGATTCTTTCCTTTTGCGTTTGCCTGTAGACATATTTGTGGTATCTAGGTTCTGTTTTCCTTTCTCTTTTTTATGTCATGAATATAAATAAAGTCAATAAAATTATTTCCTAGATTAATCACAGGATTTCAAGGTTGGAAGAATGATAAAGGTTATCCAGCCCAATAACCCATTGGAAGCTGAATTTCCTTGACAATATCTCTCTAATGTTTATCAGCTATGTTTGAACGAGTGCCATCTCCCAAGTTTGTTTCCTGTATGCACAGCTCAGTTTTTAGAAAATTCTTCCTTACATTGGGTCAGATCTGCATTGTACCAAATTACCTCCTTGCTCTGTCCCCCCCCACCCCCATAAGTATCCTTTCTTCGATATAAATACCTGACCAACAATGATGCTATCTGCACATTTCCTTTTTCTTCCGGTTCTTGTAAAGGGCTCTTTCACCATCTCAGAAGTTTACGTTCTACTAATGAACATGGTTTTTAATTTGCATCATTAAACATTACAGCATGTTACTTTTCTAACTAATTATAAAGATCATAAAACCTAAGTCATATAAAAACATACCCATTTAAGTCATATTTCCTGAGACAAGTGATCCTATGGTGGGAATGAACTAAGACTTGTGATGGAAGGATAGAACAACCTTGAATAAAGAGGCTGATTTTTTCCCCTCAGATGCTGTATTAGTGTTTTATTGGTGCTGTAACAAATTAGCATGAACTCAGCAGCTTAAATAACATGGTTTTGTTATCTTACAGTTCTGTAGGTCAGAAGTCTGCCGTGGGTGTCGCTGTACTAAAGTCAAGATGTCGGCAGGGCTGGGTTCCTCTTCTGAGGCTCTGGGTGGGATCTGTGTTTTGCCCTTCCCTGCGTCTAGGTGCCGCCTCCATTCCTTGACGGGTGGCCCCTCCCTCTACCCTCAGAGCAGCAACAGCTCGTTGAGTCTTCACATCGTACCACTCTGACCTGCCTTCTTCCTCCCCTTTCCACTTTTAAGGACCCGTGTGATTAGCGTGACCTTACCTGGATAATCCAGGCCAACCTCCGCATCTCAAACTGAATCACATTGGCAAAGTCCCTTTTGTCATGTAAGGTAACATAGTCATAGGTTCTAGATATTAGGACAAGGACAACTTTGGGGGCCGCTATTCCGCCTGCTACAGACTCTGAACCTGAAACTTTGGTGATTGCCACCAGTATACCCAGAGGTGCCTTATAGCCCCTTTTAATTCACTGAATCAATAGCTATCGAGCACTTACTGTTTAAAAGATATTACGTTAAATATTATGAGAGATTAAAGTTACGCTGTGTGAACCATCTGCCTTGAACACAAATCTTGCACACTTTCTCCAGTTTTCTCAATGCTTCCTCCTTCCCTCCTGCACTGTTTGGGCCCACTTTTGGACTTGGATGAAACATCACTGCAGGGAGTGGGGCTGGCACTGCCTCTGGGGCTGCTCAGGGTTTGAGTACCCACTGAGGGGCTGATGGAATGCAACCCCAAAGTTGAGGGGAGTTAGCCTCCAATGGGGGCAGAAACTTGCTCAAAGGGAAAAGGGAGATGGGAGGGGGTAGAGTGAAAATCCCCGCTCCGCTGTCTGGCGTGTGGACACCTCTTGGGGCACTTCCTCCTCCCAGTGTTCTGGAGAAGTTCCATGTGCTGAGTGAGCACATCTGCTGAGTGTCTCTTGGTTTCTCTGAAGCCAGCTGTGAAGCCACAGCCAGTGAGGAGGACCACTTTCCATCACATTCTACTTCTTCCTTTACCCTTTTACTCACCACCCTGGGCTTGCACTTCTCAAATAAATCCTTAGCAACTTAATCCTCGCCTCAGGCTCTGCCTTCTAGAAGACCAGGGCTGTGACACCAACTAACTCAGCCTTCTCAAAATATCAGAAATTAAGAGAGACAAATGTTTCTAAACTCACAGATTCTTTTTTTTTTTTTTAAATAAAGACCTTAAAATAATGGTAAGGATTAATCTTAAACATAAACTACAGGAGTTAAACAGAGAAGCACACTAGGGTAAAATTTTAAAAGAAACACCATAAACCTGCCTTTTTGTTCACAGACTTTGCTATTGCTTTGGTGCTGAATTTCATCCTTTATCAATCGCTACTTAACTTTGACTTTTTTTTTTTTTTTTTGCAGTATGCGGACCTCTCACTGTTGTGGCCTCTCCCGCTGCAGAGCACAGGCTCCAGACGCGCAGGCTCAGCGGCCATGGCTCACGGGCCCAGCCGCTCCGCGGCATGTGGGATCCTCTCAGACTGGGGCACGAACCCGTGTCCCCTGCATTGGCAGGCGGACTCCCAACGACTGCCACCAGGGAAGTCCTTAACCTTGACTTTTTATGGAGGATGAAATTCTTTTATAATCCCTCCTGTTATATATATAAAAAAATGCACGCACTTCTGCAGGTAGCATGCTTCTTTTGAAATCCCTGCTTTTCCAAACAATGAAAGAATTCTGAATTTCAAGTGAGGATCTGAGTCTTGGCTGTTTGACTTATTGACTGTATAACACAGAGGAATTGCTTTCTGGAAGGTAAGGAAATGAAGGATCAGGGAGAATTAACCAGTGCAAGATAACAGCAACATTTGGACTTTTTTGCCTAGTATCAAATAAACAGCTCTTGAAAGGTTTCCCTTACAGAGTCTGCCCTGGTGTCTACAGACACCATCCACCCAGGCCTCCTTTTGCTGATGGGGTCCCAGCATCTCTCTTGTCTCCCAAGCAGACTGTAGGGGCCTGAGAGCAGATTCTCTCTTGGCTTTTTTGCTTTTCCCACAGGGTCCAGCAGGGCACCTTTTATGAAGCAGGCATGTGGTAACGGTTGATTTCTTATTGAAGATGAGGGCAACCATCACTCACGTAGTAAATACTGCATCGATCTAAGGAATCTTTGATATCCTTTCTCTGCATGTGCAGTGACCAGAGGATGAAATCAATACAAAAGTATTCTCTGCATCCGGACTTTGACGTTCTGCTCTCCAGTTCTGAATGGTCCCTGGATGTGACCAAATGGTATAACTTCATGTGCAGAGGAATATTCAGGCTCATGTGAAATGTACCTGTACCCCTGCCCCCCGAAAGGGAGAGCTGGGGGGCTACATGGCACCCGATGGATGGTGGGTGTTGTTTGCGCTGTCATGTTACACAAATTCTTCAGGGCCATACCGTTTTAGCTTTACAAAATTTGGTCCGAGAGCCTAGAGAACTGAACAGAATACGTCTTTCCCGTGTTTTATTTCTCAAAAATAGCAATTCAAATTATATTAATCTCTGGTGATATTTACCTTGGTTAAAGCATGTATCATAAAGCAGACAATTTTCTCCTCATCAAAGTGGGATTGATAGATAGTTTTAAAAATAGATCAGCCTATTGTGCACATCAGGCTATAAAAATAGAAGCCAGGTCTAAGCTTGACAGATTCCAAAGATAGTCTTCGGTGTGACTAGCTAATATTCACGGTGTTGCAGGTCTCTTGAATATTAATGAACTGCTAATGTCAATGCGAGAAACTCACAAAGAGCGTGGAAGCTTTTGAATATAATCACCCAGGCAGCAGTAAGATTTACATCTGGGATTTTGCAGTAATTAGAGAAATCTCCATGAATAAGCATAGGCTACAGTACACCCATTTTACAGAATATAGTGTGTGGATGTGACAAGAAGAAAGATGATGTTCCAGATCAAGAGTTGTGACTTTTCCTGGACTTGTTCCCTGGCCAACAGATTGAGAACATATTTGTCTACACTGCAGGGCATCCAACAGCTTCTCTAGATCAGGTGCCAGATGGGGTTTAATCCTCCACCGTCTGCACCGCATCCAGGGATGTCCCTCCGAACACCGTGGCGGGGAAGTTACTCAGATGATGATGTGTATTCCCTGAGGATGCAGCGTCAGGGGAATGAGGCTTATTTGGGAGTGGTGTCCTCTTTGTTTCTCTGTCTGCAGACCTGTATCAGAAGGTGCCTCAAGACATGCTCTTCCTTGAGGAGACCTTAGCTCCTTGAGTGTCCCCAGGAATCCCTGAGGAGCTGGGGGACGGCAAGGCCCAGAGGACTAGATGGGGCACCTTCTGAGGAGCCCTCCTGTAAGCACCAACTCATCCTGCTGTACTGTCATGTCATATTTATTCAACTCTCTCCCGCCACTGGACCAGAAAAGCTCAGTTTTTGAATACTGATGTGAGTCCTTCCTGCAAGAATTTTTAGTTTCTAGAACTTTTTAATTGTCTTTCTTATGATAACGTGTAAAAATGAAAATTACTTAAGCCCCTCTCCAGTGTTTTGAAGTGGTAGATAGGAATATTGAGAACTTTCAGGAAAAGAGAAATAATATTCATCTAAAAATATGGACACAGTAACACTGCCAGTGTTCCTCCAATAAACGAAATCCTCCATCCAATCGAGGACTTACTTTGGCTCATGTGAGGCAGGTCTGGGCAGATCAGAATATTTCCAATATTTTACTTTTTTCATTGTTATAGGTATACTATTTGTCAGTTTTAAGAAAATTGTAATACATAGACAAGTATAAAAAAATCACGATAATCTCACCATGAGATAACTATGCTTATTTTCTGTTCTTTTAGACTTTTTTCTTTGTTACATATGAGCACATGTGTGTACACACACATGTGTTTTTACAAAAACATCATCTTACTTTACGTATTGCTTTCAGACCTATTTCTTTTCTCTTAACCTACTGTGGATCTTTCCTTGTGAATTAATAAGTCAATTTGTACATCACGATTTGTCATGATTAAATAGTATTCCATCATATGGATGTGTAATAATATATTTATTATTATATAGGTACTTATGAATTGATACATTTGTCTGATTATTCTCTTAGAATAATTATTAAAAAAATATAAATAATAAAATAAACAAATGGGACCTAATTAAACTTAAAAGCTTCTGCACAGCAAAGGAAACCATAAACAAAACAAAAAGACTACCCTCAGAATGGGAGAAAATATTTGCAAATGAAGCAACTGACAAGGTATTAATCTCCAAAATATACAAACAGCTCAATAGCAAATAAATAAACAACTCAATCAAAAAATGGGCAGAAGACCTAAGTAGATATTTCGCCAAAGAAGACATACAGATGGCCAAAAGGCACATAAAAAGATGCTCAACATCACTAATTATTAGAGAAATGCAAATCGGAACTGCAATGAAGTATCACCTCACACCTGTCAGAATGGCCATCATCAGAAAATCTACAAACAATAAATGCTGCAGAGGGTGTGGAGAAAAGGGAACCCTCCTGCACTGTTGCTGGGAATGTAAATTGATACAGCCACTATGGAGAACAGTATGGAGGTTCCTTAAAAAACTAAAAATAGGGACTTCCCTGGTGGCGCAGTGGTTGAGAGTCTGCCTGCCGATGCAGGGGACACAGGTTCGTGCCCTGGTCCAGGAAGATCCCACAAGCTGTGGAACGGCTGGGCCAGTGAGCCATGGTCGCTGAGCCTGCGCATCCGGAGCCTGTGCTCCGCAACGGGAGAGGCCACAACAGTGAGAGGCCTGCGTACCGCAAAAAACCACACACACACACACACACACAAAAACTAAAAATAGAACTACCATATGACCCAGCAATCCCACTCTTGGGTATATACCTGGAGAAAACCATAATTCAAAAAGACACATGCACCCCAACGTTCATAATAGCACAGTTTACAATAGCCAGGACACGGAAGCAAACTCAATGTCCATCAACAGGGGAATGGATAAAGAAGATGTGGTACATATATACAAAGGAATATTATTCAGTCATCAAAAAGAATGAAATAATGCCATTTGCTGCAACACAGATGGACCTAGAGGTTCTCATACCAAGTGAAGTAAGTCAGATCAGACAGAGAAAGACAAATATCATATGATATTACTTATAGGTGGAATCTAAAAAAAGATACAAATGAATATTTTTACAAAACAGAAATAGACTCATAGACATGGAAAACAAACTTAGGCTTACCAAAAGGGAAAGAGGGGAAGGACGGACAAATTAGGAGTTTGGGATTAACAGATACACACTATTATATATAAAACAGATAAATGGCAAGGGCCTACTGTATAGTACAGGGAACTATATTCAATACCTTATAATAACTTATAATGGAAAAGTTGAAAAAAATGTATAACTGAATCACTTTGCTGTATACCTGAAACTAATATAACATTGTAAATCGACTATACTTCTATAAAAGTATATAAATAATAATTAAAATAATTAAAAAATTCAAATATTAATAACATTTTTATCTTAAAATACATTTGAAAGTTGTGGTCTTTTAGCCCAAAGGATACATTTTTTTTAAGTTTTGCCAAAAGTTTGCCTAGAACACCTGTCGGGGTGTATACTGACCCCCCAAATTGAAGGTATACACTTATCCATTTCCTCCCATCATTAGCCTGAACTGGGTACTGTTATTCTTTCATGTCTTTTCCAAATTGATAAGTGAAAAATCGTTCCTCTTGGTTTAACTTGCATTTCTCAGCATACTAGTGAGGCTGAACTTCTTTTCTCAAGTTTTTTGGCCATAGGTAGGTTCAATTTTTGTCTAACCAGAACTTTGGATAGTTTGGGGCCAACGTGGTTTAAGAAACAGAACTCTGCCAGTTCCCAGGGGACCCGTGTACCCTTCCTCATGGCAGTGCCCCTCCCTCCCCAAGGTGGGCGCTAACATGACTTCTGTGATCCTTGTTCTTTTTACAGCTGTACCACTTCTGTGGACACCCCTAAACGACAGAGGATTCCTTGCCTGTGTGTGGCCTGAACATGAATACAACACAGCTGCGTGCTTTCTTCCAAGGCTAGCCTGCTGCGCTCGTACTGGGCCTGTTGGCTCACTGGTTGGAACGCCTGCGAAGGGGAGCCCCCTCTAATGGATGCGAGGTCTCCCCAGGGCTTAGCAAAGGCTTTCTAGCTCTGTTGTGCAATCTGTGGCTCCCCCTTCCCCCCTTCTTCGTATGGTCTGACCTGCGCTGTGGCCTGAAGGCTCTGCACACTTGTGTCCATTTCCTAGGGCTTCTGTAACAGATGACCACAAAGTTGGTGGCCTAAAGCAACAGAAATGGATCATCTCACAGTTCCGGAGGCCAGAGGCCCCATTCAAGGTGTCGGCAGAGTGGCGCCCGCTCCAGAGGCTCCAGGGTAGACCCTCCCCGGCCTCTTCCAGCTTCTGATGCTCCAGGGGTCTCTTGGTTTGGGGCTGCATCACCCAGTCTCTGTCCCATCGTCACATGGCCATCTCCCCTTCTCTCTCCTAAGTCCCCCTCTACCTTTTCTCCTACAAGGGCACTTGGATTTAGGGACCACCTGGATAACATAGCATGATGTCATCTCAAGATCCCCAACCCAATTACATCTGAAAAGACTCGGGTTCTGGGACAGGGACATATCTTTTGCAGGGTGGCATGGGTCAAGCCACCCTTCAATCACCCCCTCTGCTTCTTGCCTCTTTCTTCTGCGTGTGGGGTTCCCCCACCCCCGACCCTGGCACATCGATCTCAGGCCTGGTCCCATCTTAGCATTTGCTGCGTGAAGGACCTGAACCGACACAGATCACTAAGCCAAGCAAGCTGGCCCTACTGTTAGGGAGGGCATAGGGTGCAGGGAGCTCACACCCTGTGAAAGAGGGGGGAGGCCAGCAGACTGGGTGGGAAGAATGGGACGAGGTACAGTTTCAGGAAGGATGCGGCTGGCACAGTGGCGATACCTGCACCCGTGGAAGGAGTTCCGGTCCCCCAGGCAGAGCTTGTGTCCCGCGTCCTTGGGCTTAGCTGTCAGCAGGGTGCGGCAGCCGGGGTCACCTGCGGCCTCGGCAGGAGGGAGGGCGGCATCTGGAATGTTCTCTGCCGCAAGACATCCGAGAAGCTCCTTTTTGCGGCAGGCACACCCCTTGCACCCCTGTCCCGCGCCCGTGGACCTCTTTCCCAGAGGAGAGACTTCAGAGAAGCGGGTTCCCCTTTTAGGGACAAACCAAGGTCCCGTCACCGCAGCTGGTCTCAGGGCCACCACGGTGCTCGTCCTCCCTGCACCCCCATCATCCTCCGCTGTCACCTAGCAGGTCTCGGTGGCTCACCTCTGGGACGTGTGGTCTGAATCTTTATACCTGAGGGGCTGAGCCCGTGGTAATCACACCCTCCTCAGACGCTCAGGCTGTGGCACAGGGAGAATTACCCTTCGCTTCCTGGACCCGTGAGTTCTTCCTGTGGGGACAGAGTGCCATACAGAGGACTCTGATTTCAGGTAGATGCTGCACCACGGAGGAGGGCGCCCCATCTCTCAGAGCGTTGCCCCAGAGCTGGCACTTCAGCCTTGCCCTCGGAAAGTCGTTTTTGCGCTCTGTGAGGCTTGCAGCTGTGTGTTGTCGCCAGGGACGTGGGCGTGTGCCCCGCTGGGCTGTGGAAGAGGAGGGGAATGGGGGTGTCTCCACTCACCCTCCCTCCCGGGTCCACTTTCTGCCCCTCCACGCCTCGCTCTGCACCCCAGGAGGCTGAGCCTTTGGGATGGCATCACCAGGTTGGATTCAGGCGCTGGAGAAGGGCTGGGTGGGGGGCAGAAGCACGACATTGAAGGGAAAGTGCAGAGTGTCTGAGATATGTTTTTCTGCCAGACCTCCTGCCTCGGGACAACAGGTACATGTGTCTGTCTTCCTCCCCCCTCCCTTGCACAGCCCCTCTCCATCAGACCCCAGCTTCACTATTTCCTGGGGGCGGCAACAGCTGCTCTCAGCCTTTTCCTTAAGCTCGCCCCGCGGCGGATACGCTATCGTGTGGGTCCCCAACCCAAGTCCATTAGGTATCATGTCAGCCCCCAGAGAGGGTGTTGGCTGAGGGTCTGAGGACAGCAAAAACAAAGCCATGTGTATAACAATGAGACAGGCTGGGACCTGGGCCCCTCTGCTGCAGGGCTGGCACCTGGACAATCGTCTCCTTGAGCAACGAAATACAAAGAAACCATAAGGGACTAAAAATAACTGCACGCATGCTCAGTCGGGGCAAATTATGAACAAGATGCAAAAAAGACCAAAAACCCAACTGCCACTTCTAAGGCGCCAGGAGCAAAAGCAGGGTCCAGGGCACAACACAGATCCCTGCACACAGCACCACCAGCGGTGGGCAGACCACTTAAGTCACCCCTCAGGCCTGACCCCTGGGTCTGCCCACCCCCCCACCTCGGGGATCGAGCAAGGGCACCCGTTACTTGTTTCGACTCCCCCTGCTACAGTACGAGTCCCAATAAAGCCTTGCCTGAATTTCTTGTCTATTGATTAAGGAGGCCAAGAACCCTGGTTGGTAATAATAGGTGTCTAGCCCTGTGAAGGGGAAACACTGGCCCTTCCAGGATGGAAGGGGTGCAAAGTAGTCAGCTTGCCACCAAGTGGCCAGCTGGTCTCTTTGAGGGGTGAACCATATCGGGGCTCAGTTTGGGTTCTGTTGCCAGGAGGTTGGGCAGTCAGAGGCGGAAGGGCTGGGTGGGGTCTGTGAAGTGGGCGTCAGGCTGCTGGGTCCCCGTGCATCCTCCACAGCATCCGTGTGCATCAGAGCCGGTCCTGGGGTAGCTGGTGATGAAAGCTGGCTGAGTCTTGAATTCTTATTTACTGCCTCTTCTGCGGTGGGTGATCTCTGGTGGGTGTTCACACGTGACACAGGAATATCCACACCTTGTGGCCACTGCCCTATGGCCACCCCCAACACCCTTGCCTGAGGAATGTAGTAAATATGGCCCTTTTGGATTAGCAGACGTTAAAAATGAGTCTAGTCTTATACAAAGTTGAGTAGTAGTTCAAGAGACTATCACAAATGGAATAACATCGATTCGTAAGTTTGACTGAAGTTGGGATTACTTAAGATTTAGAAATCTCATACTTTCTTTTTTTGAATTGTATTTTATTTATTTTTTTATACAGCAGGTTCTTATTAGTTACCATTTTATACATATTAGTGTATATATGTCAATCCCAATCTCCCAATTCATCCCACCACCACCACGACCCCCCGCCCCTTGCTTTCACCTTTGGTGTCCATACATTGGTTCTCTACATCTGTGTCCCAATTTCTGCCCTGCAAACTGGTTAATCTGTACCATTTTTCTAGGTTCCACATATATGCGTTAATACGTGATATTTGTTTTTCTCTTTCTGACTTACTTCACTCTGTATGACAGTCTCTAGATCCATCCACGTCTCTACAAATGACCCAATTTCATTCCTTTTTATGGTTGAGTACTATTCCATTGTATATATGTGCCACATCTGCTTTATCCATTCGTCTGTCAATGGGCATTTAGGTTGCTTCCATGACCTGGCTATTGTAAAGAGTGATGCAATGAACATTGGAGTGCATGTGTCTTTTTGAATTATGGTTTTCTCAGGGTATATGCCCAGTAGTGAGATTGCTGGGTCGTATGGTAATTCTATTTTTAGTTTTTTAAGGAACCTCCATACTGTTCTCCATAGTGGCTGTATCAATTTACATTCCCACCAACAGTGCAAGAGGGTTCCCTTTTCTCCACACCCTCTCCAGCAGTTGTTGTTTGTAGATTTTCTGATGATGCCCATTCTAACTGGTGTGAGGTGACACCTCGTTGTAGTTTTGATTTGCATTTCTCTAATAATTAGTGACATTGAGCAGATTTTCATGTGCTTCTTGGCTATCTCTATGTCTTCTTTGGAGAAATATATATTTAGGTCTTCTGTCCATTTTTGGATTAGCTGGTTTGTTTTTTTAATATTGAGCTGCATGAGCTGTTTATATATTTTGGAGTTTAATCCTTTGTCCGTTAATTCATTTGCAAATATTTTCTCCCATTCTGAGGGTTGTCTTTTCATCTTGTTTGTAGTTTCCTTTGCTGTGCAAAACTTTTAAGTTTCATTAGGTCCCATTTCTTTATTTTTGTTTTTATTTCCGTTACTCTAGGAGGGGATCAAAAAAGATTCTGCTGTGATTTATGTCAGAGTGTTCTTCCTTTGTTTTCCTCTAAGAGTTTTATAGTGTCTGGTCTTATATTTAGGTCTTTAATCCATTTTGAGTTTATTTTTGTATATGGTGTTAGGGAGTGGTCTAATTTCATTCTTTTACATGTAGCTGTCCAGTTTTCCCAGCACCACTTATTGAAGAGACTGTCTTTTCTCCATTGTATATCCTTGCCTCCTTTGTCATGGATTAGTTGACCATAGGTGCATGGGTTTATCTCGGTGCTTTCTATCCTGTTCCATTGACCTACATTTCTGTTTTTGGGCCAGTACCACATTGTCTTGATTACTGTAGCTTCGTATTATATAGTCTGAAGTCAGGGAGTCTGATTCATCCAGCTCTGGTTTTTTTTCTCTCAAGACTGCTTTGGCTATTTGGGGTCTTTAGTGTCTCCATACAAATTTTAAGATTTTTTGTTCTAGTTCTGTAAAAGATGCCATTGGTAATATGGTAGGGATTCCATTTAATCTGTAGATTGCTTTGGGTAGTAGGGTCATTTTCACAATACTGATTTTTCCAATCCAAGAACATGGTATATCTCTCCATCTGTTTGTATCATCTTTAATTTCTTTCATCAGTGTCTTATAGTTTTCTGCATACAGGTCTTTTGTCTCCCTAGGTAGGTTTATTCCTAGGTACTTTATTTGTTTTGTGGCAGTGGTAAATGGGAGTGTTTCATTAATTTCTCTTTCAGATTTCTCATCATTAGTGTATAGGAATGCAAGAGATTTCTGTGCATTAATTTTGTATCCTGCAACTTTACCAAATTCATTGATTAGTTCTAGTAGTTTTCTGGTGGCATCTTTAGGATTATATATAGTATCATGTCATCTGCAAACAGTGACAGTTTTACTTCTTCCTTTCCAATTTGTATTCCTTTTATTTCATTTTCTTCTCTGATTACTGTGGCTAGGAGTTCCAAAACTATGTTGAATAATAGTGGTGAGAATGGACATCCTTGTCTTATTGCTGATCTTAGAGGAAACGCTTTCAGTTTTTCAGCATTGAGAATGATGTTTGCTGTGGGTTTCTAATATATAGCCTTTATTATGTTGAGAGAGGTTCCCTCTATGCTCACTTTCTGGAGAGTTTTTATCATAAGTGGGTGTTGAATTTTGTCAAAAGCTTTTTCTGCATCTATTGAGATGATCATATGGTTTTTAATTTTTCAGTTTGTTAATATGGTGTATCACACTGATTGATTTGCATATATTGAAGAATCCTTGCATCCCTGGGATAAATCCCACTTGATCAAGGTGTATGATCCTTTTAATGTGTTGTTGGATTCTGTTTGCTAGTATTTTGTTGAGGATTTTTGCATCTATATTCATTAGTGATATTGGTCTGTACTTTTCTTTTTTTGAAGTATCTTTGTCTGGTTTTGGTGTCAGAGTGATGGTGGTCTCATAGAATGAGTTTGGGAGTGTTCCTTCCTCTGCAATTTTCTGGAAGAGTTTGAGAATGATGGGTGTTAGCTCTTCTCTAAATGTTTGATAGAATTCACCTGTGAAGCCATCTGGCCCGGGACTTTTGTTTGTTGGAAGATTTTTTTTTTTTTTTGTGGTACGAGGGCCTCTCACTGTTGTGGCCTCTCCCGTTGCAGAGCACAGGCTCCAGATGCGCAGGCTCAGCGGCCTAGCCGCTCCGCGGCACGTGGGATCTTTCTGGACTGGGGTACGAACCCGTGTCCCCTGCATTGGCAGGCGGACTCTCAACCACTGTGCCACCAGGGAAGCCCTGTTGGAAGATTTTTAATCACAGTTTTAATTTCATTACTTGTGATTGGTCTGTTCATATTTTCTATTTCTTCCTGGTTCAATCTTGGAAGGTTGTACCTTTCTAAGAATTTGTCCATTTCTTCCAGGTTGTCCATTTTATTGGCATAGAGCTGCTTGTAGTAGTCTTTTAGGATGCTTTGTATTTCTGTTGTGTCTGTTGTAACTTCTCCTTTTTCATTTCCAATTTTATTGATTTGAGCCCTCTCCCTATTTTTCTTGATGAGTCTGGCTAATGGTTTATAATTTTGTTTATCTTCTTGAAGAACCAGCTTTTAGTTTTGTTGATCTTTGCTATTGTTTTCTTTGTTTCTATTTCATTTATTTCTGCCCTGATCTTTATGATTTCTTTCCTTCTGCTAACTTTGGGTTTTGTTTTTTTCTTCTTTTTCTAGTTCTTTAGGTGTAAGGTTAGATTGTTTAAGTTGCTTTTTGTTTCTTGAGGTAGGACTGTATTGCTATAAACTTCCCTCTTAGAACTGCTTTTTCTGCATCCCATAGGTTTTGGATCATTGTGTTTTCAGTGTCATTTGTCTCTAGGTATTTTTTGATTTCCTCTTTGATATCTTCAGTGATCTCTTGGTTATTTAGTAACGTATTGTTTAGCCTCCATGTGTTTGTGTTTTTTATGTTTTTTCCCCTGTAATTGATTTCTAATCTCATAGTGTTGTGGTCAGGAAAGATGCTTGATATGATTTCAATCTGCTTAAATTTACTGTGGCTTGATTTGTGACCCAAGATGTGATCTATTCTGGAGAATGTTCTGTGCGCACTTGAGAAGAAAGTGTAATCTGCTGTTTTTGGATGGAATGTCCTATAAATATCAATTAAATGTATCTGGTCTCTTGTGTCATTTAAAGCTTGTGTTTCCTTACTAATTTTCTGTTTGGATAATCTGTCCATTGGTGTGGTGGTGTAAGTGAGGCGTTAAAGTCCCCCACTATTATTGTGTTAGTGTCAATTTCCTCTTTTATAGCTGTTAGCAGTTGCCTTATGTATTGAGGTGCTCTGATGCTGGGTGCATATATATTTATAATTGTTATATCTTCTTCTTGGATTGATCCCTTGATCATTACATAGTGTTCTTCCTTGTCTCTTGTAACATTCTTTATTTTAAAGTCTATTTCATCTGTTATAAGTACTGCTACTCCAGCTTTCTTTTGATTTCCATTTGCATGGAATATCTTTTTCCATCCCCTCACTTTCAGTCTGTATGTGTCCCTAGATCTGAAGTGGGTCTCTTGTAGACAGCATATATATGGGTCTTGTTTTTGTATCCATTCAGCCAGCCTGTGTCTTTTGGTTGGAGCATTTAATCCGTTCACGTTTAAGGTAATTATTGATATGTATGTTCCTATGACCATGTTCTTAATTGTTTTGAGTTTGTTTTTGTAGGTCCTTTTCTTCTCTTGCGTTTCCCACTTACAGAAGTTCCTTTAACATTTGTTGTAGAAGTGGTTTGGTGGTGCTGAATTCTTTATCTTTTGCTTGTCTGTAAAGCTTTTGATTTCTCCAACGAATCTGAATGAGATCCTTGCTATGGGTAGTAATCTTGGTTGTAGATTCTTCCCTTTTATCACTTTAAATTTGTCATGCCACTCCCTTCTGGCTTGTAGAGTTTCTGCTGAGAAATCAGCTCTTAACCTTATGGGAGTTCCCTTGTATGTTACTTGTCATTTTTCCCTTGCTGCTTTCAATAATTATTTTTTTCTTTAATTTTTGACAATTTGATTACTATGTGTCTTGGCATATTTCTCCTTGGGTTTATCCTGCCTGGGTCTGCGCTTCCTGGACTTGGGTGGCTATTTCCTTTTCCATGTTAGGGAAGTTTTCGACTATAATCTCTTCAAATATTTTCTCGGGTCTCTTCTCTCTCTCTTCTCCTTCTGGGACCCCTATAATGCAAATGTTGTTGTGTTTAATGTTGTCCCAGAGGTTTCTTAGGCTGTCTTCATTTCTTTCCATTCTTTTTTCTTTATTCTGCTCTGCAGCAGTGAATTCCACCATTCTGTCTTCCAAGTCACTTATTCGTTCTTCTGCCTCAGTTATTCTGCTATTGATTCCTTCTAGTGTAGTTTTCATTTCAGTTATCTTATTGTTCATTTCTGTTTGTTTGTTCTTTAATTCTTTTAGGTCTTTGTTAAACATTTCTTGCATCTTCTCGCTCTTTGCCTCCTTTCTTTTTTCAAGGTGCTGGGTTGTCTTCACTATCATTATTCTGAATTCTTTTTCAGGAAGGTTGCCTATCTCCACTTCATTTAGTTGTTTTTCTGGGGTTTTACCTTATTCCTTCATCTGGTACATTGCCCTCTGCGTTTTCATCTTGTCTATCTTTCTGTGAATGTGGTTTTTGTTCCACAGGCTGCAGGATTGTAGTTCTTCTTGCTTCTGCTGTCTGCCCTCTGGTGGATGACTATCTAAGAGGCTTGTGCAAATTTCATGATGGGAGGGACTGGTGATGGCTAGAGGTGGCTGTTGCTCTGGTGGGCAGAGCTCAGTAAAACTTTAATCTGCTTATCTGGTGATGGGTGGGGCTGGGTTCCCTCCCTGTTGGTTGTTTGGACTGATGTGACCCAGCACTGGAGCCTACCCGGGCTCTTTGGTGGGGCTAATGGCAGACTCTGGGAGGGCTCAAGCCAAGGAGTACTTCCCAGAACTTCTGCTGCCAGTGTCCTTGGCCTCATGGTGAGATACAGCCACCCCCCACCCCTGCAGGAGACCCTCCAACACTAGCAGGTAGGTCTGGTTCAGTATCCTCTGGGGTCACTGCTTGTTCCCCTGGGTCCTGATGTACACAATACTTTGTGTGTGACCCCGAAGATTGGAGTCTCTGTTTCCCCCAGTCCTGTCGAACTCCTGCCATCAGCTCCCACTAGCCTTCAAAGTCTGATTCTCTTGGAATTCCTCCTCCCGTTGCTGGACCCCCAGGTTGGGAAGCCTGACGTGGGGCTCAGAACCTTCACTCCAGTGGGTGGACTTCCATGGTATAAGTGTTCTTCAGTCTGTGAGTCACCCACCCAGCAGTTATGGGATTTGATTTTATTGTGATTGCACCCCCCTACCATCTCATTGTGGCTTCTCCTTTGTCTGTGGATGTGGGGTGTCCTTTTTGGTGAGTTCCAGTGTCTTCCTGTCGATGATTGTTCAGCAGTTAGTTGTGATTCTGGTGCTCTTGAAAGAGGGATTGAGAGCACATCCTCCTACTCTGCTATCTTAAACCAATCTAATTCAATTATTAATTGAAAATACATTAAACCAGAGCAGCAGTGACTTGTGCTGGTATATTGGTTGATGAGTTTCTAGAAATCTCATACTTTTTATTCTTAGAAAGCACCTCCAAGCTTATGTTAAAGGGAGAGTGATGCCAAAAGAGAGAGAAAGAGACTGAGAAGTGTTTCCTGGGTAGTTACTAAGTCTGAGGCCTCATTCTAGCTGGGTGCTGCATCTACTGCAACTCTGAGGAAGGTGGTATATTTAAGAATGAGACTCTCTGACCAAATCAATGGCCTCCATCTGGGAAATATCCCCCGGAGAGAGAGGAATTTGTGATCTCTTGTGAAGGCAGGCACTCAGTGGGTATATATTTAACTTGTAAACGTGGAAGGGGTGTCCCGTAAGCCAGCTCCTAAGTGAGTCCTAAAGTCCCAAAAAGGTGCCCGCATAGCAATTACTCACCACGTGTTTTGTCATCCAGTGGTCTGTGAATGGAAAGAACCTTCACTTGCACCTGGACAAAGAACCACTGGGTCATCCATCACTGTACGCACATCACATGACCAGAAGCCACCTGGAGGTTAATTGTCTTCACAGACGGGAAAATACAATTTTGTGAGCCACATCTGAGGAACCGATGCAGGAGGGCAGGCTTGAGGATGAATTTGAAACGCACAGGTGGATCACAGTTTTTCCACGCCTGTTTTCTCTGCATTTAATGTATCCCTACTGGTGACCTGTGTTGGATTCCTGCGTTTCAGACTGCGGATATATAATTCTACCAGTGGGAAATAAGGTTCTCGTGGTCCTATTAGGGAAAGCCAAATTGCTTCATCCCCAGAAGCCGGAGGATTTCACTGGCGAGCAGTGGGAAGCCTATACAAAGCTGTAATTTGCAGTCTGAGTCTAATTTAAAACCTCTTCTAAAAAAATAGAAATTAGTATATTGAAGAAACTCCCTGTATTACTAGCTAGCTTCCTCCTCAATTCTTTAGAATTCATGGGTAATCGATTTCTTGAGGAAAGTTAATTGGAGCTTAATCATTGCTTTCCATATCCTTTGATTTTTGCATGTACTGACCGTGGTAAATACGATGTGCAGGGCCACTGTGCATATTGGGAGACAAGTCATCGCATTATCCAAAGGCATGAATGCCTTTCACATTTTACCAGCTGAAGAGAACAATTTTGCCTTTTAATAAAGGTGAAAAATCTCCATGAATTCAGCCTTAAAATAGCCTGGAAAAGAGAGTGCAGTACCAGTGTGAGGCTGAACGTAGGGGCCGCAGGGATGGAGAGAGCAAGGATGCGGCAAAAGGCCACACAGACCTAGGCTTTGGCTCTGCTCACGGGCACCCAACCCTCCTGCAGCCGAGTTAAGGGGGGGCGCTGTGGTCCCCAGCTTCTCTACCAGGACCAGCGCACAGAAGAGGAAGGAAACTGACCAGGGAAATTCACAGCAGAGACACGTGCTCTGAGACTTGCAAGGCTCTCTGTGGGCCCGAGGAGACAGGAATATTACTAGACAGACAAACACTCCTCCTTCCAGCGTGAAGCTTGGAAACCAAGGTACGGGGCAGCCCCCCTCTAGAGGAAAGTGGCGAACAATACTAATACCCCTTGGATTTCTGGAGCTCTTCAAAAATGATGAGAACCGGCCAAGTTGTGCTTTTCCTCCCATCGCTTCTTTGCAGCCTCTGCTGAAAGTAAAAGCTAAAAAGCTGAGAAATGATCACAAGTTGAACTGAACGAGGTACCAGCTTCTGTTCGGCTCTGGGTCACTAAAGCCTGAAGGACACGCCCTGGTGGGGAAATTGGGGGTGGGGGACCAGCACAGATATCATGTTTTGGGGGGTGGGTTCTTTAAGAAGAAGACCCATTTATGAAATCAATAATAGGTGTGAACGTGTACAATTATTCAGAGTGAGAAATCACAGGGAATCACATATTTTTAAAAGTTGAGAAATACTTCCCCTCCTAGGACCTGCCATTTCTCATTTCAAATACTTCACTAATCCTGTTCTGTTTTCACCACCACCAGAGAGATGCTGTCAGGACCAGCTACATAACTTGGGGGTGGGGGGAAGGGGCAGGGGTAAAATGCAAATCCATGACCCCTTGTCAAAAATTAAGGATTTCAAGATGGTGACAGCAGGGCATTAAACCTGGCACCAGGAGCTTCTGTGTACAGGGCCTTATGTGACTTCACAGGCAGTGTGCTCACCAAGCCCATCCTAACAGCATTGCAGAATACAGAAACATAATACATTTTTATTAATCATAGATCCACATCTACGATACAGCTTCCCTACATTTTTTGGCTGCAAACTCTTTCATTGCCACTTCATGTGATGACTGTTTTGTAACATCATTTTATGTTTTGTTTCGTTTAAAACTTTTTTAAATTAAAGTATAGTTGATTTACAATCTTGTTTAGTTTTAGCTGTACAGCAAAGTGATTCAGTTGTACATATATATGTATATACATATTTATATTTATATATATACATAATCTTTTTCAGATTCTTTTCCCTTATAGGTTATTACAAAATACTGAGTATAGTTCACTGTGCTATACAGTAGATTCTTCTTGGTTATCTATTATATATAGAGTAGTGTGTATACATTAATCCCAAACTCCTAATTTATCCCTCCTCCCCCTTTCCCTTTTGGTAACCATAAGTTTGTTTTCTATGTCTGTGGGTCTCTTTCTGTTTGGTAAATAAAGTTTATTACTACCCAAGGCAATCTACAGATTCAGTGAAATCCCTATCAAATTACCAATGACATTTTTCACAGACCTAGAACAAAAAATGTTTAAATTTGTATGGAAACACAAAAGATCCTGAATAGCCAAAGCAACCTTGAGGAAGAAAAATGGAGCTGGAGGAATCAGGCTCTCTGACTCAGACTATACTACAAAGCTTTAGTAATCAAAATAGCATGGTACTGGCACAAAACCAGAAACATAGATCAATGGGACAGGATAGAAAGCCCAGAAATAAACCCATGCACCTATGGTCAATTAATTTATGGCAAAAAAGGTAAGAATATACAATGGCAAAAAGACAGTAAAACTGGAGAGCTACATGTAAAAGAATGAAATCAGGACATTCTCTAATAGCATATGCAAAAACAAACTCAAAATGGATTAAAGACCTAAATTTAAGACTGACTACTATAAAACTCCTAGAGGAAAACATAGGCAGGACACCCTTTGACATAAATTGCAGCTATATCGTTTAGGATCCATGTTCTAAAGTAATGGAAACAAAAATAAACAAGTGGTACATAATTAAATATAAAGGCTTTGCACAGCAAAGGAAACCATAAACAACATGAAAAGACAACCCACAGAATGGAGGGAAATATTTGCAAATGACAAGGGATTAATTTCCAAAATATACAAACAGCCCATACAACTCAACATCAAAAAAATAACCTCAATCAAAAAATGGGCAGAAGATCTAAATAGATATTTCTCCAAAGAAGACATATAAATGGGCAAAAAGCACATGAAAAGATGCTCAGCCTCACTAACTATTAGAGAAATGCAAATCAAAACTACAATGAGGTATCACCTCACACCAGACAGAATGGCCATGATGAAAAAGTCTACAAACAATAAATGCTAGAGAGGGCGTGGAGAAAGGGAACCCTCATACACTGTTGGTGGGAATGTAAACTGGTATAGGCACTATGGAGCACCATATGGAGGTTCCTCAAAAACTAAAAATAGAGTTGCCATATGATCTAACAGTCCCACTCCTGGGCATATATCCTGAGAAAACCATAATTCAAAAAGATACATGCAACCCAATGTTCACATCAGCACTATTTACAATAGTCAGGACATGGAAGCAACATAAATGTCCATCAACAGATGAATGGATAAAGAAGATGTGGTACATATATACAATGGAATACTACTCAGCCATAAAAAAGAATGAAATAAGGTCATTTGCAGCAACATGGATGGACCTAGAGATTATCATACTAAGTGAAATAAGTCAGACAGAGAAAGAAAAATATCATATGATATCGCTTTTACATAGTATCTTTTTCAATAGGGAGACTTGAAAAATAATTGTCTTCCCTTTAGCACATTTGATTGAAATTTGTCTCTTGTTGAATTATTCGTGGCTTAGAAAAAAGTTTCAGCATCACAACTCGTTGTTGTGCATATTTTCAGGGCTGTTGTCAAATTTGGGGAAAGCACTGAGTTTCTTTCTCATAGTAGCTGTGGGATTTGTTTTCCACAGAGAGGCTTCGTGTCACTGGCACGCTTCCAGTGCTAGGCTGTCTAGGACATGATCTCGCAGCAATGTGACTTCTAGCCCTATTTCCTGCTGTGTTGCTGGGGGACTGGGCACAGGAGTGGGTGGGGGGAGTGCTTCTTGAGGCCGTTCCTCCACCAGAACAGCTGGCAATAACGTGGAAGTGACATCTCAAACAGAACGATTCCCAAACTCGAGTTCCTCTCAGCTGGATTCCAAAGATACCCAACACCATCAGAAAGGAGGGAACATGAGATTGAGTTTGGGGGAGGAGCGATGTCAAGGTGGAAAGAGACAGTGCCCAATGCTGATCAGTATTAAAATCTCTCAGTTTTGCAAATTTAATAATAACAGGTGACATGGAACGGACCTGTGCAAGCTTAACCCTCATTAGCTTCTCAGTAAATCAACCTCTGAGAGTAAAACACACCACACTGGCATCTGGCGGTCTACCCGGCTGGAGCCCAGTATCATGCCAGCCCAGAGCTATGGAGCTGGCTGTGATATAAGCGGGGAGAATGGTGGCCATTATTTTTGTTAGAGAGGTGATTTTAAATACCACGTGGCAAAGGCTGCTGCTTGGCCAGCCATGGTTTTAAGCACACGTGTCCATTTAGGTAATGAAGCAGACAGCAGTGGCCTGATGAATATGTTGTACGATGGATGGAAAGAGGTCACCCACTTATTTTAAGTAAATGGTCCACTCTGAACAGATCATTTGGCATCTACTCCCAGAATAGTGCTTACACAATTATGATAAAAAGTCCTTCCCAGAAAACCAAAGCTCTGTTTTGAAATAAAGCATTTTACCCACTCCTCTAAAGGACCAGGATTATGCTAACCAAGGACTTCTCCTTGGAGAAGACCTAAGTGGGCAGTGCTCACTCTGTGTCACTCAGACCCCAGGTACCCGGCATCCTACGGAACTGAGGGGCAACTGAGATTCTCAAAGTTGGTTTTACAATCCAGGTTCAAGGGACAAAGCAGGACAACTGGCTATAAAACAAGGGGAAGAGCAGCAATGATACACAGCAGTGTTGATGTGCCTTTAGAGTCTATTTCAGTCCCTCGTGCCTGAGAGAGTGGTGATGTGGACGCCTGAGAAGTCGACGGTCCTCCCAGCTGGCCAGGCCACAGCCCCGCTTCATACCCTCCTCCCTGACCTCTCACCACCTTTGAGACTGGGAACCTCTTCTCCTTCTTGAACTTTCTTTGGTGGACTTTGCCCACTCCACACCCCCCTTACCTCCCCCTGGGGTGGACTTCCTGCCCCCTCCCCTCCCCCTGCTGTCTCCGGAGCTCTGGCACCCTCTCACCACCTCAGGGATGCTCTCTGAGGATGCTCCCAGTAGCCTGTATCTCCCTTCCCTTCCCGTCTCACCCGGCTGACCCACTGGCTTCTAAAGCCTCAGCACGCCCAGGTCTTCCTTCTGTTATCACCACCCCAGTCCTCCTAGGCACTCTTTTCAAAGCCTTGGGGTCACCAACTCTTCCAACCTCCACTTCTGAGGTCTCCGCCCCTCTGCCCTTTTCTTTCCATTTCCAATAGCGCATCTTAGTTTGGGACCACTGATGAACACGATCTCCTAATTACTCTCCCTGCTTCAACCCCCATCCTTTTAATCTATTTAAGATAAAATGATACTATCTTTTAATATCATTAAAAGCGGAGAAGGATTAGAGTTTTAGTAAGAAAGAAGTTATAAAAAATAATGTCCGAGAGTAGAGAGTTAAGTATGAAATTAACACAAGATGATTTCATACCTGGGCAATGCCGAACACCCCTTTAGGATCTCTTGTAAATTTAAGGTGAGACCGGCCAGCAGGGTTCTGTGATTTTCTCTAGTTGTAAATTAAAAAAAAATGATATTAAATTATCTTAATCTTCTCCATATCTCCTCTAAGTACAATTAGAAGATAACCTTCCCTGCTTGAACCCCTTCCGTGGCTCCCCACTGCCATCCTTCACCAGGTACAGAGTTCCTTGGGGCAACATTTGGGGCTTCCATGATTTGACTTCAACACATCTTTCCAGCATTATATCATGTAACCCTTCCTCACTCACCCTTTAATTTCGCAGAGAGGGAGTAAAAGGACAATGTGTAGCATAGAATCTCCATGTGGATAGCTGAGACTTGACCGCATTTTGTCTTTCCTCCAAAGCACAAACAAATGCTTTGCTGAGAGATTTAGTGAGATAGGGCAGGTCGCTAGGTTAATGGCTGAGGAATGCACAGAGGCACCAAGCCCATGATGAGCACAGCTGCTTTTAAATGGGACAAGGTGAATACACAGGCTGTCCTTACCCAGGGAATGTAGAAAGCAACTCAGCTGGTGCTGGCAGACTTTACCAACATCCCTCAGCACCATTCTTGGAACACCCAAATCTCATCAAAATTATTATTAGTGGACTGACAATTTCTGCCTTTCTTTATGAAAGGCAGGGAAATGCTGCAGAATACCTACTCTGACATGCTTCCCCTAGATCTCCTATTATCTCTTTCTTTGCACTGATATTTTATGTCATCTTTTGTGAAAAGCTAATTTTAAGGCACTTTTCTCCGCATTGCTTTTCCTCAGAAGGAGATCTGATCTTCTGAGGGCATAAAAGGAAGTGAGGAAAATGCATTAGGCAAAACCAAGGCTAGGATATTAGGAGAAAGGGGCACTATGATAAACCATAGGCAAAAATCACTTTCCTTAAATTATTTTCTTTGTTAACTCATTGGAAGAAGAGCTATGATAAGACAATATATATTCTTATTCTTAAATACCCAAGTCCTATTTTTCTTTTCCTATTTTTCTTTACATTTGTCATGAACTTTACTTCTAACACACATATGTTGAACTTATATCTGTCCCCTGACCCCATCATACACATATATGCACATATATTCACACCATATTTGGTTTTTTTTTTGAGGTACGCGGGCCTCCCACTGTTGTGGCCACTTCTGTTGCGGAGCACAGGCTGCGGACGCGCAGGCTCAGCGGCCATGGCTCACGGGCCCAGCCGCTCCGCGGCATGTGGGATCTTCCCAGACCGGGGCACAAACCCGTGTCCCCTGCATCGGCAGGCGGACTCTCAACCACTGCGCCACCAGGGAAGCCCCTCACACCATATATGAAAGAATAAGATGAATGAGGTGAGCATTTAAAGCTCATTTACAATCTATTGATACATATTCTTAATTGACAAATGAATCCCCTTATGTCAATTATATTGGCTTTGAACAAAAGTAAAAACAGAACAATGGATACATGTTAGAAATGAGGTACATAAAGTTTAAAATTTAGGAGAGAATATTTTGGTGTAGTTTGTATTAAGTCGAATGTTAAGAGATTTTGTCACTTTGAAAAGCCATAGATATGTTTTAAAAATTAAAATATGTTGTGATTAATTGAATTAAAATAAAGATCATTTAAAAAGTTTGCAGGTTTAATCATTTAAACATCTTAAAATACTTTCAAAATTAAAAAGTAGTGCATAATTATCTAGCCTTTTTAAGCAAAGAAAATTAGTTTACCAACATTAATTATGTTTTCTACTGACATTAGAAGTAAATTAAGAATATTATTAAATTGGTTTTACAAATGGCTAAGTTGAGACAGAGAAATATCAAGTGAATTTCCCAGAGTTATAGTCAAGCCAGTGGAAATTGAAACCTGTGGATTTTAATTTATATAGTATGGTTCTAATGATTATTAAAGTGTGTCTTCTTCAAAGTAGACCTGTTAATGACATTAGTTATATAAAAAAATTTTTACAAGATTTCTCACTCTTTTGAGAATCATGTTTCTTCTAACTTTTATAAAATGTTAAGAAGAGCACAAGTTAATACAGTTCTCAAAGTAATAAAAGTATTTTAAAAATTATTTGGGTACATCTAAAATAAAAATAGCTTTTGTGATAAGAATAGAGAATACTGATTGGTATAAGGATGAGTGAAATTTAAGACCAACATCAAAGGAAACCATGACCCATGTCCTTTTGATTCCCCCGGTCCCTGTACATCATCATCAGCTTTGCTTTTCATCCTGGATTTGAGTTTTTTATGGTTTCTGATCACTTGGGGTTTCCCTTCTGTCTTTTTGCCTAAGCTATGCTTCGTGATACTGCTATTATTTTTCAAAGGCTTTATGTTTTAGAGCAGCTTTAAGCTTACAACAAAACTGAGGTGGAGGTACAGAGATCTCTTGTACACCCCTTTGCACCCAGACATGCACAGCATCCCCATTATCAACATCGCTCACCAAAATGATACATTTTTTTTTTTTAACCAAGGATGAACCTACGCTGACACACTGTAATCACCCCAAGTTCATAGCTTACCTTAGGGTTCACTCTTAGTGTTGTACATTCTGTGAGTTTGAACAAATGTGTAATGACATATATCCATCACTATAATATCTTACAGAGCAGTTTCACTGCCCTAAAAGTTCTCTGTTCTCTGCCGATTCACCTCTCCCTCTACCTCCATCCTCCCACACCACTGATCTTTTACTGTGTCCACAGTTTTGCCGTTTCCAGAATGCCGTATAGTTGGAATCACACAGTCTGGAGCCTTTTCACATTGGTTTCTTTCACTTAGTCATATGCATTTAAGGTTCCTCCGCGTCCCTTCTTGGCTTGATTGCTCATTTATTTTTAGCACTGGATGATATTCCATTGTCTGAGTGGACCACAGTTTATTTATTCCATTTATTCACCTACCGAAGGACATCTTTTGGTTGCTTCCAACTTTTGGCAAGTTTGAATAAAGCTGCCATAAACCTCGTTGTGCAGGTTTTTGGGTGGACATAAGTTTAATTTTGTGAGAAACTGCCCAAGCTGTCTTCCAAAGTGGCTGCACCAATTTGCATTCCCACCAGCAATGATGAGAGTTCCTGTTGCTCCACATCCTCTCCAGCATTTCGTGGTGTCAGTGTTCCAGACTATGCCCATTCTAATAGGTGTGTAGTGGTGTCTCATTCTTGTTTTAGTTTGCATTTCCCTGATAACATATGAGGTGGAGCATATTTTTATACGCTTATTTGCAATTTGTATATCTTATTTAGTCAGGTGTCTCTGTTGATGTCTTTGGCCCAATTTTGAATGGTGTTATTTGTTTTCTTATTATTGAGTTTTAAGAGTTATTTGTATATTTGGATAACAGTCCCTTATCAGATGTGTCTTTTGCAAATATTTTCTGTCATTCTGTGGCTTGTGTTTTTACTCTTTTAACAGTATCTTTTGCAGAGCAGATCTTTTTAATCTTAATGAAGTCCAGCTTATTCATTATTTCTTTCATGGATCCTGTCTTTGGTGTTGTATACAAAAAGGCATCACCATACCCAAGGTCATCTAGGTTTTCTCCTGTTATCGTTTAGGAGTTTTATAGTTTTGTATTTTACATTGAGGTCTATGATCCATTTTGAGTTAATTTTTGTGGAGGATGTAAAGTCTGTGTCTAGATTTATTTTTCTTGCATGTGGATGTCCAGTTTTCCCTGCACCATTTGGTGAAGAGATTATCTTCGCTCCATTGTATTGCACTAGCTCCTTTGTCAAAGATCAGTTGACCCTATTTGTGGGGGTCTATTTCTGGGCTCTCTATTCTGTTCCATTGCTCTTTTTGTCTAGTCTGCTACTGATGCCACACCGTCTTGATTACTGTAGCTTTAGTGTAAGTCTTGAAGTTGGGTAGCATCAGTCCTCCAACTTTGCTCTTCTTCAACATTGTGCTGGCTATCTTGGGTCTTTTGCCTCTCCATGATAACTTTAGAATCGATTTGTTGATATCCATAACACAAGTTGCTGGGTTGTTTCTTGGGACTACATTGACCCTTAGATCAAGTAAGGAAGAACCAACACCTTGACAATTTTAAGTCTCCTATCCACAAACATGGAATATCTTTCCATGTTTTCAGTTCTTCTTTGATTTCAATCATCAATCTTATTTTTTATCCAGAAACTTGGGGTTCCATTAGCACAGTCTGTCATATTGCCAGGAATTTCCTAATTTTTCCATATTTCTTGCTTTCTGAACTTGGACAGGAGAAGTAAGCTCTAGTCCTTTCCTTGATATTTAGAAATGGAGACATATAATACCTGGATAAGCCAGAATTTGAGCCCATATTCTCAGAGTTCATTAGCAGGAAGGTGAAAAGATATGGAAGTTGGAAAAGATTCTGTAACAAAAAAGGGGAGAGGAACTGAACTAGGGGAGTAGGGAACCAGGAAGCTGTGTACATTCCCTCAAGGCTAAGCCATTCAGAGCATCCAAGCAGAAACAATGCTTCCCTGAATGTACATGTACATGCACTGATCCCCCATTTTTCTTAGTAATGAACAAAAGGTATCTCATAAGGTAAGGAGGTTGAATACATCTTATCCATCTTAGATTTTTAACATATTCACACTTTCAGAGAAAGACAAATACCATATGATATCACTTATAGGTGGACTCTAAAATACAACACAGAGGAACATATCTATGAAGGAGAAACAGACTCACAGACATAGAGAGCAGACTTGTGGTTGCCAAGGGGGAAGTGGGGGAGGGATGAATTGGAAGCTTGGGATTAGCAGAGGCAAAATATTATATATAGGATGGATAAACAACAAGGTCCTACTGTATAGTACAGGGAACTATATTCAATATCCTGTAATAAACCATAATGAAAAAGAATGTATATATATGTGTGTGTGTATATATATATATATACCTATATATCTATATCTGAATCACTTTGCTATACAGCAGAAGTTAACACAACATCGTAAATCAACTATACTTCAAAAAAAAAAACTGGAAAAAATATCAAAACTTTCAAATCCACTAAGTTCAGTTCACAAGCACAGGAAATTTCAGGATGAATTAGCCTTATATTTTCACAAAGTTAAGCTTATCTTTAAACTTCTAAATAGTGTTGAGCAGAATTGGAAAGCTTTTGGATATTTAAACACTTTTATTTTGGGCAATATAGTCACGACAAAATGATGCCATCTTTTTGATGTTTGACATTAATACTGCTGCTTCTGCAGCATGTAAATTTTTGGTCTATGTGAATTATATCTCTTTTTGATGTGCTTTGTCAAAATCAAGATTATTTATCATAATAAATAGTTTATTATACAAAACAAGAGGTAATTTTACAACATCCACTTTCCTCATTCTGTAGCCCTGTTTTATAATGTGGTAGGCATTAAAAAAAATACAATGTCGGCATAGTTTTGGAGAAGAGTCTCAGAGAAGAACTCTGCACCATGATCCTTTGCATAGAGGTCAAGAAAGCACCTTGATTTTTAAAATCTTTTTTATTCCCTGGGCGGTGGAGTGTTGGGAGCCAAGAAGTTTTCGCCATTAGAAGATGGCCGACATCCTGCTTCTCTTCCTGCTTAATGAGATAAAAGGCCGCGCCTAAAAACGAAAGCCCGCGCTTCCAACGAAAGCCCGTGCACGCAGCACCAATGATAATTTGCCAAGTACTTCCCTTATTCTGGATCCCGCCCCCCTTTCTCTGTACTGTATAAATACAGCTACTGCAGCAATAAAAATTTGAGGCTTGATCAGGATTTTGTCTTGCCTCCATTCTTTCGCGTCTCCTGCCCCTTCTTCTCTTTTCAACCCCTACAGGTTCCTCCTCGGACTCACAAGGATTTGTCCTGCTGGTCGGGACTCCCGGGGACGCCCGGGGCCGAGCACAGTGGAGGAATAATAGTACAGTATAATATAACATTAATTTGAGCAAATTTAATCCACTAGGATAGCAGACCTTTAAGAAACAGGAAACAAAAAAAACCCCTAGGACTTTATTTGCATTCATCTGCACTGTCTCCCTGGACACTCAGAAGGCAAACCGCCTTTGTTCATCCTCTCACTTTAGATCAAGTCCCTTGGACAGCCATTTTCATAACACCCTGGACCTTTGCCTTTTGGCACTAAGCACTGTTGCAATGACACTCTTGTGAGATGAATGTCTAGTTGCCCCTCTAGACTAGAAGAACCCCAAGGGTAAGGAGGGAGGTCTGTTTTGCCTTCAGCTGTATCTCCAGCATCTAGCCCAGTGCCAGGCTCTTAGTAGGTACACAGTAAATATTTTTGACTGAATATATTCATATATTATACAATTATGGACGGGCTGTACTCTACCATGCAGTAATTATTGTAATGGAGAAAATTTCTGATAATCTTTAGAACTGGCACAAATGTAGGAAGGACAGTAAGTTTCATGATAAAAAATTGTTGACTATAGCACAAACTTTACGGTTGATTTGAGATACTTTCTGGGAACCAATTTGGCAAGGACAATGATTGTCAACTGTTTCTTTCTTTTTATGTATTAATTTGATTCTTTCTATGTTATGTCTTTATGTTCTTCCCTCTGTCTTCCAAAATCTTTTATTTGATTTTCTCTAAATATAACTATGTAATAAGTTCATGCAGATATCTCTTTTAAAATATTAAATTTCTGATGAACAAGTGAAACTCAGGAGAAAAATCTATTGTATATCCTTTTTTTGGATTTGCATGTGAAACCTTTTGTTCTTCTAACATCTGAAATATTATAGGTACAGTTTACAATTCTGTATTTAATAATTCCACCTCTGCAAAATAATTTTCTTTCAGAGATATTTACAATTTCTTCCTGCCAATAAAATTATGACATTTAGTTGACAGGGGTCTATCTGATGAAGCATGGCTTGATTGAGTACCTACCCCTGAGGTTATTTAGGTTTGAATCTTGAATTTATGATGTCACTGTGTTCCCATTATCACTATCAGTAAGAGTCTATACAGTTTTATTTTAAAATGTTTTCTAATGAGTTTCAAAATCTGGTCATATTTAAACAGAAATATGGGAGCTTTAATGAAAGAAATGAACACTGTCAGGTTATATATAACCTGCCAGGCAGATGAAAACCATATATACTGCAAATGATCAAAAACATAACATGGGAGGTTTTTTGGCCCAAGGATTTAGCTAAGATGATTACATAACATGAGGAAGAAGAAATAAAAAAGATAAGAATCAACAAAAAGATATTTTGAAAACTGACACCTCAACCTATAATACAGGCTTGATTCTTGCCTGAGACAAGTAAATGACAATTCTCCTCTGGTTCTCAGAAATATGTCACTATGAGGAAAGATGCAAGGAAGTTTAAGTTGCTCAAAATTAAAGTTTTAAAAATTATTTGTGACATGGGGGGAACAAAATATATTTTTTGAATGATTTTTTTTTTTTTAGGGAATGTAGTTGTTCCTAATTGCTATTTTTTCCATGTTTCTAGCTGCAGTGGTCAAATCACTTCAGTGGGGCTGGGATTAAGCACTTTTATTCTGGAGGCCTTTGCAGCAGCGAGGCCTTTCAGCAGACAGGACTAGATCATCAGCAGGAAGTGGAGCAGGCTATCCTTCTGTAATAGGAAAGGACAAATCTGACACCATATTGGATCTGTTTGTTTTACTGTAACCTTTATATTCTGCTTTTGCTACAAGTTAAGAATGTTGCCTATAGCCTGAAATATACAGTATAGCCCATTCTCAAGGCTGTGACCTTTAAGGGTATAACAGTTTTCCATTCATATAGACATAAGAAGTTGCAAAACAGAGAATAACATTTGTCTTGCTGGAGGGTTATAGGAACATGTGACCTGACCTACCTGGACAGCTGCAAGAACAAAGGGTTCCAGCACCAAGAAGTTTGCAGCAACCAACCACGACCCTGTCCCATTTTAGTGTAAAATGAAGCCTGAATTCTAACTTGGGTGAGATGGTTCTTTGGGACACTAGTCCACCCTCTTCTCAGTCTTCTGGCTTTCTGAATAAAGTCTCTATTCTTTGCCCCAGCATCTTCTCTCCCGAGTTATTGGCCTGTCGTGCAGAGAGAAGAATGGAGTTTGGGCTTGGTAACACTTCCTGGATGCTTTGTCTGGGGCTTATCACCTTGAGAATTTGCATGGCCTGCTCTGAAGAGATCTGAAGTTTATATAAGCCCAAAGTTTACCCTAATTTCATCCTTAAAGTTAGACAGGATGGAGGGTGGTCTCTGAGGCCTAGATAAACTGGTTACAGAAATGAGGGATTACTATTCGTGTTCCCGTGGGGCTGGCTAAGCCATTCTCAATCTTTGGATACAAAATAACCTTGGTCTCAGAGATACTTTGCTCCTTCAGGTCAGGAAATAACAGGAGAGTTTAGAATGTGACAACTAAGGGTTAAAGGGATGTTTCTTAGGCCAAGAAATTTTTTTAAAAGGGAATTTTGTGACTTCTCTTTATAAAAGGAAGGAAGACTAGAGAATTACACATATCTCACAAGGACTGGCTGATGATAATATCATATATTTGGAGGTGTTTTGAAAAGTGTAAAGTGTCCAGCTGCAAGCTGTTTTGGTCATTGTTATTAATAGAGAATATCTTAGTGAATGAAATTATTTTAAAAATAAGCTTTTAAAGGAAAACATACCTCTATAATAATGTTTTATAAAATGGGGAAGGCAGTATAATACCCGGATTGGCTTTGAAAAATGATCAGAAAAGTAGTGAAAATAATATTATCTTGAAAAATAATGGATTTTGTACAAAAGAAAAATTAGTGGGGAAATAATAGTAGTTTATAACTTTAATGCTGCATCCACAAAACCCCTTTGTTTTATGCCAAAAGCTGGACTTTCATTCATTTGCAGATCTTGGGCTGGAGAGGTGTTTATTATGCAATTAATTAAGGATGACAGCATTTCTAAAAATTCAACTGTGGCATCTTAGATTTCATTAATTAAGGCAAACATTTATTGAATGTTCATCATATGCTGGTAATTTTTTAGCTTCTGAGGATGCAAAAAGACATCGATTTTCTTTGCTTGAGAGCAGTAATCCGTTGACTAAGAATATCACAAATAGGACATGTGGTGCCTTGTAAGTCCTTATACAGTGTAAAACACAATCTTTGGTTTTTCTGTAATGAACCCTTAATTTTTTCCTCTATAGACAAAACATTCCTGAAATTCTAGTGGGGCTAGAAGAAGTCTTGGGTGATAGGGACCCAGAGAAACTGTGTTATGGAAGAGGCAGCAGTAGGCACATGCAACCTCAAGGTGTCTCGGTAGGCACAGCAGTCTTCAAATATTTTGAGAGCTCTCAGGTAAGGAGAGTAGACTTTTTCTGTTGTTCAGAGGTCAGAACCATGCAGCTCTAAATGAGGATGCTTTTCCCAAGTAACTGTTAGGGTTTCCAACATTGGTACTGGCTGCCTCCTTACCCCAGGAGTTCAAGAAGAAACTGGGTACCCATGTTTCAGGGTAGAAATATAGATAGGTTTCCAAATAAGGAAGAAGTTGCATTGGATAAGCTCTCAGAAACCAGGAGTTTGTCATTCCAGATCTTTGGATGAGGATGAGTCTGTGTGTCACGAGGCTGAAGAGCTAGTGAGAAGCCGATGAGTGTGGGAGAAGCTAATTAGTGTCAAATATGCATGGCAGTACGTGGTGTTAATTTGCTTTCCATAGACACTTTTTCCCCCTGGATATCTTCCAAAATTAGACAACTCTAAGCCATGAAATAATAATATTGTTTACGAAAAGAAGCCTTTAAAACACTTTTATCACAAACCAAAAAGATTAAAATTCGTACCTGGTTTCTAATTTAAGAGTAGAGAGTGTGTTTCTTTTAAAATAGGAATCACTAGGTGGTAATATTCTCTTATAAATGAAAATCAAATCATCATAGTGGTGAGCCCATAAATGTCTCAGAATATCCCGGCGAGGTTTGAGAAAATGAATTATCGTAGCCTAATTGACATTATGTAAGGAAACATAACATGATTTTTTTTAAATTGGAATGGAGATTTCAAAATATTTTAAAGGAGTCACAAATAACAAAATGTTTTTCAGCTACCAAGTAAAAATTTAAATCTAGATAAGCCAGAATACATATATCTTGCGCAAAATTAAATCTTCATGTTTCCATCATCAAAAAATCTAGAAACAATGAATGCTGGAGCAGGTGTGGAGAAAAGGGAACACTCTTGCACAGTTGGTGGGAATGTAAATTGATACAGCCACTATGGAGAACAGTATGGAGGTTCCTTAAAAAACTAAAAATAGAACTACCTTACAACTCAGCAATCCCACTACTGGGCATATACCCTGAGAAAACCATAATTCAAATGACACAAACCTACTAGAGAATGGACTTGAGGATATGCGGAGGGGGAAGGGTGAGCTGTG
Organism: Phocoena phocoena; assembly: GCF_963924675.1. NCBI lineage: Eukaryota > Metazoa > Chordata > Mammalia > Artiodactyla > Phocoenidae > Phocoena > Phocoena phocoena. The sequence continues at coordinate 82,911,256 of NC_089230.1, read as the reverse complement.
ACAAAGCAAGAGAGTGGCATGGACATATATACACTACCAAACGTAAAACAGATAGTTAGTGGGAAGCAGCCGCATAGCACAGGGAGATCAGCTCGGTGCTTTGTGACCACCTAGAGGGGTGGGATAGGGAGGGTAGGAGGGAGGGAGATGCAAGAGGGAAGAGATATGGGAACATATGTATATGTATAATTGATTCACTTTGTTATAAAGCAGAAACTAACACACCATTGTAAAGCAATTATACTCCAACAAAGATGTAAAAAAAAAAAAAGAGTCATGTACCAAAATGTTCATTGCAGCTCTATTTACAATAGCCAGGACATGGAAGCAACCTAAGTGTCCATCAACAGATGAATGGATAAAGAAGATGTGGCACATATATACAGTGGAATATTACTCAGTCATAAAAAGAAACGAAATTGAGTTATTTGTAGTAAGGTGGATGGACCTAGAGTCTGTCATACAGAGTGAAGTAAGTCAGAAAGAGAAAAACAAATACCGTATGCTAAAACATATATATGGAATCTAAGAAAAAAAAATGGTCATGAAGAACCTAGGGGTAAGACGGGAATGGAGACGCAGACCTACTAGAGAATGGACTTGAGGATGTGGGGAGAGGGAAGGTAAGCTGTAACAAAGTGAGAGAGTGGCATGGACATATATACACTACCAAATGTAAAATAGATAGCTAGTGGGAAGCAGCTGCACAGCACAGGGAGATCAGCTACATGGTTTGTGACCACCTAGAGGGGTGGGATAGGGAGGGTGGGAGGGAGGGAGACGCAAGAGGGAAGAGATATGGGAACATGTGTATATGTATAACTGATTCACTTTGTTATAAAGCAGAAACTAACACACCATTGTAAAGCAATTATACTCCAGTAAAGATGTTAAAAAAAAATCTTCCTGTTTGTGGTTGTAAGAAGCCCCTAACGGAGCTGTAAGCCCAGCAGTAATTGTACCGTTCGTGAGTGTAACTAATAGAACTGAGGGATGAGGATGGTCCTAAATGAGATATTTCCCTTCAGATACTGTATCATCAGACTACCACTCGTGTGTGTCATTGCCTGTGCCAGCCCACTGCACAGCCCAGTGTGGCATCTCAGAAAAGGAAAGTTAATATCAAATGAAAACATTTGCTCTCTCTACACTTACGACTTACATTCAGTCTCTTGAAAAAGGACCCGCTTTTTATAGCTCTTGAGATAGGCTTATCTGCCAACCTCTACTCAGTCCCCTTCAGTTCTTGTAATTGTTTGGCTTGGAGGTGCATTGTGAACTCAAAGGCAAAGGCAGATGTTTTATGCCACGTGCCCTTTCTCCCCTACAACCAACTAGTAAAACAAAATTAACAGTGCCCAGTAAGTGAATCTATCTGAAAACCAAACAGCCCTGCTACTTCTGTGGCTCATTGGACACTCAACACCCAACTTGATGATGGGCATCTCAGTCCTTTGATTTCGGTGACTCACGGATCACTCTGGGGTTTTAGAGCTGGAGGGGATTGTACAGATTATACAGGCCAGTGGTTTCCAAAACTGGTTCTGTTTCAGAGTCATTGGAGGGACTTCTAAAAAATTCATACGACTGAACTCAGGCCAGATCTGGCGGAGTTGAGTTCTCAGGCGTGGCTCTGGCAACCTCCCCTGGTGATTCTGGTTTGGGGACCAGTGATCTGGTCTTACATTTTTACTTAATAAAAGCCTGAAGAGATGGGATTGTGTATCATGGAAAACATGGGATTGTGTATCATGGAAAAATTTAGATTTAATGGAATTAAATGACTTGTCCAAGGGTTGGTTAGGGACAGAACTAGGACAACAACTCATATGTCCTCGATTCCAATTTTCTTTTCATACCACCATCCAGTCCTATGGCCAGCATCACTAGAAAGCACATAATTTGTACCCATTTGTGAATAAAAGAAGTGTACACACACACACACACACACATACACACACACACACACACACACACACACCAGATCTTTCCTGGGCTTTCTGATTGCCTTTGACACACCTTTCTCCAATTCCATCCCTCGATATTTTAATCATCTCCTTGACAATGTTCCCTGAGCTCCACCTTCTCTTTGGCTGTTTAACTCAGTCTCCTCTGAAGGCTTCCAAAGGCCATTCATCTGTTTCTACTCATTTTCCGCCAAGACTGTTACTCATGGTACAGCTGGTCTTTACCGTGTCTCACCATCTTCCATTCTGTTCCTGTCTTCCATTCTGGAGGTGTTTAGGTCTCCTGTATTCATCTTCCAAGTGGTTCGTTTTCTCCCTGGTTATTTCTGTATCTTTATCTGCTTGCTTTGAGCTTTGAGACATTTCTTCCACCTGATTTTGCGATTCCCTAACCTGGTTCTCCATCAGGACCTTCTTCCTCTTCAATTCAACTACTGAACATTTTAGTCCTTAGATGCTTAGTCCTTAAATACATATATTTATATTTTCTCTAAGGAATTGGTTTATTTGACTATGGAGGCTTAGAGGACCAAGATTAGCAGTTGACAGGCTAGAGACCCAGAAATACCGATGGTGTGGTTCCCCTCTGGTTTGAAGTCTTGATGGCCAAGCCATGCGTAAGTTACAGTCCGAGTCTGAAGACAGGAGAAGACTGATGTCCTATCTCAGAGAATGAATTCTCTCTTACTCAGCCTTTTATGCCATTCAGGTCTTCAAAGCATCGGACAAAGCCCACACGCATTGGGAGGGCAACGTGCTTTACTCAGTCCACTGATTCAAACATTAATCTCATCAGAAACACCCTCACAGACACACCGAGAAATAATGTTTAACCAAATATCTGAGTACCGTGTGGTCCAGTCAAATTGACACGTAAAATGAGCAAGTTCACCCCCTTGTGTACTTGGCATCCATACACAGCTCCTTAGCCCATACTCAATCTCCAAAAATAGACAACAATGAGGTCATAATTCTGCCTTACAGGATACAACTTACTGAGTACAACTGGAAACTCACTAACCCCTTCTTCAGAAGAGGTTATCCCCTAACCTCCTTCCTGTCACTTTACTGAGGATCAAACTAGAGCCTACCTACAGCCTTTGTCTTTTCAACATGGAATTAGATTATTTCACCACATCATAGCACCAGGAGTAGATATGCCATTAGTATTCACAGTAACTGCAGTGACCAGCGATCATATAGTTTACTAGGTCACTAGGCCTTCATTTCAAATACAGGACGTCACCTTTTAGCTATTCCTCCACAAGGACCTTTTTAATGTATCCCAATTAATTACCAACTTTTATAATCACCTGCCCGACTATGATTCCTTTGCCCGTTCTGGAGTCCCCACCAACTGACCATGACAGCGGTTCAGAGGTCAGTGTAGGATGACCTCTATGCTGTGCGGGGGTGGTCAGGATGAGCCATGGTGGTTCCAGCAGAACCAGTGGGCCTGTGGGCTCTGGGCCCCCTGCGTCCCTGCTCAGGGACAGTGGTAGGCCCTGGGTACCACTTCCGTCCCATTTTGCCTCTTCAGTCCTTCCAACATGTCTACAACCAAATCACCGTCACAATTCTGTTTTCACATTTTTGTTACTAATCGCTCCGTTCGAAATAACCAGAAAACTTTCTCTTTCCCTGGCTGGAAACCAACTGACATATTTAGATAATGAGACTTCTAGAAAAGAGTCTTGTTTACAGTGAGCTCGACCATGTTATCAAACAGAGCCATCAAACAGAGCCATGGGTCTTTCAAGCCATACTTGGTAGCAATTCCTCCACGAGCTGATTCTCTTCCCATGGCTCAGTTTAAGGTAATTGCACCTCGCAGAGGCAGCTATGCAGTTTCCAGGGGCTGATTTCTTCACATGGCAGCTCTGCTGTCTGTCCCTTCCCCTGTTGGGTAACTGCCCTGTCCCTCATGGAGGCCGTTCAGGTCGAGATCTTTGGCTAGCTGACAGCTTGCATCCAACAAAGCAGTGAAGTAGGAGAAAACATTGTGTCTGTCATCTACACTCATGATCTGACTGGTTAATGTAGCAATGACTTTCAGTGCATGGTAATCTCCAGTAGGTACTTTCTTTTAAAGCATTTAGTCTCTGATTTGGAATTAAAACCTTTTCCCACTGAAGGCATTTTAGGCACCAGGCAGAGGTTTTTCATCAGTGCACACTCCGGGGATACCGTGATACCACACTACTCGCCAAGCCAGTTCTGAGTTTCACCCTGAGGGGTCACTGCAGTGTGAATCCTTCTGAGGAGAGAGGGGTTGATGCCCCAGGAAGAATGGGAAGGCACCAATGGTGACCTTTTCTCACTGATTCATAAATATTTGTGAGAAACAAATATTTACAAATCTTCATATGCAGCAGGTACGTGCTGGGCACTTTTTGTTTTGCATATTCAAGGTTATATGCAGCCCTATTTGATGATACTTTTCTACAAAGACCCCTGTCCTCATATCTGAGACTTCATTCCTCAGCCTCCTGCATTATTTCTCCCTGTGATAATGAAGCTTCTCACAAAGCTGTATTCAACACATTCTCTTTATTAGTAATGATATTCCTGTATAAAAATTATTTTGGGGACTTCCTTGGTGGCACAGTGGTTAAGGATCCGCCTGCCAATGCAGGGGACACGGGTTCGACCCTGGTCCACGAAGATCCCACATGCTGCGGAGCAAGTAAGCCTGTGAGCCACAACTACTGAGCCTGCGCTCTAGAGCCCGGGAGCCACAACTACTGAAGCCTGCGTGCCTAGAGCCTGTGCTCCGCAAGAGAGACCATCGCAATGAGAAGCCTGTGCACCACAATGAAGAGTAGCTCCCGCTCGCCACAACTAGAGAAAGCCCGCGCGCAGCAACAAAGACCCAATGCAGCCATAAATAAATAAATGAATTTATTTAAAAAAAAAAAAGAGTGGTGATGGGGTGGAGAGCTGCGCGTCTTATTAAAAAAAAAAGTTATTTTGCCAAGATAATGCCAAGGCACTGCTTAGTAATCAGAGAATATTCATAAAGAAGTCATGTTTGACGTTTCCCGATGTAAGACAAAGTCTAAAACAGCCACTGTATCTAGTGTAGACTCTACCTGCTGCCTGATCACCCAGTATAGCACATTTTTGGATTTAACACAGGATTGCCAAGGAGGATCTGGGGAAATGTCAGTGGCAGCGACACAATGATGGCTGTATATTCAAAACTTCCCCAAACGGTCTTTAAAATAATAAAAGGAGGAAATGAAGCCACACTGCTGCTGGGAATATTTATATAACACTACTCCTTTTCTAAATTAAAATGTGTCCCTTCTATAATATTAGAATATTATGGGTCATAGTTATAGATTTTTATGGCTATTTGACATCACTTTAATTTGCCCCAATAGACTCTATTTCCCTGTATTTCAGGGCACCCCTGAAAGCAGAGTCTGAGGAAAAGGGGTTAAGGTAGTCTATGTCGGGAGTGAACTTGGAAGTGAAATATGGAGAGGGCGAGCCCAGGCGAGGATACAATCCTGAGTCAGCGCTGCGAGGGACTGAGGCTGAACCACTGGCATCCTTGGGCATTGCAGAGGATGCTGGTCAGAACTGCCTCCTGGAGAGGAAGGGGAGGGCGTCTGCTCATCTGTGCTCCCATTGGCTGAGGGTCACCCACCGGGTGTTGAGTCCCCCGCAGGTGTCTGGGGGCTTGTGCGGAGCTGAGCGAGCCCGGACAGTGGGAGGTGTTTCGGGGAGAGGTGCTGTGAGGTGGGGCTGGACAGAGCTCTAAGGAGCTGCTGGTGGTGCGTCTGTTCCCCCCCTCAGGGGCACAGGAGGCCGTGGGGCCGGGTTCCAGAGTGTCCAACACGGGCTACCAGCGTTCAGTTGAAAAAAAAAATTAGATCAAAGGATAAAAATTGTTCATAAGGAAAACGATCCCATTTGAAGATTGTCCACTTTCCTTAACTGCTAAAATCTGTATTTCCATATTTCCACATAAAGACAACTCATCAGAGTTAGATCATTGAGTTAATTAAATATAATAAATCTGCGGTTTGAACACTAGGTAGGGTGATTAATTCTGTATTCCCTAGTCTAGCCTCATTTGAAACAGACCCCTGGGACACTGTTCTCACATTTATAAATTATGAACTCAGTGAACCTAATATTTTGCTGATAATGGGATATAATACATTAAGGCGTGCTTGCTTAAACAGACATTCTTCTTCGGAGCAGTTAGGATGGGGAATGTCTCTTGTGGTGGTACATCTTATTTTCAGGCTTTCTTGTAATTTAGCTTAGTAATTATAGGATCATTAAAGCAATGTGAATGCATTAACCCTCACAAATTTGAACAAAACAATTATAAAAATGAAAAGAGGAGTGAGAACTGGAATGGAAAGATATGGTGAGTGAGAAAAAGGAGTGTTTCCCAAGATCCACGTAAAAGAGTGGATTCGGAGGAAAGGACCCAGGGAGAAACCCTTGCACTCACACATCGGGAGAGAGGTCTGTGTTACTCTGCCTTTTACACCATTCAAAGTCCTCAACAGCTTTCTGTTGTTTTTCAGAACAAGCCCAGGTCATGTCACTTCAAGGACCTCAGCAAGCCAACCCCAGCTTACCTTTTCAGACCGGATCCCAGGGCTCGCTGGCAGGCACTGAACCCGCCTAAGTGTCTAGGAGGTGCCGAGGGGCGCACAGGTGAGTGATCTGACCCAGAGCATCAGCTGGTCGGTGGGGCAGCCAGGATGGGGACCCAGCCTGACTCCGGAGTCTGGGGTCTTCCTGGTCACATCCCTGCAGGGCTGCTTTCCTTATGTAGATGGTGGCCCTCCCTCCTTTCTACCTTTTGAAGCCCACTGGTCCTTCACGGCTGAAACCAAGTTCTACTGTCCTCCAGAAAGCCTCTGAGGCTGGACGGCTCCTGGTCAGCCATTCTTCCTTAGGTTATAGAGACTGCAAGTGGGCGGCCCTCCCTCCTTTCTACCTTTTGAAGCCCACTGGTCCTTCACGGCTGAAACCAAGTTCTACTGTCCTCCAGAAAGCCTCTGAGGCTGGACGGCTCCTGGTCAGCCATTCTTCCTTAGGTTATAGAGACTGCAAGTGGGCATGGGTCCCTTGGTCCCCCACCACCACAAAGCAGGATCTGAGTCCTGGCACGCATGCATTTCTCCCTAATCTGGACCTGCCCTTGTTGAAGGGAGGCCAGAACCTTATTTAAAAACAAGTTGCTTTCACTTTGCGGCAGAGTTGAAGTTGAGGACACCAGGACCCCAGAGGACAGGGCTTTGGCGGGGACACCTCTTTGGGCTTTCTGTCACGTCCACTGCCCTCTCTGCATTGTGCATAGCTAGTGTTCAGAATTCATGGACGTGAACTGTAGTTGGGAGCTGTGATGATTCGGACAGCAATGGCTCCAGTTCTATTTATTCAAATGAAAGTTTAATATGCATTCCAGATTCAAAATAAGTGCAGAATGGCAATCTGAATACCAGAAATGACAGGTAATTTTTAAAGTGCTAAGAGTTGCAGTGTGGGCCTGGAAATGCTTCCTTACTCTCCTTTTCTAGGGAGAAATTGCACTTTCACAGCAAGCGGCCAGTGGCCACCATAACAGTAGTAATTAAAAGTATGCAGGCTTAATGTAAATGAAAGACAAATATACATTCAGACACACAGATTTCCAGTGGTTTTTCTGAGGGGAAAATGGAGAGAGTTGAAATACACAAAGACAGCCTCTCTTGCTCATTTCCTGCCTAACACTCTTGGTGCAAAAGCCAAAAATGCATGTGTGTGTCTGACGCCTGGCATGTTGGTGGATTCAGTTTGCCCGTCTTTGTTCTTGGAGTCAGCGTTTCCAGGGAAAGGGAGGGCAGGTGACCTCGAGAGGGTGGCAGTGGATTTGGGAGGATGCTCTCCTCACAAAGGTTACTGTTTGCATCTCAGCCCCTTCCTGGCTAAACATATTTATTGTGCCGTATCTGATGAGAGTAACAATGGCACTAATGACCATCGACTTCCCCTGCTTTGCAGGGAACCACAGCACGCGCTCCAGACCTGGACTGGTCTCTGATGTCTGTTCCCTTCCTCCTTCACTAGACAACCTGGGGGAGGGCTGCTCAGTCAGACCCACCCAATCCCCAGGCCCGGGTGCAGCGGCCAAGGTCAGTTACTATTTTGCTTAGAAGTGACTCTCTTGCTGGTAATTTCCAGACCTCACAAATACGTGGTAAAGACTCCTTTCCTCAACCGATGTTTGATTTTGTCCCTTTTCCTCTGCCTCTGTAGCTGTCCCTTGCAAATTATATCACCTTCTAGATACAGTGAGCTCCGTGAATGCAGGGTCTGAGCCTCCTAGTTTCCCCTCTGCTTTGTGAGAGAGGCTCTCCAGAGAGAGAGAAGCCTCACAGATGTGTGGGGTGGGACATATGTTATTCCCAGCTGTGAATTTCAAGTAACATCAATGGAGTAAGAGAATTTTTAAATTAACTTTCCACACATTGCATAACTTGTAGGAAATAAAATTATCTTGAAATGCTTTTTTTTGGCTGTGGGGAGGTCAATATGATTTTTCTTTTCTTGTTTTTTTTCTTCTTTTTTTGGGGGGTGGTCAGGATTGCTGACCTCAGGAAAGAGTGCTTTTCAGCCATTCTGACAAAAAGATGTTTTCCACTTGTTACCGGGTATGTGTATATATGTGCGTAGGGGAGGAGTGAGGCTGGGAATTTATTTCACCATTTCCCCTTAATTTAAAATTCTACTTCTTAATTCTATACAAAATTTAACTGGATACAGAGAAAATTTCTTAGAAGCAATAGGCATACCTATTAAAAAAAGGCCACTTGTCGTATAACCAACAGATTCTCAAACATTACTGTTGATGTGACTCACCTGGGATCTTGTCAAAACGCAGTTTGGAGTCTGTGGGTCCAGCGTGGAAGCTGCGATTTTGCGTTTCTAACAAGCTCTGGGTGATACTCCACCCCGAGCAGTAAGAAGCCACACACAAGCCAGCATAACCCTTTATTTTAAAAGAATTTCATCATTAGGGCAGCATTTGTGGGGTTTTTTTTAGCCTATCTGTGGTGGGTTTCGCATAGGTAGTAACAGTCCGCTTTCCTAGGTTTGCAGGAGGACTCAGTGATGTCCGCCCTTGGTCCGCACAGTGTACTCTGTAGGTCAGGACAGTGGAGTAACCGGGAGCCTTCCAGAAACTCCGACTCCTGGGCCCCACGTGGGTGGACGGACTCACCCGCATTTCAGTAAGGTGCCCAAATGTTGTAGGCACAAGGATGCTTGGGAAGCATGGACACAGTCCAGATGAGTAACCAGTGCACGGGAAGCAAACAGTTATCCTCTGAGTTCATTCATTTTTCCGTTTACAGGTGAGAAGACTGTACCCCAGTTAGTTACAGGACAAGAGTTCCAACCCCGTGCCCTTAAGAGAAGTGAGTGTCCCGAGCAGCGAAAGCCTGGGTGACTCCCCCTTCTTCCAGCCCCCTTTGGCCCCGGGGAGCTCAGGCCCCTGACTGGTCCAAGTCCAGCTCCTGCACACGGGGTCCCCCATGGAACCTGTCCCCCTTTCTCCAGAGAGAGACCCCTGTGCCTTGTCCCATAGTTGAATATTCCAGTGGACTCTGCTCAACACTGACTAGGTCCTGGGCTCACCTCCCCAGAGGAGTGCGCTTTACACAGGGTTTTCTGAATATAGCCATTTTGCTCAAAGAGGCACTCCTGGGGGGGGAAATTCTAGACTTTGTAGGACTGGTGAGCGTGTACTTTAGGACGTAGGGTGTGTGTGTGTGTGTGTGTGTGTGTGTGTGTGTGTGTACTATGTGTGTGGAGTGTGTGTAGTATGTGTGGGTGGACTGTGTGTGTAGTAAGTGTATGTGTGCATGTGTGTGTGCATGTGTGTGTCATGTGTGAGTGTATGTGTGCATGTGTGTGTGTGTGGAGTGTGTATGTGTGTGCGTGTGTCGTGTGTGTGTGGAGTGTGTATGTGTGCCTGCGTGTGCCTCACGATGGCTGTGGAGACGGCTCCTAGCGTCCCTGCACCCCAGCTGGTGGCGGGCACCTGCCCTGTCATGTGTGTCTGGCCTTGGGTGTCCAGATGCTTGGAGAGAAGATGTTTCTGCAGGAAAAGTCTGAACAGAAAGGGACATGGGGGGCGAGGGGAGGAAAGGACTATGACTCTGAGGTCTGACCAGCAACGTCCAGGGCGTGAAGGACATGATTTGGGGCCAGTGCTCTGGGGGAACAGGGGTATCGTGAAGACCATTCGTCCCACCCCGAGTATGCCATTTTCAAATTTAAATGCCATTTTTGTTTCTGATTTTCCTTTCAGGTTTTCAGAAACGGGCTAATCGGCTGCAGGTGCACTGTGGTCTGTTCAGCCATGTCTCGTGGTCTTAACTGCTTTGTATCTACACCTGAGGTGCTTTCCAATTTGCTCATGTTTCTCACCGCACGGGCGCTGATTGATTTGCTTTCGTTTTGCATTTTTGCTGATAGGAATCGAATGAGTTTGCTGATTCTCATTAGGCCTGTTTTGATAGCGTCATTTAAAACTCAAAATTTTGGTTTATTCTATGGTTTTGTCTCTTGGGTCAAGACCACTTTCCAGATAATGAACTCAGAGCCTGGAGGAGAACAGGTTAGGTCTCCAAGCCTTTCTATCCCTTTTGATTTCGTTGTGATTTATATTTTGATGTGTCTTTTTAAAAAATAAATTTATTTATTGGCTGCGTTGGGTCTTTCTTGCTGCATGTGGGCTTTCTCTAGTTGTGGCGAGCAGGGGCTACTCTTCGTTGTGGTGCGTGGGCTTCTCATCGCAGTGGCTTCTCTTGTTGCAGAGCACAGGCTTGAGGCACACAGGCTTCAGTAGTTGTGCCATGTGGGCTCAGTAGTTGTGGCTCACGGGCTCTAGACATGCGGGCTTCAGTAGTTGTGGCTCATGGACTCAGTAGCTGTGGCTCGTGGCTCTAGAGCGCAGGCTCAGTAGTTGTGGTGCACGGTCTTAGTTGCTCTGCGGCACGTGAGACCTTCCCAGATCAGGGATTGAACTCTTGTCTCCTGCATTGGCAGGTGGATTCTTAACTATTGCGTCACCAGGGAAGCCCTGATGTGTCTATTTAGGAGTTTGCAAGCATGTCTTGGTGTTGGTGATAGCACATGTAGAGGAAGAGATCATTTCACAGGTATATTTGGGTAGGTATGAGGTATGAAAAGCAGTTCACTACCCCTGTCCTAGATCAACTTGGAAAGGCATTTATTTAGGACTAAAATGTAATAGTACAAAAAGCTTGCCCTCGGTGACTGTGAGAGACTTAGGCAAATCTGCTGGTTTGCATCAAACTCTCTGGTTCCAATGATTTTTTTCTGAACAAGGATGGACTAGGCCACTATAATGAAGAAGTGGAGAGGACCATTTACAGTGCATTCAAATTCTGAATTAGGGGACTCAGAGGTTCATCTTTCTTCCTCTGACATCTCTCCTTCTCCAGCCCCCATCAGCACCTGCATACGTATACATAGACATATGCATATACTCACTCCTCTGCCTTTAGTACAAACCATTTTATAGGCAGTTTGACTTCAGAAATCTATGGGAATTACTTCAATGATGTAGCACATTGGACCTGTCATATAATGAAACACGAAAAGTAAGAGCGGTCATGTGGCACGAATATTGTACAGTGCACACACACTGTGTGTGCATGTGTATATTTGTGGTGAGCTGAACCTCAATCCACAATCTCAGGTGGGCAAGGGATGTAACCTTGTATTCTACAACCCAGCTTCAGTTTTTGATCTTGTGCCCTGGTGTGCTGGGAGTGGGTGAAGTCTCCACACCAGCCCTTTCTGGAGTTCTCCCTGCTTCCCTCCCTGGTGTTACTCCATCATCCAAGGTCCTTCCAGTTTCAGGAGCTGAGCTGCAAAGGGGGATGGTACCTGATCCCTGTATTCCCACTGAAGTCTCAGCGTCCTGGAGCCCCTGGCCTCCTCACATACGACTTCCCGCTGCCTGGTGCCGTCAGTAGGGACTCTCCCCTGCCCTGTCCATGGTCCTGTTTCCTGGATGCACAGCACAGCCGCCATCTCTGGGCTCTGGCCATTTCTCTTTTCTCCGGGAACTCCCACTCTCTGTTTTCCTTGTTCGTCCTTCCAAGCTTGGTCTGAAATCCATCTTTCTTCATGGTATGCCTGCTCAATCCTCTGCTCTTGGGCTTTTGGGAACTGAGGCTGGGGTTTCAGCGGGAGGGCCCCTTTGCGCCCTCCTGAGGCACCGGACCTGGATGTAAATGCGACTGGGCGGGAGTCGGTGGGAAGAAGGGCTACCCCAAACAGAGGGAAGACAGCTCAAAGATCAGCTCTGTGCAATCCTGGGATCTAGTCGTGTGTGTTTCATTCTGTAACAACTATTCCAGAACACGGTGCTGATGACTTTTCGTTTCAGTTGCAGAATCTGCCAGCAATGAGAAATCAACAAGTGTTTGCACACCCTTTGTCACTTATCAGATAGCCTGCTTGGTAGAAGAGATCCAAATTGTAAGCTGTGCAGAGAAATTACCTTTCTATTGTAAGTTTCTAAGGACGATTAATTTTCAAAGGTGGCTGGCAAGTACACGGTGAAAAGAAGTGGATTGTTAAGTACCTATGTGAGGCCAAGTGTTTTTTTTTTTCTTCTAATAAGGCACTTAAAATCTTACCTTTTAAATACACGGCTTGATCAATGTGAATTATATCTGCAGCCTGACAAATATCTTTCAAAAACCATATTCATGGAGAGAAATAAAAGCAGAAGTAAATGGATGGGTGTGAAATCCTTTCATTACTAAAATAATAGGATAATTTATGCAATACCTCAAGCATCTAAGTCTTCTAATGGCTTTTTTGAAAATATAAAAGACTGAAAAAAATCAGTTATGCCCGTTCTCTCCTTCACTGAGTGTTTGTTTGAAAAACTCCTTGTTCAGTTAATGTTGTCTTGAGAAATAATAGTGGCCCTGTCTGGAAGAAAGAGGGAAGGATTGAATTCTTGTGGTTTTCTTTTCAGAAACTTCTATAGCTGTTTTGGGGAAATGTTTTCCCAGTTATAGTCCTTTTTTCTTCCAGTATTCTGATAACAGCTTATGATGTACATCCTCGCTCGAATCTTCAGCATGACTTCAAATCTGATGCACCAACTTCCATCATCAGGTTTCTTTTTTCACTTTGAGGCCCACATTGCTGCACCTCTGGATGTCCACGGTAGCTTCTCAAGCAATCCGTGGTGAAGCACCAAGTTCCTAAACCTGCAGCGCTCTTCCTGTACTAACCTCCTCGCAGATTGGACACAGCAGCTGTCACTGGTGCCTGGGCCCATACATCGTAGGGGTAGCTAAGGGTGATCTTTATAAGACATCTGGTGCTTACTTCAGGACCATTTTAACTTAAAATCGGCCACTTGTTCCCCTTAAATAAGACATCTCGATGGGTTAATGACTGATCAGCCCATGCTCACACATAACTGAGATTCCATACATTTGGTATTTTTTATTTTTCGGGGGAGGCCTGCACCGACTCAGATATGGCCTTAAGACTTGGGGTGTTCCGGGGTCCCATTCTGGAGCCCACTGTCTCTGCCTTCCCCTCCTCCCCTGCCATCCTGGATACCTTCCCAAAGTACTGCTTTCTGAAATGAAATCCTTGCTCATAATGCCGGAACTCATAGACCCTGCCTGCAGCACCCGACAACACTTGGCCTGTGTCCTGGCCATTCACCCAGACCTTCTCTGTGGCTCTTCCCCTCCCCGGGGAAGCAAGCCCTCAGCACCCAGCCAGAGAGAAACCTGTGTCCACTACACTTGGCCGCTGTGATTTCCAGATGGCCTATAACATTCTGAACCACAAACACCGCTCTCTAATTGCCTTATGTTTTCAAATGGATTGCTTATTTTAATTAATGAATAACTAATGAATTTGATGGGGAAGAAGCATGGAGGGTTTCCAGTCAGGGAGGAGTGGGGCAGGAAGCAGACCACTGTCTGTACAGGGGGCAGGGGTGGTGGTGTGAAGATGGACAGGAATTCTTCACCTGGGCTCTTTAGGACGGCCCCAGGGAGCTGTCCACCCCTGATGTGAAGAGGTGTGTGGGGCATTTATGAGGGCGTACACTACAACTGGTGTATAACCTTTTCTTAATTGAATTTTTATTGACATAACTAGACTCCCGTCTTGGCTGTAATGCCAAGAGATCCCACACACCCTGCCCGGCCCCGAGTGCAGCTCCCTGGCTGGACAGACGTAACACAGCTACACTCCAGTCACGTGAACAGGACGTCACCGTAGATTCAACCCACCAAGCAGAGGCAGATGTCCCCAGGTTTATGCACGTTCAGCACATGCGTAGGTTTGGGTGGCTACGATCAGAGTAAAGAGAGAGAACAGCTTCATCACCACAAGGACCTGTCCTGTTGCCCTTTGAAACCACCCTCACTTGGTTCCTCCAGCCTCACCCTACTCCTCAGCCCTGGCCCCTGCTGAACTGTGCTCCATTTCTAAATTGGGTCGTTCCAAAAATGTTGCGTACATGGAAGCATTCAGTCTGTAACCTTTCGGGATTGTCTTTTTTCACTCAGCATAAGTCTTTGGAGATTCACCCTAACTGTTGTATATATTGATAGTTTCTTTATATTGCTAAGCAGTGTTCCATGGTATGGACGCATTAGAGCCTGTTTAATCATTCACCTGCTAAAGGACATCTGGGCTGATTCCAGTTTTAGGCTGTTACAAATAAGGCTGCAATGAGCATTCATGTACAGGTTTTTGTGTGAACATGATTTTTTCTTTCTCCGGGTTAAATGTCCAAAAGTGCAATGCTGGGTCACACAGTAGTTGCATATTTTGTTTAATCTCTTAAACTCATTATTTAACGTTGTTTTCCTACTGTACGTTTTTGTATCATGATGCAAAGTCCAGTTGCTGGAGCAGTTATGGCTCTGATATTAATCCCTGAATAAAACCTTCTTCCTTTCTTAGTCTTTTTGACTCTTGGAAAATAATCTTAGAACTTAGATCTCATTTTATTCTTAAAGTAAATCTATAAGCTCAATGGCATTTTACAGGAAAACTGAGACACAGAAATGTTAAGTGACTTGGTCATACAGGGAATTAATGGCATGGTCTGAAGAAAATCCCCAAGACCCCTAAAATAGAATTCTTTAAACCATACCTGACAACATATTAATGGGTCATGAAATCAACAAAGTCAGTCTCAAAAAGAATGTTTTTATAAAGAAAGTGACTAGACTAGAATACAAAATACCATAGTGCATCACACATAATAAGAGTATGTACTGTGTAATCTTTGTTGCATTTTTACAAGACCAGTGCTCTAACGCCTGAGCTATGCAACCACTTTGTTGCATGTATATATAGTATGTGTGTGTGTATATATATATAAATATATATGTAGTATGCATGTGTGTACGTAAGTATATACGTATATATGTATATATAGTACGTGTGTGTATATATATATAAATATATATATATAGTATGCATGTGTGTACGTAAGTATATACGTATATATGTATATATAGTACATGTGTGTGTATATATATATAGTATGCATGTGTGTACGTAAGTATATACGTATATATGTATATAGTTGGCTGCTAGTTAAAATATATGTATATAAATCAGTGATGGTTAAAATATATATATTTATATAAAATCGAGCAGTGGTTAAAAATGTTAGAAACTCTATCCCTATAGATTCACTCTTTCCGTTAAAACCCACATATATTTACCTTACATTTTCCCTTAACAAGGACTTGCAATACTCCAACTAGAATGGAGGTTTAATTAAGAATTCTTGGTTAATATTGGTATAAATGTAGGTTTGAAGGGAGATCTCTTACCCGATGGGAATTTGTCCAACTCTTATTTGTCACTTTACAGAACTTTATTTTCTTCATCACTTGAGACAGACCTCATGTACAAACGCTTCCATATTATACGAAAAAAGAAAACTCCACCCAGCACATATGACAAAATTACCCTCACATGGATAACAAGACATTCTGATGGCAATGCAAGGAGTCAGAAGTTAGAGGACGTCCCCAAGGTCACACATTTAGAAATGACTGGAGCTAAGACCCAAGTCCGAATGTCCAACTCCCAATAATATGCTTCCCCTGAGATCTTACCCTGGTTCTCCGTTGTGGTATTTTCAAAGTAGTTACGTTGATCTTGTTATGAGCAGTCTGCATGTGCCAGGATTTTCATACAGAGATGAAAGCTGCAGCCAAGAAGCCTAGGGAAGACAGACGGACAGTCTACAGACACTGGAAGGGCTGCCATGTCGGAAAGGTGGATAGCACTTCTGTGTTACAACAGAGGCAGAAGTAGGATGAGCGTTTGGCAGTTAGGACGAGGGAAATGGGTCCATCCCAAGGAAAATATTTCTAAGTAAACTATCCAGGAACGAGAGAGCTGCCTAGCGTGGTCTTGAGCTAGCCAAATGAAGAAGTACTCATGGACTCATCAGGAAACCATCTACTCTAGCTGCAGGGAGACAAAATTCTGGGATTAGACCAAATGTTTTTTAAGATCTTTTCCAAATGCAACTTCCTAGGAATCTACCGCTAAATGACTTCCTACTCTGTGAGCCATTTGTCTCTGCAAATTCTGCCCACACACCAGATTTCCTTGCAATCTGTTTAGAGTAAAGAAATTATTTCAAATCAAAACCTTAACTACAACGATTTTATTTCAAATAGACATCATTTATCAAAAACTGAGCTTGAGGAATATGGTTTTTTTCCTCGTTATATTTTGGGTTGGGTCATAAATCAATTAATTCATATTGTGGAATGGAATAGAACAGGATATGTGGAATTAGGTGTTAATGTGAAACAGAGATTTGCCCCATCATAAGCTTCAAGAAGTAGGTAGGGGCAGGGCTTCCCTGGTGGTGCAGTAGTTAAGAATCCACCTGCCAGTGCAGGGGACACGGGTTCGAACCCTGGTAACGGAAGATCCCACATGCTGTGGAGCAACTAGGCCTGCGTGCCAGAGCTACTGAGCCTGCACTCTAGAGCCTGTGAGCCACAACTACTGAGCCCACGAGCCACAACTGCTGAAGCCCATGCACCTAGAGCCCATGCTCCACAAGAGAAGCCACCGCGATGAGAAGCCCACGCACTGCAACGAAGAGTAGCCCTGCTCACCGCAACTAGAGAAAGCCCGTGCGCAGCAACAAAGACACAATGCAGCCAAAAAATAATAATATAATAAGTTAAAAAAAAAAAAAAAGAAGTAGGTAGGGGCAGAAATTCCAACAGGGGGAGAAAAAGTGATTTTCTTTGCAGGGGGAGAAAAAGTGATTTGCTCAAGGTCATGGAGCTAATAAGTGATCACACAGCTAATATATTGTCATACAGCTAATGAGTCCTGGGCTTGCTAACTGGTGACTTCTTGAATAAATATTAAACTTTCCACAGGAGAATATGTGTGAAGGACACTTCTTACTTCTAATGAGAGCATTTTCAAAGGGTTATGAGTCCAACTGTGAGTGAGTTATTATTTACATAATAAAACTCACCCCTGCTTTGCTTACTAATATGTTGCTAGAAAAACACAGAAGCTACTTCCCCCTTCCATGGGGTTTTGCCTTATAAACAGACTCTTCTATTCCGAAAGCAAAACATTCTAAATCATAAGATTTTATGTCGTGGTTTTACATTTCAAGTCCCTCCACAAAAGATATTGAAGTTCACGTCAAGTACTGTCAGGAAAAAATGTGAGTATATAACTAAAATGTTCAAGTAATCCAATCCGTACCTTTTTACACTGTAGTGTCAACTAGAAAACAATATTTACATATCTTTTGCTCTCACTTGGTTTCCATTTCATCTAGTTGTATTTGAGCTCAAACTCCTGTGCGCTGGCACCAGAGAAAAGAGCGGGTGTCGACTCCAAGGTCTGACAGATGTTTTTCATAACGTCTCTGGGCCTACAGTAATAAAAGGAGGTTTGGTTAGCTCTGATTTAGAAAGTTCTAGAGATTTGACTTGGAAAAGCCTGGATGGAGAGATGAGGGAGTTGTACTGTGAGAGTGAGTGATTACTGTATATGTGCAGGGAGTGACCTAACAGAGAAAGGGTGGCCAGGCTCTGGGGAGAACCCTATTCTATGCCCTTGGACTCCCCATCTCTACCCTGGCTGTGTGGCCCCTTGGACGTTTCAAGACATGCACAGGCGAACGGGGAGACAGCATGGAGGCCAATTTGGAAATCAAGGCTCTGCTGCTGCTGTTTGAGCCTGTTTTCCTAGTAAGCGAACTGCTGCTGAGGGCATCATAGGTCTGGGCCTCGGCAGATCCCTTCCAACCCTCCCTAGTGTTGGGGGAATTTTCAGAAATTTGTCTTTTGGGCTTAAGTCTGTGAGAGGTTTAATAAATCCCACACGTTGCCACAACCCCAAGAAGCTACTTAGGCAGAGTCCAGTAGACACAGCTCACTGAGAACTGAGTTTCAGGGATTGTTTCGGGGGCTTTTGCTCTTTCTGCGTCAAGAGCTGTAAGGAGAGTGAGTGCTGTGTGTCTGGGGGGAGGGGTGCTTAGCTCTCCTGTCCTCCCAGCCCACCATCCCCATCCCTCATCCAGGCAAAACCCGAGCAGCAGTTTCCACGTCTTACTCTTCGCAGGAGGAATTTTGGTGATTAAAGGAGGGAGCAAAGGTGGATGCTTATGTTAAATTCTTTTGTCTTTACCCAGAAATTTTACTCTAACTTCTAAAAGTTCCCTTTAGAGTAAAGAAATTTCTTTACTCTAACTTCTAAAAGTTTAATTTTTAAACATTCTTGATCATTTTTATAGTCTCTTCTTTAGTCTATTCTATTTATTTAAATTGATTTTTTTTTTTAGAATGGCAGATTCACAAGAAGTTGTAAGGAATAGTAGAGAGATCCCAGTTTCCTCCAGTGAAAACATCTTATGAAACTCGAGCAGAATATCACAACAGGATATCGACACGGATACTGTCAAGATAGAGAACATTTCCATCACCACAAGGAGCCCTTGTACAGTCACTTCCTACCCACCTCATCTCCTCCTCAACCCCTGGAAAACACAGCTCTGTTCTCCACTTCTGTAATTTTGTCATTTTCAAATGGAATCTTATATAATAGAATCATATGTTATACAACTTTGGGGGCTGGCTTTTTCACTCTGTAATCCTTTGGGAATTCACCCAGGTTGGTTGTGGGTATCAATAGTTTGTTTCTTTTGATTGCTGAATAGTATTCCATGATATAAATGCACCACCATCCGCCTGTGGAAAGACACCTGGACTAACTCCAGGTTTTGGCTATCATGAAAAATCCACTAGAAACACTTGTAGACAAAGTTTGGTATGAACGTAAGTAGTGTCTTGCCAAGTTTTATCAATCTTTTCAAGCTCTTTGGGGTGTTTGCTTTTTCTATTGATTTCTTTTCTCAATTTCAGTGATTTCTGATTTTACCTTTATTATTTCCTTACTTCTACTTGCTTTCAGTTTATTTTGCTTTCCTTTTTTTCCCCCCGCTGGGTTCTTGAAATGGGAGCTTAAATGATTGATTTGAGACTTTTATTCTCTATAATATCTTCACTTAGTGCTATCAATTTCCCTTTCAGTACTGCTTTAGTTATGTCCCACAAATTTTGATATATTGTATTTTCATTCAATGTATTAAAAATATTTTCTTGAGACTTCCTCTTTTACCCATGGGTTATTTAGAAATGTGTTGTTTAGTTTCCAAGTGTTTCAAAAATTTCTTACTCTTTCTATTTTTGATTACTAGAGTGATTCAAGTTGGAGAACACACTTTGTATGATTTCAATTATTTTAAATTTGTTGGGGTATTTTTATGGCTTGGGATATAGTCTATATTAACATATGTTCTGTGGGCACTTGAAAATAATGTATTTTCTGCTGTTGTTGGGTGGAGTGTTCTATAAATGTTGATTAGATTGTGATGATGTTGAGTTCTATATCCTGTTGATTTTCTGTCTGGTTGTTCTATTAATTGTTGAGAGGAAGTGTTAAAATCTCCTGCTATCACTACAGATGATACATTTCTCTTTTAGTTCTATTAGTTTTTGCTTTACGTATCTTCCAATTTTTTAATTTGGTGCATACACATTTGAGATTTTTATATCTTCTTGGTGAATTTAACTCTTTTATTGTTGTATCATGCCCTTCTCTGTCTCTCATAAATTGCTTTGCTCTGATGTCTATTTTATCTGATAGTAACAAAGTCAGTTACGCTATCCTTGATTAATGCTTATATGATATGTATTTTCTCATTTTTTAAACATTCAACCTGCCTATATTGTTATATTTGAAGTAAGTTTCATGTAGACAGCACATAGTTGAGACATGTTTTTAAATCCACTCTGCCAATTTGTTTTTTTTTTAAAACATCTTTATTGGAGTATAATTGCTTTACAATGGTGTGTTAGTTTCTGCTTCATAACAAAGTGAATCAGCTATACATATACATATATCCCCATATCTCCTCCTTCTTGCACCTCCCTCCCACCCTCCCTATCCCACCCCTCTAGGCGGTCACAAAGCACCGAGCTGATCTCCCTGTGCTATGTGGCTGCTTCCCACTAGCTATCTATTTTACATTTGGTAGTATATGTAAGTCCATACCACTCTCTCACTTCGTCCCAGCTTACCCTGCGCCCTCCCTGTGTCTTCAAGTCCATTCTCTACGTCTGCATCTTTATTCCTGTCCTACCCCTAGGTTCTTCAGAACTTTTTTTTTTTTTTTAGGTTCCATATATATTTGTTAGCATACGGTATTTGTTTTTCTCTTTCTGACTCACTCTATTTGGTATGACAGACTCTAGGTCCATCCATCTCACTACAAATAACTCAATTTCATTTCTTTTTATGGCTGAGTAATATTCCTTTGTATATATGTGCCACATCTTCTTTATCCATTCATCTGTTGATGGACACTTAGGTTGCTTCCATGTCCTGGCTATTGTAAATAGAGCTACAATGAACATTGTGGTACATGACTCTTTTTGAATTATGGTTTTCTCAGTGTATATGCCCACTAGTGGGATTGCTGGGTCGTATGGTAGTTCCATTTGTAGTTTTTTAAGGAACTTCCATAATGTTCTCCATAGTGGCTGTATCAATTTACATTCCCACCAACAGTGCAAGAGGGTTCCCTTTTCTCCACACCCTCTCCAGCATTTATTGTTTCTAGATTTTTTGATGATGGCCATTCTAACTGGTGTGAGGTGACACCTCCTTGTAGTTTTGATTTGCATTTCTCTAATAATCAGTGATGTTGAGCATCCTCTCATGTGTTTGTTGGCAATCTGTATGTCTTCTTTGGAGAAACATCTATTTAGGTCTGTGCATTTTTGGATTGGGTTGTTTGTTTTTTTGATATTGAGCTGCATGAGCTGCTTGTATATTTTGAAGAAAAATCCTTTGTCAGTTGCTTCATTTGCAAATATTTTCTCCCATTCTGAGGGCTGTCTTTTCATCTTGTTTATGGTTTCCTTCGCTGTGCAAAAGCTTTGAAGTTTCATTAGGTCCCATTTGCTTATTTTTGGTTTTATTTCCATTTCTGTAGGAGCTGGGTCAAAAAGGATCTTGCTGTGATTTATGTCATAGAGTGTTCTACCTATTTTTTCCTCTAAGAGTTTGATAGTGTCTGGCCTTACATTTAGGTCTTTAATCCACTTTGAGTTTATTTTTGTGCATGGTGTTAGGGAGTGTTCTAATTTCATTCTTTTACATGTCCAGTTTTCCCAGCACCACTTATTGAAGAGGTTGTCTTTTCTCCATTGTATGCTCTTACCTCCTTTATCAAAGATAAGGTGACCATAGGTGTATGGTTTTATCTCTGGGCTTTCTATCCTGTTCCATTGATCTATATTTCTGGTTTTGCGCCAGTATCATACTCCCTTGATTACTGTAGCTTTGTAGTATAGTCTGTAGTCAGGGAGCCTGATTCCTCCAGCTCCATTTTTCTTTCTCAAGATTACTTTGGCTCTTAAGGGTCTTTTGTGTTTCCATACAAATTATGAATTTTTTTGTTCTAGTTCTGTGAAAAATGCCATTGGTAGTTTGATAGGGATTGCATTGAATCTGTAGATTGCTTTGGGTAGTATAGTCATTTTTATAATGCTGATTCTTCCAATCCAAGAACATGGTATATCTCTCCATCTGTTTATATCATCTTTAATTTCTTTCATCAGTGTCTTGTAGTTTTCTGCATACAGGTATTTTTCTCCTTAGGTAGGTTTATTCCTAGGTATTTTATTCTTTTTGTTGCAATGGTAAATGGGAGTGTTTCCTTACTTTCTCTTTCTAATCTTTTGCTATTAGTGTATAAGAATGCAGGGCTTCCCTGGTGGTGAAGTGGTTGAGAGTCCGCCTGCTGAGGCAGGGGAAGCGGGTTCGTGCCCCGGTCCGGGAAGATCCCACATGCTGTGGAGTGGCTGGGCCCGTGAGCCATGGCCGCTGAGCCTGCATGTCCAGAGCCTGTGCTCTGCAACAGGAGAGGCCACAACTGTGAGAGGCCTGTGTACTGCAAAAATAAACAACAGAAGAAAAAGAATGCAAAAGATTTCTGTGCATTAATTTTGTATTCTGCTACTTTACTGAATTCATTGATTAACTCTAGTAGTTTTCTGGTAGTATCTTTAGGATTCTCTCTATATAGTACCATGTCATCCACAAACAGTGACAGTTTTACTTCTTCTTTTCCAATTTGGATTACTTTTATTTCTTTTTGTCTCTGATTGTTGTGGCTAAAGCTTCCAAAACTATGTTGAATAATAATGGTGAGAGTGGACAACCTTATCTTGTTCCTGATCTTAGTGGAAATGGTTTCAGTTTTTCACCATTGAGAACAATGTTTGCTGTGGGTTTGTCCTATATAGCCTTTATTATGTTGAGGTAAGTTCCCTCTATGCCTACTTTCTAGAAAGTTTTTTTTTATCATAAATAGGTGTTGAATTTTCTCAAAAGCTTTTTCTGCATCTATTGAGTTGATCATATGGTTTTTCTCTTTCAGTTTGTTAATATGGTGTATCACATTGATTGATTTGCGTATATTGAAAAATCCTTGCATTCCTGGGATAAACCCCAATTGATTACGATGTATGATCCTTATAATGTGCTGTTGGATTCTGTTTCCTAGTATTTTGTTGAAGACTTTTGCATCTATGTTCATCAATGATGTTAGCATGAAATTTTCTCTTTTTGTGACATCTATGTCTGGTTTTGGTATCAGGGTGATGGTGGCCTCATAGAATGAGTTTGGGAGTATTCCTTCCTCTGCTATATTTTTGAAGAGTTTGAGAAGAATAGGTGTTAGCTCCTCTCTAAATATATGATAGAATTTGCCTGTGAAGCCATCTGGTCCTGGGCTTTTGTTTGTTGGAAGTTTTTAATCACAGTTTTAATTTCAGTGCTTGTGATTGGTCTGTTCATATTTTCTGTTTCTTCCTGGTTCAGTCTTGGAAGGTTGTGCTTTTCTAAGAAGTTGTCCATTTCTTCCAGGTTGTCCATTTTATTAGCATGGAGTTGCTTATAGTAATCTCTCATGGTCCTTTGTATTTCTGCAGTGTCCATTGTTACTTCTCCTTTTTCATTTCTAATTCTACTGATTTAAGTCTTCTCCCTTTTTTTTCTTGATGAGTCTGGCTAATGGTTTATTAATATTTTTTATCTTCTCAAAGAACCAGCTGTTAGTTTTATTGATCTTTGCTATCATTTCCTTCATTTCTGTTTCATTTATTTCTGATCTGATCTTTATGATTTCTTTCCTTCTGCTAACTTTGGGTTTTCTATGTTCTTCTTTTTCTAACTGCTTTAGGTGTAAGTTTAGGTTGTTTATTTGAGATGTTTCTTGTTTCTTGAAGTAGGATTGTATTGCTATAAAGTTCTGTCTTAGAACTGCTTTTACTGCATCCCTTAGGTTTTGGGTCGTCGTGTTTTCGTTGTCATTTGTTTCTAGGTACTCTTTGGTTTCCTCTTTGATTTCTTCAGTAGTCTCTTGGTTATTTAGAAGTGTATTGTTTAGCCTACATGTGTTTGTATTTTTTACAGTTTTTTTTTCCTGTAACTGATATCTAGTCTCATAGTGTTGTGGTCAGAAAAGAAACTTGATAAGATTTCAGTTTTCTTAAATTTACCAAGGCTTGATTTGTGACCCAAGATACAATCTATCCTGGAGAATGTTCCACGAGCACTTAAGAAGAAAGTGTATTCTGTTGTTTTTGGATGGAATGTCTTATAAATATCAATTAATTCCATCTTGTTTAATGTATCATTTAAAGCTTGTGTTGCCTTATTTATTTTCATTTTGGATGATCTGTCCATTGGTGAAAGTGGGGTGTTAAAGACCCCTACTATGATAGTGTTACTGTTGATTTCCCCTTTTATGGATATTAACATTTGCCTTAGGTATTGAGGTGCTCCAGTGTTGGGTGCATAAATATTTACAGTTGTTATATCTTCTTCTTGGATTGATCTCTTGATCATTATGTAGCATCCTTCTTTGTCTCCTGTAATAGTCTTTATTTTAAAGTCCATTTTGTCTGATATGAGAATTGATACTCCAGCTTTCTTTTGATTTCCATTTGCATGAAATACATTTTTCTATCCCCTCACTTTCAGTCTGTATGTGTCCCTATGTCTGAAGTGGGTCTCTGTAGACAGCATATATATGGGTCTTGTTTTTGTATCCATCAGCCGGTCTATGTCTTTTGGTTGGAGCATTTAGTCCATTTACATTTAGGGTTGTTATCGTTATGTATGTTCCTGTTACCATTTCTTTACTTGTTTTGTGTTTGTAGGTCTTTTCCTTCTCTTATGTTTCCTGCCTATAGAAGTTCTTTTAGCATTTGTTGTAAAGCTGGTTTGGTGGTGCTGAATTCTCTTAGCTTTTGCTTGTCTGTAAAGCTTTTAATTTCTCCATCAACTCTGAATGAGATCCTTGCAGGGTAGAGTAATCTTGTTTGTAGGTTTTTCTCTTTCATCACTTTAAATATGTCCTGCCACTCCCTTCTGGCTTGCAGAGTTTCTACTGAAATATCAGCTGTTAACCCTATGGGGATTCCCTTGTATTATTTTTTGTTTTTCCCTTGCTGCTTTTAATATTTTTTCTTTGTATTTAATTTTTGATAGTTTGATTACTATGTGTCTTGGCATGTTTCTCCTTGGATTTATCCTGTCTGAGACTCTCTGTGCTTCCTGGACTTGACTGACTATTTCCTTTCCCACATTAGGGAAGTTTTCAACCATAATCTCTTCAAATATTTTCTCCGTCTTTATTTTTTTTTTCTCTTCTTCTTCTGGGACCCCTATAATTCGAATGTTGGTGCGTTTAAAGTTGTCCCAGCGGTCTCTGAGACTGTCCTTAATTCTTTTCATTGTTTTTCTTTATTCTGCTCTGTGGTGGTTATTTCTACTATTTTATTTTCCTGGTCACTTATCCGTTCTTCTGCCTCAGTTATTCTGCTATTGATTTATTCTAGAGAATTTTTAATATCGTTTATTGTGTTGTTCATCATTGCTTATTTGCTCTTTAATTCTTTTAGGTCCTTGTTAAACATTTCTTGTATTTTCTCCATTCTATTTCCGAGATTTTGGATCATCTTTACTATCATTACTCTGAATTCTTTTTCAGGTAGACTGCCCATTTCCTCTTCGTTTGTTTGGTCTGGTGGGTTTTTACCTTGCTCCTTCATCGCCTGTGTATCTCTCTATCTTCTCATTTTGCTTAACTTATTGTGTTTTGGGTCTCCTTTTCACAGGCTGCCGGTTCTTAGTTCCCGTCCTTTTTGATGTCTGCCCCCAGTGAGTAAGGTTGGTTCAGTGGGTTTTGTAGGCTTCCTGGTGGAGGGGACTGGTGCTTATGTTCTGGTGGATGAGTCTGGATCTTGTCTTTCTGGTTGGCAAGACTTCTTCCAGTGGTGTGTTTTGGTATGTCTGTGAACTTATTCTCTTTTTAGGCAGGCTCTCTGTTAATGGGTGGGACTGTGTTCCTGCCTTGTTTTTTGTTTGGCATAGGGTGTCCAGCACTGGAGCTTGCTGGTCGTTGAGTGGAGCTGGGTCTTAGCATTGAGATGGAGATCTCTGGGAGAGCTTTTGTTGTTTGATATTACGAGGGGCTGGAAAGTCTCTGGTGGAGGAATGTCCTGAACTTGGCTCTCCCACCTCAGAGGCTTGGGCCTGACACCTGGCTGGAACACCAGGGTCAACCACATGGTCCAGAAGAAATGGCAGAAAAAGAAGGGAGGAAAGAAAATAATAAAATAAATAAAGTTGTTAAAATAAAAAAACAAAAATGTAATAATAAAAAGAAAGAAAGAAAGAAGAGAGCAACCAAACCAAAGAATCCATCAGTTACAACAAGTGCTAAAAACCTGCTCCGGTGGGTGAACAGACAAGCCTCTTGGGCTACTGAGTGCTGGCCGGCACTGATCCTCTGTGCAGGAATCTCTCTGCTTTGCCCTCTGCACCCCTGTTGCTGTGCTCTCCTCCGTGGCTCCAAAGCTTCCCCCCAGGCCACTCACAGCCTCCTCCCACAAAGGGGCTTTCTAGTGTGTGGAAACCTTTCCTCCTTCACAGCTCCCTCCCAGAGGTGCAGGTCCCATCCCTATTCTTTTGTCTTTGTTTTTTCTTTTTTTCTATTGCCCTACCCAGGTACGTGGGGAGTTTCTTGCCTTTTGGGAGGTCTGAGGTCTTCTACCAGTGTTCAGTAGGTGTTCTGTAGGAGTTGCTCCACATGTAGAGGTATTTTTGATGTATTTGTGGAGAAGAAGGTGATCTCCACCTCTTACTCCTCTGCCATCTTGAAGGTCCCCCTGACTGTAAGCTTCTTGACAGCAGGGATTGCATCTTACTTACCCTTATATTTCCAGTATTAGAAGATAGAATCCTGCCATTTTGATGCCTTCAAGAAATACCTGTTGACTGTTGTATGAATATCAGTGGTCTATCCTTACTTCACTGCCACATTTTGTTTGGTAGCTGAGACTCAGAAGCCGATATCAGAGCTTAAATTCTGGCTCCATCAATTAACATTTGGGTCAAGGGTGACAATCTCTCTATGCCTCAGTTTCCTCATTTTTAAAACAAGATAATTCATTAAAGTAATAAATACATTTACTAGTGCTGAGTGAAATGGTTGGCAGATAGTTAGTTCTACTATATGCTGGCTATTGTTATATTAGTTTTGTCTTTTATTGAGAGAATGAACGAAAGAGAGAGATAGAAGGATAAAAAGGAGAGAAAACACTACTTTGGTAGAAAGTATTGTATTCTGTGCAAGATCATTTAAACTAAGCACTGGCAGGAGGCGGTCTTTATGTGTATGTTTTTTTTTAATTTTTATATTTAATTTAATTTATTTTTTTATACAGCAGGTCCCTATTAGTCATCAATTTTATACACATCAGTGTATACACGTCAATCCCAATCTCCCAATTCATCACACCCACCCCTCCACCGCTTTCCCCCCTTGGTGTCCATACGTTTCTTCTCTACCTCTGTGTCTCAATTTCTGCCCTGCAAACCAGTTCATCTGTACCATTTTTCTAGGTTCCACATATATGCATTAATATACGATATTTGTTTTTCTCCTTCTGACTTCACTCTGTATGACAGTCTCTAGATACATCCACGTCTCTACAAATGACCCAATTTCGTTCCTTGTTATGGCTGAGAAATACTCCATTGCATATATGTACCACAACTTCTTTATCCACTTGTCTTTCAATGGGCATTTAAGTTGCTTCCATGACCTGGCAATTGTAAATAGTGCTGCAGGGAACATTGGGGTGCATATGTCCTTTTGAATTATGTTTTTCTCTGGATATATGCCCAGTAGTGGGATTGCTGGGTCATATGGTAATTCTACTTTTAGTTTTTTAAGGAAGCTCCATACTGTTCTCCACAGTGGCTGCACCAATTTACATTCCCACCAACAGTGCAAGAGGGTTCCCCTTTCTCCACACCCTCTCCAGCATTTGTTGTTTGTAGATTTTCTGATGATGCCCATTCTAACTGGTGTGAGGTGATACTTCATTGTAGTTTTGATTTGCATTTCCCTAATGATTAGTGATGCTGAGCAGTTTTCATGAGCTTCTTGGTCATCTGTATGTCTTCTTTGGAGAAATGTCTATTTAGGTCTTCTGCCCATTTTTGGATTGGCTTGTTTGTTTTTTTAATATTGAGCTGCATGAGCTGTTTATATATTTTGGAGATTAAATCTTTATCCGTTGATTCATTTGCAAATATTTTCTTCCATTCTGAGGGTTGTCTTTTCGTCTTGTTCATGGTTTCCTTTGCTGTGCAAAAGATTTGAAGTTCCATTAGGTCTCATTTTTAAATTTTTGTTTTTAGTTCCATTACTCTAGAAGGTGGATCAAAAAAGATCTTGCTGTGTTTTATGTCATAGAGTGTTCTACCTATGTTTTCCTCTAAGAGTTTTATTGTGTCTCGTCTTACATTTAGGTTTCTAATCCATTTTGTGTTTATTTTTGTGTATGGTGTTAGGGAGTGTTCTAATTTCATTCTTTTACATGTAGCTGTCCAGTTTTCTCAGCACCACTTATTGAAGAGACTGTCTTTTCTCCATTGTATATCCTTTCCTCCTTTGTCATAGATTAGTTGACCATAAGTGTGTGGGTTTATCTCTGGGCTTTCTATCTTGTTCCATTGATCTATGTTTCTGTTTTTGTGTCAGTACCATATTGTCTTGATTACTGTAGCTTTGTAGTATAGTCTGAAGTCAGGGAGTCTGATTCCTCCAGCTCCGTTTTTTCCCCTGAAGACTGCTTTGGCTATTTGAGGTCTTTTGTGTCTCCATACAAATTTTAACATTTTTTTGTCCCAGTTCTGTAAAATATGCCACTGGTAATTTGATAGGGATTGCATTGAATCTGTAGATTGCTTTGGGTAGTATAGTCATGTTCACAATATTGATTCTTTAAATCCAAGAACATGACGTATTTCCCCATCTGTTTGTGTCATCTTTGATTTCTTCCATCGGTGCCTTATAATTTTCTGCATACAGGTCTTCTGTCTCCGTAGGTAAGTTTATTCCTAGGTATTTTATTCTTTTTGTTGTAATGGTAAATGGGAGTGTTTTCTTAATTTCTCTTTCTGATCTTTTGTTATTAGTGTATAGGAATGCAAGAGATTTCTGTGCATTAATTTTGTATCCTGCTACTTTACCAAATTCATTGATTAGCTCTAGTAGTTTTCTGGTGGCATCTTTAGGATTCTCTATGTATAGTATCATGTCATCTGCAAACAGTGACAGTTTTACTTCTTTTTTCCAATGTGTATTCCTTTTTTTTTCATTTTCTTCTCTGATTGCTGTGGCTAGGACTTCTAAAGCTATGTTGAATAATAGTGGTGAGAGTGGACATCCTTGTTTTCTTCCTGATCTTAGAGGAAATGTTTTCGGTTTTTCACCATTGAGAATGATGTTCGCTGTGGGTTTGCTATGGCCTTTATTGTGTTCAGATAGGTTCCCTCTATGCCCACTTTCTGGAGAGTTTTTATCATAAATGGATGCTGAATTTCGTCAAAAGCTTTTTCTCCATCTATTGAGATGATCATATGGTTTTTATTCTTCAATTTGTTAATATGGTTTATCACATTGATTGATTTTCATATATTGAAGAATCCTTGCGTCCCTGGGATCAACCCCACTTGATCATGATGTATGATCCTTTTCATGTGTTGCTGGATTCTGTTTGTTAGAATTTTGTTGAGGATTTTTGCATCTATATTCATCAGTGATATTGGTCTATAATTTTCTTTTATTGAAGTATCTTTGTTTGTTTTTTGTATCAGGGTGATGGTGACCTCATAGAACGCGTTTGGGAGTGCTCCTTCGTCTGCAATTTTTTGGAAGAGTTTGAGAAGGATGGGTGTTAGCTTTTCTCTAAATGTTTGATAGAATTCACCTGTGAAGCCATCTGGTCCTGGACTTTTGTTTATTGGAAGATTTTTAATCACAGTTTCAATTTCATTACTTGTGATTGGTCTGTTCATATTTTCTATTTCTTCCTTTCAGTCTTGGAAGGTTATACCTTTCTAAGAATGTGTCCATTTCTTCCAGGTTGTCCATTTTATTGGCATAGAGTTCCTTGTAGTACTCTCTTAGGATACTTTGTATTTCTGCAGTGTCTGTTGTAACTTCTCCTTTTTCATTTCTAATTTTATTGATTTGAGCCCTCTCCCTCTTTTTTGTGATGAGTCTGGCTAATGGTTTATCAATTTTGTTTATCTTCTCAAATAACCAGCTTTTAGTTTTATTGATCTTTGCTATTGTTTTCTTTGTTTCTATTTCATTTATTTCTGCTCTGATCTTTATGATTTCTTTCCTTCTGCTAACTTTGGGTTTTGTTTCTTCTTCTTTGTCTAGTTCCTTTAGGTGTAAGGTTAGATTGTTTATTTGAGATTTTTCTTGTTTCTTGAGGTAGGCTTGTATAGCTATAAACTTCCCTCGTAGAACTGCTTTTGCTGCATTCCATAGGTTTTGTATCATTGTGTTTTCATTGTCATTTGTCTTCAGGATTTTTTTGATTTCATCTTTGATTTATTCAGTGATCTCTTGGTTATTTAGTAACATATTGTTTATCCTCCATGTGTTTGTGTTTTTTATGTTTTATTCCCTGTAATTCATTTCTAATCTCGTAGCGTTGTGGTCAGAAAAGATGTTTGATATGATTTCAATTTGCTTAAATTTACTGTGGCTTGATGTGTGACCCAAGATGTGATCTATCCTGGAGAATGTTCCGTGTGCACTTGAGAAGAAAGTGTAATCTGCTGTTTTTGGATGGAATGTCCTATAAATATCAAATAAATCTATCTGGTCTATTGTGTCATTTAAAGGTTGTGCTTCCTTATTTATTTTCATTATGGATGATCTGTCCATTGGTGTAAGTGAGGTGTTAAAGTCCCCCACTATTACTGTGTTACTGTTGATTTTCTCTTTTATAGCTGTTAACAGTTGCCTTATGTATTGAGGTGCTCCTATGTTTGGTGCATGTATATTTATAATTGTTATATCTTCTTCTTGGATTGATCCCTTGATCATTATGTAGTGTCTTTCCCTGTCTCTTGTAACATTCTTTATTTTAAAGTCTATTTTATCTGATATGAGTATTGCTACTCCAGTTTTCTTTTGATTTCCATTTGCATGGAATATCTTTTTCCATCCCCTCTGTTTCAGTCTGTACATGTCCCTAGGTCTGAAGTGGGTCTCTTGTATACAGCATATATATGGGTCTTGTTTTTGTATCCATTCAGCAAGCCTGTGTCTGTTTTTTTTTTTTGCGGTGTGCAGGCCTCTCACTGTTGTGGCCTCTCCCATTGCAGAGCACAGGCTCTGGACGCGCAGGCTCAGCATCCATAGCCCATGGGCCCAGCCGCTCCACAGCATGTGGGATCTTCCCGGACCGGAGCATGAACCCATGTCCCCTGCATTGGCAGGCGGACTCTCAACCACTTCACCACCAGGGGAGCCCAAGCCTGTGTCTTTTGGTTGGAGCATTTAATCCATTCACTTTTAAGGTAATTATCAATATGTATGTTCCTATGACCATTTCCTTAATTGTTTTGGGTTTGCTTTTGTAGGTCCTTTTCTTGTCTTGTGTTTCCCACTTAGAGAAGTTCCTTTAGCATTTGTTGTAGAGCTGGTTTTGTGGTGCTGAATTATTTTAGCTTTTGCTTGCCTGTAAAGTTTTTGATTTCTCCATCGAATATGAATGAGATCCTTGCCAGGTAGAGTAATCTTGGTTGTAGGTTCTTCCCTTTCATCACTTTAAGTATATCATGCCACTCCCTTCTGGCTTGAAGAGTTTCTCCTGAGAAATCAGCTATTAACCTTATGGGAGTTCCTTTGTATGTTATTTGTCATTTTTCCCTTGCTGCTTTCAATAATTTTTCTTTGTCTTTAATTTTTGCCAATTCTGTTACTATGTGTCTTGGCATGTTTCTCCTTGGGTTTATCCTGTATGGGATTCTCTGCGCTTCCTGGACTTGGGTGACTATTTCTTTTCCCATGTTAAGGAAGTTTTCTACTATAATCTCTTCAAATATTTTCTCTGGTCCTTTCTTTCTTCTCCTTCTGGGACCCCTATAATGCGAAGGTTGTTGTTTTTAATGTCATCCCAGAGGTCTCTTAGGCTGTCTTCATTTCTTTTCATTCTTTTTTCTTTATTCTGTTCCGCAGCCATGGATTCCACCATTCTGTCTTCCAGGTCACTTAACTGTTCTTCTGCCTCAGTTATTCTGCTATTGATTCCTTCTAGGGTAGTTTTCATTTCAGTTATTGTATTGTTCATCTCTGTTTGTTTGTTCTTTAATTCTTCTAGGTCTTTGTTAAACAATTCTTGCATCTTCTCGCTCTTTGCCTCCATTCTTTTTTTGAGGTCCTGGATCATCTTCACTATCATTATTCTGAATTCTTTTTCTGGAAGGTTGCCTATCTTCACTTCATTTAGTTGTTTTTCTGGGGTTTAATCTTGTTGCTTCATCTGGTACTTAGCCCTCTGCCTTTTCATCTTGTTTATCTTCCTATGAATGTGGTTTTCATTCAGCAGGCTGCAGGGTTGTAGTTCCTCTTGTTCTGCTGTGTGCCCTGTGGTGGATGATGTTATCTAAGAGGCTTGTGCAAGTTTCCAGATGGGAGGGACTGGTGGTGGTTAGAGCTGGCTGTTGCTCTGGTGGGCAGAGCTCAGTAAAACTTTAATCCGCTTGTCTGGTGATGGGTGTGGCTGGGTTCCCTCTCTGTTGGTTGTTTGGTCTGAAGCAACCCAACACCGGAGGCTACCTGGGCTTCTTTTTGGGGATAATGGCAGACTCTGGGAGGGCTCACGCCAAGGAGTACTTCCCAGAACTTCTGCTGCCAGTGTTCTTGTCCCCACGGTGAGCCACAGCCACCCCCTGCCTCTGCAGAAGACCCTCCAACACTAGCAGGTAGGGCTGGTTCAGTCTCCTCCGGGGTCACTGCTCCTTCCCCTGGATCCCGATGCACACACTACTTTGTGTGTGCCCTCCAAGAGTGGAGTCTCTGTTTTCCCCAGTCCTGTTGAAGTCCTGCAATCAAATCCCACTAGACTTCAAAGTCTGACTCTCTAGGAATTCCTCCTCCCGTTGCCAGACCCCCATGTTGGGAAGCCTGACATGGGGCTCCGAACCTTCACTCCAGTGGGTGGACTTCTGTGATATAAGTGTTCTCCAGTCTGTGAGTCACCTAGCCACCAGTTATGGGATTTAATTTTACTGTGATTGCGCCCCTCCTACTGTCTCATTGTGGCTTCTCCTTTGTCTTTGGATGTGGGGTATCTTTTTTGGGGGAGTTTCTGTTTCTTCCTGTCAATGATTGTCCAGCAGCTATTTGTGATTCTCATGTTCTCGCAAGAGGGAGGGAGAGCAGGTCCTTCTGCTTCGCCATCTTGGTTCCTAATCCCCAGGTCATTCTTACTAGCAGGAAAGTTTGGGAAAAAACATGCCAGGATCCCTCATTCCACAGGACTTCCCAAATGCTCTATGTGTATGTTATTTTATTTGAGAATCTTAACCATCAAAAGGACTGCTGCTGTGATGTGTCCCGTATGGGATGGACTACAGTGCATGGTTGAGACAGCACAATAAACAAAGGCTATAAAATAGAGTAATTCAGAGTACAGATGGAGTGACACTTTTGTTAGTGACAGCTACCTTACTATCATTTATAATATAAATTAAATGTAATCAATAGTAGACACATGTACCTTATAAAGAATGTCAGTAAGGTTGCTGACAGGTGCAACGCCATCCAGGTGCAGTCGTCCACTGCTGTCAGTCTGAGCCAGCACCGTTTGAAACCAGGCAGTGGCGTCTCTCCTCTGCAGTGGCAAATTACATCACATTTTTCTTTCCTGGTTTGACATCTGTTTTTCAATACAGAGCTGATGAGTGAGTTAAAAAAGCGTCTTAACCCTGAAAATGATTTCTTTCTTCATATTCAGATTGTTATTTTGATGTATTGATATGTCTATCTCCATTTGGGGAATTAGAATCTGGTGGTGGCTCTTGGCTTTGGACAACTCAGGCCATGCCCTCTCCATTTTGGAGGAAACTTGGGGCATTATTATCCATTTTTTCGGTTAGGAAAACTAAATCTCGGAGACGTGCTATTTGCCCAAAGCCACACGGTTCATAGTAAATAATAGAGTTTGGAACTAGGGTCTGGGTTTTGCAATTTCTAGTTCAAGGCATTTTAAATGAGTTTTGAGTTTAGAAGATGGTGGAAGAAAAGAGAGAAGGGGTAGAAAGAGGAATAACCCTAAGCAGGTTTTATTTATTTCAGTGGAGTTTAGCCTCTTTTTAATCATCAGTGAAAATCTATTGTAAGCTGCTGAGTCTCCCTTCAAGAAAATGAACATAAATTTTTTTGCTGACAATTTTGGGTGAAAATAGTCCCTGAAATCCACTGATAGGCCCTTATTGAAACATACCTAGTGTGAAAAGAGTCTGGCTTCTTTTTAAGGGATCATAAATAATGCCTCCAGCCCTCTGTACTTCATTATGCTTTGAAACATCTGCTGGAAAAGGGAACATTCTCAGGGGAGAGGGTGGATGCGGAACAGGTTTTATTATTCTCGATTATTGAAAACACTAACTGTAGATTGTACAGCTTCTCCTACTTTCATACCTGATGGGTCATGACAACAAGCTATGAAATTACACTGTAATACCTTTTCTTTTTCTTTAATAAGAAAGCATTATCAGGGCTTCCCTGGTGGCGCAGTGGTTGAGAGTCCGCCTGCCGATGCAGGGCACACGGGTTCGTGCCCCGGTCCGGGAAGATCCCACATGCCGCGGAGCGCCTGGGCCCGTGAGCCACGGCCGCTGAGCCTGCGCGTCCGGAGCCTGTGCTCCACAACGGGAGAGGCCACAGCAGTGAGAGGCCCGCATACCGCAAAAAAAAAAAAAAAAAAAAAAAGAAAGCATTATCATATGTTCCTTCTTACCAATAACATTTGAAGTTAGTTAATGTTACCGATTATTACCAAAGTGTATATATTTCAACAGCATTTGCTTCCTAGGAAGTAAAATATTCTAACTCCAAGGAGTAAAAGTGGAAGATACATTTGCTACATGGCGCTTTCAAGTTTGTAAAATTGTACTAGGAAAAAAGCAAGAAAATATCTGAGATGCTTTTAATAATGCTGACATTTTAAGAATTTAAATAAGTTGCTAAAAGGATTAAAGAAATTGTGGTAAGTAATCAGATACCTCTTTAAACATGGATATTAGTGTCAAATATGAAATCCACTAACCGCAAGTTGCTGGTGGGGACAGTATAAAAATTTAAAGAGACATTATGAAGGTTTTATTACTGGTTTAAATCCTCATTTTTACTTCTTAATGGGAAAATATGAAACCACTTCTCAGAAGAGTAATTTTAAATTGTGTAAATGAGGAATGAAATCATGGTAAAGAAGTGTGTACCTTTAATACCTGTTTTAGAAAGTACAATAAGCCATTATTTATTTATCTTAAATATATAGGAAATAGCTCCAGGGCAGCTTGGATAAAATTGATCTCATCTGTCATTGGAGGTGCTTTCTATTTATTTTAAAGGTACTGGTAGGGTCTTATGAAGAATTTTATTTCTTTAATAAACTCAGGCTATCCTTTCTTTCAGGACACACTCTTTCATGCTGAGAGAGAGAGAGAGACTGAGCGTTCACGTCTGCTCTCACACAAGTACGTTTCTGTAACACAACGGTGCAACACCAGTGTGCCCCTCCCTAGAAACAGTCTATAACCAGAGTTGTCCATTGTTTGTAAAGAAGGCCACACTCTAGTTACCCCTGATCATGGTGCAACGCTCTTTTTACAGCCTGATTTGATCTAAGCAAACAACTTTTAAAGTACACTCATAAAACAGATGGACTCACAAGTGAAAACATGTGGTAGGGCTTTAACTGTAGTGGTTTCGTTCCTACAGGAGAACTGGGGGAAACCATGTCTTGTCACATCAGTTTTTCTCAGAGCCTAATATAGTCAGCGCAACGACCAGCCCAGTTCAACACCTGTTTGTTGAACACTTTTTATACATCAGGCTCTGTGCTTGGTGCTGGGGATACCAATATGAGTGAGACTCAACGACTGCCTTCAGGATCCCCACAGATGACGGGCAAGAACGGATTCATTAGGACGTGATTTTGATACAATAGACACGATGCCTTGAGAGAGGTATGCACAGAGCATAGTGAATATGAGAAGGGCACCCTGGAGACAAGAATGCTTGTCATTCAAAGAAAAGAGTGCAGTAGGGGCACGCGGGTGTTAACAAGCATGAGGACCAGCGCGAGCAGAAGCATGGTGCTAGAAACAGCAACAGTTTGGGAGTTGCTGGAGTAAGAAGCAGCTATGGGGCTGGAGAGAAAAGCAGGGTCCATATGCCATTCCAAGGAGGACCTCGTACGCCATGCTCTCCAAGGAGTGGACTTTATTCCATGTCTCTACCTGTTTATAGGGAAGAAATGCGTGGGAGGCTCGGGGACAGCATCAGAGGTCTGGAGGTCCTCAACGTGTATTAGGAACCGCAGAATGGAAGTGACCAGTGGGGGAGGGTCTGTATAGAGTAGCCTGAGGAGAGCACGGGAGAACCTCGACA
Source organism: Phocoena phocoena (assembly GCF_963924675.1). Classification (NCBI taxonomy): domain Eukaryota; kingdom Metazoa; phylum Chordata; class Mammalia; order Artiodactyla; family Phocoenidae; genus Phocoena; species Phocoena phocoena. The sequence goes on along the minus strand of NC_089230.1, from coordinate 82,874,605 downwards.
CTCAGTGGGTGCTCGAGGAAGGGTAAGAAAAAGACTGCGGGGTAGGAGGACCACAGTGCAGCAACACTGTGGAGGCCGTGGGGAGCCCCGGGATTAAAGCCAGGAAGTGTATCTGGCCATGAAGGGGTAACAGCGTCTTAGTTTCAGGGGTTAGTGGGTTCGGGAGTGAGGGCCACGCTGCAATGAATGGAGAAGTGAAGGCAGGTGAGAAGCTTGGCTGAGCGCAGATGGAGAAGGCTGCGGCAGGAAGTCCGTTTTCTCGGAAGGAGGCTTCGGGGTGCATTTAAAGGCTGGTGGTGGGTCTGTGGAGGTGAAGGGGAGAGGGAGTATTGCTGGAGCCAGGTCCGTGCGAATTTAGACGAGAGCGGGATAGAGGCTCTATGAAGTGAGTTGTCTTTCAGCCGCAGGGGGACCTGTCTTCCTCCGAGACTGAACAGAAGGAAGCGAGAGATGTTAGAGCAACTTTATAAAACATTTAAGTAATTTATATTTTGAGTAGATAATTCTATCCATGCCATGATTCAAAATTTGAGAGGTATAAAATGTTATACAGTGAAAAATGTTCTTCTGCTCTCTGCTCCTTCTTCATCTGTTACCTCCTTAGAAAACACTTTATTGAACATCTACAATTTACAGATGCTGATTGCTGTACTGGAGAAGCAACAGCGGATGAAATAGAAGAAGTTCCTGCTGACGTGGCGTGTGTGCATGTGTGTGTGTGTGCGTGTGTGCGTGTGTGTGAGAGAGAGAGAGAGAGAGAGAGAAAGAGAGAGAAGGAGAGAGAGAAGGAGAGAGAGAAGAGATTGACAATAAAGAAATAAAACAAATAGTTGAATAACAAAATATATTAAATTTCTTAGAAGAAAATAAAGTAGGCAAGAGTTAGAAGGAGGCAGACTGAGAAATTCTGTATATTTGCAGGGCGACCAAGGAGGGTGCTCTGAGAAATGGATGTGGAACTAAGCTGTAACTGCACTGAGTGTATTAGGCTCTGAGAAAAACGAGTGTAAGAAAGCATGGTTCCCCCCATCCTCCTGCAGGAATGAAACCACTACAATTAAAGTTCTACCAGATATTTTCCCACGTGAGTCCATCTGTGTTGTGAGTGTACTTGCAGGGTCTCTGATTCTATCATCTATTATTATTATTATTATTTTGGCCGCGCCGCGCAGCTTGCAGAACCTTAGATCCCCGATCAGGGATCGAACCGGTGACCCCTGCGGTGAAAGCGTGGCGGAGTCTTTTTTTTAAGATGTTGGGGGTAGGAGTTTATTAATTAATTAATTAATTTATTTTTGCTGTGTTGCATCTTCGTTTCTGTGCTAGGACTTTCTCTAGTTGCAGCAAGCAGGGGCCACTCTTCATCACGGTGCGTGGGCCTCTCACCATCGTGGCTTCTCTTGTTGCGGAGCACAGGCTCCAGACGTGTAAGCTCAGTAGTTGTGGCTCATGGGCCTAGTCGCTCCGCGGCATGTGGGATCCTCCCAGATCAGGTCACGAACCCGTGTCCCCTGCATTGGCAGGCAGATTCTCAACCACTGCGCCACCAGGGAAGCCCGCAGCGGAGTCTTAACCACTGGACGACCCGGGAAGTCCGAGGTTCCCTGATGCTGACAGAACAGTGTCCCGGGCAGCAGGAAGGCCCTGACCAGGGACAAGGTCCTGTGTTTGAGGAGCGACAGGCAGGGAGCCTGAGTGGAGCTGAGGAAAAAGTGGGAAGACGAGGATCGGCCATAGAGGTCACTGGGGGCAACGTCTGGTGTGGTTTTGTCCTAACTTTGTGTGGTTTGCTTGAAACTGGGATTGGGATGTAATGGCAAGACACTGAACACATCCCGTTAGAGAGCTGCTTCTGACTCAGGAAGTCTCAGGTGGGGCTCGAGGGTCCAAATTGCCAACCAGCCCTGGTGATGAAGTGGCTGCTGGTCCAGGCCAGGCTGGGAGTGTGGTGGTGAGAGGCTGACTCGACTCCAGACACTGGGGATGCAGAGCTGTGCAAGAGCAAGCCGCTCTCCCGAGGGATGAATACAAGGCAGGTGCAGGTTCCAGACCAGTGGGCACCTATAGGCACGCTCCAGAAAGAGGATGAAGAAGGTGTCAGTGGTTTTGCTGCTTTGTGGCTGGTTCCTGAGGGCCCAGTGAAAGTTGTCTGGGTGAGTAAGTGCGTAGTATTGGGTCAGATTATGGAATGTACAGAATTTATGAGAACGGTGGACAGATACCGAGGGTGAGCTGGCACCTAGAATTGCTCACAGTGACTGAGATATACAAGGGTGTGAGGAAGCGTGGGTTTACTCCCCATGCTCCTTTAGGGGAAAAGGTACCATCAGATCCAATTTGAGCCTCCTTCATAAGATTAGGATCTTGAACAGACTGTTGTAGTGTAGTGAGGCTGGGAGTGTTGTGTGTCAGGGGCTGGGGGTCTTTCCTGGACTAGGAGGAAGTCCGGGGGTCTCCTTTGCAATCACCCTAATGGCAGGGTCAAGGCCTGGGGAAATGAACAGAGCTCTGGGGGACCCATTTGCATCCCTCCAAGGCCACTTGGGTCCTTTCCTCAAAGCATCCAATGTTACTAGTCTCCTGTGTATCCTTTCTGAGCTATTTTATGCAGACAAATAACTCAATGAGGTTATAAAACATTTCAACAGCACTATTAACAAGCTCGATCTAATGGACATGAGAATATTATACCATCAGCTGCAGAACACACATTTTACTCCTTTCAAGGACCCATGGAAGGGAACTTCCCTGGTGGCGCAGTGGTTGAGAATCCTCCTGCAATGCAGGAGACACGGATTCCAGCCCTGGTCCGGGAAGATTCCACATGCTGCGGAGCAACTAAGCCCATGTGCCACAACTACTGAGCCTGTGCTCTAGACCCTGTGAGCCACAACTACTGAGCCTGCATGCCACAACTACTGAAACCCGTGTACTCTAGGGCCCATGCTCCGCAATAAGAGAAGCCATTGTAATGAGAAGCCCATGCACCGCAACAAAGAGTAGCCCCCACTCGGTGCAACTAGAGAAAGCCCACGCACAGCGACGAAGACCCAACATAGCCAAAAATAAATAAATAAATTTATTTTTAAAAAGTGAAATGTGGAGCAAACTTTAAAAAAAGAAAAAGCTAATGGAAGGATTCTGTTCCAAAAAAAAGGACCCATGGAACATTTACAAAAATTGATCCATACTGGGCCATGAGGCAAGCCTCAACAAATTTCAAAGGATTTGAAATTTAAGGAACACATTTCTGAAGATATCATAACAAATCAGGAAATATTTAGAACTAAATAAAAATGGAAATTCTTTTATTAAAACCTGTTGGATGCAGCTAAAGCAGTGCCAGAGGAAAGCTTTTAGCCTTAAGTATTTGTCTTAGATTAGAAGGAAACATGAAAGTTAATAAAGTAATCATCTATATTCAAAAGTAAGAAAAACAAAAACCAAAATTAACCCTGAAAACAGTAGAAAGAAGGAAACAATAAAGAATATGGATTTAATAAAATAGAAAACCAACATGCCATAGAAAGACCAAGCAAAGGCAAAAGCTGATTATTTGAAAAGAGTACATTTGCTAAACCTCTGGTGAATTCAAGAAAATAGAAAAGGAGAAGACAAAGATTAGAAATAAAAACAGGGGCATATCAATAGAAGCAGCAGAACAAAATGATAATAAGAGATATTATAGACAACATTATTTATTACAGCATTGGACATATTCCTAGAAAAATATAATTTACCAAGGAAGAAAGAGAAAATGTTAGTATTCTTAGATCCAATAAATTAATAAATTTGTAGTTAAAAGTCTTCCTATTAATAAGCACAGATTGATTTACCAATACATTCAGAAAATGCTAAAAAAAATGAGTAATTCCAATCTCAGGCAAACTATTCCAGTGGATAGAGAAAAAGGGAACGCTTGGCAAATCATCATTAAAGTTTAGTTTTCATAATCTTGACATCAAACCTGATGAGGACAGTTTGAAAAAGAAAAACCTAACTCACAAACTTGGGAGAAAATATCTTAAGCAATATTAACCACATGAATCTTACAATGAAGAAATAGGTGAGTAGTGCAGGAGGGGCCTTAGAAAGAAGAAAAAAAAGAGGACAAGTGAAGAGAAAGGTGTCAGAATCTCAGGATGAGGAGTTATCAGGAGACTGGTGGGTTGATACCAAAGAGAAACCACACCTCTGCAATTTTGCCACTTCTTGCCCTAACATTACAAAGTGTGAAGGAAATGAGACCTTGAACTTTTTTTTTTTTTGCAGTACGCGGGCCTCTCACTGTTGTGGCCTCTCCCATTGCAGAGCACAGGCTCCGGACGCGCAGGCTCAGCGGCCATGGCTCACGGGCCCAGCTGCTCTGCGGCATGTGGGATCTTCCCGGACCAGGGCACGAACCCGTGTCCCCTGCATCGGCAGGCGGACTCTCAACCACTGAGCCACCAGGGAAGCCCGAGACCTTGAACTTTTAAATTTGTTTATTCAAGTAGTTATTAAAGCCTTTCTATGTACAAGGTATATGATTTGGAAATTTAAAAGGTACACTCTGAGGATTCTGTGAAGAAGACAGAGGCATCTCCCCAGATTCCCCTATGAAACACGAAGAACAGCCAGGATAGAGAAATGCCGGGATGCAGACAGTCTTCACAACACAACCCCTAAATCGTGGGTGAGTCATGACAAATCACCAACAGCTATGGGACCTCCTGGGAATTAGCATCCTTCCAGGTGGAGCAGAGAGAAGCAATGGAGTGTCTGACAAACCTGAAGGCTTCCAAATAAGAAGCAAGCGTTTGCCTGGAAAACTCAGCTCTTGTGTTGAGAACAGCAACAAACTGGGAGGATTTTCATGGTCCCAGAGCATCTGCGGTGAGACTGAAGGGGCTTGAATGGTCTGAGCTGCCTGCATCCTCAAAGCTACCAAACCGAGTCTCTCTCAGGACAGAGCTAGGGTGGTGTCCACGCTGAGAACAAACTGCTGAGGAGAGAATCTAAAAACTGCGCACGTCACGGACAATAGAGACCAAAGGAATGCGACGTCCAGACCAAAGCTGTGATGGAGAATAGAACCAGGAGCTCTGAGAATGCACTTGTTCACGTAGTTGAGTGAATACATTACCAACAAGAAGCGGGGGGTCTAGAGACGCCATATTGGGAAAACTGCTCTAAGCCAAGCCTCCTTTATAAAAGTTCAGAAAATCTAATTCTATGAATTCATTCTCAGAGTCTTATTCTAAAAATAAGCAACAGAAAAGGACAGGGTTCGAATCACATTCAAATTTATTGCAGGATAAAAAGAAAGAATAAGGGGCTTCCCTGGTGGCACAGTGGTTGAGAGTCCGCCCGCCGATGCAGGGGACACGGGTTCGTGCCCCGGTCCGGGAAGATCCCACATGCCGCGGAGCGGCTGGGCCCGTGAGCCGTGGCCGCTGAGCCTGCGTGTCCGGAGCCTGTGCTCTGCAACGGGAGAGGCCACAACAGTGAGGGGTCCGCATACTGCCAAAAAAAAAAAAAGAAAAAAGAATAAGGAGTAGAATCTTTCTATAGATAATGAAGGCATGTCAGATATTTTATAAGATATCCTTACAAAAATGAAAACTATAATATTCTTTCAAACTGAGATAAAAGAAGATATGAAATCATATTGAAAAACTCAGTAATGAAGTGGTAGAACTCAAGAAAGAATTAGACATAAAAGAAAAAATTCATTTCAGAGATTAAAACTAACTAGAAATATAACAAAGAGCAAACAGGCACAACAGGTAATGCTTTACAATAAATAGAAAATGAAAAGGGGGAAAATATTTAAAGATCGAAAAGGAATGATGGTGTCAGGAACTTGGTGGGGTGAGGGGTCCCTGAGGAGTTATTGTTTAATGGGTACAGTTTCAGTTTCGTAAGGTGAAGAGCTCTAGAGCTGGATGGTGTGACAGCTGTAGAACAGTGTGAGGGTATTTAATACCACTGAACTGTACACTTCAAATTGGTCAAGGTGGGAAATTTTATGTTATGTGTATTTTACCACAATAAAAAGTTGAAAGGAAAGAAAGGAAATAAATAGAGAAATGAAAAATATTAACAAGAGTATGATTCAGAGGATAGGCAGGGAAAATCCAACGTGTGTGTGTGTGTGTGTGTGTGTGTGTCTGTGTATAGACTCCATGAATAACAAATCAAACTAAGTTAGAAGAATTGCCTAATCATAATTTCATAATTCAAGAAAACGTTCATAACATGAAAAATTAAAATTATGTATAGAAAGAGCACATTGCGTACCTGGGAAGCTGACCCAGGACAAATATCTGAGCGATAGACTGATTTATGAGGGAAAGAAGAGGAGGTTGTCATCAGGCTTTTGCCTTAGAGCAGAAGAAGAGTAATGGTTAAGACCTCGTAGGAAAGAAACTGTGAACCAAGGATTTTATATTCAGTCAAACCAACTTTTAAGTATAATGGCAGCAACTGGCACGTAAGGGCAGGAACTTGAGGAAGGAGTTTTCCAGACGCCTTTCCTCGGGCATATATGGAAAACGAGCTTCAGCCAAACAGGGTAACTGCAGAGACACTGACTAGAGGTGCATGTACTTACACACAGGACAGAGGAGGGGCATTACGACTAGAGTGGAGAATGTGATGGCTTCGTGCTCTGACCCTGTAGACACAGTGTACTCTGTAATCCTGAAGCAGCGTATGAAAAATATTTAAAACAGTTTTTTAGTAGCTATACTGATAGAAGTTTTGGCGTTGTTATTCCGAGGACATTTTGTGTGACATCGAAAAAACCCAGGATTCTTGCTGTGGACAGAAGATTGGGATGAAAGAGAAAAGAGTTTCCGTAAATATGGACTTTGAATTGGGAGTATCGGTGTGAGCACACAAGATATTTTACCTGTAAATAAATAAACAAAACATTTGCATATATAGTTGTCATAAAATTATAAGTAATTTTTACCTATTATATTGCACGTAGAATTACACAGAATTATACCAGCCATAATGCACCAAGCTGGGAGACAGGGTTACTTTCTGTAGGACAGAGTAGTAGATGTAATGATGTCCATTCTTGGATATTATTGGAAGCCCTTTCCTCTAGGTTTGCAAGCTCCTTCCTTGTACATTTTCCCTCGGCTCTAAAGACAGTAGTTGCCTCTTGAGGTTGCTACCTTTGCATATTTTAGAGCTTATACCTTTCAGTAGTTAACCGTCTTCACCTTGCTGACAACTCTTTATATTAAATTTTACCAGCTCAAATGATAGGTGTGTTTTCTGCCTGCTGATTGGATGCCGGCCGCTGCAGGCTGTGTTTGTCCCTGAGGCTATGGGACAGAATCAAACATTTACATGCACTGGTGAGCTGCCAAAGGATTTTTGAGGAAGCCGATGATGGTCTTAAAACTTTGTGTCGGAAAGTTAAAAGTGGCTGACCTGTCTAGAAGAGGGAAAGCCAGGACGTAAGCTGTGCCACTGAGAGGTAAAAAGAGTGATTCCGGGCGTGGGCAGAGGAGATAGGAAGGAGAGATGGGAGCTGAGAAAGCCTAGGGAAAGAATTAATAGGATTTAGGACTGCTCAGAGAGAGAAGCAAAGGAGATGCTGAAAATTTCAAGCTATAGAATTTCAACGTGTCAGAAATGTTGCTGACTTTAAGCCAGGGATACCGATAAGGATGTGAGGAGAAAGATCTTGTGTTGGGAGGACCGTGGTGATTTGGGTCTTAGACATTTTGGGTTTTAAATGAAAATGAGCTATTTGGGTAACGAGGTCTGAAAGGCAGTTGAGAATAAAGGTCCGGGGCCCTGGAAGAGGCAATCTTCACAGCTCTACTGCTATATTTAAAATAAAAGGCCTTTCCATGAAAAAAAATTTTTTTTTTTAAGTATTACATTTCGTTTGGAAAAAATAAAATTAAAAGAAGAGAAAAGACTAGTGATTCAGTCACTCCTTGGAGTGTCCGTGATGTTCTGGGTGTTGGGATTCGGAGCTGACTCAGCACGTACACGGCCTCTGCCTGAGCGAGCACACACCAGAGCGGGGTGCGTCCCGTAACCGAGAGACGTCCTATATATAACTCATTCACTCGGGCATCTCCTTGTGCAGCTGACACTGACTCCTGGGGACCTCACTGGCTGCCCATGGTTTCTCAGATTTGACACCAAGGTTCAAAATCGAATCCAGGTATTCTAAAATAAGTACGCTTTCCAATCCTAGGCTACCTCTCTGCACACAGTAGGTGGTTAATACTCCACTGCCTACCCCACTAATTGAGAGAGGATCTCAGCTCTTTATTGAAATGACTTCTGCAGCAGGTGAGGTGCTTCTTCTTCCAGGGGCATTCTACTTTTGACAGACATTGAAACTTTAAAGGATGAAACTACGGTGGTGGAATTTCAGAAAGTAGCCAAGTCCTGATAGGGCCCAAGCAAGTGTCTGCTTTCTCCAAGGTTGAAGCACCCTCAGCCTGTTCCCTGGGCGTACACTCTCCCGGGTTCAGACCAAATAAAAGCAAATTAGTCAAATGGAGAAGTGCCCAAGTGCATCAGGCTAAATTCCAACTCTAACTCCCCTTTCACTCATCAAAAGCTAACGTGTTTCTCACAAGGAAGTGAGAGACACCTAGTGTGTTCGTGATACTCGGGCCAACTAAGTGTTTTCTTATTTTATCAGAAGTTGAACATGTAATGAAAGGGAACAGAAAATATATTGATGTATTTGGAGGTAGACAGTCCAAATATATATATATTTATATACGTAAAATGGAATCCCTTTTCTGTACACCTGAAACTAACACGTTATAAATTAACTATATTCACTGTAAAAAATGGTTTAAAAAACCCTGAAAAAAAAGAGTGGCCCCTCGCAAACACGACGTAAGTGTTAATATTATTAATACTGCAGGGTCTATTATATCCCACGTACCTGATGTATTTGGTTTTCCCGATTTGCCTGTTTGTACCGCTGGGCTGGGGGCTACACGGATACGGTTGTACTCTAGGAATTTCACTTTATTTGGAAAGAGATTTACACCAGTGAAGAGAGACCCCATAGCGAGCATAAGTAAAAATGCCAACTGCACAAGCAAGTCAGTGCTCCCTGGGAGGGCGAGAGGTGGGTGGGCTTTCGTGGTGGAGATTCCCTGGGGCCAGCACAGGTGCACACACAGGTGTGTGTAGGGAAGGCTGCGGGGACGACCGAGGCATTGGGCTGAGCCTAGGTAGCAGGTGGAGGGATGGTACCACTTACCAAAATAGCAAAACCAGAGGCAGAAGCTGGCTTTGAGGGGATAACACTTTTATTGCCACGCAGGTTTGGCTGTTGGGAGGCTGGGATGAGACACGACAGGTAGATCACTCGGCACAGTGCCTGGCACAGAGGCAGCACCCATTACATGCTAGCTACAATCATCTCTGCTCTCCAGAGGGTGCAGGGTGGCAATTTCAGCGCCAAGCTAAGAAATGCTGGCCACTGATGCGTATAGAAATGTGCACATTTTCTGAATCTGTTTGTACACTTGGGTCTTTTTTTTTATGAAATAAACAAAGTATATCTTTATAGCTGTAAGATTTCACTGGAATTCTCACCATGGTTTTAGTTGTCATTAGAAAAACTGGGAGAATAAAACAGTCAGACCACAGGTGAGGACTTGCAAGCGGCCTTAGGGAGGCAAGTTAGCCAACATCCTGTCACCTTTTCGGGTTTTTTCCCACCTAGAATAAACGAAAAGGAAAGTCTTTGACGGCCTTTGCTTCAGGAACAGCTGCTGGTACTGTTTGCACAGGCACATTCATTATGGGCTCTAAACTTGCTGAGCTGGCTGACGGCACGTACAGAGCCAAGTGGGAAAACGCCCGGGAGTCCTGGTTGCATTAGAATCCCATGTATGTGGTGCAATGAGTTTAATTCATGCAAAATAAATTTAATAATTTGTTGACTTTGTCTTCCTTCTGGACTCGCTCCTTTGCATTGTACTTGAAAAAGCATTTACTTAAATGCTGCAGGAGCACTGAAGGGAGGCATTGGAACTCAAGCCTCACGCCACGGACTCCGCAAGATTATGAGCCCCAGTGGGGAAGGTGAGGTGTAAGGGGTAGGCAATTAACACTGTTTCTTTTTTTTTTTTTTTTTCTGTCTTAAGACTCCTTTATTTACATATGTCTCACTATAGTAGTGGTACTAGGATTTTTTTTTTTTTTTAACATCTTTATTGGGGTATAATTGCTTTACAATAGTGTGTCAGTTTCTGATTTATAACAAAGTGAATCAGCTATACATATACATGTGCTCCCATGTGTCTTCCCTCTTACGTCTCCCTCCCTCCCACTCTCCCCCTCCCACCCCTCCAGGCTGTCCCAAAGCCCCGAGCTAATATCCCTGTGCCTTGCGGCTGCTTCCCCCCAGCTATCCACCTTACTACGTTTGTTAGTGTGTATATGTCCATGACTCTCTCTCGCCCTGTTAAAACTCACCCTTCCCCCTCCCCATATCCTCAAGTCCGTTCTCCAGTAGGTCTGCGCCTCTATTCCTGTCTTATCCCTAGGTTCTTCATGACATTTTTTCCCCTTAAATTCCATATATATGTGTTAGCATACGGTATTTGTCTTTGTCTTTCTGACTTACTTCACTCTGTATGACAGACTCTAGGTCAATCCATCTCATTACAAATAACTCAATTTCATTTCTTTTTAAGGCTGAGTAATATTCCATTGTGTATATGTGCCACATCTTCTTTATCCATTCGTCCGATGATGGGCGCTTAGGTTCTTTCCATCTCCGGGCTATTGTAAATAGAGCTGCAATGAACATTTTGGTACATGACTCTTTTTGAATTTTGGTTTTCTCAGGGTATATGCCCAGTAGTGGGATTGCTGGGTCGTATGGTAATTCTATTTGTAGTTTTTTAAGGAACCTCCATACTGTTCTCCATAGTGGCTGAACCAATTCACATTCCCACCAGCAGTGCAAGAGTGTCCCCTTTTCTCCACACCCTCTCCAGCATTTATTGTTTCTAGATTTTTTGATGATGGCCATTCTGACTGGTGTGAGATGATATCTCATTGTAGTTTTGATTTGCATTTCTCTAATGATTAATGATGTTGAGCATTCTTTCATGTGTTTGTTGGCATTCTGTATATCTTCTTTGGAGAAATGTCTGTTTAGGTCTTCTGCCCATTTTTGGATGGGGTTGTTTGTTTTTTTGTTATTGAGCTGCATGAGCTGCTTGTAAATTTTGGAGATTAATCCTTTGTCAGTTGCTTCATTTGCAAATGTTTTCTCCCATTCTGAGGGTTGTCTTTTGGTCTTGATTATGGTTTCCTTTGCTGTGCAAAAGCTTTGAAGTTTCATTAGGTCCCATTTGTTTATTTTTGTTTTTATTTCCATTACTCTAGGAGGTGGGTCAGAAAGGATCTTGCTGTGATTTATGTCATAGAGTGTTCTTCCTATGTTTTCCTCTAAGAGTTTGATAGTTTCTGGCCTTACATTTAGGTCTTTAATTCATTTTGAGCTTATTTTTGTGTATGGTGTTAGGGAGTGATCTAATTTCATACTTTTACATGTACCTGTCCAGTTTTCCCAGCACCATTTATTGAAGAGGCTGTCCTTTCTCCACTGTACATTCCTGCCTCCTTTATCAAAGATAAGGTGTCCATATGTGCGTGGGTTTATCTCTGGGCTTTCTATCCTGTTCCACTGATCTATCTTTCTGTTTTTGTGCCAGTACCATACTGTCTTGATTACTGTTGCTTTGTAGTATAGTCTGAAGTCAGGGAGCCTGATTCCTCCAGCTCCTTTTTTCGTTCTCAAGATTGCTTTGGCTATTCGGGGTCTTTTGTGTTTCCATACAAATTGTGAAATTTTTTGTTCTAGTTCTGTGAAAAATGCCAGTGGTAGTTTGATAGGGATTGCATTGAATCTGTAGATTGCTTTGGGTAGTAGAGTAATTTTCACAATGTTGATTCTTCCCATCCAAGAACATGGTATATCTCTCCATCTATTTGTATCATCTTTAATTTCTTTCATCAGTGTCTTATAATTTTCTGCATACAGGTCTTTCGTATCCTTAGGTAGGTTTATTCCTAGATATTTTATTCTTTTTGTTGCAATGGTAAATGGGAGTGTTTTCTTGATTTCACTTTCAGATTTTTCATCATTAGTATATAGGAATGCCAGAGATTTCTGTGCATTAATTTTGTATCCTGCTACTTTACCAAATTCATTGATTAGCTCTAGTAGTTTTCTGGTAGCATCTTTAGGATTCTCTATGTATAGTATCATGTCATCTGCAAACAGTGACAGCTTTACTTCTTCTTTTCCGATGTGGATTCCTTTTATTTCCTTTTCTTCTCTGATTGCTGTGGCTAAAACTTCCAAAACTATGTTGAATAAGAGTGGTGAGAGTGGGCAACCTTGTCTTGTTCCTGATCTTAGTGGAAATGCTTTCAGTTTTTCACCATTGAGGATGATGTTTGCTGTGGGCTTGTCATATATGGCCTTTATTATGTTGAGGAAAGTTCCCTCTATGCCTACTTTCTGGAGGGTTTTTATCATAAATGGGTGTTGAATTTTGTCGAAAGCTTTCTCTGCATCTATTGAGATGATCATATGGTTTTTCTCCTTCAATTTGTTAATATGGTTTATCACATTGATAGATTTGCGTATATTGAAGAATCCTTGCATTCCTGGAATAAACCCCACTTGATCATGGTGTATGATCCTTTTAATGTGCTGTTGGATTCTGTTTGCTAGTATTTTGTTGAGGATTTTTGCATCTATGTTCATCAGTGATATTGGCCTGTAGTTTTCTTTCTTTGTGACATCCTTGTCTGGTTTTGGTATCAAGGTGATGTTGGCCTCGTAGAAGGAATTTGGGAGTGTTCCTCCCTCTGCTATATTTTGGAAGAGTTCGAGAAGGATAGGTGTTAGCTCTTCTCTAAACGTTTGATAGAATTCACCTGTGAAGCCATCTGGTCCTGGGCTTTTGTTTGTTGGAAGATTTTTAATCACAGTTTCAATTTCAGTGCTTGTGATTGGTCTGTTCATATTTTCTATTTCTTCCTGATTCAGTCTTGGCAGGTTGTGCATTTCTAAGAATTTGTCCATTTCTTCCAGATGGTCCATTTTATTGGCATAGAGTTGCTTGTAGTAATCTCTCATGATTTTTTTTATTTCTGCAGTGTCAGTTGTTACTTCTCCTTTTTCATTTCTAATTCTATTGATTTGAGTCTTCTCCCTTTTTTTCTTGATGAGTCTGGCTAGTGGTTTATCTATTTTGTTTATCTTCTCAAAGAACCAGCTTTTAGTTTTATTGATCTTTGCTATCGTTTCCTTCATTTCTTTTTCATTTATTTCTGATCTGATTTTTATGATTTCTTTCCTTCTGCTAGCTTTGGGGCTTTTTTGTTCTTCTTTCTCTAATTGCTTGAGGTGCAAGGTTAGGTTGTTTATTCGAGATGTTTCCTGCTTCTTAAGGTGGGCTTGTATTGCTATAAACTTCCCCCTTAGAACTGCTTTTGCTGCATCCCATAGGTTTTGGGTCGTTGTGTCTCCATTGTCATTTGTTTCTAGGTATTTTTTAATTTCCTCTTTGATTTCTTCAGTGATCACTTCATTATTAAGTAGTGTATTGTTTAGCCTCCATGTGTTTGTATATTTTACAGATCTTTTCCTGTAATTGATATCTAGTCTTATGGCGTTGTGGTCAGAAAAGATACTTGATACAATTTCAATTTTCTTAAATTTACCAAGGCTTGATTTGTGACCCAAGATATGATCTATCCTGGAGAATGTTCCATGAGCACTTGAGAAAAATGTGTATTCTGTTGTTTTTGGATGGAGTGTCCTATAAATATCAATTAAGTCCATCTTGTTTAATGTATCATTTAAAGCTTGTGTTTCCTTATTTATTTTCATTTTGGATGATCTGTCCATGGGTGAAAGTGGGGTGTTAAAGTCCCCTACTATGAATGTGTTACTGTCAATTTCCCCTTTTATGGCTGTTAGTATTTGCCTTACGTATTGAGGTGCTCCTATGTTGGGTGCATAAATATTTACAATTGTTATATCTTCTTCTTGGATCGATCCCTTGATCATTATGTAGTGTCCTTCTTTATCCCTTTTAATAGTCCTTATTTTAAAGTCTATTTTGTCTGATATGAGAATTGCTACTCCAGCTTTCTTTTGGTTTCCATTTGCATGGAATATCTTTTTCCATCCCCTTACTTTCAGTCTGTATGTGTCTCTAGGTCTGAGGTGGGTCTCTTGTAGACAGCATATATAAGGGTCTTGTTTTTGTATCCATTCAGCCAATCTATGTCTTTTGGTGGGAGCATTTAGTCCATTTACATTTAAGGTAATTATCGATATGTATGTTCCTATTCCCATTTTCTATATTGTTTAGGGTTCGTTATTATAGGTCGTTTCCTTCTTTTGCATTTCTTATCTAGAGAAGTTCCTTTAGCATTTGTTGTAAAGCTGGTTTGGTGGTGCTGAACTCTCTCAGCTTTTGCTTGTCTGTAAAGGTTTTAATTTCTCCATCAAATCTGAATGAGATCCTTGCTGGGTAGAGTAGTCTTGGTTGCAGGTTTTTCTCCTTCATCACTTTCAGTATGTCCTGCCACTCCCTTCTGGCTTGTAGGGTTTCTGCTGAGAGATCAGCTGTTAACCTTATGGGGATTCCCTTGTGTGTTATTTGTTGTTTTTCCCTTGCTGCTTTTAATATGCTTTCTTTGTATTTAATTTTTGATAGTTTGATTAATATGTGTCTTGGCGTATTTCTCCTTGTATTTATCCTGTATGGGACTCTCTGTGCTTCCTGGACTTGATTAACTATTTCCTTTCCCATATTAGGGAAGTTTTCAACTATAATCTCTTCAAATATTTTCTCAGTCCCTTTCTTTTTTTCTTCTTCTTCTGGAACCCTTATAATTCGAATGTTGGTGCGTTTAATGTTGTCCCAGAGCTCTCTGAGACTGTCCTCAGTTCTTTTCATTCTTTTTTCTTTATTCTGCTCTGCAGTAGTTATTTCCACTACTTTATCTTCCAGGTCACTTATCCGTTCTTCTGCCTCAGTTATTCTGCTATTGATCCTATCTAGAGTACTTTTAATTTCATTTATTGCGTTGTTCATCGTTGCTTGTTTCATCTTTAGTTCTTGTAGGTCCTTGTTAACTGTTTCTTGCATTTTGTCCATTCTACTTCCAAGATTTCGGATCATCCTTACTATCATTATTCTGAATTCTTTTTCAGGTAGATTGCCTATTTCCTCTTCATTTGTTAGGTCCGGTGGGTTTTTATCTTGCTCCTTCATCTGCTGTGTGTTTTTCTGTCTTCTCATTTTGCTTATCTTACTGTGATTGGGGTCTCCTTTTTGCAGGCTGCACGTTCGTAGTTCCCGTTGTTTTTGATGTCTGTCTCCAGTGGCTAAGGTTGTTTCAGCGGGTTGTGTAGGCTTCCTGGTGGAGGGGACTAGTGTCTGTGTTGTGCTGGATGAGGCTGGATCTTGTCTCTCTAGTGGGCAGGTTCACGTCTGGTGGTGTGTTTTGGGGTGTCTGTGGCCTTGTTATGATTTTCGGCAGCCTCTCTGCTAATGGGTGGGGTTGTGTTCCTGTTTTGCTAGTTGTTTGGCATAGGTTGTCCAGCACTGTGGCTTGCTGGTCGTTGAGTGAAGCTGGGTGCTGGTGTTAAGATGGAGGTCTCTGGGAGATTTCCACCGTTTAATATTATGTGGAGCTGGGAGGTCTCTTGTTGATCAGTGTCCTGAAGTTGGCTCTCCTACCTCAGAGGCAGAGCCCTGCCTCCTGGGCTGGAGCACCAAGAGCCTTTCATCCACACGGCTCAGAATAAAAGGGAGGAAAAGTAGAGAGAATTATTAGAAGTATGAGGAAAGAAAGAAGGAAAGGAGGAAAGGAAGGAAGGAAGAAAGAAGCAAAGAAGGAAAGAAAGGAGGGAGGGAGGGAGGAAGGAAGGAAGGTAGGAGGGAAAGAAGGAGAAAATGTAGAGAGAATTAGTAGAAGTATGAGGAAAGAAAGAAGGAAAGGAGGAAAGGAAGGAAGGAAGAAAGAAGCAAAGAAGGAAAGAAAGGGAGGGAGGGGGGAAGGAAGGAAGGAAGGAGGGAAAGAAGGAGACAATGTAGAGAGAATTAGTAGAAGTTTGAGGAAAGAAAGAAGGAAAGGAGGAAAGGAGGAAAGGAAGGAAGGAAGAAAGAAGCAAAGAAGGAAAGAAAGGAGGGAGAGAGGGAGGGAGGAAGGGAGGAAGGAAGGAGGGAAAGAAGGAAAAAAGACAGAAAGAAAGAAGATACAGTAAAAATAAAATAAAGTATAATATAGTTATTGTACTAAAAAATATTTAGAAAGAAAAAAAAAAAAAAGAACAGATAGAACCCTAGGACAAATGTTGGAAACAAAGCTATACAGAGAAAATCTTACACAGAAGCATACACATACGTGTTCACAAAGAGAGGCAAAGGGGGAAAAATCATAAATCCTGCTCCCAGAGACCACCTCCTCAACCTGGGGTGATTCGCTGTCTAAAGGAGGGAAGGAAGGAAGGAAAGAAAGAAAGAACGAAGGTAAAGTACAATAAAGTTATTACAATTAAAATTAATTATTAAGAAAAAAAAATTTTTTTTTTTTTAAAAAAAAAACCATGGACGGATAGAGCCCTAGGACAAATGTTGGAAGCAAAGCTATACAGAGAAAATCTTACACAGAAGCATACACATACACGTTCACAAAGAGAGGCAAAGGGGGAAAAATCATAAATCCTGCTCCCAGAGACCACCTCCTCAACCTGGGGTGATTCGCTGTCTAAAGGAGGGAAGGAAGGAAGGAAAGAAAGAAAGAAAGAACGAAGGTAAAGTACAATAAAGTTATTACAATTAAAATTAATTATTAAGAAAAAAAAATTTTTTTTTTTTTTAAAAGAAAACCATGGACGGATAGAGCCCTAGGACAAATGTTGGAAGCAAAGCTATACAGAGAAAATCTTACACAGAAGCATACACATACACGTTCACAAAGAGAGGCAAAGGGGGAAAAATCATAAATCCTGCTCCCAGAGACCACCTCCTCAATTTGGGGTGATTTGTTGTCTAAAGGAGGGAAGGAAGGAAGGAAAGAAAGAAAGAACGAAGGTAAAGTACAATAAAGTTATTACAATTAAAATTAATTATTAAGAAAAAAAATTTTTTTTTAAAAAAAACCATGGACGGATAGAGCCCTAGGACAACTGTTGGAAGCAAAGCTATACAGAGAAAATCTTACACAGAAGCATACACATACACGTTCACAAAGAGAGGCAAAGGGGGAAAAATCATAAATCCTGCTCCCAGAGACTCCCCCCTCAACCTGGGGTGATTCGCTGTCTAAAGGAGGGAAGGAGGGAAGGAAAGAAAGAAAGAAAGAACGAAGGTAAAGTTCAATAAAGTTATTACAATTAAAATTAATTATTAAAAAAAAATTTTTTTTTTTTTTTAAAAAAAAAAACCATGGACGGATAGAGCCCTAGGACAAATGGTGGAAGCAAGAGTATACAGACAAGATCTCACACAGAAGCATACACGCACACATTCACAAAAAGAGGAAAAGGGAAAAAAAAATCACAGATCTCGCTCCTAAATTCCCCCTCTTCAATTTGGGATCACTCCCTGTCTATTCAGGTATTCCACAATGCGGGGCACTTCAAGTTGATTGTGGAGCTTCAATCCGCCGCCTCCGCGGCTGCCGGGAGAGACCTCCCCCTCTCCTCCCTGCTCTCACAGCTCACAGGAGCTCAGCTTTGTACCCGGCCCTGCCCCTGCGCGCAGATCGCTGGAGGGCGTCTGTTTTTTTGCTCAGACAGGACGGGGTTAAAGGAGCCGCTGATTCGGGAGCTCCGGCTCACTCAGGCCGGGGGTTGGGGGATGGGGGAAGGAGGGGCACTGCGTGCGGGGCGGGCCTGCGGCGGCAGAGGCCGGCGTGACGCTGCACCGGCCCGAGACCCGCCGTGCGCACTCCCGGGGAAGTTGTCCCTGGATCCCGGGAACCTAGCAGTGGCGGCCTGCACAGGCTCCGCGGAAGAGGGGCGCGGAGAGTGACCTGTGCTCGCACACAGCCCCCCTGGTGGCGGCAGCAGCAGCCCCAGCGTCTCCCGCCCGTCTCTGGGGTCCGCGGTTTCAGCCGCGGCTCGCGCCCGTCTCTGGGGCTCGCGCTTCCCGCCGCGGCTCACGCCTGTCTCGGGGGCTCGCGCCCTCAGCCGCGGCTCGCGCCCGTCTCTGGGGTTCGCGCTTTTAGCCGCGGCTCGCGCCCGTCTCTGGAGTTCCTTTAAGCAGCGCTCTTAAACCCCTCTCCTCGCGCACCAGGAAACAAAGAGGGAAGAAAAAGTCTGTTGCCTCTTCGGCAGGTGCAGGCTTTTCCCCGAACTCCCTCCCGGCTAGTCGTGGTGCACTAACCCCTTCAGGCTATGTTCAAGCCGCCAACTCCAGTCCTCTCCCTGCGCTCCGTCCAAAACCGAAACCCGAGCCTCAGCTCGCAGCCCCGCCCGCGCCGGCGGGTGAGCAGACAAGCCTCTCGGGTTGGTGAGTGCCGGTCGGCACCGATCGTCTGTGCAGGAATCTCCCCGCTTTGCCCTCCACACCCGTCGCTGTGCACCACTCCGCGGTCCCGAAGCTCCCCCCTCCGCCTCCCGCAGTCTCCGCCCGCGGAGGGGCTTCCTAGTGTGTGGAAACTTTTCCTCCTTCACAGCTCCCTCCCACTGGTGCAGGTGCCGTCCTTATTCTTTTGTCTCTGTTTTTTCTTTTTTCTTTTGCCCTACCCAGGTACGTGGGGAGTTTCTTGCCTTTTGGGAGCTCTGAGGTCTTCTGCCAGCCTTCAGTAGGTGTTCTGTAGGAGTTGTTCCACGTGTAGATGTATTTCTGGTGTATCCGAGAGGAGGAAGGCGATCTCCACATCTTACTCTTCCGCCATCTTCCCGCCGACTCCAACACTGTTTCTTTTAAGATGTTTTCATTGACAGCTGGTATTTCTTTTTAAAAAAATGGTACATCACTACAAATAATTCAATTTCCTTCCTTTTTATGGCTGAGTAATATTCCATTGTATATATGTGCCACTTCTGCTTTATCCATTCATCTGTCAATGGACACTTAGGTTGCTTCCATGTCCTGGTTATTGTAAACAGAGCTGCAATGAACATTGTGGTACATGTCTCTTTTTGAATTATGGTTTTCTCAGGGTATATGCCCAGTAGTGGGATCGCTGGATCATATGGTAATTCTATTTTTAGTTTTTTAAGGAACCTTCATACTGTCCTCCATAGTGGCTGTACCAATTTACATTCCCACCAACAGTGCAAGAGGGTTCCCTTTTCTCCACACCCTCTCCAGCATTTATTGTTTGTAGATTTTATGATAATGGCCATTCTGACCGGTGTGAGGTGATACCTCATTGTAGGTTTGATTTGCATTTCTCTAATGATTAGTTATTTGTAGTGAGGCGGATGGACCTAGAGTCTGTAATACAGAGTGAAGTAAGTCAGAAAGAGAATAACAAATACCGTATGCTTACACATATATATGGAATTGAAAAAAAAAAAAAAGGTTCTGAAGAACCTAGGGGCAGGACAGGGATAAAGATGCAGACGTAGAGAATGGACTTGAGGACACGGGGAGGGGGAAGGGCAAGCTGGGACGAAGTGAGAGAGTGGCATGGACATATATACACTACCAAACGTAAAATAGATAGCTAGTGGGGAGCAGCCGCATAGCACAGGGAGATCAGCTCGGTGGTTTGTGACCACCTAGAGGGGTGGGATAGGGAGGGTGGGAGGGAGACACTAGAGGGAGGTGATATGGGGATATATGTATATGTATAGCTGATTCACTTTGTTACACAGCAGAAACTAACACACCATTGTAAGGCAATTATACCCCAATAAAGATGTTAAAAAAATAAAGAATTATACAATGTTATATGCCAATTATATCTCAGTAAAGTTGGACAAAAAGGAAAAAAATGGTACCTCAGCTGTGTTTTTCCTTTTCACTGTCAAAGCAAGCTGAGATTCTCAGCTCCATGAACAGGAGAGCTGAGACCCTGCACTCTGTAGTGAGGGCAGTGAGGGTTATGCGGCCTGTTCAAGGCCACAGCAGAGCCCAGATCAGGACAGAACCTGGATCCTGTTGCCTGCTTGCTGGCTGCCCGTGCCCCCTCCATCCCCACCCCTCTGATGTCACTGAAGGCTCATTGCTGGCAACTAGGCGAGCATCGTCTGAGGCATTAAAGGATGTCAGAATTGGAAGGGGCCTTGGAGAGAATCAGCCTCAACCCTGCGAAGCTCTGGGGCTTGTTCAAGGTTGGGGATAAGGGAAAGAGCTTTGCTGACTGGATCCTGGGCCGTTTGCATTTCTTTAGGCCACTCCCGGTCTGGTGGACACGATTCAGAGAGCTCCTGTCACCGTAACTGCCACAGGGCTCGTCCACTCTAGGACTTGTGTGTCTTGCGTTTCCTCTCACTCCAACTCCCTGGGCAGGGTGGTCTCGTTGCAGGTGGTCCACAGGCTCTTCGGGCCCAAACATCCGGCACTTTGGGGGTTCCGGGTACAGCCCGTGATGGAATTCCTTAGATTCCTTCCAGAAACCTTCTGGTGCAGACAAACGAATCATTTCTCTTTCACACAACCCCTGGCATTTTCCGCCTCTGTCCCTGTGCAAAGTCGTTCCCTTTTCCTGGAACCCTCTTTTGCCTCATCTTAATGATGTACTGATGCTGCCCTGGGATATGATGCCACGGGAGCTTAGGCCTGTCTGTCTTCCCCTCAGAACAGTGCTCAGCACATAGTAGGCACTCACCAAATATTTGCTTAAAAATGGGTCCAGAGGATTATCGGTGCTGCTTGGTTCCCATCTTTTGGAGGCTTGTTCATCCATAACTAGGGTCCTTGATCCTGACCTGTGGGCTCAATCCCACCTTCGACTCTGCTCAATTCTCGCCCAGATGGAAGAGTCATTAGGCCTCTTGCCAGGAACAGGTATAACTTGCCATCAGGTTCGTTCTGCTGCCACTCAGGCTCTGTCCTTGGGCCTTATCTCCGGGACTCTGGTTTCCTACTCAGTTACTCCGATGATGAATCTAGTGCCCTTCCCCACCAGGTGGCGGTTTGGTGTATCTTGTTTAACTTTAGGCTAAAACGGTCATGCTGTACCCCTGGCTGTCAAGTTCTGCTTGCCAGACTGACCTTTCTTGCGGCGTCTGTCACAGACTCTGTCCCCGCAGCGCCTGTCCTACCCTGGGGGTGGGTGACTCTAGGTCTCCACTCCTCCCTGTCATGTTCTGTGTGGCAGTCATTCTCTCTCTCTCTCTCTCTCTCTCTCTCTCTTTTAATAAATTTATTTATTTGTTTTTGGCTGCATTGGTTCTCCGTTGCTGTGTGCAGGCTTTCTCTAGTTGCGGCAAGCGGGGGCTACTCTTCATTGCAGTGCGTGGACTTCCCATTGCGGTGGCTTCTCTTGTTGTGGAGCACGGGCTCTAGGCGTGTAGGCTTTAGTAGTTGTGGCACGCAGCCTCAGTAGTTGTGGCACGCGGCCTTAGTTGCTCCACGGCATGTGGGATCTTCCCGGACCAGGGCTCAAATCTGTGTCCTCTGCATTGGCAGGCAGATTCTTAACCACTGTGCCACCAGGGAAGTCCTGGGAGTCGTTCCCTTGGTACCTTGATACATCAGTGTCTGTTAAGATGATGCTTTGCCCCATCCAGGGTTCTTGCCCTGAATTCCAGTCTGCTCTCTGACGTGTGTCCTGGAAGGTGCTGCCTGCTTGATTTAGTGGTCTTGCCGCCTCGGGGCTCCAGCTGTGACTCTTGTGGGGCCACCCTCGCCTCCTGGCGTTGGACTGGCAAAGCCAACCACCGCCTCTGTAGTGTTTCATTGTAAACTCCACTGGCTACACTGGTCTTTCTCCCAGAACTGCGACCATTTCCCCATCACCTTCAAGTCCAAGACCCACATCTGGGATCACCGTTAAGAGCCTCGACACCAGCTGTGTGACTTAGGCAAGTTACTTAACTCCAAGCCTCAATTTTCCCATCTGTGAAATGGGGGAGAAATGTAGGCAATCACTGTATTTTGTCTCGTTTGGTCATGATGAGGACTGAATTAGCAGGAAGTGTAACCTGTAAGTTTCGCACCCAGGGTTTCCGGGCTCCCCTGCTCATCTCAGCCCTCCAAGCTGCTCTATACCCTTGAGCTCCCATAACGCTTATTCTCCAAACCACTCATTTTGGATTTAAAGGTCCTCTCTGGAAACTGTAATTTCCATTTTTTAGACCCACGTCTCACATCTCCAGCTATATCGTCAGGTCCTTTAAGTAAAAACAGTGTCTGGTGCCACCTTGTATCTTCCAAGGCCGGCCTCATGCACTGCATATAACAGGTACATAAGAAATGCTTACTCTTATTGAGATCTCCTTTAGTCTCAAAGTCAAACACAAGCATCCCACAAACGCTGACGAGCTGGCTCACCCTGGAGTGCATTTCCCTTGCTGAGTGTGCAAGGACACACACCAAGGCCGACAGAACACTTATTAACCACCCCAGGGATTGATTCTGCCGGTGGCAGCTGTCCTGGGACGGTGTTCCTCGTTAATGGTGTTATTAGATGCAGGGGTGAGAAGTCACAGCAGCTAAAACTCTGCTTTCCCATCAGCTCAGGGAAAATGACGGCTCTAGAACTCAGCTTGCTGGGAGCTAAGGACTGACTCCCAGTGTTTCAAATCCTGCCTCTCTTGTGGTGGTGGAGTCCCATCCTCACTAAGATGTTTCAGATCTGGCCATGTAATTGATCATTTTCCTCAAACCATACACCTTGACTTTACCTCCCATTGCCCAGTAAGAGGATGAAGCCTGCCACACGTGTCATCAGTAAGTTCAATAAGGTCACATGGACTTTCTTGGAGAAAGGAATTTAACACAATTAACAACCTGACACATGGCAATGGTTTAAAGAAAAGCTTCTTTGGGTTTTGAGATGAAAAGCAACTGACATTGGTGCTCTCACACTATAAGGTCTGTTTCTTCTACAAAATAGGGGGAAAAGTATTTTCCTGCCCTGCCCTTCACAGGAGGTCGTTGTAAAGGTCATACCTGGTAACGTCTGTGAAAGATCCTTCTGAGCTTAAAAGGGCTGGTGGGCATAAGGCAAACAAGATGGTTTTGTTGACTACAGACCCTCCCAGGCCTGGGGCCTGGATGGAGAGGCCAGGGTTGGGGAGGGGCGGGCAGGGTGCACCGTGAAGGTGGTGTCATCATGTAACTCAAGCCTGGCTCATCTGAAGGATGGCCAGGCATCCTTTCGGGGGTAAGCCTTGCTATTCCCTTAGAGTTTGCAAATTCTGATCTAGGGACCTAGAGGCTTCTGTTCCAGATCTCGGTGGGAGGGTTCTGAGGAACCACAGCCTGGGACAAGACTTCTCCTACCTGAATATTTGTCCTTAGGACAAGAATTCTCTAGATACACTAAGAAACACATGCTTGTTTTTCTATGGTCCATCTTCTCTGGGAAGGAGAGGACCAAGAAAAATGGACCTAAAATTACAAAAGGGATATTGTTTGGCAAAGTGGGGAGAAAGCAAAGCAAGAAAAATGTGACGGTAGACAGAGCAGGGCAAGAGTTTTATGTCCGCTCCAGGGTTAGAGGTATCCCAGCCTGTTAACAACAGAAGCTGGGTTGGCTCCTGGATACTGCGAGGGAATTACCTTTCTGAGATGACTTAGGGGCATTTCGTCTCAAGGTCTCTTCAGTTTCTTTGCTGAGTCTATAACATTTGTGAGGGAAAATAGAAACGTACATCCACTTCAAGAACAACGCGACAAGCTATCTTTTACAGTGGATTCTTGCACTTTTTAATGTTTTAGGACTGAGAATTCTAAGAAATGAGGAAGGAGAGTGAATATGGAAGCAAGGTGTCATGAGAACACATTAGTAACTAATTTGTTGAGCATGTCAGGTAGTTTCCCATGAGGTTGTTTGCCTTAAGCACGAACTCCTAGAGATGTTACCCTAAATGTTATCTCTACAGAGGGGCAGATACTGAAGAACCAAGAACCAAATATCTCTCAGAGACAGATAATCTCCAGATTGAAGTGAGCATTGTCTGCACGCTCGGGGCTCAGAAAGAAATTGCCAACATCAGACTGTCCACCTTCCTTGCAGAGAAAGTACGAAAGTAGCGTTCAAAGAAGTAGAGTTCAAAAAAAAAAAAAAAAAAAAAAAAGAAGTAGAGTTCAAAGAAGGCATATAAATAACTGACCCAAATAATAGCCTTCGGGGGTCTCCAAAGAGGCTTCCTTAGCGAGACATGCCTCTAACACGTTTGCAGAAAACTTCATCTTTCGTAACAGTGGTAATAACACGACAGCTTTAAGAAGTACTTCTAAAGTTTGGGGGAAAAGCCCGCTCACCCGAGGCAAGGAACAGCTCATGTTAGATGATCCATTAACCCCTGAACGAGGCCTATAAACAAAATGGTTTACAGAGAAAGGAATTAAAGAATTTACAATCTTTGTCAAAACCCCCAAATAACTCCCGTGATTTCTCTGTTTCAAATAAAGATTCATAGGCAGATCTAAAGAGTAATGATTTTTAAATTAAAAAATTTTATGAGCTTTTCAAGCAGAGAAGTAAAACTAGAGGGTCAGGCTCTTTCTCTGCAGAGAAAAAAGAGAAGAGTGGGAAGGGGAAGACAAAAGCCATATGGGGCGAATAACCGTATTGTTCGGAGAGCTCCTGAGAACATATTTATGGCGGATGATAAAACCACTGAATCCTGACTTTGTGTTGCTTAGAGGACGGTTCTCTAAGTAGATTAATAGCACAAAGTCTATTCCAGGTAGGACCCAGAACTTAATTATGAGAAGAAGTCATGCTTACCATTAACAGCACAGTTTGCAAACCAAAAATGTCTCACTCGGTGCTTCCGTGTTGACGACAGAAGGGCTGGGAGCAATGCTACTTGACCACACTTTGGAGAGTCGTCAGTTGGAGTTAAAAGTTTATAACAGGAATCATAGATTTTAGAGAGTGGGGGACATCACAGAAAACCTAAATTGATTCCGCCTCTCCATGTGTAGATGAGAAAATGTTTAAGGTTACAGTTAGTTGGTTAAAAGGGTCTAAGATTACATTTTAGAACGTCTTGTTCAGGTTTCTCTTCTCTACCATAATGGTTTACTTAAAGCAGTCAAGGAATCAGAGCATTTTACTCAGGTTGGAAGAGGCCTTGAAATTCGTCCTTTCGGTAACCTTCTCGTTGATGTATAACACACGTACAAAAAAGTGCACAAGTCATAAGAATACAGGAAACACATCCACCTCAGAAGGGAAACAAAACCTCATCTGAACTCCAGGAGATACCTTGGGCCTCTTCAAGTCATGGCCTCTTCAAGTCATGGCCCACACCCAGGGTCAGATGTCTCTGTGCCCAGTTGAGGAATCAGCACATTGAGGTCCACATTGGATAAACGATTTGCCCAAAAGCACGCTATTGGTGATTTTGTGCCACCTATGTCTGTACTTTTCCACTAAGTTAATTCCATCTAATTTAACTAAGAATACAAAGCTTAGCATGGTGTAACACTGCAGTAAGAGTCTCCCCAATGTTTGTTGAGTGAATTAATGAACTCATTCTGGAGGTTCCTTCTGTTTCATACGTCACTTCCGTGTCCTCTGTGTGTTTTTACTTGGCCTCCTCCCGACATGGCAGGTCTCATCCTATCTCCTTGATGATTCTGGGCCATCCGCATGTTTCTGTGAGAGAATTGAAGCTGTGTGCATGGCTGGTGTCACCCTCTGTAGGGCTTTTCTCTAGTGGGTGGAATGTGACCCATTTCTCTGGGTAAACTCCCATGTTGGTATCCAAAGAAATTTTCTCTGGGGTTATTTTATTTTATTGTTTTAAATGTTGAGCCTTCTTTTAATTTATTTATTTTTATTTTTGGTTGTGTTGGGTCTTCGTTTCTGTGTGAGGGGTTTCTCTAGTCACGGCGAGCGGGGGCCACTCTTCATCGCGGTGCGTGGGCCTCTCACTATCGCGGCCTCTCCTGTTGCGGAGCACAGGCTCCAGACACGCAGGCTCAGTAGTTGTGCCTAGTTGCTCCGCGGCATGTGGGATCCTCCCAGACCAGGGCTCGAACCCGTGTCCCCTGCATCGGCAGGCAGATTCTCAACCACTGCGCCACCAGGGAAGCCCTCTCTGGGGTTATTTTACTTTGATAGTAAAGAATCCCTCCATTGCCGGGGGACACGAGGACTGCTAGTATTTTACAAGCAGTGTGGGAGAAGGAGTGGCGACCTGCTCCTCACGCAGGAGATTTCACTAAACGCTGTTTCCATTCCTACCTCTCCTTCCACTCTCCTCTGGGGGAGACCAAAAGTTGACCTGCTTTTTATTGTTGCCATGCGATAGCAGTCCCAAACAATGGCAGTGATAAAACACCCTTCTGCCCTCAAACATTACATGGATCTGGTTCTAAATAACTGTGGTTGCTATTAATCGTTTTTAGCTTTATGGAGATTTAATTGACATACTGTAAAAGTCACCTACTTCAAGTGTACCTGTAATGACTCTTGGACCTTGCACACAGTTTGATGAACTTCGGTAACCGTACTCAAGATACAGAACACTTCCATCACTCTGAAGAGTTTCCTTGTGCCCCTTTGCACTGGAGCCTGTGCTCCGACTTTCAGTCCCCGGCAACCACGGATCTGCTTTCTCTCAGGATGCTTTTTACCTTTTCTAGAATTTCATATAACGGAATCAAGTGGTATGTAGTCTCCTGTGTTTGTTTCCTTTCACTTAACGTGGTTTTGAGATCCATCCATCTTATTGTGTGTATTAGGATTTTATTTCTTTTATTGCTGAGTGGTGTTCCATGATATGGATATCTTACAATTAGTTTATCCATTCACATGTAGGTGAATGTTTGGGTTGTTTCCAGTTTTTTAAAAATTAATTTAATTAATTAATTAATTAGTTTGGGGGGCTGCATTGGGTCTCCGTTGCTGTGTTCTGGCTTTCTCTAGTTATGGTGAGCGGGGGCTACTCTTCGTTGTGGTGCGTGGGCTTCTCATTGCGGTGGCTTCTCTTGTTGCAGAGCGTGGGTTTCAGTAGCTGTGGCACGTGGGCTCAGTAGTTGCGGCTCGCGGGCTCTAGAGCTCAGGCTCAGTAGTTGTGGCACATGGGCTTAGTTGCTCCACAGCACGTGGGATCTTCCCAGGCCAGGGCTTGAACCTGTGTCCCCTGTGTTGGCAGGCAGATTCTTAACCACTGCATCACTAAGGAAGCCCTGTTTCCAGTTTTGGACAATTGTGCATGTTGCTGCTGTGAATGTTTGGTACAAGTCCTCATGTGGATGCACAATTTTATTTCTTTTTGATAAATGCCTAAAAGTAGGATTGCCGGAACTTGTGTTTAACTCTGTAAGATACTGCGATATCAACTCAGAATGGCTGTGCCACTCTGCATTCCACCAGCAACGGATGAGAGCTGTCATTGCATCATCTACATGTGGAGTTGTCAGTATTTTTAATTCAAGCTATTCTAGTGGTGTGTCGTGTTATCTCATCCTGGTTTTAGTTTCATTTCCCTGATAACTTGTGATGTCATGTTCTTATTCGTCATTTATCTTCTTTTTTGAAGTGCCTGTTCAAGTCGTTTTTTGTCTTCCTATTATTGGACTGTTTGCCTTATTACTGAGTTGAAAGAGTTCTTTTTATACTTTGGATGCAAGGCTTCATCAGACGTATTTTGGAAATTTTTTTTTCCTAATCTAGACTTACCTTTTTGTTTTCTCAATTATGTCTTTCTAAGAATAAAGTATTAAATTCTGATGAAATCTATTTTGTCAGTTTTTTCTTTCATAGGTCATGCTTATGGTGTCCTATTTAAGAAATCTTTGACCCAGGCCACAGAGATTTTCTGTTTTCTTCTAAACATTTTATAGTTTTGCTTCCAATGTTATGGTCTATTACTCATTTTTTTTTTTTTTTGTGGTACGCAGTCTTCTCACTGTTGTGGCCTCTCCCATTGTGGAGCACAGGCTCTGGACGCACAGGCTCAGCAGCCACGGCTCACGGGCCCAGCCGCTCCGCGGCATGTGGGACCCTCCCGGACCGGGGCACGAACCCGTGTCCCCTGCATCGGCAGGCGGACTCTCAAACACTGCGCCACCAGGGAAGCCCCTGTTACTCATTTTTGAGTTAATTTTTATTGGTGTAATGCCTGGATTGAGGCTAATTTTTAAAATAAAGACATCCAGTTTTTCCAGCATAATTTAAAGACCATTTTTCCCTGTGGAATTACCTTGGCTTGAGAAAGGACTCGGCATATTCCACAGATAGAAAGGAGGTCAGTGTGGCCTGAATAGAGCAAGAAAGGAGGAGATGTTGTATCGTGTTGCTGGAGAGAGACACAGGTGCCAAACCTTGTAAGGTCTTATGGGCCTTGATAAGAAATTTGGATTTTATGCCGAAAGCTACACAATTGCCTCAAGGGTTATAAGCAGGGGTGCTGGAAGATCTGATTGATAATCTAAAATGAAAATTCTTTATCTGTCTGTATGAATCCATTGCAACCTCTCCAAATAAAGTAGGTCATTACTGACCATGCAAACAGTGTGCCAAGTTTGATGAAGTTTTATTGTTTACCCAGTGGGACAAAATTTGACCCATACCTCAGCAGTTCTTGAATTGCCAACTGCACATTCACCTTTCCCCCTCTCCTTGTAGGAGTCTGTATAAAACCAGAGCTAATGCACTTTTCTGAATGCTAGCTTATATGCTGCTACTGCCAGGAATTTTTGCCAGGGATATTAAAAACACTACCTGGTGTTTTATGTCCTTTGGTTTCTCGTTTTGCTCTTTCTTTATCACCAAGGTAGACATTGTGCTAATGCCAACAGGAAAAAGCTTCAGGAGACTCTTTAGTTATTAGAGATTGCATACCCCTTGGTGATTATTACCAGCTTAAGGTATATGAAATTAACTAAACATGAGGATAGCATTCCTAGAATAAAGAATATTTATGATGTACTGTGAACCTGAAAATGATTAAATTAGCTTAAATAAAAAGAGAGATTTTGATACAGAAAATTTTTCTTCTGTATTAGAGCAGGTTATGAGAGAAATTGTAGAGATCTCTAACAATAGAATCGTTTTGGGAAAATTTTGTTGACGAATGGTTAACCAGTTAAGTTATATCTAGATACTCTTTTCAGCTCAATTCTCAAAGTCTCTTTATTTAAATGTATAACTGTGCCTAATCTATAGCAGTGTTAATAGATGCTTTATCTTTTAGAACATTTTACATATTGAAGTTAAGAGAGAAGAAATGAAAGTTAAATGAAGTTGTATAAATAGGTTATTATTATTTGTTCTTCTACTGAATGAGTTCTATATGATTAATATCACAGGCTGGGCTGATCAGTTCAAAATTTGCATCATAAGTCATAATTTGTCTAACACTGTGAAAATGCTGGCTAGGAGGAAGGACACTTTATTCAATAAAATGTTGCTACTGGTCTTAATAATCCTGACATTCCTTAACTTTACTTTCTTGATATGAACTCTACAATAATTCAAATTTCATTCTAAAGATTTAAAATCTTTACATGTAGAATATAGTTTTAGCCTTCTAAAATTTTCTCATTTATTGAGATAGTCTTGCTAGAATGGAGTTGAGAAATTTTGTAATTTAAAGAGATGTAGAGAAACTCCCACTTCTTTTGGGCTAGATATTGTGAAAATTCTCCCACTAATGGCATCTGGAATTTACGAGATGGATATCTTCAAAGAGAAAATGGAAATTAGAGTGGTAAGCTAGCACAGAAACTCTGATTTCCCTGGCAGTGTTTACAATACCAGAAACATAGACCAGGGTTTTGATAGCCTCATAAAGAAATAGGGGCAAGAACATTTGTCTAGCAAGATGAGCAGATAACGAAGACTCATGCATAAAGCTAGCATGCTCAAAGGGCTAGACTCTCAGTGAAAGGCTGAGCTGGGAAAAATAACCATATCTTGTTGAAGGGATTCAAAAGGAAATTTTTAAATTCTTAGTTCTTGAAGGGCATAAAATTGCTTCTCTATTCCTAACAGTATTCTCCATTGTGTTACTGAAAATGCAGTGTTAGCAAAGAGGTAGGTTCTGTTTTCCAGGTGAAATTTCCAGCTCCATGACAGGCCAAAATAGCCCATAGTTATCTGTGTACACAGTTTACAGCTACAAAAACTGACTTTGGTACTTATTACAGAAAAATGCTCAGTTAAATGTAAGTGTTATTCCTTTAGCTAAATATTCACTGACCCAAAACCTTGGGTGGCATTTTGCAGAGCCCACAGTCTGATGCATGTTTAGACAGGCGGGTTTACACTGTCTTAAGAGGATGAGGGCCTGCCCCTGAGATATTACCTCATTATGCAAAAATAACATATCCTTCATGACAATTTTCACAGACGTTTAAGACACATCTGATGAAGTTCAACTTTCAGGAACCAAGGACTGCCAGAAAATATTAGCCTCTACATTATGCATGCATTTAGAAGCTTACCTGAAATCTGCCTTTTATAAAGGATTAGTGTGGATAAGTTGAACTATACATTTTTTTAAACTCGACTGCCATTAAAGAAGAAATTATAAGGTTGCAACAACAACAAAAATAATAAATAAATTCTTAGTCCTTGGCTTCAGGGGGGAAAATGTCTCACCTGAAAATTAATTACCAGCCTATCTATACATGATAATTTACAACACACGTACAGTTC
The DNA here is from genome assembly GCF_963924675.1 of Phocoena phocoena. NCBI lineage: Eukaryota > Metazoa > Chordata > Mammalia > Artiodactyla > Phocoenidae > Phocoena > Phocoena phocoena. Next base: position 82,843,819 of record NC_089230.1, on the reverse strand, counting down.
GAAAATCACCATGCTAACAATCTAATTTAAAGTACTTCCAGGTAGGTAGTGTACCAGTGTGGTAGAGCAGTGACCAGAAACAAATATATATTCATTTGGAGAAAGGCATTCTTAACTTGTTTTCTTCAAATTAAGGTCAGCAAAATAGGAGGAAACAAGCCACAGTGAGCAGAGTCAACAAACTAGCAAACAGTGAATTACAGACCTGACTTAGGACCTGACAGAGCACATAAGATGTGATTACCTAATGAAGAATGTAAAATAAGTAAGCTTAAAATGTTTCTGTAAATAAAAAGAATATTGTAAATATGACCAAAGACTAAGACCGAGAGAACATTTTTTACAATTATATACGTTTGGAAAGGAACTAGAGAGAATTTATAGAAGTAAAATGTATTCATTTAAATTAAAACTCTGGGGGTGGATTAAACATTAGATAGAGCTTCAGATAAAGCTGAAGAGAAATTAATTAAATGGAGAAGAGCTTGGTAGAATTCTGCAGAATTTAGCAGAGAGTAAGAAAATACAGAGGACAGGTTACGAGGCATGAAAGACAGGATAAGAAGGTCCAACACATGCTTACTTAGAGTTCCAGAGTAGAAGAGGGGTGAGAAGAGGAAGAGGAAGTATGTTTTAAAAAATATTAATATTTAAAAAAAAGAGACTTCTCTACAATTGAGAAAGACCCAAATTCTTAGATTTAGGGAAACAATAAATCCCAAGCAGAATAAATAAAAACTAGTCTTACCCCTGTCATATTGTAGTCAAAGTGAAACCATTAATGACAAGAGAAGATTAAAAAGCAACTTGTTAAAACAGGCAACCTACATTCAGATAAAAATTAGACTGATGTCACAGCAGCAACAATGGTAGTTGGAGAGAATAGAAACATATCTTCAATGTGCTGAGACAAAATAAAAGTTAATCTAAAACTGGGAAATTAGTTATCTTTCAAGAGTGAGGACAAAATAAAGACATTTTTCAGACAAACATGAATTATAGGAGTTAACCGCAATAGACTTCACTAAAGGAATTCCAAAATGATGTACTTAAGGCAGGCGTAATATGATCCCAGATGGAAGGTCTAACATTCAAGAAAAATGGTACAAAAAAAATTGCTAAACATGAGGGTAAATATAAAGATGGACTGGATAAAAATGGAAATAACTTTTATTTGGGCGTAAAGGTATAAAAATCTCATCATAATAACTTTTAAGATGAGAGGGAAGTTACATGTTGAATTATATCCCCCCCTAAAAAGATCTGTTGGAGTCCTAACCCACAGGACCTCAGAATGTCATTTTATTTGGACATAGGGTCTTTACAAAGATAATCAAGTTAAAGTGAAGTCATTAGGGTGGGCCTAATCCCGTAGGACTGGTGTTCTCATATAAAGAAGAAATTCAGACACAGGCAGCCCACAGGAAGAGAACCATGTGAAGATGAATGCAGAGATCACAGTATGCTTCCACAAGTTGAGGAGCACGACATTAGCAGCAAGCCCCCAGAAGCATGAGAGGCATGGAACAGACCCTCCCTCACAGCCCTGGGAAGGAACCAGCCCTGCTGACACCTTGATCTGCAACTTCTAGCACCAGAACTGAAAGACAATACAATTTTGTTGTTTGAGTCACCTGGTTTGCGGAACTTTGTTACAGCAGCCCTTGCAAACGGATACAGCAGTGTTCAGAGTCAAATTTCCAATGTGATGAGAGTTCTAAAATCTTTATATTATATACAAAGATAGGACTATATATTTTTAAGCAAACTATGTAGGTTAAATTTTTTCTTGGAAGTCACTAAAAATGGAAATATAATATATATATTCCACAGCAAGAGAATAAATGAAAAATTTAAAAAGTATTCCCATTGGAAATACGGTTGATTCTACGTCTGGGACAGAAAATGTACAAGATGATCCTGGAGTATCTTCATACCAGAAAGCAAAGAAACTCAAAGACAAAAGGATTTGTGAACTGATCTGATTAGGCTGCACTGCCCAAAGATGGGAAAACTTAAGTGTCAACAAAGATAACAACTGGGATGGATTGAAGCACACCAAATTATTTAAATTCAGAGGTTCAAAATGATACTAATTTTTTTTGATTTATAGAAAGAAAGAAAGAAATTCATTGGTCGCCTGTAGAGGGTGCTAGAGAACATTCTCATTATTATGGAAACTAATAAAAAAAGGAAAAAAATCAATAATTAATCCTAAAAGTATTTCCTAAAAGATTTTCTGAGTCTTTAGACTATTAGAATGTGTTGTTCTTTATAAAATTATTCCAGAAAGTAAATGGAGAAGTTAAAACAATTTTAATGGCACCATTTAAAAAACTCCTGATGAAAAAATTCATGTAGGTAATGACCATCAATGGTAGACAAGACCATAGAAAAGAAAGAACCCAAAGGTCACATGTGACAGTAGAAGTGTAATCCACCACCTATGAGGTGGCCTTGCCAAAGTGGGGAAATTGAACCAAAATCTGGGGAAGGCTCTAGCTCTAGAGAACAATTTGAGGAAACACAAAGGGATGGAGGGATGTGTTGAACGCACCACGTGACGCAATAACAAAACCACACCATAGGAAACCAGAGGACAGATGACTAGCTTATTCAACACATCAAATTAAATTAAATTAAATTAAATTAAAGGAAGGAGAACGCACAGATTAAAAGAGACTTAGGAGACAGACCAACCAAGAAGTATAGACATTTTTTTTTTTTTTTTTTTTTTTTTTGCTGTACGCGGGTCTCTCACTGCTGTGGCCTCTCCCGTTGTGGAGCACAGGCTCCTGACACACAGGCTCAGTGGCCATGGCTCACGGGCCCAGCCGCTCCGCGGCACGTGGGATCTTCCCGGACCGGGGCACGAACCCGCGTCCCCTGCATCGGCAGGCGGACTCTCAACCACTGCACCACCAGGGAAGGCCTAAACCCTTTTTTGATATTTATTGTTTTAAGAAAAAAAATGTATAAAATCATCAGGGAAATAGGAACATTGGCTGGATATTTTATGATATTAAAGATTCAATTTTAACTTTTAAAAGTGCAATAATGGTGTTGTGGTTTTGTTAAAGGAAGAGCAGTTTAAAATAATCTGGAGATGGAGTGTTTGGGGGGACAAGTAAAAGTCTAGATAGAGAAAAACTGGCCATGTATTGATAATTATTGAAGCCAGGTTACATTGGGTTAATTATATTATTCTCTCTATTTCTATATATGTTTGAAAATTCTGTGATAAAAAAGTTAAGTGAAAAAATAACAATGCCTATTTCACAGGGTGATAGGGAGAGCAAAAAGTTAATTATTGTATTTATTAGCACAGAGGTTCCTGTGTAACTTGTAACCAATTTTTAAAAAGCCTCAGTTATAAACAAGGCAGAAAAGAAGGAAAAATATAGAAAATCCAGGGAAACAAGAAGCACAAAATAAGGTAGAAAACTTCAAACTTATTAATCATTAAAAGCCAGTTTTAAAATTTGTATGCAAGCATAAAGAGCCCAAAGACAGAAGGCAATTTGAAAAAGAATAGGGGGAGAAAGAGGGAAGTTCTCTACGAGTTACGCAGACTTTACAAGCGCAAACTGTTGACCTGGCATGGGACCGGCACAGGGACAGGAAAGCAAACAGGGACAGAATAGAGTGCAGGGCAGAGCCATGTGTCTCATATAGTGTGTGGTCAAGACACCATTGTAGTCTGGGCAGGAAATGATGGGCTACTCTGTAAAGGACAGCTATTTAGGGAATTATCATTTTAAAAAAATGAAACAAAATCAGATTTCAGATCCCTATTTCATACCATATAAAAAATAAGTTCTAAGTGGACTGAAGACCTTGGAATAAATATAACATAACCATAAGGTAATAGATAAATATGAATTCTGAGTAGGAAATTATTTCTTACACAAGACCTAAAAGGAACAAACCAAAAAGGAGAAAGATTGATTATATATGCCAATTATATCTTTTATCAAAGTAAAAAGAGATCATATTTACAGCACATAAAACTGATAACTGAATCAATAAAACATACAACTTGATCAATTAAAAAAAGACGAATTGGGCTTCCCTGGTGGCGCAGTGGTTGAGAGTCCGTCTGCCGATTCAGGGGACACCGGTTCGTGCCCCGGTCCGGGAAGATCCCACATGCCACGGAGCGGCTGGGGCCGTGAGCCATGGCCACTGAGCCTATGTGTCTGGAGCCTGTGCTCCGCAACGGGAGAGGCCACAGCAGTGAGAGGCCCGCGTACCACAAAAAAACCCCCCAAAAAACAGAAAAAAAGAAACTTTCATTGAGTTTCTTAAAATGCCAGGCATTGCTAGACAATGGAAAGGAACATCCTGCTGAACAAGAAAGACATTGTTCTCGGCCTTACAGATCTTGAAGCCTATCTGGAAGGATGGACGTTGAACAACTAGTTACCACCACTCTGGATGACTTGCCGTTCTCAAACACATGGTTTTTAGCGGATTCCTGCTTCCTCTTGGCCTTGCCTGCTCTCCTGTGATCCATCTTGTAGCACACATGTCTCATGACTACAGAGTTTTCCCTGATGTCCCCCCTCAGTATTGATCCTGCCTCTCAGGTCACCGGGCTTTCCTTTTTAGCCTCCAAATTGCAGTTATTAGCTTACTTTTGTCCCTGCCAGTAGTGTGTGAGCTCCTTAAAAACAAGGACCACTTTGTGTCTATCCTGCATCATGGCACATAACAAATGTTGGAAAGCTGTGTTGACACTTGAAAAGAGAAATACTGAGGCAGCTGTGTAGATAACACAAGGTTAAAGTGACAGCAAGATACAAAGTCATTTGCCTCAAAAATTAGAATATTATTGGGCAAAATTTTATTTTAACATAACAAATATAAACCCAATGATACCACTAAAGGTTTTAAAGTTGTAACAAAAATAAGAAAACTGTTTTATTTTATTCTATTTTCTTTTTGGAGTTTTCTTTGTTAAAATATGGACTTTCCCCTGCGCATGGAACTTCTTTTATATGCCATCAAAATAAGTATGTAAATTTAACGGAGACTTCAAGAAAGTTTTGATAAAAATGTTTTCATTCAAGGACATTTTTTTTCTATATTGCATTCATACAGAATGTTTTTCATTATTAACCAATTTCCTGGAAAAATACTTTTTCTTTATAAGTATAGCAGCAAGAAAAACACTAGTATTTTTAAACCAGTGTTTTCCTTGATCTGATACACCATAAGAACTTCTCCGAGTTGCTTTATATGTATAAATATTGATATCTCATTATAGCATATATTTTTACTATGAATTTGATTATTACTTTGCATAATGTGCTACCTTGGTGTGACATAACTTTTTTCAAACTACTCCCAAGGATTAAACCTTATTAAATAAAATTTTCAGAAAATCTGCTAAGTACAATACTTATACTGGAGTCCCTGTGATTAAAAAGATCCCAGTATGTTCCTATTTATGCTCATGTGTTTGCAATAGCGACTTGAAATTGAGGTGACAGCCTTGGTATTACATGAGCTTGGCCGAAACATATTATAAAAGGTACACTCTCTGCTGCCCTGTGACTAAAATATTTGTTTCAATGTTGCCGACACCAAATAATCTCCATTCACATACACATTTAAGAAGAGAGTGGAGCTTCCCTGGTGGCGCAGTGGTTGAGAGTCCGCCTGCCGATGCGGGGGACACGGGTTCGTGCCCCGGTCCGGGAAGATCCCACATGCCGCGGAGCGGCTGGGCCCATGAGCCATGGCCGCTGAGCCTGCGCGTCCGGAGCCTGTGCTCCGCAACAGGAGAGGCCACAACAGTGAGAGGCCCGCGTACCGCAAAAAGAAAAAAAAAAAAGAAGAGAGTGGATCAAATACCTTAAAATCATAAAAACCCAGATGAATTCAGTTTTCCATTATCCTACTGTAATGGGAATCCGCCTCTAGCCCTGAGACTTGCTCTCACAGAGGCATATCCTATTCTTATTGGCAGGACCTCTATGGCTTTGACTTAACCACCTCATCCACACAGAGACAGGAAGACAGCAATTTGGTGCATGTAATTCAAAAGGATTTCTCCAAGACTTCTTTGAGGTAATATCAGAAAGTTCCCTTTATTTCCATCTCGAAAGAAAATTGGATCTTAAATTTAACTCCACAGAAACACATTTTCTGTAGTGTCACAAATAAAGCAGGTTTCCTGCCCGGGGACACCTGCTTATTGCTCTAGCAGATTTCACTCGCTATACTATGGGGAATAGAGCATCGCTACATTTATCTGCCTCAAAAACTGCCCCAAGAAGGATGCCCCCACCTCCACTATTATTTCATGTCAAATTGGGAGTGTTAAACATTGCACTCAGACGTGACGAAAGGAGCAGAGGTATGAGAATTAGGAAAAATAAAGAAATAAAACTAGCCTCATTTGCAATCGATGATATTCTTGGAAAACCCGAGAGACCTATAAGTTAACACAACATAAGTTCTGTGACGTACAGAACACAATTCTAACCTACAAAAACAATAACCTCATATAAATAAACAATAACCAGCTAAAAGACATAATAGATGAAAAATTCCATTTGCAACAATGAAAAATAGAAAATACTTACATATAAACTTAAAAAAAATGCCCAAAATCTATATAAGAAAGGCTTTAAAATATACTTGAAAAGCACAAAAGTACATTTTACTTTATTTTTTTTCCCAAGTGGAAATTTGTTCTATTTAAAGTTTTATCTGAAGTTGAAAATCATGTGTACATTCTACACACACACAAACATTCACATATACATATATCTTGCTATCTAACCAATCAGAAAGAGGCTCTTTGGCTTTGTTCCAAAGCCTTAAGATTAATCAGAAAAAGGAGCCATTTTTTTTTCCTCTTATGTACATTTTTTAAAACAATGCAAATAACTATTTCACTGACTTCTATATACATTGAAAGAGTCTGGATCACTCCTCTTTACATTTTCACTGTTACTGTAAATTACATCATTAATGTAATTAATATAAGAGTAGGACATTTGAGAAAATGCTGAATTAAAAATTTTTATTGGATTATAGTTGATTTACAATGTTGTGTTAGTTTCAAGTGTACAGCAAAATGATTCAGTTATACATATACATATATCCGTTCTTTTTCAGATTCTTTTCTCACATAGGTTATCACAGATACTGAGTAGAGGTCCCTCTGCTATACAGTAGGTCCTTGTTTGTTATCCATCTTATGTATAGTAGTGTGTATATGTTAATCCCAAATTCCTGATTTATCCCTCCCCGTACATTTCCCCTTTGGTAACAATAGGTTTGTTTTCAATATCTGTAAGTCTGTTTCTGTTTTGTAAATAAGTTCATTTGTATCATTTTTTAAAAACTAGATTCCACATATGAGTGATATCATATGATATTTGTCTTTCTCTGTCTGACTTATGTCACTTAGTATGATAATCTCTACGTCCATCCATTTTGCTGCAAATAAGTGGGATTTATCCCAGGGATGCTAGGATTCTTCAATATCTGCAAGTCAATTAGTGTGATATGCCACATTAACAAACTGAAGAATAAAAATCATATGATCATCTCAATAGATGCAGAAAGAACTTTTGACAAAACTCAACACCAATTTATAATAAAAACTCCCCAGAGGGTGGGAATTGAAGGACCTCAGCATAATAAAGGCCATGTATGACAAAGCCACAGCTAACATCATTCTCAATGGTGAAAAACTGAAAGCATTTCCTCTAAGATCAGGAACAAGACAAGGATATCCACTCTTGCCATTTTTATTCAATGTAGTTTTGGAAGTCTTAGCCATGGCAATGAGAAGAGAAAAAGAAGTAAAAGGAATCCAGATTGGAAAAGAAGAAGTAAAACTGTCACTGTTTGTAGATGACATGATACTATACATAGAAAATCCTAAGGATGCTACCAGAAAACTATTAGAGCTCATCAATGAATTCAGTAAAGTTGCAGGATACAAAATAAATGCACAGAAATCTCTTGCATTCCTGTACACTAATAATGAAAGATCAAAAACAGAAATTAAGGAAACAATTCCATTTACTATCTAATCAAAAAGAATAGGGCTTCCCTGGTGGTGCAGTGGTTGAGAGTCTGCCTGCCGATGCAGGGAACACGGGTTCGTGCCCCGGTCCGGGAAGATCCCACATGCCGTGGAGCAGCTAGGCCCGAGAGCCATGGCCGCTGAGCCTGCACATCCGGAGCCTTTTGTTCCACAATTGGAGAGGCTACAACAGTGAGAGGCCCGCGTACCACAAAAAAAAAAAAAAAAAAAAAGAATAAAGTACCTAGGAATAAACCTACCAAAGGAGACAAAAGACCTGTGTTCTGAAAACTATAAGTCTCTGATGAAAGAAATCAAAGATGACACAAGCAGATGAAAAGATATACCATGTTCTTGGATTGGAAGAATCAATATTGTGAAAATGATTATAATACCCAAGGCAATCTACAGTGCAATCCCTATCAAATTACCAATGGTATTTTTCACAGAACTAGAACAAAAAATTTCTAAACTTTATATGGAAACACAAAAGATCCCGAATAGCCAAAGCAATCCTGAGAAAGAAAAACAGAACTGGAGGAATCAGGATCCCTGACTTCAGACTATACTACAAAGCTACAGTAATCAAAACACTATGGTACTGGCACAAAAACAGAAATATAAATCAATGGAACAGGATAGAAAGCCCAGAAATAAACTCATGAACCATGGTCAACTAATCTATGACAAAGGAGGCAAGAATACACAATGGAGAAAAGACAGCTTCTTCAATAAGTGGTGCTGGGAAAACTGGACAGCTACATGTAAAAGAATGAAATTAGACCACTCCCTAACACCATACACAAAAATAAACTCAAAATGGATAAAACACCTAAATGTAAGCCCCGACACTAAAAAACTCTTAGAAGAAAACATAGGAAGAACACTCTTTGGCATAAATTACAGCAAAAGCTTTTTTATTTTATTTTTAACAGTAGGTCCTTGTTGGTTATCTATCTTAAATATAGCAGTGTGTGCATGTCAATCCCAAATTCCCAATCTATCCCTCCCCACACCCTTCCCCCCAGTAACCATAAGTTCATTCTCTAAGTCTGTGAATCTGTTTCTGTTTCGTAAATAAGTTCATTTGCATCATTTTTTTTAGATTCCCCATATAAGTGATATCGTATGATATTTGTCTTTCTTGGTCTGACACACTTCACTTAATATGATCATCTCTAGGTCCATCCATGTTGCTGTAAATGGCATTATTTCATTCTTTTTTATGGCTGAGTAATATTCCATTGTATATATGTACCACCTCTTCTTTATCCATTCCTCTGTTGATGGACATTTAGGATGCTTCCATGTCTTGGCTATTGTAAACAGTGCTGCCATGAACATTGGGGTGTATGTATCCTTTCGAACCATGTTTTTCTCTGGATACATGCCCAGGAGTGGGATTGTTGGATCATATGGTAGCTGTATTTTTAGTTTTCTAAGGAACCTCCATACTGTTCTCCACAGTGGCTGTACCAATTTACATTCCCACCAACAGCACAAAAGGGTTCCCTTTTCTCCACACCCTCTCCAGCATTTATTGTTTATAGAGTTTTTGATGATGACCATTCTGACTGGTGTGAGGTGATACCTCATTGTAGTGTTGATTTGCATTTCTCTGATAATTAGAGATGTGGAGCATCTTTTCATGTGCCTCTTGGCCATCTGTACATCTTCTTTGGAGAAATGTCTATTTGGGTTTTCTGCCCTTTTTTTGGTTGGGTTGTTTTTTTCTTTTGATATTGAGCTGCATGAAATGTCTGTAAATTTTGGAGACTAATCCCTTGTTGGTCACATTGTTTGAGAATATTTTCTCCCATTCTGTGGGTTGTCTTTTTGTTTTGCTTGTGATTTCCTTTGCTGTGCAAAAGCTTTTGAGTTTCATTAGGTCCCATTTGTTTATTCTTGTATTTATTTCCATTACTCTAGGAGGTGGGTCAAAAAGGATCTTGCTGTGATTTATGTCATAGAGTGTTCTGCCTATGCTTTCTTTTAAGAGTTTTATAGTATCTGGTCTTACATTTAGGTCTTTAATCTGTTTTGAGTTTATTTTTGTACATGGTGTTAGAAAGTGTTCTAATTTCATTCTTTTACACATAGCTGTACAGTTTTCCCAGCACCACTTATTGAAGAGGCTGTCTTTTTTCCATTGTATAGTCTTGCCTCCTTTGTCACAGATTAACTGATCATAGGTCATTATTCTGAATTCTTTTTATGGCAGGTCACCTATCTCCATTTCACTTTGTTGTTCTTCTGGGGTTTTATATTGTTCCTACTTTTGGGACATATTCCTCTGCTGTTTCATTTTGTCTAACTTCCTGTGACTGTGGTTTCCATTCCACAGGCTGTAGGATTGCAGTTCTTCTTGCTTCTGCTGTCTGCCCTCTGGTGGATAGGCTATCTAAGAGGCTTGTGCAGGCTTCCTGATGGGTGGGGCTGTGTTCCTTTCCTGTTGGTTGTTTGGCCTGCGGTGACCCAGCGCTGGAGCCTACAGGCTGTTGGGTGGGGCCAGGTCTTGGGAAGAAAATGGTGGCCTCCAGGAGGGCTCATGCCAGTGAGTACTTCTCAGGACTTCTGCTGCCAGTGTCTTTGTCCCCACGGTGAGCCACAACTGCCTACCACCTCTGCAGGATACCCTCTAACACTAGCAGGAAAGTCTGGTCCGTTCTCTTTTGAGGTCACTGCTGTTTTCTCTGGGTCCTGGTGTGCACAGGACCTTGTGTGTGCCCTCTAAGAGTGGAGTTTCTGTTTCCCCCATCCTGTGGAATTCCTGCAATCAAACCCAGCTGGCCTTCAAAGTCAGATTCTCTGGGGGCTCCTCCTCCTGTTGCCTTTCCTCCAGGCTGGGAAGCCTGACTTGGGGCTGAGGACTTTCACTCCTGTGGGAGGGCCTCCATGGTATTATTGCTCTCCAGTCCATGGGTTGCCCATCCAGTGGGTATGGGATTTGGTCCTATTGCTTTTAAGCCCTTCCTACTGTCTTGTTGTGGCTTCTTCTTTGTCTTTGGCTGTAAGGTATCTTTTTCGGTAGGTTCCAGCACTTTTCTGTTGATGGCTGTTCAGCAGTTAGTTGCGATGTTGGTGTCTCCATAAGAAGGTGTGAGTCCATGTCCTTCTACTCTGTCATATTGAGCTCAGCAATAACTTTTTTGATCCACCTCTTAGAGCAATAAAAATGGAAGCAAAAGTAAGCAAATGGGACCTAATTAAATTTAAAAGCTTCTGCACAGCAAAGAAAACCATAAACAAAGCAAAACAAAAAACAACCTACAGAAAGGGAGAAAATATTTGCAAACGATGTTTTTTGGGGACCCATGTTTTCCTTAAGAGAGGCGGTACTAGTTTGGAATGAGTAGAGGTGTTGGGATGGAATTGTAGCTATCAGTGTGAAATCCTGATATATATATATATCATATATATGATATATATGTATCAGTATATACATTCACATTTTAGCTCTATGCACTGAATTGGTTTAGAAGAAGGACGTTCACTAGCCATCCACACACCCAGCATCCTGATCTCAGTTTCTAAGTACATTCCCCACTAAAAGGAATCAGGGCTGCTCCTTGCAGAAATGCCTGGTTCAGAGAAGGATCAGGAAGGTTCAAGGTGAGTCTGGGACATCTTTTGCCAGAAGTATGAGGACATGTCAGAAGGACTCAAGAGATGTTTTAATAGAATTTTACTTGCCACATTTTGGACAATTAGAGTATCAAAAAGAATAATGTAGGTAATGGATTACAATGTAGTGAACAAAAGAAGAAGCCATGAATCCATTGCAGTACTGATAATAAGGCAGAAGTGTATGAAAAGTACTTCTTTACAAAAGAATGCCAACTAATTAATGTAGAAATAATGAAAGAATTAGATATTTTTCAAAGACCAGTGTAATCATTTATTCAGGCAAAAATCATGAATGAATGGTAAAAAAATTGAGTGAACATTCTTGGGCATAGAATACTTACAGGGACTCCCTGGCACAGGGATTATTATCCCACAGATTATTATCCCACAGATTATATATTCATTTCAAAGTGTAAAAGATTCTTTTACAATGTGGGGATCTGAGGAACACCACCATAACTAAGTAATTAATGTTAGTATTTCCAATAATGGGACAAATCGACATTCTTTACTTCCTGATGTGAAGCAGTGAGAAGTATCCTTACAAAGTATCCTTGTCAAAAATGTCTAACATGAATTAAATCATAAAGATACAATCAAATTGAAATTTGGGGCACTATATAAGACAATTGGCCTGAAATGTTGAAGAAAAAAGAAACAAATGTCATGAAAGACGAATGAATGAATACATGAATGAATGGTGAGGAGGAATTTCCTCTACTGAAGGAGGCTAAAGAGAAAAGAACACTACTGCAATGAGTGGTTCTTGATTAGATCTTGGAAAATAAAACTGATATAGGAGACATTTTAGAATAATTGAGGACATTTGAATATAGATTTCAAATTTGATGGTGTTACTGAATCAGTGTGAATTTCCTTGTGAGTGACAGTCTCATGATATTGACACAGACTGGGACCTGGGACCCTTTGCTGCAGTGCTTGCACCTGGACACACCTCTCCTCAAGCAACAAAGTACACAGAAACTACATGGGACTAAAGACAATGGTGTGCATGCACAGTTAGGGAAAATCCTGGACAAAAGACACAAAGAGACCAAAAAACCCAGCTGCCACTTTTGAAGAGCCTGGAGCAAAAGCAGGGTCCAGTGCATGGCCCCTGCTCACAACACCACCAAAGCGGTGGGCACACCACCTAAGTCACCCCTCTGGCCCGACCCCTGGACACACTCCTATCCTCACCCCATACGAGGAACAAGCTCACGTCCCCTCAGGGAGCAAGCAAGCAAGGGAATGTGTTGTTTGTTCTCGCTCCCCCCTGCTGCAGCAGGGGCCCCAGTAAAGCCTTGCCTGAATTCCTTGTCTGGCCTCTAGTCAATTTCTATTGATTGCGGAAGGCCGAGAACCCTGGTCAGTATGAATATTGTTGTTGGGAAGATATTGTGCTTATGAAGTAAAATGCCTGTTTTTAGGTGACACATGGCAAGTACTCAGTGCTGAAGTACTAACACAAGAGGAGAGCTGCAACTTATTCTCAAATGTTTCCGGGAGGCTGAGGTGGAGGGGGGCAGGGGAAAGAAATACGTAGGAAGAAAAAATGAAACAGCGAACTTGGCAAAATGTTAAAAGTTGGTGAATCTAAGTGAAGGGTATATGGAGATTCATTGGTTTCTGCTTTTAACATTTTTTTCTTGGTTTGACTTTTTTAAAATAAAAAATTGAGGAAAAACAAATCACACGGAAAACATAATGTTTTTTTTTTTTTTTTCTGAGCATGTTTCTATTCTGTTGAGCATCCCAAGACAATTTCACATCATTTACATTCAAGAAGTATGTAGCAACTTTTCCTTAGAGACTGCGTTCAGATTGGCCCCATCCCAAATTACCAGAGTGGAAATTTATATTCTCATGTTTGTGCTTCCTTTCCTCAGTCCCTCACCTCTGCTTTCATAGACAGCAAGGCCCTCTTCAATCCCTAATGCCCAGTTCTAGTTAAGGAGGGAAGCTATGTGATAGAATTTCCCTAAAATGAAGAACCTTCATTTTTGTCATGCCTCTGAAAAGGTTTTACATCTTCAGAGAGACTGTGGAAAAGGTAACAAATGACTCTTAGATTGGGAACACATTTTTGAGGGGGTCCAGCTCTTCTCAGTGTGTCTTTAAATCCATATTGGAAGATTTTTACATTGATTTAAGTATCCCTGTCTCTTTGAGGCATATTTCTTACCCTGTAGGGCCAATTAAATTTGACTAGATTAGTCGTTTGTACTTTAGAAAATCATGAGCTGTTCCATGACAATATATGGTCTCTGAATGGCTGGTTTCCCTAACCTTATTTCTTTAGGGTTTTTCCTTAAATGTACTCATCACTTCTCCAAATGGCAAAGTGTATGATATGAAGCCCATGTAACTCATGACCAGGGCCAAATTCATGTGTGTGGGAGAAGTGAGCTGTCCTTTTATAATTATTGACCACTAGCCTCGCCAGTGAGATGAACCAGCAGGTAGACTACCCTTCAATTGTTTTCCCTTTACCAATCTTCTGAGAGTCAATTCTGATCATCTTATTTGTGAGAAATCAGATAAAATGCAAAACATTGTTAAAATGCAAAACATCGTTAAAAACTTTGAGACACTGTTTTTATTCTACTGAATCTCAGAGTTTCCCTTTTTGTAAATATAGTAAATCCGATACACATGAAGAAGTTCCGTTCTGAGAGCGCTTTTGTAAGTCCAACAAAGTTAGTCTAGGTACCCAACTAACACAGTCGGCTGTATAGTACTGTACTGTAATAGGTTTATAATACTTTTCACACAAATAATGCACAAAAAACAAACACAAAAAATAAAGCCTATTTAATCTTACAGTACAGTACCTTGAAAAGTACAGTAGTATAATAAATCAGCTAGCATACAGGGGCACGTTTGCATCTTTGAACGTGAAGTTTCGTATATAGGGGACTTACTGTAACATACAGTCCCAAAGCATGGTGAGGGGTGGGGAGGAAGTCTCTTCTAGTCTCTCTTTTAATTTTTGTCTTTTTGTCCAGGACTGTGCCTAACTCAAAGTAGAATGTCCATCTGGGCTAGTGGAGCTGTGTTGTCACCAACAGGATTAAGGTTTACTGGAGCCTGAAGTTTATACGATTTTTGTTTTATGATTCATTTTCAGAAAAGTAATAAAAAATTATGAATAGAAAATTAGGTACAAATATGCATGTCTATTTAGGATGGGAAAGAAGTCATATCTAATATAACTTTTAAGAGCTAACTAGTAAGGGGACATGGGTTCAAGCCCTGGTCCAGGAAGATCCCACATGCCACGGAGCAACTAACCCTGTGCGCCACAACTACTGAGTCTGTGCTCTAGAGCCCGTGAGCCACAACTACTGAGCCCACACACCTAGAGCCTGTGCTCCGCAACAAGAGAAGCCACCACAGTGAGAAGCCTGCGCACTGCAACAAAGAGTAGCTCCCTCTCGCCGCAACTAGAGAAAACCCGTGCGCAGCAACAAAGACCCAACACAGCCAAAAATAAATAAATAAATTTATATTAAAAAAGAAATGGAAAATTAAAACAAAAAGAGCTAGCTAGTACCAAGAATCGGAAAAATCCTGAAAATAATATTTTTATTAGTCAACTGCATAATGCATATTTTTATTCTTTGGCTGTAATCTTTTAATCATCTTTTCATGGAACATCAATTTTGGAATATTTTCTACAAAGATAATAGAAAGTTGAATTCAGTCTTTCCTTAAGCACTGCTGATCTAAATTCATATAATTCAATTTCTCAAAAATGTTCTGCTTCCACAACTTGTTATTGGTAACGTCCTTAAGTTTTAAGATTGCTGTCAAGCTTGGAAACATCCCTACCAAGTTTCTCTTATGTATGACTTGTAAGATATTAGATCATCATTGAGTACACTTTGGATAGGAGAGAACTTGTGTTTTGACTGAGAGTTAATAAAAGCCAGCCCCTCACTCATAGTTTTATTGCATCTTTTTATTGGAAGAATCTTCCTCAGATTAATTTGTGTTTCCAGATGTCTCAAACCTCATTTCTCCTTCACTACCCACCCAGTTCTGGACTAGGAGTTGTGGGCACCTTTGTGAGTTGTTACAGGAAATGATAGGAGCTTTTCTGGAAGCAAGTCCTCGGCAGGGTAGCTGGTGGTAAGTGGGCATGGAGTTGATCGTGAACCACGGAAGTCTATCCCCTGAACCGGACACCTTCCACAGTGGCTCTAGGACCTCCTGCCAGGAGGGAGTGTACGATGCAGGGGACACTGAGGTAGAAAATAACAATAGTCTTAACTGATTATAATACAAATAGCTTTTACATTTGCAAATTTTTCTAAAGTATGTCACCATGTGAACACATTACTAGGGGTTAGTCTTCATTATTTTCACGGTAAACCCATCTCTGGCTGTCACTGCAATACAAAACGGTCCTTTCCCAAGTCTTCAGTAAGATCTGCTGAGCAGCCAGGGATACAGGAACCATGTTTTGTGGCCCTCTCTAGCCACCCCACGCCATGCACAGTTCCGTAAGAGGAAAAGATACTTTTGCTATTCTGTTACCTTACCTTTCCTTAAGTTGGCCCACTTGCAGAGGTAGGGATGAGTGAAATGAGCTAGCATTGGGGGGTACATAGTGGTTATAGGGCCTAACAAACGTTGTTCAGAAAATTTTAATTACAAAACCACTTGGGTGCTTTATAAGTGTACAGAAAAACATTTCAAAGAACATTTTCAAAATTAATAAAATTTACTATCCAACATAAAATTAAGTAGAAGGGATTCATTACAATCTCAGAGAAAAATGGGAGGGATTAAATACGATGACAAAGGCAGAACTATGTTAGCACAACACTACAAAGCCCAAGAGAAATATTTGTAAAAAATAAAGGTAAATAACACTCTGTGCATTTCCCCTCCTCCTAGGACAGAAGTAATTTACGTAGAGTCAAAAATCTGATGGGATATTTTCTGTATGAAGGAGGTGGCAGGTGGCTGTCTGTTGGAGTGTGAAAAACAAGGAGAATCATTTGGATGCAACCTGAAAAAATTAATCAAATGACAAAAATACAAGTGGGGAACAATTTTCCCCTCCTCTTGGAAATTTTTCTGTGTAGAAATTTACAAAGGTATTGGAATTAGGGGAGACGATATACTATGTATCTAAGATCATAATTGCCAACATAAAAAAAGATGAATCGTTCAGTAATACAGGCAATGAAAAGATTCTTATCTTTCACAATACATTCAATAGAGTTTTCTTCTTTACATTTACAAATTACACAAGTCTCCTGAAGCACGGCACATGCAATATTGCAATATATTCTCATATTCCAGCCGAAAGAAACTGACAAAGACCAGGATTTTACTTGAAATCAGTAGAGTCTGATAAGCCCTTTCTGATTTTTTTTTTAATGCAGGGAGCATGTGTGTGTGTGTGTGTGTGTGTGTGTGTGTGTGTGTGTGTGTGTGTGAGAGAGAGAGAGAGAGAGAGAGAGAGAGAGAGAGAGAGAGAGAGAGAGAGCCCCATCAGACCCCATCCTCTCACTGCTGAAACTGCAAAAGATACCTGCAACCTTTTCTTCTTTCCTCTTGTTACAGTGTACATGGTGTCCCTTCTCCAGTGAAAAGCAACCATCTTTACTTGGGTTTGTAGGCCCATCTTACATTCTCAAGGACTTCAAGGCTTACAGCCTCTTCCCTCAGCATCCCCGAAGCCACAAACTCCTGGAATGTAATCTACAAATTGTTCTTTTTCTCCTCTCAATTCCTTTCCAGGGTTCCCTTCTCCCTCCGACCTGTCATTTTTGGGAGAATTCAGGGCTTGGTCCAAGGTCCTATTCTATTTTTTTCAATCCCTGTATCTAAGAGATTTCTTACATTCTTGTAGCTTTACATCCCACCTATTTGCTGACAAATTCCAAATTTATATGCCCAGCATGGACTTATCTGAGTTCCAATTTGTGTAAGAAACCAACTGCATGATTACTACTTGTATGTTTCTCAGATATTCAAGGTTAGGTCCTATAAAGCCGAACTCTGGACTCCTCTCCACCTCTCTCAATGTGGACACAGAACACACTCCATTTCCATCTATCTGTGACCTCCAAGCTCTCAGGAGCTAGAGTGAGAAACCTCAGCATCACCCTTGATTCCCCATCTGCCTACCATCAATGTTTGAGCCAGTGAGGCCTGTTTATTCTCCCTCAGGCTGCTTTCTCTTTTTTCCCAGTGTAAGCACCTAGTACACGCCACTACATTTTCTCAGGTGGGCTCCCTGCTTCCACTTTTATCCTTTTATAACCAATTACCCTCCCAGCATCCAGAGTATAAAATAATGATGTCACTGTTATAAAAGTGATATAAAGGTACAAAGTATCCACAGAATACAGAAAGATACCAATAGTGATGTAAAAACTCTCTCAAGTCCCACTATTTGGAAATATTAGATGAATATTATTGTAAATATCTCGATACATTTCTTTAGATAGGTTAAAAGACAGCAGAAATTATTTTATAAAAAGAGATACTGTTTAATAGGATCATATATTTTTATTTTTGGATGTTTAAAATACTAAATGATTAGTCATGATTTTTTGGATTATCTATTTTAAACATTGTCTACTGACTTCTGGCCACGGCAAATGAGACTTTAGCTCACTTACACTTCCCTTGCTCCCTCCTGACACAGTAACTATTTCACTACTCTTAGTTTCTCTTTTAATCACGTTGGTACCTCCAATACTGTATACTTTCCCTTTCTGTCTGTTCCATTAGTGAGAGAGACTCAATCCTGACTCCTTACCCTGTGAGGTGGGGTCCTCCATCCCTCCCCCACTTCCAGACCCTGACTTTTGCAAGCTTTGTTTCTACTTTTATATTGGCAAGACTGAAAAAATTGCCTTCTGTTCTATAACTACAGTGAAGTTTTCCATGCTTGGCCTTTGTTTAGATTTTAAAAGTTGAAAACTTGACAAGTATTGCTTCACATGATCATAACTATGTAGTGGGGCTCGTTACAAGCAGTGATTACCGATTACATGATAACGTGTAATTTCTAATTTCCTTTCTTCTTTTTCTTTATGCAGTCTTTAGGTTTGTTCTTCCAGTTTGAAGGATACTGTCAAGTCCATGGAACATTCCCCCCTCCTTTTTTTTTTTTTTAACTGCATCCCTATTTCTAGAGCCCACTTGGGGACCAATGCTGCTGCCCACTGACCATCTGAGGGCTTCTCCTTAATCCTGTCCCAGGGTAGAATCATTGTTTCCTGCATCTTTTCTCGTTCTTCCCGATTTTCTCATTTTCTGACCCAGCCTAAGGAACCTTGTGAAAAAGGATGCATGGGAGATAAATGTTTTGAGTTCTTAGATATTTGAAAATACTTTTATTCTGTCATCATACTCGATTAATAATTTGGGTAGCTCAGGACTTTTAAGTTCAACATTGGCTTTCATTGGAATTTTGTAGGCAGTGCGCCTTGCATGATTGTGGTCAGTGTTGCTATCTTTTCTCTCTGAAAACTCTTAGGGTCTTTTCTTGAATCTAGTTCTCAAATCTCTCAATATTATATTTAGGAATGGATGTTTATTTCACTTGTGCTGGACGTTTCCTTGGTCCTGTCCTACATCTATCCTCAGCTGTGGGGCGTTCCTGACCATTACAGTTTTGATATTTTTCTTCTCCCTGGTCTCACTGTTCTCAATAGCCATATATTAATTTTCTAAGTGTTCTTTTTTGCTGTTTCACTGTTCCTTTTCGCTAGATTCTATTCTTCCTATATGCATGCAAAATCTTCTCTTATATTTCTAGTATATTGATTAGAATATTTTAAAAGTTCTTTTCCATTTCTTAAATTATGTTTGTTTCTCTGAGGTAGTTTATCACATTTATCTTGGTCTTATTCTTTAACCATTTTCCCTCACATGTCAGATAATTCGTAGTTGTTCATTGCTTTAGAATAATGGAAAACTGGACTGGAAATTATGTTTAAGTTGTTTCCTTAAAAGAGGAATGGTTAGGGCTTCCCTGGTGGCACAGTGGTTGAGAGTTCGCCTGCCGATGCAGGGGATGCGGGTTTGTGCCCCGGTCCGGGAAGATCCCACATGCCGCGGAGCGGTTGGACCCATGAGCCATGGCCGCTGGGCCTGCGCGTCCGGAGCCTGTGCTCCGCAACGGGAGAGGCCACAGCAGTGAGAGGCCCGTGTACCGCAAAAAAAAAAAAAAAAAAGGAACGGGTGGTGATCTGGCATTCAAGCTGAGGAATTCATAAATGAGAGATAGAATAGGTTTTATCCAAAGTGTGGACATCTCACTTTGGGTTTCCCAGACTATTTAATTTTTCTGGAAAAGAAGTGTCTTGTTTAGTTTTGATTTGTTTTGGGGGCTGAGAGTAGGGAGGAATATGAGGTAGCTATCTATCTTTACATAGTTGATTTACCATGTTGTGTTAATTTCTGCTGTGCTGCAAAGTGATTCAGTTTTACACACTCACACACATTTATTTTTTTCTTTTTCATATTCTTTTCCTTTATGGTTTATTACAGGATATCGAATATAGTTCCCTGTGCTATACAGTAGGACCTTGTTGTTTATCCATCCTATGTATAATAGTTTGCATCTGCTCACCCCAAACTCCTAATCCAGCCCTCCCCCACCCCCTCCCCCTTGGCAACCACAAGTCTGTTCTCTATGTCTGTGAGTCTGTTTCTGTGCTTTAGATAACTTCATTTGTGTCATATTTAGATTCCACATATAAGTGTTATCATATGGTATTTGTCTTTCTCTTTCTGATGTACTTCACTTAATATGATAATCTCTAGGTCCATCCATGTTGCTGCAAATGACATTATTTCATTCTTTTATATGGCTGAATAATATTCCATTGTATATATGTAACACATCTTCTTTATCCATTCATCTGTCCACAGACATTTAAGTTGCTTCCATGTCCTGGCTATTGTAAATAGTGCTTCTAGGAACATTGGGGTGCATGTATCTTTTCAAATTATGGTTTTCTCCAGATATATGCCCAGGAATGAGAATCCACTTTAATCCAGTTTTGGGAGAGACAGTTGACCAATACAGGTACTCAGCCTGTCATCTTGAACCAGCACCAGAATATACATTCTGCTTTTAATGAAAAAATAATTAACTTCACTTCACTTGATACTAAGACACTGAAGTTAAGCGTTTTAAAGTTTCATGACATATTATGCTTATGCTTCGTAACCATAAATCTCACCATTCTTTCCCCTACATCTTCATTCCTAAGCTTCACATTTTGATTCTCCTCTTACTGGATGGATTTTATTTCAGGGAGTTTATTTTTAAAAATACTGTAACAGTATCCCCTGGGTTCTTTCACGCTACAGCAGACATGTGTCTATTGCCTTTCTACCTGAAGAACCACTAGGCAGGTTACAGAACGCGTGGGTCACACTTACTTGCTCCAGGATGCTGTGGAATTCAACATGGTGGAACACCTCTTACCATTGGTCTCTTGTCAGCTCTTGATTAGTTAGATTCTATCACCTAGTCCTTTTCTCCTCCTCCAGAAAGCTGGTGTATGCTGTAACCCTTGTATTACTTCCAATTTAGAATATCTGTTTGTGGTCTTTATACTTGAATGGAATTTTGGTTGGACACAGTATTTTTTCGCACATTTTTTCCTTTAGAGTTTGGTAGGTGTTGCTCCCAATGCCTCCATTCTGGAGTCCTACTCTGGAGAAGACTGAGGCCAGTCTGTTTTTGTTCTCAATTATAAGAGACAATATTTGCGTCTGAATGTCTGAAGGATATTTTTCTCATCCTCAAAATTTAATAACAACAAGAATATGATTTAGAATTGATAGTGTTAAATGTATTTGTCTTGGAATATGACATGAAGTGTTCAGTATTCCTGTTCCTGTATTTCAGGATTATTTTTCCATTTTCTATTGTTCTGATTCATCCACTGAGTTCTTCAGTTCACACACCCTTATCATCCTGTGTAATGTCATCTTTGTCACTCCTCCATAGCCATTAACTTCTATTTCCATTAGTCTTTTTCCTTTGATTTTACTGTGCTTATCACAAGCCTTTCCTTTGTGTATTTTCAGCCATATCCATTCAACTCCTTTCTGTATGTAATTTGTTTATTAGTTCCATAATGGTGTTGTTTGAATTTCAATTTCCTTATATTTTCAATTTCCATTTTCATTTCATTCTGTTGTTATCATCTTACACTTAAGCTCTCATTTATTCAATTCGCGTTCTTCATAAGCTTTTCTATAGTATGAAACACTGGTGAGATGTTTTCCTGTGTTCTTTAGACTCTGTTTGCTGTAGAATTTCTTTCATAATTATTTTTTGTTCCGGTTGCGTAATTCTCATGTTGTTATTTCTCACCAACTTCATGTTCCCAATGAGTCCTATATCTAGACTTTGTTTCTGTTATTCTGGGTGAATTCTCCTTAAGTCCCTTCTCACACTCTCTGAATCTGAGAATCTTTCCTTACAAGATATAGCTTGAGAGCTGGTTATGGAATTCTACCCACTTCTCAGTGGCCTGAAGGTTTGGGAAATGGGTAGGAGTAGGGAGCGAGCTAAGCTGGGCCTGGGTACAGCCTAGCTGTTAAAATATTCTATGTTCTTAATAGCTTTTCCTACTTGAGCTATATATTTCTTATTGAAGGGTTTGGCACTTCCGACGATAGTTCTGGATTTGTCAATTGTACTTTGTAATCCCGTCAGCTTGCTCTGTCTAATGTAATGTTACATTAGGCGCAAAATTGTTTTATTGTCTTGGGGATTATTGTCTATTTTTTGTAATGCATCTTATTATAAAAGCTAGTTTGTTTTTCAAAACCTAATGTTCAAATTTTCTTTTTGACTTGTTGTTAAGTATACCTTTCATAGCTGAATTTATATTATTGTTATTTGGTCTGATAATCTCTGTCTTTTAAAGGTGAATTTTATTTATTTATCAGTACATTCACTCTTTGGGCTTATTTCTACCACCTCCTTGTGTTTTCTGCGTACCATCCATTTTCTCTTTCGCCCCTGCTATCCTACCTTCTGTTGCAATGATAAAGGGTTTTGTATTTTTCTTTTTCTTCTTTATTTCCCCCCTCCTCTTCTTCCTCCTCCTCCTCCAAATCCTTTTATTTTGTCCTCCTTTGGATTCATCTAGTGGTTTGGAAGGTATCAAGATGATTTCTACTTCTATATTGGTTACCTGGGGTTTGCCTTTCCCCTCTTTTATGTATAGCAAATATACAGAAATGAGCATATTTATAACGCATAAGTGTATGTTAATGAGTTTTCACAAAGTAAATACACCTGTGCAACAATGCAGATCAAGAAGTAGAACATCAGGGCTTCCCCGGTGGCGCAGTGGTTGAGAGTCCGCCTGCTGATGCAGGGGACGCGGGTTCGTGCCCCGGTCCAGGAGGATCCCACGTGCCGCGGAGCGGCTGGGCCCATGAGCCATGACCGCTGAGCCTGCGCGTCCGGAGCCTGTGCCACAACAGTGAGAGGCCCGCGTACCGCAAAAAAAAAAAAAGTAGAACATTACCAGCACCAAAGGCCCCCCTCATGTTCCCTCCCAGTCTCTCCCCTCCCCTTCCTAAGGTTAATCACTGCTGTGTCTTCCTTACCATAGATTAGCTTTGCCTGTTTTGAACTTTATATAAATGGAACAGTAAAATATGAACTCTGTGTCTGACGCCTATTGCGCCATGCCACGTTGCTCAGTTCATCTATACTGTTGGATGTACCACCAACTCACCTCACTGTTGCGGAGCATCCCACTGTATGAACACACCACAGTTTAGGTATCCATCCTGCAAGTACTGGCTATTTACAGTTTCCAGTGTTTGGGGATTATGAATAATGCTGTTTTGAATGTGCTTGTCTTTGTCTTTCATTCACATTTATGTGGGGTAAACCTGTAGGAGTGAATTACTGGAATTGCTGGGTTATAGGCTACGCATATGTTCGGCTTCAGTAGCTACCACCAAAGAGTTTTCTGAAGTGGTTGTACCAATTTATAGTCCCATACACAGTGCATGAATATGTGCACAATCTTCAATCCCCTGACTGATAATAATGTTGAGTATTTCATATGCTTATTATCCATTTATCTAATCTCTTTCATGAGTTAGCTGTTCAGTGTTCAAATTTTTTTTTTTTTTTTTTTTGCGGTACGCGGGCCTCTCACTGCTGTGGCCTCTCTCGTTGCGGAGCACAGGCTCCGGACGCAGAGGCTCAGCAGCCATGGCTCACGGGCCCAGCCGCTCCGCGGCATGTGGGATCTTCCCGGACTGGGGCACGAACCCGTGTCCCCTGCATCGGCAGGCGGACTCTCAACCACTGCGCCACCAGGGAAGCTCCAGTGTTCAAATTTTTGCCCATTTTTCTATGGGCTATTTTATATTACTTCACAGGAACATTTTACATATTTTGGATAATAATCTTTTGTCAGATAAAATATTGAAAGCATCTTCTCCAGTTTTTGGCTTTCTCTTTTGCTCTTTTACTGGGGTCTTTTGATAAACAGAGGTTCTCAATTTTAATTATGTCTCATTTATTAATATTTAAAAATTATTTGCCTATCCTGAAGTCAAGATATTCTCTGTTTTTTTCTGATGTTTTATTATTACCTTTCATGTGGACATATATCTGCTTTCTGCTCTGGAACTTGTTTTTGTGTGTTATGTGAAGTAGGATATCAAGATTATTTTTCCCATATAACCAATTGACCCAGCATCATTATTAAAAACAAAACAAAACAGTTCTTTTCTCATTTGTCTTATACTTTATCATCAAACAAATGGTCATATGTGTTTCTATTCTGTTCCATGTGTCTATTTGTCTATTCTTGTGCTCATACCACACTGTCTTATGTATTGTAGCTTTGCCAATACATCTTGATAACTCTCAGAGCAAGTTCTTTAATTCTTTATTCTTTAAAATTATCTTGGCTGGTCTTTGTCCTTTACATTTCCATGTATAGATAAATTAGATCCTATTTGTTAATTTCCATAAAATAGCTTAAAGTTTTCAACATACAAGCTATAAATTAATGGGTAAAATTAATTAATTATAAGTAAACTATAATTTTTTTCTAAAAATATGTGAACTTATCTAGAACTATCCTCCTCTCAAACTGAAGAGACTAAGAATGTCAATTATGGGTTGAATATCTATTTTCCAGAGTCTTGCTTTTGTTGCCTAGTTAAATGAGTACGATATTCTAAATTGACAGTTCCCCTCATTATGTTGAATATATTTCCCTATTGTTTTATGGCATCTAATGTTGTTTGTGAGAATCCTGCTTGGTTTAATGTTTAATTACCACTTTTGTTGGTAATCTCCCTTTTTCCTGGTAGCTGGTAAGAGTGTCTCTTAATCCTTGATGTCTTCCAGTTTCACTGTGATGAATCTAGGTGTGAATATATTTTAATAGATCCTTCTTGGCTCTTATAGTTCACTTTCAATTTGAGGACACATGTCTTTATTCAGTTTTGGAAAATTCACAACTCTTTTTACTTCAAATATTGCTTGTCTGTGATTCTCTCTATTTTTCATTCTGCCAGTCTTATTTGTCTTTCCGTCTGTCCTAGATATTTTTAACACTTGGGTGTCCATATAATTTATTGTCTAAACTGGGACATATTTGGGAGTTAAAAGGAGTGCCACTAATAACGACATCAGGACACAGATGTAAACTGGAACTCTCCCAGATATGCTGGGGTGTATGATCTCTCTACCTAACATTCTCTCATAATTTATTCCCTATGCTGTGAACTGAGGTGAAAACCTCAGTAATATTTTCCAATTTATTATTTTCTCTGTTGCAAGATTTACTCCATCTTTTGAATTTTTTATTTCAATCAATAGATTTTTAATTTCTAGGTTATCTAGTCATTCTGCTTTTGATTTACTTGATTTGTTTCATTTTTGTTTTTCATATTTTTTGTTTTCTAAAAAAATTCATGTAGTTTTTTTTCATTTTTATCCTTAAGCATTGAAAGCATCCTTATTCTAAAATTTTGGCTAGACAGTTTCCTAAAATTTCACCTGTAATGAAATTATGTTGCAATTGTTGATTTTTGGCTGGATCACTTTCACAGCATTAGAATTCTCCATGCTTTTTGAAATTTTGTTTTGCAGCCTCATTTTAAATGAAAGATTTCCCCTTCTTTCTTTTTCTTCACACTTCTCTGTCTAGTGGATTTGCAGCTTCACTCTCTCAACTTCCTGAACCCAGATATTTTATGGATTGCAGAGCACCTGCTCACTGTCTGAGCAGAGATATGACATCAGGTCCCAGGTGAGGGGCATTTGGTGCAGCTCCTCAGGTGCAAGGTGTGGTTAGTTCTGTTGCTTGTGAAGCATCTACCATGTCATGGCCCCAGCAATGGGTGGGCGCAGATTTTCACCCTCCTTTCACCAGAAGGAGCCCCATCTAGCCCCTGTTTACAAGCTGGCTGCAGTCCTCTGATTTCCACAGGACACCCTCAGTTTTCCTTCCCTTGAATTCCAGCTGCCTCTGCCGTCGAGCCCAGCACGGCTGCAGCCTCAGTTCTGCTCAGCTCTGTGTTTCTCCTCTGTTCCTGGTGCACAAGGATGTTTAATAGGCTTTGAACCCAGACATGTGTTTTGGGTTTTTCCTTTTATATTTTTATACTTTTGCTATGTATTGGATCAGGGGAGGCATATTAAAGCATGAACTAACTGTTCTATTTCGACCAGAGTACATAAAATTTATAAGTGAATAAGTAAATTGTATTTGTTCTTAAGCTAAAACAGGTGGTCGTAAGATATCCAGATTTACCGAATTTTGTAGGACATTCAGAGACAGATATTTTTTGTACAAGTTCCTGAAACATTTTTAAAAATGTACAATAGTGGTGGTACTAATGAGAAGAACAGATACTTTTGTCCATATGGTCATTTAAAATATTTTTTGCCTATCTGCAATTATTTATTTTTCCTAAATTACATCATATAGAAATCTTTTCCTGAGCGGAAGCACTTTTTGTTGTTATATGATATTGTGACTTGTCTATGTTGAAATTAGACATATTTCACTCAGTTAAAAAAGACAAAAGATTACATTTTCCACACACACAAAAAAGTTGTAACGTGCAGAAAAACCAAACACAACCTCCCCCCGCCCCCCCAAAAAAAGAAAGAAAAAAAGAAAGTGAGGAAGAAAGAGCACATTCACTGCAGTGCTTTGAATAGTGCCTGGCTCTTAGCAAATATCTGTGGCCAAAATATCTGGATAAGTGTCTGAGCCTCACCCACTGCTGGTTGGCACCGCTGGAGCAGAGGGAAAGGGTCAGGGAGCATGCTGGGGGTGGGACAGGGTAAGGACAGAACAATCTTGGGGCTCAGACATAGGGTAATGGATCAGGTGAGAGTGCTGAGCGATGTGAAGGATACAGTTAGTGTAATTGTCAGGGTGTTGGTTGTTTTATAACCTGGTTGTAAAAAACAGTGATTTTTTTTTTTATTTTGACATTTTTATGCGGTGGCGAGTTTCCTGAGTCACATTAAAACCATTATGTCAACTCAGCCGTGTCTAAACCTGCTGCCTCCCATTTTGAGCCTACTTTACTGAGCTCTGCTCATCACTCAGAGGTGAGGAGAGACAGGCCACAGCGTGAGGTTATATGTGGACATCCTGCACAGTGTACAAGGAACTGGCATGGAGGAAAGAGTGCATGAGTCATCGCCCTGAGTGTGGTCTCTGGACTGTGGGTCCTGAAGAGAAGGTCCATTCAGGGCTGTCTTGGAATGGGTGGTTAGCAGTTTCAGGCAATTCAGCTTTACCAATCCTTCTCCCACCCAAGCCCCTAGAGGAGAAACAAGGAAATAAGGCTGGATCTGAGGGAATCAACCAGACAGAATGACTATGGCCGAGTCACTGCAGCCCAGCCTATGCTCTGCTCCCATCTCAGCCCCTGTGCCTGAGAGCAGGGGCGCCACCCTTTCTAAACTGGCCTGTGGGAAACAAGGACCTTTCTTTGGATTGCTTATTCTTAAGACCCACTCCCAAGAAAAGAGCTGCTCACTCGATACTGACTCAATTGCCTTATCATATTAAAAAACCCAAAATTTAACAATAGGGGGTGTGACAATATTTTGATGGGCAGGCTCACTCAGCAGTACAAAGTTTCCTCTGAATTCTGAATTGTAGGCCCTAAGCCACAGCCTACTCTGTAACCGAACAGAAATGTGTTCCCTTTCATTCCTCTTCATAGCTTACACTGCTCTCAGTTTATCATTAGCCAAAGACTGTTGCTAGCAAACAGAACTTTGAGAAATTCCCTGAATAGGTGGAAAGACCAGTTCTAGGAGGTTCGAATGCCTGGTTTCTAGGGGCTAGAAATCTTATGTAACACCGTGAATAAGCTGGGCCAAGACTAACCAGTCAGAATTAAATACTGAATAAGAAAGACAGGGAGGGAGGGAGGTATGCCACAAACGCTCATTTCCGTGGGCTTTGTTGCTGTACCATTAACATCGAAAAGGGTCACAGCTGCTTCTTTAATTTCCATGTCATTGAACAGGATTAGCTAGGGTTTACTAGCCATGGTTTACTCTTCCCCCAGATTCATATATTATCTCAACAGGGAGGAGGAGAACTTATGTTAAAGCCCCTTGTTCATGGAATTTTCCTTACACTGTCTTATTTTATCTCGTATCAATTTCATCTCCCTTTTACATATACAGAAATCATGGATGGGAGGTAAATAACTTGGCCGAGGTCATCATCTTCAAGTGTGAGCTAGGGCTGAAACTCTGGAAGGCCATAGAGCATAACGGGTAAGAGAGGGGTCAGGGGAGCACAGCTCCCACTTTAGTCACTTAATTCTGTGTGACTTTTGTCGAGTTGCTTCACCTTGTGCCTCCATTAACTCAGCTTTAAATTGGGAATAATTCTCACACCTCCTCCTAAGGTTGTTACGAGTTATTGAAGCAACACATTCACAGCATAGCTGGACACAAAGGCATCTCATGTCATTGGTGAGAGTATAAATGGATGTTCCCTCTTTCGAAGGCAATTGCTTAAATGTGAAGTCTGATATACCACTATTATTATAATTGTTAGAATTAGTGATAGAATTGAGAAATGTATGGAAAAATTAAAAATTCTAAATTTCAGAATCTAAAACGCATATCTATCTTGACCCATCTGTTTTGATTTAGGAATTTATCCTCAAGATATACTCACACATGTGCACCAAAGTATTTACACAGGATGTTCACGTCAATCATCGTTGCTAATAATAGCAAAGATTGGGAACACAAATATCGATGGGGGAACAGGTTAAATAAATTAAGATAAAATGCACTGTATGACCTCCAAGATACATGCTGATTGGAAGAGAAGGTGGTATAGGATATTATTTGTACAGCTCTGCCGTTTGGATTTAAATGTGTGTGTAAATATAATACAGATATTGGTACTTGTGGGTGCCTTAAGTATATCTTGAATTATACATAAAAAAACCGTTTACCATTGGTAGCCTTTGGAGAAGGAGGTTGGAGACTTTGGGACTAGGATTGGCAGAAGAATTACTTTACACTGTACATTTGTTTTCACTTAATTTTTTATGCAAAAGAATTCTTTTCAATAAGAAAGAACCAATTAAAATGGTACCATATTGCGTTACGAACTAAGGAGAATTGTTGGCTCCTTGTATGTGGGTGGGTGGGTGGGTGAGATGACCCCTCAATACGGGGCGACAGGACCCTTTGTGCAGTCTGGGGGCTTGTGAGAATCAGGCTGCTCGGTGCAGGGCAGCTTGGAGTCCCTTCTGAGACCCAGAGAATCCCTCTGAGTGTGAGAGAGCGACTTGGACTCGCTCCACTTTTGTCTGCAGCATAGTCAGGACTTAGAACAAGTATCTGCAGCACATTTCTGTATTTCTTTCCTACCTTATGACTCTCCTCTCTAAATCCTACTGTTTCTTCAGCCCCATCTTTGTGTGAGTCAGCTCTGGCTGCCATAACAAAGCATCACAGACTGGGCTGCTTGAACAACAGGAATGTATTTCTCACAGTCCTGGAGGCTGGGAAGTCGAGGATCAAGGTGCCAGGTGCTGGCTGACTCCATTCCCTAATTCCGTGGTGAGGGCCCTTCTCTTGGTTTGCGCATGACTACCTTCTCACTGTGTCCTGACTCTCTTGACCTCATCTACACCTAATTACCTACCAAAAGGCACATATCCAAATATCGTCACCTTGGGGGTTCGGGCTTCAAATATGAAATGGGTTGGGGAATACAATTCAGTCCATAGCACGTCTCTAAACTTCACTTGAGGTAAAACATTGGTTAAGCTTATTAATTTTTATAATAGGATATTAACCTAATCACCAGCTCGTTGAAATCTCCTTAATTAGCCGTACAGAATGTCTGCACTGCAGGTCAACTGCCTGGAGTGCATAGTCGTAAACACCCTGCTTCGATGATGCACACTGAAAGTCTGGGAGAGAGGCAGTGGGGAAAGACTGTCTTGGGTTACGCATCATTCACTGCTCTGTGGACCCCAAAGTCTCCTTCTCATGTCATTTCTGCAGAAAGCTCTTCCCTGATAATAGAGTGAAACAAGAGGACACGCCTCCACCCCTTTAACTCTTGACAGCAGCGTTCATTTTCTTCTTAGCATCTCTCACAGTTTGTAATTATTTTATTTTTATATCTTGTTAACTTTATTTCCTGACTCCCCTGCCAAAACGTAAGCTTCCTGAAGGCAGGGACTGTGGCTCTTTTGTTCACAGATGTGTCCCAGGACTCAGCGTCAAGTATGAACCAACGTCCTTGGATCAACCATATCGCAAGGAGGCTACCCGTTTGGACCATGCCATTTTTGTCACTGCTTCTGTAGAACTGTCTCTCAGTTGCTGGCCATGCGTTTTTATCTTAGGCTGCTCTCAAAACTAGTCAGGCAAATTTATCTATTTGGTGTGAAGCCGATACTGAGGTTATTATTGATTATATCTTATTCTATTGTCACCCAGGAGCCACGTCTCTAACCATTTTTAATTTTATCCCCCAAACATTTGAAGGCGATTATTTCAGATGACAGTAGTTAATTAAGATTTTGTAGTGTATACAGTCTCCCTCTTCATCATGGCTGGGAGGAAGCTCCAGGTTTTCTGCTCAAACGCAGCCACTCTGTTGACCCTAATGGTTGGCGTATGCTTCTCCCTCCCTCTTTTGGTTGTTTTACGAATCTTATTGTAAATATCTCCTCCTTCTCTTTTTGAAGAGTTCATCTCAAATACCTTCTACATGAAATAAAATGTAAGTACATTAAACGGATGTAGATAAATCCTTTTTTTTTTTCTATTTGTGTTATTATTTTTTCATTCTACTAGGTCTTTACGGCTCAGATTTGAGTCCGTGACATTTTGGTTTGGGGCCCCATGCTATCACCATCTGGTCTCTCTGTCCTTAATATTTTCCCTCCCACCAAAACGCTGCCACCAAAGACGTCTTTCTTTCCTGCGGTACCGCTGCTGCTGCCGCCTTCTGCATCACGTGCCCCGCAGGAACTTGCGATGCGCCACGAGCAAGGGCTCCTCCAGCCGCTGCCCAGCTCTGCTGTCTCTTCTTTGTCCCGTTTATAGCATCCTCTTCAACTTCTTTATTTTACAACACCTCCAATATTCCTGGAACAAAAACTACTCCCAATATAAAATCCCATGTTATTTGTTTCCCCTCTTTAATAATCCTTGACATCCATTTACTTATAAAAATCCTCTTAAGCCTCAGCAATAATACTCATCTATCATTACACAAATGTTCTGAATTTATAGATCATCATTGTATGCTTTATTTTATTAATTGTATTGGCGAATAGCAGTATGTAACTGTAAATAAAGCATTAGAAGTAGTCCCTTAAACCCGTCCACCCCAACCAAAAATATGGTTAAGTAATTATATAGGTGTGTATTTTCCCCGAAGTCCTTTCAGGATGATGTAATGTAATAAATTTAAAAGAAGACAAAACCGGGATGGTGAGAGGCAATTAGAAAACTGAAAAACATAATGTCAATTTGGCAGACGATGAACTACTTTTCTGGTGAGTAGAGGATGATAAGTGAATAAGCAAGTCTGAGAAGAACTAAGTCTGAATCTTCAGCATTAAGTTTCCTCAAATGTGCAGATATTAAAGTGAATTACAATTGGGCTCAGTGTTCCAAACTTATTAGTACAGAACATAGCAGGTACTAAATTGAATTGAAGAATGAAACTGAAGGAGATATTATAGGAAAATGAAGTGGAGTCTTGTAAAATTAAAGACCCTGTTTTTCATATAAATTGTTTGACTAGGAGTGTGGGAGAAAATTGTGAAGTCTCTTTACTTTAAGGGACGGTTGTGTTCACTGACATGCTTCAACCTGGTAATAAATCAGCTTGGGAACCTCTTACATAAAGAGACGTCACTATAAATTAGCTTTTATGTTTTATCTGAAAAGTAGTATCATCATAAAATATTTAGTCAAGGCACTAAAACTGTCAAAGTAGCTGGATAATTTGAGACCTGGTGTTTAAAAAAATCTAATTCTTTCATGTTGGGATTTTTCCTTGTATGTAAATTTTGATATGTGAGTTTACCCAAACTTGCCACAGTAAGAATCAATAATTTGTTCACAGATTATAACTATCGCAAATGTTTGGCAATCAGATGCTAATTAAACACTTTGGTTAAAAACTCACAAGGGCAGACTAAATTTAAAGAACATAACACTCCAAAGTGCTCTGTTCTATTTTGTTCTGCCACAAAAAAGAAAATATTCTCACCATGCAGCTGGTTTTTTATTTTTTGAGTTTTTTAGGTTATCTGTCCATATATTTCTCAATTATATCACATATCATATAATTTTAACAACTAATAATGACAGTTAGACTTCACATACAGGACTGAATTAATCTTTGCCACATCCTTATAAGCAGGGAGAGTAGTACACAGGTAAAGAAACTGAAGCCTCAGTGGGTCCCTGGGTGCCCTGTGGCCTGGCCTTACACTTCACAGGAGGGCGCCAGCTCAGCTCTCAGCTGTTCACCGGGGTTATGGGCTTGAGCGCCTCTTCCTAGTGAAGGGTCTTGGCTCTCACTCTCACTGACTCTGACCCACAGGCTGCACCAGTTAACCCACCTGAGGTGAGTCTGTTGCCCACCTCAGGCTCTTCTTGCCTTGTCGATTGGTTTAGCCGTGCATTTCTGGCTGTGACCTTTCACCCTGCTGTTTGCTCTTTGCCTCCACGTAACCACAGAGGCCATAAGAGCCACTCCTGCCAGCTGCCCTGGTCCCTAGAGCTTCTTTGAGCCAGGCCAGCTCTGTCCAGCCTCCTGCCACAAGAGGGAGATCAGACACCCAGCTGGGGAGCAAACAAGTCTAAATAATAACTCGAGTAAAAGCACTTTTAGAAAATGCCATTAAATTGTTGAAAATGACAACCATCACTAACTCTTGACTATTATAAGTCACCACCAGGCTGGCTACATTGATTAAGAAAAACCTATTATTATGAATGCAGATCTGTGAATTCCTCTTACTTTTTAAAACCAAAGTCATCAATTCCCCAGGTAGAGACTTCAAGCAACATCTGTTGTCTTAATTAGGAAAGAAATGCTTCAAGGATGAATTCTTTCCCTAAACTTGGTTGTCTTTCCAGTAGGTAACACATCTGAAACCATAGGTAGGGAGCAGGTATGTGATGGTCTGCATGTTGGCAAAACTCTGACTACAGAGTGAAACCATTAGAGATGCTGTCAGTGAGATTGATGATGTTACACATTTTGAAACTGTCCTTGACAAATTGTATAAAATGCACAATTCTTCTCCAAAGACGTATCACGAATTGTAGCAAAATGTAATACCCTTTTTCAGGGGCAAGGGTTTTATCAGTCAGTGAGGCACATTCAGGTTGAGTTAAGGCAGGTTCTGAAACAATTCTACTAAAATATGTCATTGTAAACAGAGCCAAGTGAAAAGAGAAGCATGAACGAACCAAGAGGGGCTGTTGAAATCACAGTTGGGCTCTCCTGGTGTGCTGGAGGGGGTAGGTTCCCAGGGCTGTGGGAAGATCATGGATAACAACCTGAATCCAGACAGCGGGTCCAGTGTGTTGACCCGAGCTTCCTAACCAGGAGTGCAGTTGTATACGAAGAAACTGAGGAATGTGTTCCTAGATGGAGGGTCAAGTTCTTAACCCTCCCCCTCATTCCCAGTGATTGATAATTTAAAATACTATTTTATATTAAAACAGAAACAAATATATGATATAGTTTTAAATTTCCATAGATTCTTTAAAGTGAAGAGTAAGAATGCAAAGAAATCTTATGTTTGCACTGATGTGGCCACCCCTCTGACGGATGGTATACATCGGCCTGCCTTGACTTACACATTCATCCAGGGACTTGCTGGAAGAGAACGAACAGACATCAAGGAAGTGTGCATCCAAGTCAGAACGGGCAGCCTGGAGCGACTCCAGATGCCAAGGCTGAAATCCACGCGATGTGGATAAGTATGCTACTTCCCTTCCTCATTCCCTCCCCACCTCCTTTCTTTTCCTAGAACGGGAGCAGAAAATTACTGAGTTTCAGAAGGGTTCAGAGGATTTTTCAGGACAATTAAGTCCAATCTTCTTATTACATAAACATTCACAAGAGTTTAAGAAGTGGTTTTTCGAGCATCTTCTGGACACTTTCTGTGACAGGAAACTCATTATTTGTAAGAAAGCTCTTTCTCCCTTCCAAGAATATGAATTGTTCGGGAAATAAGGGCTTGGTGTGAACACTGGTCCCTAAGGTCAGACAGTAAGAAGGAAAGCTGGACTTAGAAATCTATCCTGGTTTTGAATTCAGTGCTCTTTTCACGAACCTTTAGTAGAAATACTTGATTACAAATTGGTCTAAAGGAAACTGGCTTGGCAGAGCCTGGAAGGGAAGTCGTAATTCAAGCTGGTGCGGGGTGGGGGGGGGGGGGCAGAAAACAAATGACATCCCAGGAAGTTGTGAAATCTAACTCAGTACAGAAGTATGCAAATCTACTGACCACATCCTAAGACTGGGACACAAACTTCTTACTCCACATTTGGGTCATGAGGCTTGTTTACTGAAGAATATTTCCTCTATTTTTCCTCATCCTCCTCTCCTGGCTTCCACAGTTTGCAAGTGGCCCAGACACACACCATTACCTTAGGGAAAAAAATTTAAAAAGCTATTGTCCTGTTTTTGAACCAACAAAATTACAGAATCTACAATAAATCACAAGTGATCTTAGAATTCTAGAAAAAATCACAGCGATTCTATAATTACCCTGCATTCTAGAGAGTCAAATTGCAAGTCACTTTCCAAAAATCTTAGGACGTTATTTTGAAGTGATAAAAAAAAAACACTTCATGTGTAGTTAAGCCATTGATTCTTCTCTTTTACCTAAGCGCAGGACTTCTGTAAAGATTTTATTTGTATTTTGTACTTTCTGCTCAAAATATCCACCACTTTGGGATATTATTACCATGCCCCTTTAATGCCATATTAATTGAAAATCTATGAAAGGGATATGATGTGTATGAAAGCCAACCGTATTTGGGGATCCAGAGCCTGACATTCCTCTCCTGTTCACCAGCCCCTAAATTGAAGGCTCTGTGGATGTGCCCTGTCACTCATGTGCATGCAGGTCTGCGTCAGAACTCTTCTCATCCCATTCATACAAGAGCAGAAGAAACTCTAGTGAGTAGACATCCAAGGATGAGGAGGCATGTGAGAAATACCAGCAGCATTAAAAAGAATAAGCAAGGCGAATACGCAGAAAAACTGACATGAGGAGCTACAGATAATACTAACTAGAAATATACACTTGGAATAAACTATTCTAAGTTTACGTATAAGTTCAATCATTATACAGCTTATGAGGTAGGCACTGTATTACCCCATTTTGTTGTATTTTATTTTAAAATTTTATTTATGTTTATCGAGCTGTAATTGATGCACTATATTATGTTAGTTTCAGGTGCACTACATAATGATTCGATATTTGCATACATTATGAAACAAACACCATAAGCCTAACCGTCATCTGTCCCCATATAAAGTTACAAAAGTTACTACAATATTATTGACCATATTCCTTATTCTGTATATTACATCTCCCTCTTATTTGTCATGTAACTGGAGGTTTGTACCTCTTAATCCCCTTCACCTATTTCTCCCTCCCCCAAGATCCTCCCCTCTGGCAACCACCTGTTTGTTCTCTGTCTCTATGACTGTTTTCATTTCGTTTTGTTTGTTAGTAAGTTTTCAGGTTTCACATATAAGTGAAATAAAACAGTATTTGTCTTTTTCTGTTTGAAATATTTCACTTAGCATAATAGACTCTAGGTCCTTCTATGTTGTCGCAAATGGCAGGAATTTTTTTTTTTTGGCTATATATACACACCTTCTTTATCCATTTGTCTATTAGTGAACACCTAGGTTGCTTCCATATCTTGGCTACTGTAAACAGTGCTACTATGAAAACTGGAGTGTACATATATTTTCAAATTAGTGTTTTGTTTTCTTTCCATAAATATCCAGAAGTGAAATTGCTGAATCATATGGCAGTTGTATTTTTAATATTTAGAGGAGATTCCACACTGTTTTTCATATCAGCCACACCAATTAACAATCCCAACAGTGCATGAGGGTTCTCTTTCATCCTTGCCAATGCTTATTATTTGTGGTCTTTTTGATGATAGACATTCTGGCAGGTGTGAGCTGATATCTCATTGTGGTTTTGATTTGTATTTCACTAATGATTAGTGATGATGAGCATCTATTTATATGTCTGTTCACCATCTATGTCTCCCTTGGAAAAAAGTCTATTCAGGTCCCCTGCCCATTTTGTTGTTGTCATTTTTTCTTGATGGGTTGTTTGGGTTTTTTTTTTGATGTTGAATTGTATGAGTTCTTTGTATATTCTGGATACTAACCCCTTACTGGATATATCATTTACAAATATCTTCTCCCATTCACAGCCTGCTTTTTTGTTTCGTTGATAGTTTCCTTTGCTGTACAAAAGCTTTTAGATTTAATGTAGTACCATCTGTTAATTTTTGCTTTTGTTTCCCCTGCCTGAAGAGACATATCCAAAAAACAAAAATACTGCTAAGACTGATGTCAAAGAGTGT
This sequence comes from Phocoena phocoena, assembly GCF_963924675.1. NCBI lineage: Eukaryota > Metazoa > Chordata > Mammalia > Artiodactyla > Phocoenidae > Phocoena > Phocoena phocoena. The sequence goes on along the minus strand of NC_089230.1, from coordinate 82,806,986 downwards.
ACTGCCTATATTTTCTTCTAGGGGTTTTATGGTTTCAGGTCTTACATTTAAAGTCTTTAACCCATTTTGAGTTTATATTTGTATATGGTGTGAGAAAGCAGTGTAGTTTAATTCTTTTGCATATAGCTCTCCAGTTTTCCCAACACCACTTATTGAAGAGACTGTTTTTTCTCCACTGTATATTCTTGCCTCCTTTGTCATAGATTAATTGCCCATATCAGCATGAGTTTATTTCTGGGATCTCTATTCTGTTCCATCGACCTATGTGTCTGTTTTTGTGCCAGTACCATTCAGTTTTGGTTAATGTAGCTTTGTAGTATAGTTTGAAATTAAGGAATACGATACCTCCAGCTCTGTCCTTTCTTAAGATTGTTTTGGCTATTTGGAGTCTTTTGTGTTTCTATACAAATTTTAGGATTATTTGTTCTAGTTCTATGAAAAATGCCATTGGTACTTTGATAGGGATTGCACTGAATGTAGATTGCCTTGGGTAGTATGGTCATTTTAACAATATTAACTCTCCCAGTCCACGAACACAGTATATCTTTCCATTTATTTGTGCTGTCTTCAATTTCTTTCATCAGAGTCTCACAGTTTTCCAAGTCCAAGTCTTTTATTGCCTTAGTTAGGTATATTCCCAGGTATTTTATTCTTTCTGATACAATTGTAAGTGGGAATTTTAAAAATTTCTCTTTCTGATTCATTGTTACTGTAAAGAATTGCAACTGATTTAAGTATATGAATTTTGTATAAAGCAACTTTACTGAATTGATTTATTAATAGTTCTAATACTTTTTTGGTGGCATTTTAGGAATTTTCTATATATAATATCATGTCACTCTGCAAAAAGTGACAGTTTTATTTCTTCCTTTCCAATTTGGATTCCTTTTCTTTTTCTTGACTAATTTCTGTGGCTAGGACTTCCAATACTGTGTTGAATAAAAGTGGTGAAAGTAGGCATCTTTGTCTTGTTCCTGATCTTAGAGGAAATGCTTTCAGCTTTTCACCACTGAGTATGATGTTGGCTGTAGGTTTGTTATTAAACATAAATGGATGTTGAATTTTGTGAAAAGCTTGTTCTGCATCTATTGAGATGATCATATGATTTTTATTCTTCAATTTGTTAATGTGGTGTATCTCATTGATTGATTTGTGGATATGAAAAATCCTTGCATCCCTGAGATAAATTTCACTTGATCATGGAGTATGATCCTTTTAATGTATTATTGAAATTAGCTTGCTAATATTTTGTTGAGAATTTTTGTATCTATGTTCATGAGGGATATTGGCCTATAATTTTCTTTTTTTGTGGTGTCTTTTTGTCTGGTTTTGGTACCAGGGTAATGCTGGCCTTGTAGGATGAGTTTGAAAGTGTTCCTTTCGCTTTAATATTTTGGAATACTTTAAATGTTTGGTAGAATTTACCTGTGAAGCTATCTGGTCCTGGGCTTTTGTTTGTTGAGAGTGGGAGGGTTTTTTTTTAAATTACTGATTCAATTTCTTTACTAGAAATCAGTCTGCTCATATTTTCTAATTGTTCCTGATTCAGTCTTAGGAGTTTGTACACTTCTAGGAATTTGTCCATTTCTTCTAGAGTGTCCATTTTACTGGTATACCATTTTTTATGGTAATCTCTTATAATCCTTTGTATTTCTGTGTTGTCAGTTGTAATGCCTTCTCTTTCATTTCTGAATTTATTTATTTGAGCCCTCTATTTCTTTTCTTCATGAACCTGGCTAAAGTTTTATCAATGATCAATACTTTATCTTTTCAAAGAACCAGCTCATACTTTCATTAATTTTTTTCTATTGTCTTTTTCGTCTCTTTCATTTATTTCTGCTCTAATCTTTATTATTTCTTTCCTTCTACTAACTTTGGGTTTTGTTTATTTTTCTAGTTCCTTTAGATGTAAGGTTAGGTTGTTTATTTGAGATTTTTCTTGTTTCCTGAGGTAGGTTTTTATCACTATAAACTTCTTAGAACTGCTTTTACTCTGTCCCAGATTTTGGATCATTGTGTTTTCATTTTCATTTGTCTCCAGGTATTTTTAAAAATTTCTTCAGTGATCCATTTTAGTAGCATATTGTTTAGCCTCCACGTTTGTGTTCTTTGCAGTTTTTTTCTTGTAGTTGATTTCTAGTCTCTTAGAGCTGTGGTTGGAAAAGATCCCTATATAATTTCAATTTTCTTAAATTTACTGAAGCTTGTTTTGTGGCCTAGCATGTGATTTATCCTGGAGAATGTTCCATGTGCTCTTTAAAAGAATGTATTATTCTGTTTGGGGGTGAAATGTTCTATATATATCTATTAATTTAACTTGGTCTAATGTGTCATTTAAGGCCAGTGTTTCCTTTTTGATCTTCCAGATGTCCATTGATGTAAATAAAAGTGTTAAAGCCTCCTAATATTATTTTGTTACTGTCAATTTGTCCCTTCACGTTAATATTTGCTTTATCTACATAGGTGATCCAATGTTGGGTGCATACATATTTACAATTGTTATGTTTCGTTGGATCGATCCCTTTATCATTATGTAATGTCCTTCTTTGTCTCATTACAGTCTTCGTTTTAAAGTTTATCTTATCAAATATAAGTGTTGCTATTCCAGCTTTCTTCTCATTTCCATTTGCCTGGAATACCTTTTCCCCTCCCCACACTTTCAGTCTGCGTATGCTTTTAGGTGTGAAGTGAGTCTCTTATAGGCAGCATATATATGGGTCTTGTTTTTGTATCCATTCAGCCACTGTATGTCTTTTTATCAGAGCATTTAGCCCATTTGCATTTAAAGTAATCACTGATAGGTATGTACTTATTGCCAAAATGTTAATTGTTTTTGGTTGTTTTGGTAGTGTTTTGTTCCTTCTTTTGCTCTTTCCTCCTGACTCGATGAGTATCTTTAGTGTTATGTTTGGAGTCCTTTCTCTTTGTTTGTATTGACTATAGGTTTTTGATTTGTGATTATCATGAGGTTCATATACAACAAGCCCCCTACATACGAATGATTTCTGCTCTAAGACCACATTCGTAAGTCCAATTTGTTCATAATTCCAAAAAGGTTAGCCTAGGTACCCAACTAACATAGTCGGCTATGTAGTACTGTACTACAATAGGTTTATAATACTTTTCACACAAATAATACATAAAAAACAAAGACAAAAAATAAAGAAAACATTTTTAATCTTAGAGTACCTTGAAAACTACAGTAGTACAGTACAACAGCTGGCATACAGGGGCTGGCGTCTAGTGAACAGGCAAGAAGAGTTACTGACTGGAGGAGGGAGAGGAGGTGGGAGATAGAGCTGAAGGATCGTCAGCAATAGCAGATGGAGGGCAAGCTGCACTTTCACTCATGACTGACGTTCAGTACCAGTGACATCACTGCTGCTTTTATGCTTGCTTCCAGACATCCTGGGCTTGAAATACTGTACTACTGTACTCTGCACAGTTCTATAAAGTACACAAAAGCACAACCACTTGTAGAGGATGCACACCCATGACAATGTACACCTGGCATGTCAACTAGCTTATGTGATTGGACATGTGAACACAGGTTTGCATCTTTGAAAGTTTGCAACTCATATGTAGGGGACTTACTGTATAAATATGAATGATTATTTTCAATTGATGAGCTCTTAAGTTCAAACACATTCTAACAACCCTGCACTTTTACTCCCTGCCCCCTCCAGCTATGTTTAATGTATTTTACATCATATTTTATATCTTTTTGTTTTGTATTATCCCTTAACTATTTATTTGGGATACAAATTCAGATCATTTCACTATTCACTATTTCACCTATAAAGGTCTTTTAACCTTCCTACTAGCTTTACAAGTCGTTGTACTACTCCTTTGCTGTATGTTCACCTTTACCAATGAGATTTTCCTTTTGTAATTTTAATATTTCTAGTTGTAGTCTTTTATTTTCCACTTAGAGAAGTCCCTTTAATATTTCTTATAAAGTCAGTTTAGTGGTGCTGAATTCTTAGCTTTTCCTTGTCTATAGAACTCTTTATCTGTCCCTTCAAATCTGAATAACAGCTTGCCAGGTAGAATATTCTTGGTTCTATTATTCTTTTTCCTTTCATCACCTTAAAAATATTGTGCTACTCCTTCTGGCCTACAGTTTCTGCTGAAATGTCAGCTGACTGTATTATGGGATTTGCCTTGTAAGTGACTAGTTGTTTTCTTTTGCTTCTTTTACGACTCTGTACCTTAATTTTTGCCATTTTAATTATAGTATGTCTTGGTGTGGATGTCTTTGAATTCATTTTGTTTGGGACTCTCTGTGCTTCCTGGACCTGGATGTCTGTTTCCTTTCCCAGGTTAGGGAAGTTTTCACCTACTATGTCTTGAAATAATTTCTTTGCTCTTCTATCTCGGTTTTCCTTCTGGAACTCCTATATGCAAATGTTTGTATGCTTGATGTTATCCCAGAGGTTCCTTAAACCATCTTCATTTTTTTAAATTCTTTTTTTCTGTTCTGCCTGGTAGATTTCCACTACTCTGTGTTCCAGACTGCTTATCTGTTTTTTTGTATCATCTAATCTACTGTTGATTCCTTGCAGTGTATTTTTTATTTCAGTTATTATATTCTTCAGCTCTGTTTGGTTCTTTATGTATCCAACCCTTTGTTAAACTTCTGTGTCCCAAGTTCATTGAGCATCTTTATGATTCTTACCTTGAACTCTTTATTGGTAGATTGCTTATCTCAACTTCATTTAGTTCTTTTTCTGAGATTCTGTCCTGTTCCTTTGTTTGGAACATATTCCTTTGTCTTGTCATTTTGCCTAATTCTCTGTTTATTTCAGTGTATTACATATATTGGTTACACTTCCAATCCTTGAGAAATGTCCTTAGGTCTGAGTCATCTTCTGATGCCTGGCAGCACACTTCCCTCTGGTCACCAGAGCTATATGCTCTAGGGTGCCCCTGTGTGGGCTGTGTGGGCCCTTCGACTGCGGTGGAGCCAACTATTTTGGATGTGCTGGTTCTGCCTTGTGGAGTGGCTTCCAAGCCACTGATAGGCAGGGCCAGGTCCCGGAGCAGCTGGCTGTGAGGCTCAGGGGGCCCCAGGGCTGGTGACAGTCCACTGGTAAGTATGACCAGGTCCTGGTGTACTGCCCCCAGGGTTGATGCCAGCTTGCTGGTTGGTGGTGCCAGGTCCTGGTGCAGTGGGCTGTGTGGCCTGGGGCATGCCAGAGCTATTGTCACCTACTGGTGGGTGGGCAAGTCCCTAGCGCTAATAGGCTAAGAGAGGACTCCAAATGTTACTTGGCAGTACCAGCTTTCTCATGGTAGAACAAGGTCCCAAATATGGCTGTGGCCATGTCTATATCCCCAGCGGGGTCACAGTTGTCTCCTGCTTCTCTGTGATGCTTTCCAAAAACAGCAAGTGGGTCTGATCCAGGCCACTTACTTAATTTAAAATTACTGCTTCTTCCCTGAAAGCATGTGAGATTTTGTGTGCACCCTTTAAGAGAGGAGTCTGTTTCTCACAGCCCTCTGGCTCTGCCATATACAAGTCCTTCTGGTCTTCAAAGCCAGACGTTCTGGGGAGGCTGTGGTGGGGTTTGTACCCCTTGCTCCTTGGGCAGAACCTCTGAAATTGTGGTTATCCCCTCATTTGTTAATCACCTACCTGGGAGTGTGGGTCTTGACCATATATAGTGTCTCCTCCTCTCTTAGCCGTCTCACTGTGGTAACTTCTTTAAACTTTTAGTCATGGAAAGTCTTCAGGTCGTTCTCATCAACAGTTGCTCTGTATGTCATTGCAGTTTTTCTGTGCCTGTGGGAGGAGGTGGGCTCAGTGTCTTCCTGCTCCTCTTTATGAATGAAGAAACTAAGGCACAGCTCTCCCTCTCCCTCTGGCACATCCACAGTCCCGTGTCTGCATGCAGGGAGCTATCTGCTGGCTCTGTACTGCCCTCTGTATGACACTCTAGGCTGTGGGCCCTCTGTGGCCCCAGTTACTCTACCAGAAAGATGGCCACACTCACGGTAGTCATGACACAGAATGATGGATGTTTTAGTACTTTGGATGGAATTCAACCTTTTCAGCTTCAAATCTGAAAGCAGAAATCTAGTTGGACTAAAAGCAAAAAACATACATGCAGCAGAAAATTTTAAAAATCAAGTTATTAATAGAAAAAGGTAAACGGTTATCTCTACCACCAAAAAAAAAAAAAAAAAAGACTTCATTATTGAGCATAGCGTACTGGAAAAATTTTAAATAAATTATCAGCAGGAAAAATTGAAAAAGCAAGAGTCCAGCAACAATTGGCCAAAATACATAATGATGTAAAGAGACTTCACCATCAGTTAAAACAAGTGACACTTAGACTGATTTTGCTGAAAGCTCAGAGGAATAATGGAAAAAATGGAAAATGCAATAAGCACTTTTAGATAAGAGCAGAGACTGATATATGAAGAGCTTACTAAAGAAAACAACTAAAACTGAGTTGACTGCCGTATCCAGAAAAATTGACATGTGGACTTTGGGTCACTCAGAAATGCAGAGAGCTTTCAGAACAATGTCAAGTAAGGTTCATGTAGACAAAGTACCATCGCATACTCTTCTAGCAGAAATGGTAGATTTTGAAAAATTCTTTCAGCAAACAGGAGGGCAACAAGGGCACTGGATGACTTGGATCATCAGACCTTTGTAAAAGTGAGAAACAAACATAAAGAGAAGACAATATTTATGGGAGAAATTCTAGAACCTTATCCTGAAAGAACACAGCATTAAGTGCAACAACATGAGAAATTATACAAAAATTTCTGACTGTAGAAAAAAGAAAGAATCTATTCAGAATTGGAACGCTAAAAGCAGCAAAAAAAAAAAAAAAGAGGAAATGGTCAAGTTAAAGAAAGAGTATATAACTATGCTTTTTCACAATAAACAAGAAGATGATGAAAGGAAAAACAGGAACAAAGAAGAATCATAAATTGTCAGTTGAAGCTTGGGAAGAACAGAAAAGTATCTAAATGTCAATGAGATATGTTTCTCATATTTAAGAGAACTTAAAAGAAGAAGAAAAGGAAGAGCAAAAGTAGCAGAAGAGCACCAACGCCAGTTTAGACTAAGATTACTATTATTACGTTACATCGAGAAGAAGAATTAAAAAGAGGAAGAACTTGTGAGGCTTGAAAAAGAAATAAGTGAAAAGTTAGACAAGGCAGAAAAAGGAAAACTGTTGCCGATGCAATTTTCAGGTTTCAAGAAAGAGATTTACATAAACTTGAACTGAAAATTCTAGATAGACAGGCAAAGGAAAAGGTAAAGGTAGAACAAAAAAGACTGGAAAAATTACAAGAAAAGAGTGAAAAAATGTTAGTAGATCCCTCTAGGTTTTACAAAACTTTTACCAAAGGTTGGAAAGAATGGCCCAAAGATGTAGGATCATCAAGTTCTGGGCCACTGCTTCATATTCCACATGGGGCTATTCCAATCTGCAGACAAAGAGACTACAGAAGAATATGAGATAATGAACTTGGCACACAGTTGATGAGAATGTTAATATTCAGTTATTCTGGGAAACACAGTGACAACTACGTTCTTTAAATATCACTAGCCTAATCGATTGATTATTCATTACAATTGCATGTGAATTGGGAGATGTTACATTCCACACTGACATTGCCGTTATTATTTCCTGTTTATACTAAGAGGGCAGTTAGTTTACAGGTTGGCCTATTACTGATGTCAAAGCTATTTAAATAAGTTTATGTTAGAAACATTATTTCAATGAATGCACAAAACATTTAGAAGGTTTGGTTTATGGCATATCAAAATTAATTGGGACAATGTTAGAGTGACATTTTTTAAACCCCTGATTCACAACTTTTAGAACCCGGATGTCAGTTAGCTTGAGTCATAGGAATGTAAAGTTCTCCTTTTAGAGTTGTAAAATAAGTTAACACTTTTTCTAAGTTTAACAAACTGGTAGCTTGGCAATTAGTGAACTTTTGTATAACAAGCATTATCTATTTGTTTGAAGAGAAAAAAAAAGAAAAAGAAAGAAAACGAAAAAAAAAAAAAACCTAAGACAGAAAGTTCCCCAAGTCCACAAAGTCATAACAGAGCTGAGATTCAAACCCAGTGTGTCTGGTTCTAGAGTCCATCCTCTTAACCACTATGCAGATTGCTCCCCACAGCAGAAAACTTTAAAGATCTAACGAATATTCTCACGGATCTTGAGAAAGTATTACTGCCTTAAAACAAGAAAAGGATGCTCTGAGAAAAGTGTAAACAGAGACCTGGAAAGCGCTCTTAGTTGTTAAAAATTTGAATGAGAAAAACCAAACAATTAAAGGACCAGACCACAATATCCTAGTTACCAAAATAGTAGTTGCATGAAAACTGGCTTATGCACCACCCCCAGGGCGACTGGCACTGTCCCATGGTTATGGAATCAGGTCGCTGCTGCTGCTGCTACTACAGAGGGTCCCGCTGTCACCCAGGCCCCTCAGGTCCCCCACGGGCACAGCTGGTTGCACCCTGCCCCCGATCCCAGGGATTCCTTGTAGTTGCCAAGGAACTCCTCGGCACCAATAAATACGTGACCTGCCATGGTGGAGGAGCTACCCCATGGGACCATCCTTGACCAAGAGGAGCTGGGACTGGGCAATACACGCACCCTCCAGAGGGACCCTGCGGAGATGCACAGCTTCACGCTTCTTCGGTGCAGATGCCCTGTAGGTCCCAGCCGTCAGCTTTGCGAGCGGCTGCAGCCTTCTCAGTCATGCTCCCCCAACTTGCTCGCCACACTCCGTCTTCTTTCCCTGCTTCTCTGGCAAAACACTGCCTAGCAGTAAGCTTTTACCTAGGTGCCGTGTCCTGGGAAATCCAGTCCAAGACAGGAGACTTCAGAGGATACCTGTGTCAGCGCTGTGGCGGCAGCAGGACCACTCTCCCCGAGAGAAGCCAGATCTCGCGGGATTGTGGGAGTTCTCGTGGGACCGCGGGAGTTCTCGCAGGATCGCGGGGCCAGGTGGCACCCAGGATGAGAAGTACCAGTGCTCCCGGCGTGATTCCCAGTTCCAGCACTTCTGTCAGGAGCGTGGTCACACCACTCATCAGGCACACCGCCTGTGGCTCGCTCCTCCTCCGAGTCACAGTGCTGCGGCGCCTCTTGGGAGGAGGATCAGACTGGTGTGGGGGAATGGCTCTGGCCCACCGGGCCAGCGCCGGGAGTGAACTGAGCCATCTGCAGCCCCAGGAGCCTTCCAGGACCTGCTGGAAAATGAACGAAGAAGACGGTTCTTTAGACATATCAGCATGAAACATCGAAGCACCAGATAAAGAAAGATTATAAGAGCTTCATTTGGGAAAAATTCTTTTAGAAAGGAGCAAGAATCCGTCTGACATCCGCAGCTCCAGAGGCTAGAAGGCAGAGGAGGGATGCCTTCGAAGATGACACTCAGCCACACTCCCGGGCAAGGGCGAAAGCAGAGCAAACCAAACCAGACATTCCGACACGGAGAGAATCAGATCATTTGCCCCATACCTACCTTTTTGAAAGAAGTTACCTGGGAATGTATACTTCAGGAAAACAAAGGCATAACCAAGAAAAAGGAAGACAGGCTCGGGAGACTGATTTCACGGAAGGACAAGAAAGCGAAGTTCTGGGATAACAGGTATGCAGGAGACTAAAGACGAAGCCGGCCAGATCTGAGCAGGAGAGTGGAGGTCTGGGGACAACGGGAGTGCGTGGACTAATAGGAGGTCGAGTCTGAAAACGTGAAGGAGACGATCAAGGCAAGTGATGCAAGGAATCAAGAAAGCAATTCAAAATTTTAGGCAAAAATATATAGGAAAGTCATTATTTTAAAATGAAGGAAATTAGAATGTTGCATAATTTTTTCAACTGAGGTAAAATTGCTAGGTAATAATTATATAAATTTCAGGTGTACAACGTTAATTCGACATCAGTATACACTACAAAGGGATCACCCCCAAAGGTCTAGTCACCTAATGTTGCATACTTTTAAGTAATTGGGGTCAGTAATCCATCTGACCTTGGTGCTTGGGATTGTCCAGCAGTGGCATAGGGGTCATGAAATTGGAGAAGGAAGTAAAATTCCAGCCCACCATTTGGCTCAACTGTGAACAATATTTACAGAGTAATGGTAATATAATGTTTGTTTTTCGGTCTCCATCCTTTAGCATGAAGTTATAAATGAAGCAAGAGATTTGGTTGTGGTGGAAAGGTTAAAACGTGTAGTCCAGTGTAGCTGGTGCAAGATGGGAGGTGGAAGGGGAGAAGGGAAGACAGGATCACTCATCTTCTGATCTTACAGAATGGGAAGTTAAGAAATACCGTTGAAGTTTGATGGAAAAAATTTAGAGATTTCATTCTCATTACTTAAAGCTACAAGGATAACCGATAGAAAAAAGTGATTAAAAATGACGGATACAAAAGTGAAGAGGAGAAAGAAATGAGGGTGCAGTGAGCCTTATTTTCGCCTTTCACGTTGGGAAATTGTCTAAATGTGATAAATCATGACTTAGGAATAAAATGATACTACTTAGAGTGATGGAGATAACCAACATAAACAAAGAGGGTGCTTCTGATCTGTGGGGCTCTAGGTGAGAGTCATGAAAGAGAGCAGAGAATTTTCGTAAACTTTCAGAACTGTTTGATTTCCTGTGCATGTCTCACTATTAGAAAAAATAAATACAAAATTATTTCAAAAGCTATTAGCATACATATGGCAAATTAAATCACAAGAATTCATTAAGTTACTTTGAGATAAAGTGCAGTGAAAAGTGAAGAGAGATACCAGGATAGGATCCCGAGGCAAATCAAAAGTTAAAATGAAGGCGCAAAAAGGGGCACAGGAGGGCAAAAGAGGAAAGCGTTTGTTACCAGGAAGCCATAGGGCCAGCATGAGAGCAGCTGTATCCAATGCTGCAGAGGTTAAGCAAGCCCGGTGGGGATGGATGCTCCCACTGGGTCTGGTGACACAGAGGTTGATGGGGGCTGGAGCCAGAGAGCAGTGTGTGGACTAGGGAGGTGAGGTACAGTGGTAGCAGGCTTGAGGGATGCCGAAGTTGGGGGTGAAGGAGAGGAAAGTAGGTGGGTAACAACCCAACAGGGACACCAGATCAAAGGTCCCTTTTGTAGTGCTCAGGTATAGAGCGAGGAGGATGTGTTCGTGTTCAAAGACTGATGGGAAGGTGACCGTGACGAGGGAGCAGTTGGAGAGGAAGGATGTGGAAAGGAAGACTCCAGAGAGCAGGGAACGATTCCGCAGAAGAGGGCACTTCCCCTGACACAGCAGGAGGAAGGTAGGGGGCAGGTGATGTACTTACCGTTGGATGCGTTGGGGCAGGAATTTGGGGAAGTGCCTGACTGACAGCTTCTCATTCCTGTGAAGGAAGGAAGAGGCCTGCCCCTGTCTGTGGAAAGAGAAGAAGCAAGTGCTCCGGCACTCGGTTTGTTTCTGTTGCATGACTTTTTTTTCAGCACTCAGCAATCCAGGCAGAGGCCAGGCAGGTGGAGGGTTGGCTTCATCCAAGATGGGTTGTTTTTTTTTTTTTATTCTATATTGGAGTATAATTGATTAACAAGGTTGTGTTAGTTTCAGGTGTACAGCAAAGTGATTCAGTTATACATATATCTATTCTTTTTCAAATTCTTTTCCCCAAGATGGGGTTTTTTCCAGGTGGTGCAAAAGGTGAATAGGTATTTTCTGGGAGCGCAAAGCGTGGAGGGCAGAGGCAGGCCAATTAGTAGAAGAAGAATTCGTCAAAAGCTACTTCTGTAAATAGTGAAAAGAATTTCAATTGTATAACCTATTATTTTTTTTAATGCAAAGCAAGAGGCAAGAGGCAAGAGGGTTGTAAGCTGCATCTTGAATGACACTTCAGGATTTATTAATCTAACTCGGGGCTAGAGGAAAGCCCCGAATGCCCCCTTCTAACGCTGGGGCAATTGAGGATTCCAGAATGCAGGGATTCTCTCCTATGTAAACTCAGTCTTAGCAGGCAGTAGAGAAGCGTACCAGGGAAGTAGGTCCAGACAACAAAGAGATGGGCCCACTGGATGAAGACGCCTCACGCGTAGATGCCAGTTCGGGCAGAGAAACACTGGACTGAACACTGCTGTGGAGCTGCCCCACTGCGATGGGAAAGATGCATTAGAACATGGATTGTTCTGGAAAAGGGCTTGAGATTACTGGAAGTGGCCAGCTGGGCACAGTGCTTTCCTGGCCTCAGCTCCGCTCAGCTTTTCTAGGAGGGCGTTTGGCAGCTCAGGTCCCTTCCTCAGGCATCTGAGGGACTTAGAGGATGGTGCTCACTCAGGAGGAGAGGTGATGCTGAACTTCGGTCCAAAGTCACCGTCTGTTTGCAGTGGCTCCCGGAGCTGCTCTTGACTCAGGTCCTCTAAGAAGGTCTGGAGTCAGGGTTCTCAGGCAGGGAAACCAAGGGCTCCCCATGCTGGGGTGTGCTGGGAGATGCAGGGCACTTCTGTGGAGACAGAGGTGAGCAGTGGTGGGTGCCACTGCCGTGCGCCACAAATGGACCTGACCCAAGTCTACGATTGGAGACGAATTCCGGAGTCTTCTTTGTTTGCTGCTGTTGCTGGCAGGCTCGGAGCAGCATCCAGCAACACTTCACTGACCTGTGCTTTCTGTTCTAGAAGTGAGGCTGAGAGGAGGAGGAGAGTTTGCGGGGGGAGGGGTTCTAAGTGACCCTGGATGACGGAACTGCCAGAGGACTTTGTGACAGTGTCAGCATGGTGCTTGGCGGGTGCTGGGATGGCTGCTTGCTCGTGGACTGTAGCATCGCTCCTTTCCTTCTCAAGGACATACAGAGATATACGTTCCCTTGTTTGCTCCTTCGTTCATTTATTCATCTCAACATTTGTTTAGGATTTTTTCCATGCACTGTGCTGGAAACCAGAGATGGAAACCCTAATAAAGACAAGATCCTTATTCAGGAAGGCTCAGGGTCTGGTTCCTTTCTCCTGGACCTCTACAGTACTTTACCTGGGTCTCCTTTGAAATGTTTGTCTCTCTTCACTTTGAACTATAGTTGTCAACTTAAATGTCATCTCTTCTCCTGGGCTTTTGGCCAGAATTTGCAAAATGGCTATGGTGGGTCCATTTAACCTGCAGATATGTTTTTTCTTTATTACCTCACATACAACGTAAAAACAAAACAACTTGAGATCACTTACCCCATATGAAATTTAGAAGACTTCACGAAAATTTTGGGTTTCTGACTTAAAATATCAGAAGATCTGCAGTGCTGGGTGCAGTTTCCCACGTCTGGAGCTGACTGATGTCTATGATTTCATCAGAGCTTGTGCTTTCCAGGATACCTCATCCCCACCTCATGGCTCTGCCCACCAATGATACCTTTTTGCCTCTGGAAGTCTAGAGACTAGTAGGAAAATGTGATTGAAGCTTAAGTGTGAGTCCATAAGAACTTGGATGGCTTTGAGTGGTGGCTGGGAAAAAAAGAAGAAGGGAAGAACACGGGAAACAAAGTGCACAGGAAGACTTTTCAAGATTCAGTGACTACTCCAGTATGGCTTGATAGGAATAACAGTTGTGACCCTAAGTGGCTGGACAGTGGTGATGTTAATAGTGGGCATGGCTGGTGGCCAGTGAGATGTCCTACATCAGATAATATCAATACATCCGTGCCCTGTTGTTCTGAGAGCTGGCTATAACTACTCGCAGTTGCCTTCTTCTCCAGAAGATTGCCATCTGCTAAAAGAAAGGGAGTATAAACGTTGAGAGGGGGCATGCTGTGCTCACAGGGAGACAGCAGCCCATGGTCAGTGATAACTGACGTGCACATCCAAAACTCAGTCCCTATGGCCTCAGGGTGGGGTCAACTCACTGGTACAATTAACGCTCCAGAGTTCCCCACAGATCAGGCCGCAGCCGGGCTCCACCTGGTACCACAGCCTTATCGAATAGCTCCTTCATCCGCCGTATCTCGCTTACTCCTTTTATCCAAAGATGCTGTCTCAATAAATCACGAACCACAGTCTCAGCAAATCATGTACTTTTTGGGAACCCAGCCTTAGATAGTGTTTATAACAGAACGATGTAGGTTAATACTGGGAAATGGTTCATGATGCAGGGGGATAAGATCCAGGGGTCCTCCCCTAAGGATTCTTTCACGGTCATGGTTTTATCTCTCACTGGGCACCACAGGGCCAGCACACACAAAATGAGCAGCACATTTAATTTTGTTTGTCAAATGAATTTGATCTGGAGCCTGTTGAGTGGGAGGAGACCGCAGGACGTCCAGGGTAAGATATGGAACCTGGCACTGCAAAGTCGTTGTGGCTGCATATTTAGGTCTTTCACAGGGACGGGAACAATTCAAGAAAGAGGCGGTAATCAGTGTCAAGCGTGAATCAAGTCTTCATTCTTTTCAACGTAAAGGAGCGGGCATTTGTCTTTACCTCAATTAGGTACATAACTCCAATTAGTCCAGATCAGTGATTTTACAATCCCTTAGTAATGTTTAGGCAAAGTTCCAGTTAGTGAGTTTTGTTCATTGCTAGTAAGTAGGTCTAGTGGAAAGGATTAACATTTGATTGGGGAAGAAGTTAGTGGATTCTGTTTATGTCTTCTGTATTCTATTGTCAAACAATTGAGTGAGCCACCTGATCTTTTAGAACAAGGGAGTGTGCAAAATAAAATACACTTATGAAGAGATTTATGCCTATCTCTCTTCATGACATTGATTATATATATATATATATATATATATATATATATTTTTTTTTTTTTTTTTTTGTAGTACGCGGGCCTCTCGCTGTTGTGGCCTTTCTGGTTGCGGAGCACAGGCTCTGGACGTGCAGGCTCAGTGGCCATGGCTCACGGGCCCAGCCGCTCCGCGGCATGTGGGATCTTCCCAGACCGGGGCACGAACCTGTGTCCCCTGCATCGGCAGGCGGACTCTCAACCACTGCGCCACCAGGGAAGCCCCAATTATATTTTTTTAAAAATAGAAACAACCAAAGCAGACAGAAGCATTCAGATGTCCCAAAAGGCCACACTATTTACCTTTTCAAATACACTTCTCCAGTATCCCAAGGAAACTGGCTTCAAATGCTTTAAATCTTGGTTGTCTAATTTCATTCCATAACCGTAATTATAGCTCTTTATAACATGCTAAATAATTCCTCCCCTACTGGATGTTTATACTTTTCAAATATTTATAGACTGTCGTAATTCCTTAGTCATCTTTTTGCAAAGTTGCACATATTTTGTTCCTATAATATTTTTCATAAATCAATTTCCTCAATACTAAGCTGCTTTTCTTAGTTCCCCATTCAGCTTGTCTCCATCTTCTTGATAAAGTGCTAATCAAAAGTAAATGAGATATTTTGGGCGCAGTTTATCCTAAGGTTGTTTGAGAGGGTTTAGAATTTCCTCACCTAGATTAGAGTTCCTCATTTACATCCTCATTTATATATAGCTCAGAAGAGTGCTGACTTTATCAGTGTTTCTACCATTTCCCTTTGAAAGCTCATAACTAGTTTCCCATGTAATGGCATTCTAAGTCTCTGTGCCATTACCGTTTCTTACCTGATCATGGAACATGCAGGAATTCAAGCAGTTCGGAATATATTTCTGTAATTTGCTTCTTATTATGCAATACTGAATCACATTTCCAGCTTCTTTACATCCATAACCTATTATCATTTCTCAGTGTCCTTCGAAATCAGTTAACATCTGGAAGCTTAAAAAATATTGTTTTCACTCTAGATTGTTCAAAGAGACATTAAATTCTTACAACTGCATTCTTAGTCTTTCAGCATAATGATTTCTTTCCAACAACATGTCAGTTGACCTGGTTGTGTCATTGCTATGGGACAGTCCTTTTGCTGATTATGTCTCGGGCATCCTACTGGTGGGATACCATACATATACTCTTCAGTGTAGCAGACACGTAAGAATAGCATTAAACGCTCAGTATTTTCTTCTCCAAGTAACATTATTCCTATATTTATATATTTCAAGTTTTAAAACTCTTTCACATCCCTTTTTAGTGTCTTTTTTTTTTCTTTTCCTTTTCAGTTTAAAAGCCTCATGTAGCTTCCTAGTGCCATAAAGGATGGTACTGTGGGTCTGGCCTCTGATGGTCCCACTCAGTCAGACTCCCTCTCCCCCTTTCTGGCCCGTGAACCCTGTGCTCCACTGCATGCAATGAATTGTCTTGTGAAGCCTTTGGAAGGATTCCCACAGAGTTCATTGCTCCCTCTTGCCAGTCCTTGTTGCCTTTATTCTTCCCTCTACGATAGTGATAGGTCTTGTCTCACTCAGAGCTTTCCTGTTGTTTGTACACATCGTTGTCTCCCACATATCATTATGTGAGTTGTATCCCTGCCCAGTGCTTCACAAAAGAAGGACTTAATAGATGTTGAATAGATGCAACTCCAGCTTTTCTACTTGGGCTTTGGGGCGATAGTCCAGTTGGAGAGAGAGTTGGGAGCTAGGAGCCCTGTCCTGAAGCTGCATTGGCAGGGTGAACACGTGGCCTTTACTTAGATCGGTTATCGGGCGTGGCTCTCGGGGGGCTTGATAGAGATGGTGGGCGCGTGGCTATGGGCCTCTGTACACCCCTTGGTGTTGGAACAAGCTGGGAGAACGGAGAAGTGACTGCAAAAGTCACTCCGTGATTGATGGGGATTAGAATCCTGGGCTTCTGTCTCCACTCATGGTTTTGTTCCCATGATTCATTGTTCAATCTTGCTCTGGAAGTTTCTCATAATGTTTACTTCCTGACTCATACTGACACCAGGCAGAACAGGTGACACTTCTCTACCCTGATGCCATCTGTTTGTGTGTGGCTGAGCCACACTGACTGCATTTTGTCAGCTCCATCTTAGCCCCCAGTCATACCCGCACCCCCTCTGCATGACTGAGCTTTAGCCTAACTCACGAGGGATCGAGCAAAGCCAGATAAGTTCCCCATCAACCTTTACTTCTGCCCTCATCTGATATGAAAACTGGAAGAGTGCCTTTTGCTGACTCAGATGGTTAATAGTCATGAGAACCCCCAGGAAGAGGAAAAGCCCCTCTTCCCGTTGGTGCAGACACGGGAACTTCTCCCAAGTAGACAGATTCTGATGTTAGCTTTGGTCCCTTTAAGTCCCCCTGTACCCCTTTTTGGAGGTGCAGGGACTGCAGCTGCAAATGCCTCTGGGTCATCGTCCGCCCAATCCTGCCCCTATGTAGTTCTCCGTGATAAACTTCATAATTGCACTTCATGGGGTTGCCTGCTTCATTTTCAGACTTAAAGTTCTTTCTCAGTTTGGGGGATATTATCCAAGATATTTGCTTCCCAACAGTTTGGAAGATAGAATCACCTTTTCCCATTCTGACGCCGTATCAATCAGTGTTAGAACTCACTCTAGGTGTTTCAAATGGAGGGGATTTCACACAGGGTATCGGTGTCAACAGTGTTGGAAGGTCTGATGGAGCGGAGGCCGAAGGCAGAGGCTAATGAAGAGTCAGTGACGACACAAGTCACTCCCGACCCTGGCTGGGGGGACACAAGGGAGGGGGCAGTGCTGCCAGACCTGGCAGGATGCTCGCAGCAGACACTGCTAAAGCCCAGAAGCCACGCCACCGCAAAACCCGTTGTCGCTGCTGCCGCAGCTGCAGAAGGCTGAGGAGGGCACAGCTGGCTGGCTGATTTGTGCTGCTGGACCTGTGGACCGAGCCCGAGCTGCAGCCACCAGCCGTCATTCACAGGGCAAGGGAAGCCTGAGGCCACTCACTGCTGTCAGAAACAGAATTAAAAGAAGTTTCCTTTTCCTTCAGCTTTCCCAGTTTCCTTCTAGTTCCTCTTTTTGGAAGAGCCCATCCAGAGAAATCATCTAGCTGAGAAGTCTGGGAAATTTAATTATAAGTGTTTCAGCCCCAGAATACGAAAAGGTAGAAGGGAAGCTGAGAGCAAAATGGGCCAATGAGGGTCACACACCCCTATCCCCCCAAGTTTGTGGTATGATTGCAATTCTCTACTTTCTCCACCCACAAAATAATGATGGCAGATTAAGTTTAAATATCAATGCAACTTAAACTTTATAACCTGGTGAAAGTAGTGTCAGCATATACAACATTTCTGGGTGTTTCTTTAGGTCATTGTTTTCTACAACGTACTCTACAGAATACATCTTAAGAAAGGGTCTATTGGTCAGATGAGTTTGGGAAACTCTGTACTTTATAACCCTCTCTTAGAATTGCACAGTTCATATTAGCACAGTAAAGTCTCCGAGAAATTCATTAGTCTCCAATAGAATTTGACATTTTTGACTTTGCAGTTGGTATGCATTAGTGAAAAAAGAATGTCACAGTCCCTGCCATATGGAGTTTACGAGGAAGAGGCAGGGGGAAAAGTAAGCAGAGAAACGTGTGTGTGTGTGTGTGTGTGTGTGTGTGTGTGTGTAATTTAGATAAGTGTTATGAATGAAACAAATAGGATGCAGTGATAGAAAATGTTATAGAGGGAGGTGGGCCTAGTTAGACAGCATGGTCAGGGCAGATTCTTGGAGGAAGTGACATTTAAGCCATGACCTTAAAGAGAAGATGGGACCAGTCATACACAGAGTGACTCAGTAGCCCACGTCAGCAAACTGTTCTTGAACCCTAATGAGATCTGTACAGAAATTGAGAATAACCATTTGAAAACATTTATAGTAATTTGATAGACTACCCTGACGTCTGTTCAACCTAAAAATAAAACGTCTTTAAATTTTTTTTCTGGTATTTGATTTTTACCATATTTTACAAAGTATAATTCCGTGATAGACTGAGCGGGAGCGGGGAGAGATCTGATCTTTTACTGCAGACCATTTAAGAAGCTGTGCTCTAGCAGAAGTACTGAGGATGCAGAAGCCCTAAAGAAGGGAAGAGGCAGCTGAGTTTGAGAACTGACAGGAGGCTCCGGACTGGGCATGTAGTTGTGTGCAGAAACTTGAGGACAAAAATAAATAAACAAACAAACAAATAAATAAAGTGACTGGATTTTACTCTAAGCACGATGGGAAGCTACTGAAGAATTGTCAACCGATGCGTGATATGATTTAGATTTTAAATAATCCTTGTAACTGCTTCATACAGAATGAGTTGAAATGAAATAAAGAGTGTATGACGGTATGATCAGCCCCAAAGCCTTCAGAAGTTTCAGAGAAAGACTCCGGCAGTGGTGGGCAAGAGGGTGTCCCTGGGGAGAACTGGAAGAGAGCTGGCAAGGCCCTCCTGGTGGAGTGGAGGTAGGTGAGGACCAAGGGATGGGGAGGGAGCACAGGAGGAGGGGGAGAAGTTAAGGCTGGCTGTGTACATTCAGGGTCACCAGGATTGCCTTTTCATTCCCATGGCCATCGGCACCAGATGGTACTGAAGAGAATGGGAAGAGTTGAGGGCCCAGGACTGAAGCCTAGAGAGTATCTTTGGACTTTCTAAGGCCCTGGGCAGTCTAGTTTAAAGAGAACTATTACCCCAAGGGCACGTTGATTCTTAGACATTCCGATTGGCGTATAGACATCTCTGCGTTGAATTCCGTTCAGGAAATTTTCTGAGGACCTGTATCATTTAAGAGATCATGGGTGTCATAAAAGGCAAAAGTCCAGCAAGACCTTTCAGAGTTTGCTCTCTGGAAGGACATGTAAGATATGAACAAAAGTACAGGACATATCTGATCAGTGCTGTAAGAGCTATAAAGTGCATGGAATCTACAAAGTTATAACTGGGAAGCTTCATGGAGAAGGTGGCACTGAGCTGGCGATAAAGAGACACATGAATTTGAATCAACAAAAAATAGATAATATGTAGGTACACATATACGTGTGTATATACATAATATGTATAATATTAACCCCACGTGCACACATAATGAAGATACACATTTATGCATGTGTAAATAAACACATTTATGTTTATATCTTTATTGGCCTGTATATAATATATCAGTCTATCTATCATCTATCTATCTATCAATCTATCGATCGATCTTTCTACCTTTCCAATCCAATTTCAATCCAATACCAATACGACGGGGTTTATTCTTTCCCTGACATCTGGAAACCTCGCCCTCAGGGTTTACAGGATATTTACTTTTTTGTTCAGTCTAGCTCACACAAGCATGTGCAGAATTGCTAACTCATATTTCTGTGAGGAGCGCATTTACTAACTAGAGTATGGCAAATCCGTACAACCGTTCTTGTCTTTAGCCTTAATATCATCAAGCAAAATACTGCTTTCCAAAGTTATTGGGTTGGGTCTTTCCTTCCCCCCCCCGTGTTAGGTGGTGATGTGACATATTCATAGGTTAGGAGAGCAGCATTTGTTAGAGTTTGTATTCCATTTGGGGGTGCCCTCCCACATCCTGGTCTCTTTTGGTTTAGAGTAAAATTCACTCGTCGTGGTATAGAATTCTCTGGGTTTTGACAAATGCTTCGATCCACGTACCCACCACGGCAGCCGTGAGGCAGCGTAATTCTCTTCCGCAAAGCCCCCTCGGGCTACCTGTTCGCAGACAGCCACTCCAGTCCCTGGCAGCCATGCTTCTATTTTCTGTCTCTATTTGGGTTATCTCCAGTTACTTAATTAGAGTCATGTACTGTATGGCCTTTGGGGTCTGGTTCCTTTCACTTGGCACATACATGTGACAGTCATCATTCACACTATGCCAATGTGAATAGTTCAGTCCTTTTAGTTGCTGAGCAGGTTTCCAGAACGTGGGTGTACCACGCCTCGTTCTTCTGTTCACGGACTGGAAATTATTTGGGGTGATTATGAATACGGATAGGATAGGTGTTGGTGTGGACACAAGTTTCCAACTCTCCTGGGTAAATACCTAGGAGATTCAACATGTATTTCCCTCTTTGTGTTTCAGTTTGGGTAATTTCTACTAACCACTCATCAGGTTCACTGGTTTTCTGTTAAGTTTGCTGAGAGCCCATTGAAGGCATTCTTTTCCTCTGTTACTGTGGTTTTGTTGTGCATTTCAGTTGGATTGATTCTTTCTTTTTTTTTTTTTTGCGGTACGCGGGCCTCTCACTGCTGTGGCCTCTCCCGTTGCGGAGCACAGGCTCCGGACGCGCAGGCTCAGCGGCCATGGCTCACCGGCCCAGACGCTCCGCGGCATGTGGGATCTTCCCGGACGGGGACACGAACCTGCGTCCCCGGAATCGGCAGGTGGACCCCCAACCACTGTGCCACCAGGGAAGCCCTGATTCTTTCTTATAATTCTCATCTCTCTGCTGAAATTACCCCTCTGGTCTTGCATACTGTCCTCTTCCACTAGAGCTTTATCACGTTACTCGGTTATTTTAAATCCCCTGTCAGGTAGTTCTCACCTTTCTGCATATCTGAATCTGCTTCTGTTGATTGCTTTATGTTTTGACAGCGTATCGTGTTTTCTCACCTTTTTGCATGCCTCATAATTTTTTGTTGAAAGCCAGACACCGCGTTGAGGACACTAGAGGTGAGAAAAATCGTTTTTATGCCTCGGAATGCACACACCCGTCCTTCGACTAGAATTTCAGCGTGTGAATTCGAGTTGGGATTGGAGGAGTCTGAGCTTCCCTCTTTGGTGTGCCGCACACAACAGATCCCTTCAGCGACTCCTTGTGTTTCAGCTGGGGGTGAGTTTGCTGGTACCTTTTCTCTATGTCTGATGTCTGCTCCACCCTCTGCTGTAGTTTCCCCCTTTGCACTGCACCTCTGGGAGGGTCTGTCTGCAGCTGCAGGCCCTCTTCCAGCAGCATCCCCGTTACCTGTCACTTGGGTTGTGAGCCTGGGGGTGGGAGAGGGTGGGAAGGGTGTTGTGAAGCCTCCGTGTCAGGCAGGCACCATGTCTGCGGCTGTGGTCTTCACTGTGCTCCTGTCCTGCCCTCAGTCACACTGTGGTCCTTCACCCAAGAGGGATTCTAGAGCCTCGCCGGGCTTAGCGTAACTGCCTCCTCCCAGTTTGCAGGGACTTCCCCAGTTTCAGTGCTGAAAGTCCCCTGTCTGTCCAAGGCGAACTGAAACTAGGGGTGCAAGGATTATTTTCTGTTCCCTTTCTCAGCTGCAACAGGTTTCCACCCATGTCCTAAGGGTGACAGCGCTTGTTCCCTGCCTGTCTTAGACCTTAAGGCTTTTGTTGCACAGGTGAGATGAGGAAGAAGTGTCCGGGTGGGGCGGTCTGACCCCTCCAGGAGAGGCTGCTCTTCTGGCAGCCAGGGGCGCATTCTCAGTCCCCTCTGGGTGGGGTTCGTGGAGAAAAGCACACGTGGAGAGCAAAGGCGCACGCCGTCCACCTCCAGTTTTCAGGGGCTCCACGTCTCTCACTACCCCATGTTCAGCCTCTGCCTGTTTGTTAACTAGTCCGGCTGAGGGTCTGTTGTGTCTGCCCTGGGGAAGCAGGCGGCCATGGCTCGTCCCTCCCTGCAGAAACCTGTCTCTCCCTAGATCAGGGGCTGGTTGGTTGTCCTGCAACCTCGGCTCTCTGATGAGTTCAAGAAAAATGATGGACTTGCGGCCATTTTGACAGTTTTTGGTCATGAGCGATGAAGAAGTGATATTCTTTTAAGTTCTCTACATCCCTGAGCCAAATCTTTGATTTGTAACAGTTGTACTAACAAAAGAACTTCAGCTGCATACATACACACTGCACGCACACGCAGACTCCACAAGCCCAGCTCATCGCTGCTGTTGGCGAGCAGACTCGTAATTGGCTTCCGTAAGTCACGTGTCCAGTTCAGAGCAGGCAGGTTTGGTTGTAGTTTCCCTGGACTGTCCTGAAGAAGAGTCATATCCGTGTCTCTTTTACATGTAGACCAGGAAGACTGTGGAAGGTTCTTGGCATCTAGAATGCAGTCACCATGGTGATGTCCTATCTCCCTACACATCAGGGCTTCTTTTTTTTTTTTTTCTCACAAATTCAATTTGCATTGTTTACTTAGCTTTATATTTGCTACAGTAGATTAATTCAAATGTATTCAATAAATACATATTGAATGTCTTACAGAGAGTAAGGCATATCAGAGATATAAAGTGTATATTGAGTTTTTATGAAAAACTTGATATCTTCTTTTTGGGGATCAAGGTTGATCTTCTGTGATTTTCAACTCTGTGCAAGCCTCTGTGTTGGGAAGACCTGTATAAGCAAATTCATAGAGATTTTTCTGCTATCTGTGTCACCTGGCATTTCTCCACAGTGGCACATCCTCAAACATGTACAGGTTTTCTTTACGGTCTGTATCCTCACTGAACATTTAACATAACATTTTAAATTAACTAATATGGTGGTCTTTATACCTACAATTGATCTGTTAATTCAGAGCTATTATAACCACTATCATAATTATTTTTATTACCTAGTACGATGCACGTTGTTTCTGTCTCATAATTATCATTTTAAACTCATAAATATCAAAAAAAACCTCATAAGTATTTGCATTTTGCAAATAAATATTACAGATATCATTTGCTGTATTTTTTTTTTTTGCGGTACGTGGGCCTCTCACTGTTGTGGCCTCTCCCATTGCGGAGCACAGGCTCCGGACGCGCAGGCTCAGCGGCCATGGCTCACGGGCTCAGCCACTCCGCAGCACGTGGGATCTTCCCGGACCGGGGCATGAACCCGCATCCCCTGCATCGGCAGGCGGACTCTCAACCACTGCGCCACCAGGGAAGCCCTCATTTGCTGTATTTTTGTAGTTACTCAGAAAGTGTTTATTGAACATCTGCATTCCTTATCTCAATATAAAAGGCATTAAATATATTTACAAAGAAACTATCCTTTAAGAGAGGACTATAAGATTTTTAACTGCTATAAGAATAGTTTTTACTAAACACATTCATTAGGGTTAATTTCATGGTTTTTTTGGCTGCGTTGGGTCTTTGTTGCTGCGCGCGGGCTTTTTCTAGTTGCGGCGAGCAGGGGCTACTCTCCGTTGCGGTGCACAGGCTTCTCATTGCAGTGGCTTCTCTTGTTGTGGAGCACGGGCTCTAGGCACATGGGGTTCAGTAGTTGTGGCCCATGGGCTTAGTTGCCCCATGGCATGTGGGGTCTTCCCGGACCAGGGATCGAACCTGTGTCCCCTGCATTGGCAGGTGGACTCTCAACCACTGCGCCACCAGGGAAGCCCTAAATGGACTCTTATGGATGATAATCCTGGCAATGATATACTCCATGGGTTAGAAGAAGGGGAGAGGGTAGAACCACAAAGAGCAATTGGGGGCTTCCCTGGTGGTGCAGTTGTTGAGAGTCTGCCTGCCGATGCAGGGGACGCGGGTTCGTGCCCCGGTCCGGGAAGATCCCACATGCCGCGGAGCGGCTGGGTCCGTGAGCCATGGCTGCTGAGCCTGCGCGTCCGGAGCCTGTGCTCCGCAATGGGAGAGGCCACAACAGTGAAAGGCCCGCGTTAAAAAAAAAAAAAAAAAAGAGCAATTGGGACACTATCAAAGTAATTCAGGTTTGCAGTGTCAGGAGCTTAAACTAGCATTGTAACAATGGGCCATGGAAACATAAAGGAACAGTTAGGACAACCACTATAAAGAAAAAAAAGAAATGAACCCAATATTGAAGATTTACCAATATGAGAAATAAACAGGAAGAACTAATCAAGGATAATGCCAAGATTTTTAACTTGGGTGATTTTTTAAAAAAATATTTATTTATTTACTTATTTGGCTGTGTCAGGTCTTAGTTGCAGCGCACGGGCTCTTCATTGTAGTGCGCGGGCTTCTCTCTAGTTGTGATGTGTGGGTTTTTCTCTCTCTAGTTGTGGCGTGTGGGCTTCAGGGCGCGTAGGCTCTGTAGTTTGCCGCATGCAATCTCTCTCATTGAGGCACTCTAGCTCAGTAGTTGTGGCACGTGGGCTTTGTTGCCCCGTGGCATGTGGGATCTTACTTCCCTGACCAGGGGTTGAACCCACATCCCTTGAATTGGAAGGCGGATTCTGTACCACGGGACCATCGGGGAAGTCCCCAACTTGGGTGATTAAGAGAATGGCAGAGAAGTTAGGAAAGCCTCTGGTTTCAGAAGAGAAAGGTCATGAGTTTGGATTACGGTATCTTGAACAGGGCTTATGGGTCATTCATCTTTGTGTCCCAGCCCTTGGCCCAGCACCTGCTACCCAATGCTTGTTCTTCAAATAAATGTCATTGAGACTTTGAGATGGTGAGAAGTAACCCATAGGAATTATATCGTAATCGTTCAAAGGTACAGTATAGGACGGCCATAAGGTCTGTAAACGTAAGCAAATATGCATAATAAATCATTTAGGGTATTGTAATACATACAGTAGCATTTAATGATGTATTCACTGTATTGCTCCTTCTGAGCTGTGCATGTTGCATGCAAAATGGCAGTGAATGTTGCACAAAGTGCAGCATTTCCATCAATGCACGTATGCATGTCATACATTTCCCTGGAAGATTTGTGTCCCTGGTTTTCACTAACAAACCTTTAACTTACTCAAGAAGTGATCAAGAGAGTTCAACCTGTGAAAACATTAAGTAACAAGATTTATTTCCAGACTTTTGGGCCAACAATAGAACCCCCATGAGGGAATGAGACTGAAGGTATAGAATGGTGCCCATCAGCAGAGAGGTTAGATTTTGAGAGTTGAAATTGTCACAACGGATGACTTTTTCAAAGGAGTCAGTACAGAGAGAAATAAGTGGGTATCCAAGGAAATGAGAACTAAGGCAAGACTGGGAGGTGGTATAAGGAGAGCCGGAACGGGGTGGGATCCTGAACAGGGTTAAAGATGGAGCAGGTCACCCAAGAGGTAAATACAGCGAGCAGAGTGACACATCACAGAACTTATGCAGTAACTTCTTCCAGTTTCCATGGAGTGTTGGGGAATGGAATGCAGTTTTGGAGGGAGCGAATCATGAAGATGTGGAAGCACGTAGATCATTTGTCATTTGTGGAGAGGTTTGGTAATGAGTGGAAGGTAAAAACTAGGATAGTAGCTGTAGCAGTATCCGGTCAAGGTTACTGTTTTTTAAGCTGGGGAAGATCTGTGTGTGTGCGTGTGCATGCGTGTGTGCGGGCTTGTGTGTGTGCGTGTGTACATGTGTTGTGCGTGTGTGTGCGTGCGTGTGTGCATGTGTGTGGGGGGGCTTGTGTGTGTGCGTGTGCGTGTGCGTGTGTACATGTGTTGTGCGTGTGTGTGCATGCGTGTGTGTGTGGGCTTGTGTGTGTGTGTGTGGGCATGTATGTAAGCCAGTAAAGAGGGAGAGGTTGACAGTGTTGGAAGAAGAGCAGGAGAAATTATAACAAGGTCCCTTAGGTCTTGGCTGGGGGGAGGTTGCAAAATTCTATTTCCCCCTCAGTCTTCACCTCTGGATTTGTAACCAAACTGTACAACTGTTAGAGTATTTATATTCTTCTGAAGTGGAATTAATGCTTCTCGATCAATTTCCTCTATTGAATTTACCCAGGTTTGCTTCTCCTCACCTTAAAACATTTCATGTAATATTCTCAGTCACCATCAATTAATATTCCTTGAGAAACTCCCTTCGTATCAGGGATTAAAGACAGTGCAGCTGATTGGTTTCTACTGTAAATTCCTAGGAATGGCGTTTTACTTATTAAGGTAGAACCTTGAAAATGCCCTCTTGGGAATTATTCCATATAGATTCCCACGACTCCCAAGTGCAAGCCCAGAAATCTATTAGACTGAGTTTTTTGTTCCTTCTATTTTACAAAATATAAAAGAAGAAATTAGAGGGGAAAGTTTCCACTTAAATGGATTGCTAGATGCAGCATTACATGAATAGAAGAGCTGGTCGCAACCAGTGAGTCATGCCATTACTTTGGGAGGAAAAATGACAAGATGACTTAATAATTATTTTGAAGTTAAAAAAATGCATCTATTTTTTTATATTTGGCAGTTGTGGCTCATGTACTTGGGATCAGACTGGGCTGTGTCTATGATCCCCCCAAGGATTTCTCAATGAACCTATAGCACAGACACAATTAAATGTTTGTCTCATTTATTTTTTGTTACACTTTTGAAACTCAAAACAAAAATCACCCCTTTCTGTGTTTTCGTAATGGCAAAGACAGCTAGAGATATCATGTCATTACAATCAGTGAGTGAATGTGTTGTAGCTGAAATCCGTGCACTGCTAAGAGCTCCCAATGACAAGGAGCTCGGTGAGTTAACTTTGTGTTAATACTCTGTTCGTTAACAGATTTTGATGAAAGTCATAGATATCAGTTTAAAGGAACACACTGCTACTGGGTTAGGCTTGTTTGTTCATTAATCTAATAATTTGTTAGAGAGCATTTAAAAATGCCTGTAATGTATCACCTACTATAGAGAGCTCTGAGGAAGAAAACTATCAACCCTATTGCAATTTGCTGCCTTTTTTTAGAAATAATACCTGCGGCAACAATGGAGTGTCTTCAAGAACTTAGAAATAGAGTTTTCCTCTGAGGACAAAATTCTAACTCAGCATTAAATGGACTTGGGTTGCAATGAGCGATTACTGTAAAGAGAAGGACTTCCAAGGGAGCCTGTCCCCCACCAAGGTGTTCACATAATCGAGGGAGATTGACAGTCAGCCTGACCGTAGCTGGAAATTGAAACCGTCCCGCAGTTGTCATGTTGTCACGATCCACCCCTGGCCCTACCCAGGGCCCTCTTCCAGCTGCCCTGGAGCTCCCACAAGTCAGCAGCTGGCGGACCCTCCAGCCCTCCTGCGGGCGTTCAGCCTGGCTACAGCCCATGTTGGATGGGTTCTCAGAGGCTTGGAATATCCTCCCTGAATAATCCACCTGGATTGTTTGATCCCTGATGGATCTTCAGATAGAACCAGTGTCTAAGAGGCACAAGGGGGCTAAAAGAACAGTGCCTGGATTAGAGGGTGCCCGGCTCTGTCCCCATCACATATGAGAGGAAGCAGTGGGCTTTGACCCCAGTACCTAGTGTCCCCTGCCCTGATGTCATGCTGTCTCAGTCCTTGGGTCAACTGGGTGATGCTGACAAGTTAGAGATCCTGGGCCTGTGTGGCTGGGATGGCCTCTCAGCCCTGCAGACTTTGCCTGTGCTACCCAGGAAGTTCTCAGAGTAAAAGCTAGCCAGCGTTTCCAATGATCTCAGTCTGCTGACCATGAAGAAGAGGCAGTGACCAGCATGGGGTGAAACCAGTAGGGCTGGTGGAACCCAGGGTACCGGTGGGAAGGAGAACCAAGCTTTTGACCTTACTGTCTTCCTCAGCCACTAACATTTTTGAAGAAAAAATTCTACCCCAAGCAGGCTCAGCTTCCTCTTTCTATTCTAATTTATTATCTATTTTCAGCATGCTGCAGAAACTGCTCTCACTAAGGTCACAGTGTGCCAAACTCAGCTACCCCGTCTTCAATTTCCTTCCCTATGTTATCTCCTCAGCCTGTGATGCTGACCTTGAGAGTGGGAGTGAGCGTTTTCACCAGTGTCTATCACAGATCACAGTGATTGGTTCCCAGAATGCATGCAATACATTTTATTGAAAGAAAGGATAGTTCTTATTGACGAACGAAAGAAAATCATCACCCCCTTTTTGGGACTCTCTTAGGATTTTGTTATAAGATCTTCTGTGGCCATTTGTATTTACTCACCTGTGCTCCCAAGGGATTGAGAGCATCCAGTGTATCCTAGCCTAGCCCAGGGCCTGGCATATAGTAGATGCTCAGTAAAAGTTTGTGGCATAAATGAAGCTGGGGACTGGTGTTGACTCGGTGATGGTGCTCCAGTTACCCCAGGGATTTGTAATAAGTCACCCCAAGATGTAGTGACTTAAAACAATAATCACTCATGGCTTTTCTCACGCTTTCTGTTTTGCCAAGAATTCGGGAAGAGCTAGGCTGGATCATTCTCATTGTTGGAGGGGAGCCTCAGCTGGCATCTGGCCGCAGCTTTAGAGTGGTCATTGTCAGCGCCCAGCTGGAGCTGCAGGAATCTGAAGGCATGGCTGGGCTGGACGACCCACGTCCAAGTGGCTCACTCACACGGTGACACGTCTGTGCTGCCTGTTGGCTGGGTCTCTGTTCCTCTCCTTGTGGGTCTCTCCATAGGGCTGCTTGAGCATCCTTAGGACATGGCGGCTGGCTTCCCCCAGAGCAAGCGATCCGGATCAAGGTGGAAGCCCCCATGCCGCTTGTGACCTAGCCTCAGGAGTCACGTGCTATCCCGTCCGCCATATTTTATTGCCCACACAGGGTCAGTCCTCATCCAGTGCGGGAAGGAACTTTGCAAGGGCATGAATATCAAGAAATGGGGATGATTAGAGCTATCTCGGAAATGGGGTAGAATAGATGATTAGCCATCAGAAAACAAAGTTTCAAACTGAGACAAAGCTATCCCTTGGTGTTCATCTAAAGGTGGTTGTGGGCTCTGAAGCCTTGAAGAAACAGTTGTTGCCAAATAGGACAGTGCCTCTCTGTGAAGAGATGGTCATCTGGATGGAGTGTGCCTTTTCACCAACACCCAGGCCCAAGTTCTCTCCCAATGGAGTTGCTGACAGTCTATGAGAAATGACGCTTTAACCTCCCAAATGGCACGGCCATCTCATGGAAGGCCAGACCAGAGTCCAGGGTTGGTTGAGGCTTAGCCAGCCTATACTTGTCTTCGGGCAGAAGCAAGACTCGTTTCCTCTGTTATATTGAGGCGCCATTAAGTCCTGGGCTAGAGCTCCGAATGCTTGCCTTTGGGTCTCTCTGCATCCTCTCTGGCATGTCCCTGGGCTCAGTGACAGCACGTCTGCTGGTTCTGATGTGTCCTCATAGGAGCACCTGTGCTCTGAGAAGCCTGGAAGAGATCCATTCCTACAACATGCCTCGGGGAGTCTTTTCACAAGGTTAAGAGTAACTGTAAATGAGAAGGGCAGAAACTCCGAGGAAGACTGGAGGAATGCACAAGAATCACATATTCCTTGGCTGTAAATTTAATAACAAGCACCCTTCTGAGCTGGGGAGAAGTCCAGAATGTGTTTACATATCCACTTCTTATTCAGTTACTGAAATGCTTTTAAGTGATCAGATAAATTTAAAGGGCCACACAATTTAAAGAACTGTATAAAATAATAACAAATACTTAATGGTAATAATTGGAAAAAGGGAATGTGGGGATACATATCTATTTTTATTCATGGAAAATAAGTAATAACTTTGGAGGTGATAGGCAACATTTCTTTTCCTTTTTTGATTGACGTCAAAATTTCTATATTTAATAGCTTTTATACTAATTTTCTTTAAAAATTTTGAATGTTTTGCTTAAAGTATGGCTAGAAAAGATCTTTTCAGTTTCTATTTTCAGCACAGCATCTTAAATCAAAACCCAAAATATGGGTCTAAATACTGCTGAATTGTTCAACTAAGGACTCCAAACATTGTTATTGAACAAAGGTTATTACTTTTTTTTTTTTTAAAGGTTATTACTTTTTAAACATGGCTCTAATTTTAGTCTACAGGCTGAATTTATTTGTTTCGTTATGCAAATGATGATTTATTACCAAATTCTTATCACATTAATTTCAGCTTACCTCCACTGATATCTTATTATCCACTAATTCAACACTCATAAATTCTATGAGCATTTTACCTTTGCTTTGTTAATAATTTTCGTGCGATTGGGAAAAAAGGGCTTTAAGCAGTGAAAATACTCAGTATTGGATATGAATCTAGAGTTGGCCTCCAAATTGTAAACTATTTCTTAGAAATAAATGAGTCCTTTAAAAATGTTAAACCTCTCTTGTAGCAAACCGCCATATTGCATGAATTGTAGAACGTACAGTTTTCCACATTTAAATATCTCTGGAATAAGATGCATCTTAGAATCATTTGCTTCTTAGGTTCCTTGAATATGGTACGTTCATACTTGGGGTTTTAGCCAAATACTCCAGTGGCCTGGAAAGGGCTGCAGAGGACATGTGATGGACATCGCCAGGGCAGCTCCGACTCCCTACTTCTGTTCAGGATGTCATTTATCTATTCCCTACACTTTTCCTCTTAATACAAAATGATAAAACAAAAAGTGTCCCCTCGGAAGTAATGGAAATAGAGCGGCTTTTGATAAAAGAGGGTGATTTTTTTTTTATAACTTTTTTTTTTTTCTTTCTCCATGGGTCTAAAATTCCCGGGAGCTACTGAGAAGTTAACTCCTGAGGTTGGATAAAATGGCCTTTGATGTACCTTTTCCTTTTATATGAAAGGCTCTCAAAGGAAATTCTATAACAATAAACCTTCTTTCTTTAAGTCCCTAAAACACAATTCACTATAAAAAAATTTATGTCACATGTATCTTGGATTCTAGCCAAAAAAGTTTAGTTCCTGAAGTACCATGTCCTCCTGACCATGGCCTTACCCTTCAAGGACATGGTTGAAACCATGGCAAGGTTGAAACAGTTACACTGGAGCATGGCTATAGTATCTGGAGAGCTTAGGGTAGATTCTGGGTACAGGGAGTCAGAAGTTATACTTTGTAATAGGACATTATGATAGTAGTTTCTCCTCGTTCCATGTATATCTGTTTAATTGCTGAGTTCAATATTCTTTGAAGATATACTGGTGAATAATGATTAGAGTTAATATGTATTGATAAATTAATATGTGCATGGCCCTAAGTGTTGGATTTTTTATTTGAAGCAAAGACATACTTCTTTAGTGTCAATGAGGGAATGTTAAATGCTCTCAAAGGTAGGGATAATGAAGAAATTTAGGTTTTCCGGTAGGGTAACTCCTATACAGAACCTGGAGATGAGAGACCTCCAGGATTAACTTTCTTAACATAGATTGGACACAGCATGATCAATTATTGCTCCAAACTTACTTTTAAAAATCACTACTTAAGGTGTTTGGTAATACTTCATGTAAAATTATATTCTTTAGAAAATATATCGCACAACTTGGCGCAAAATCCTATTGCCCTATAAAAACGGATACATTTGCCAAAAGGTGGTGGAAAAGGTAAAGATTCAATTGCAGCAGTTATACATACAAATACATATAGGCTTTCACAGACATTTTCCATTGTGCCAGCGTTTGTGTAACTACTGCACAATTATGTGGCAGCTCAGGGCTACACAATAGTACGTTCCTGAGACCTCAGGAGAAGAGGCAAGATTCCTTATAGGCTTTACCTTGCAAATTCCAGATATTCTGGAAAATCCTCTGCAGTGTGTTTTCCAAAGCAAGCCCCTGTGGTCAGCCTTGATTCAAAGGGTAAGGAGTTAGACTGTACCTCTCAAGGGGAGGTGAGCAAAGAACATGAGGCCAATTGTAATCTACACACAGCCAGACCAGGAGCACAAGGGCACAGCAACTATCACTAGACTTTCTTTTCTGGGATGCTTACGGCTAGACGGACAGCATTTACTTCTGTAACGTGTTCTGGTCCTCTGCTATTGGATGATGACTCCAAACTCCCAGATCGGACCAGCTAGATTCATGTGGCCTACTCCTGCCCCATGTTTTCTTCACTAAACCGCTATGACCAACAAGTCTTTTTTGTGTGTCAGGTCTATTTGTGTGTCTGTTACTTATTAGTTTTAGATCATTCGTGGATCATAGTAAGTCAGGGCTGCAAGGGACGTGGAAGAGAAAATCGGGTCCTATTTGATAGGAAATTTAGGTTTAAAGTAGCTGTGTGACCTGTCCAAGGCCAGAAACTGATTAGGGGCAGAGCCACAGCCATAGTGCTTGAAGACGGGCAGTCCTGATTTACCTGTGGAATGGGCATCCTGTTCACCTATCCTCGCCCTAGAAACAGCCCATCGTCCCTGTTGTGGTCTCCTATTTCACCACGAAACATTTAGAAAGAAGCTTTAGACGTGTACGTCGAACCTGTCTACTCAGCCCACAGTCTGTAGATGTGAGCTGAGCGCCCGCCGGGCTGCGCATGTGCGGGCGTGGCCTCCTGTAGCCGGAGGCCACAATGCAAAGTTTACAGGAGTCACTTGTTCCAGCGTGCTGTTTCACCTTTAGGTACTTCTAAAACACGTTTTCCCCGGCTGTCCTTCCATTTACAGAACAGACCAAGGGGCCGAGGATTCTGAGTTTTTCCTCCGAGCACAGATGCGGAGTGGGTGTTAGTGAAACCATCCACGGATGCAGGTGAAAGTCTGATGGTTATTGCTGCTTTTGCTCTTTGGATGAGGTAGCAGACAGCTTTGACTCTGTGGTCCGCGGGGACTCTGGGTGGCTGCCCAGATGCAGTCTCGGTAGCTCGGGGTTTCTATTGATGTGCTGCCCGGTCACCACCAGCTATGTCTTCTGCCGCGGCCAATCCGTCTTCCTCCCGGAACAGCCGGGAGAGAGGGGTGGGGGGGATGTGGACGGGACTTAACCCGCAGACGGCGACGCCTCTTCGGACCCCGATCCGCCCCCCAAGGCACGTCCGAGGCCGAGGGAGGCGGGCCTTCCGGGGGGCAGAGCGGCGGGCGCGGCGCGCGGGGCCGTGGAGGCGGGAGCGATGGGCGGGCTCGGGCGCGGGCGGCGGTCCCGGGGCCGCGGGCTCCTCCCCGCCCTGCGCCCGCCGCTCGCCGCGAGCAGGCAGAGCGGGCTGGGCGCCGAGGTGCCGCCCGGCGCCCTGGCCGCGGCCCTGCCCGGGCCCTAGCGCCGCCGCAGCCGGAGTCCGGAGCCCTGCGCCCGCCCGCGCCCGCTTCTCCGATGGGCAACCTGCTCGGCGGGGTCGGCGTGCGCGAGCCCACCACCGTGGAGGACTGCGACTCCACCTGGCAGACGGACTCGGAGCCCGAGCCCGAGGAACCGGGGCCGGGCGGCGGCGAGGGCCCGGGGCGGGAGCCCGCGCAGCCCCCGGAGCCCCCGGAGCCCCCGGAGCGAGCCGGCGGCCGGCCCCGCGCCAGCCCCGCGCCCGACCGGGACGCCGAGGTGGCGGGCACCGAGCAGGTACGCGGCCGGGGGGGGCCTCGGGCCGGGATGGGGGGGACGTTGCCGGGAAGGGGGCGGCCCCGGGCGACCCCACGCTCGCGGGGCCTGGGCGGGGGCTGATCAGGGCGGCTCGTCCTCCTCCCGCCGTCCCGCTGCCCCGGGACCCAGGCCTGCGCGCGGCGGTCGCCCGGAGCCGTCCGCTGCCGGCCTGGGGCCTGAGCGCGGGCGCGACTAGGCGGTCCCTCCGGGCAGAACCCAACTTGGAGGGGTGTCTTCTCTGCCTCCGCAGACGGGTGATGGAAGGCGGGGTGGGAAGAACCTGCCTCAGAACAGAGGATTGTGAAAACCCATCTAGTGCGTGTTATTGGTTAAAAACAAAAAAAAACAAAAAAAAAAACCCGGAATGAGGTGGGACTACGATGGAGCAGCGAGCCGTCTCCCTACGGCGGGAGTCCCCATCCGACGTTAAAACACCAGGGTTCCTATTCCAAGTCAGGCCTTCCAACCCAGGAGTTCAGGGCACGCTTCAAAATTCCTGTTTCACGCAGAAGACTTGTTGATCCAGTTGTGCTGAAGTCATTTGCCCACTGCAATTCGGAGGAGGGGTTAGTAACGAGATAAATATCCCTTTTAACCTCTGATGGACTGAAAATAATCCAGAAAACTTCAGAAGGCGGAGCTGCGTGGCCAAGCCTCTGAAGAAGTGCGCCTGGCGGAGCTCTGACAGGCTGGTGGTCCCGGGTCAGGCCCTCCTTCCCATCAGCCATGGGGGGATGAGGGTGGGAAATGGAGCCCCAAATCTGATGTAACCATGGGCTCTTGGGTTGAGGAGAGGAATCAGCGGTATATTTTATAGGAAGGCTGCCTTCTACATCTTGACGATCATTTCTTTTTGGGTCAGGAGGAAACAGTCTTAGTGCAAGCTCTATGCTATCCAGGTCATTTCCATCAACTGCAGTTTCAGGGGTGGGGTGCGGTGGGAGTTCCTGTTTTGAGTTCCCACTTTAGAGAAAACTGAGGCTTAGTAGAAGCTTGCCCAGGATCATCCAGAGAGAGAGAGGTGCAAACCCAAGTATGCCTGTCACCAGCATCAGAACTTCGGACGTGCTGGAGTCGTGAATGTAACTCTGCCCCTTGCTGTTGGGTCATCTTGCCTTGGGAGCTCAACCTCAGGGAAGTATGAGACACTGTATTCCAGTGTTTTTCTCTCCCACTTGTCTCCAAATGAAGAAACCTTCTGAAGAAGTTTGGGATGTCAAAAAACACCCGCTCAGATTCAGTCCAACTCACCTGGTCCATCTATATAAAACAGTTTTATAATTAATGTTTCAATCAGTTAATTGCAACCCCAGTAAATGGTAAATGGCACCAACCCTTCCTTTTCCCCTCGAATGATTAATTTTTCTTCTCTGTATCACCATGTAACTTCTACTTTTTGTTTGTTCGTTTGTTTTTTGATGTAACTTCTACTTTTTAATACTGCTTTTGACTGTCCACCTCTTCTGTTCCCTACACCCCACAGTCATTTGCAAGAACTACTGGAGCTACCTTTAAAGTCTATCCCAGACCGACTACTTCTTACCAGCTCCATTGCTGTATTCCTAGTCCAACTGAATAGCTGACAAACGACAGTGCCATTCACTGAGATGGGGAAGTCGAGGGGGAAAGCGGCATCTGAGGTTAGGTCAAGAATGCTCTTGGGTTTAATATCTTATGAGACATCCGAGTGGAGCTGGTGAGTAGTTAATTACGAGTGGAGCCTCAGTCCAGGACTGGAGTCATCAGC
Organism: Phocoena phocoena; assembly: GCF_963924675.1. Lineage (NCBI taxonomy): Eukaryota > Metazoa > Chordata > Mammalia > Artiodactyla > Phocoenidae > Phocoena > Phocoena phocoena. The sequence continues at coordinate 82,771,347 of NC_089230.1, read as the reverse complement.
ATGTAAGAGTGGAGGTATTGAAAGTCCTGGGAAGATACAGGGTCGTCAAGGAGCGTGAGAAATGTGGTCAAGCCCTGGGCACTCCTCCACTGAGAGCACGTGAGGAGGGGGAACCAGAGATGATGCTGACCAGGGGCGACCGAAGAGATGGGACGGAAACCAGGGCAGCTGTGGCAGGTGACAGTGTTTCAGGAAGGACAGGGCTTAGCTGGCCCCATGCTGCTGGGAGGTTGCCTGAGTTGAGCACCAAGAAGGGTGCTCAGTGAGATGGAAATTTGTTAGGTGGCATTCACAAGAGTCGTTTGGTTGTGGATGGAATGCGGAGGAAGGAAGCCTGGTTGGGGTGGTAAATGGGAGAAGAGGAGACGGACTGGGCCTCTGGGCAACTCTCCAGCGAGGCTTTACTGTAAAAGGGAGCAGAGCTATGGATCTGTCATTCAGGTGGGGTTTGGGTCAGTTCCAATTTATGTATGTTTTTTGTTTGTTTGTTTTTTTGCGGTACGCGGGCCCCTCACCGCTGCGGCCCCTCCCGCCGCGGAGCACAGGCCCCAGATGCACAGCCCCAGCGGCCACGGCCCACGGACCCAGCCACCCCGTGGCATGCGGGATCCTCCCGGACCAGGGCACGAACCCGCACCCCCTGCATCGGCAGGCGGACCCCCAACCACTGCGCCACCAGGGAAGCCCTGTATGTTTGTTTTAAGATGAGAGACACTACAGCATGTTTGTTGAAAGAAATGACCCAGAAGACAGGGACAGGGCTTCCCTGGTGGCGCAGTGGTTGAGGGTCCGCCTGCCGATTCAGGGGACACGGGTTCTTGCCCCGGTCTGGGAAGATCCCACGTGCCGCGGAGCGGCTGGGCCCGTGAGCCATGGCCGCTGAGCCTGCGCGTCCGGAGCCTGTGCTCCGCAACGGGAGAGACTGCAACGGTGAGAGGCCCACGTACCGCAAAAAAAAGGAACATTTTGGTGACACAGGAACTAGGAATCATATGTTAAGGAACAAAATCGGTGTCTGAGCAGGTGAAAGGGGGTGGGATAGAGAGACCAAAGGAGCGGGAAGTGGGGGCAGAGCAGGGACACTGCCTGCAGGTTGGCACATTTAGAGGATGGAGGAGGTGGGCGTTCCCGTGATAATCCTGGGAAATAGGCAGGGTGTGAGTCATTCTCCTTTCAAAGATGATCAAACTAGGATTCAGTTAAAAGCTTCACAAAGCAGCAGCAGAGTGAAGACTCAGCCCAAGTATCCGGACTCCCAGTTTGGGGCTGTTGAAATGACACCACGGTTTCTATAATGATCCTTCGCATTTGGTGGAGCTGAAACGGATTCAGACCTAATTAGTTAGACTTGGAGCCCAGAGCCTGGGGTTCTCCTTCTCCCGCTGTCACAGGCCTCTGGGTGTTGGTGAAATTCTCTGAGCCTGCGTTACCTTGTTTCTAAGATGGAAGCACTCCTAACTGCCTGCCAGGTGTGTTATGAGAATCAAAGGAAATAATATATGTGCTTTGTACATGGAAAAGTGCTTTCTATACACATGTCGGATGATGAGTCATGGGGTTGTAGCTCAGGCTAAATAGATCCAGAAACCTGCTAGGCAGAGCTATTTTGAAACGTGTGGCAAGGACCAGAACGTAAGCTTTGCCTCGCTTATGTAATGTGACAGAGTAGCCAGTGTTAAACACCAGCGAGTTTGGTTAAGTATCTCTGTACTTGTAGTAATAGTGAGAATCACGCCACTTCAGAAACGTGTGAAAACTGCCTAGAGGATGCCAGTCTGTCAGCACAGATGGGGGCGGGGGCTGAGGAGAAAAGGCTAGGGGCAAAGGTCTTAAGGAATATTCGGACCTAAACTTTGTCATCTGTTTCATCATTGTCACCAGTCTTGTTGCCCTTCTGCGTGACCCTGGACCCGAAGCACGTTCCTGCACGTTATCATAGTATTGATACATGGAGTTCGAGAATGCGAACTGATTCTATTGACCTGTATCTTATATTTTCAAAATTATGTCATGGGGCTGGGAGTTTGGTTTTGAGAGCTTTTATTGCTTTCTGTGTATATATTTGAAAATTTCTAGCTTTAATCACATTGTATTATCACTGAATTAATGGAAGGTTATTCATACCTTTGTGTACTTGTTCTGGTGCTGTAAAGGGTGGAATTTAGAAAGCTATTTAGTTTGTGTTAAAAGACCCTTTCCTTGCATTACTATTACTTGACTTCCAAGTACAGCTAAACATTGCAAAATTAATGACAGTTTTCTTTGAGGAATTGATTTATTATCTTAACACTTTTTTTTTTTAGTGTTATGTAAAGTATTCTAAAATAAGTTTGGTCAAAGAATCACTTGTGTAACCTCTGGTAAAATATAGGTCTTGCATTCATTTTAAGAATTCTAGGGTTTTAAGGTTTCTACTGGATACCGATCCATAACATTTGGCCTCTATAGGCTTTTGGCGAATAATAAAGTTTTTCATTTAGTGAAACACCTTAGGACAAATGTTATTGGCTTCCACTCAGGAAACGAGAATGCCAACAAATGTTGCTTGTAAGCGTTATTAAGAGGACATTTATAATATCCTTCATTTATCTGGACATCTTCACACTTTTCAGGCTTTCTTTATGGATGTTCATTATTTTAAGTTTGTTCTGGAAACTTCTTGATGAAATTATCTTGCTTCAACACGTAAATGGAATTTCACTTTTTATTTTAGGAGGCTGATTCCACTGAAGTATCTGCCAAACCAAAGAGAAGTTTTTATGCTGCGAGGGATTTGTACAAATACCGACACCAGTACCCAGTAAGACTATAGAATTTTTTTTTCTAAAATGTAAAATATTTCCCTTCTGTTTTTGTTACTTTGTGGTGCCAGTGAGCAAATGTGCAAGGAAGGTCCTTGTGCTTTTTTTTTTTTTTTTTTTTTTTTTTGCGATACGCGGGCCTCTCACTGCTGTGGCCTCTCCCGTTGCGGAGCACAGGCTCCGGATGCGTAGGCTCAGCGGCCATGGCTCACGGGCCCAGCCGCTCCGCGGCACGTGGGATCTTCCCGGATCGGGGAACGAACCCGTGTCCCCCGCATCGGCAGGCAGACTCTCAACCACTGCGCCACCAGGGAAGCCCCTTGTGCCTTTTTTTATATGTCCACATGCTGGAGATTGATTTATTTTTTCCTTTAGCAGAACTTCAAAGATATCCGATATCAAAATGACTTGAGCAACCTTCGTTTTTATAAGAATAAAATTCCATTTAAGCCTGATGGTGAGTAATCCGCTCCCTTGGTAAAAAGCAAACTTTAAATAGTAGTACCGCTAGTCATTCTTTGTTCATTCCATGGTCGGTGCATTCATTGTTCATTGACTGGCTTTACTCTGCCCTGCCGTCCACTGTGTCCCCAGAGTCCTAGACCCTTGAGCTGTGAGCATCTGCTCAACAGGTTCTGGGGGAGTAACTTGAGGATTGGCCATCCTTCCCACCACCTGTTTACAGTGGCGGCTACTATCTGAAAGGTAGTGGGGGCCATTTTTGTGAGAGGAAAAGAGGAGATTTTGAGAACCATAGAATATTAGATTATTAAGGACCCATAAGGGAGATCAAATTCAGTTTCCTCATTTTAAAGATGAAGTTGCTGGGTCTTGATGACCGACTCGATCATAGACTTGATCAGAGACTTGGATCTGGGCTCCAGAGTTCGGTGTTCTTTTCACTGTGCCAAACCCGGAAAATCTTTGGAACATAATTGAAAGGTGTTTTTTTTTTTCTATTAGAATAATCTTTCCTGTCGATTTTCAGATTCAAGGTCAGGGAGCTAGAGCAGCCCCAGTTCAGCGTTCCAACATCCCAGGGAGGGAACTGCACACATGTAGATCTCCACACAACTCTGTCAGATATACTGGCCCTCCTCCACACTCTACAGTTGCCCTCCCAGGATCTTTCCTAAACCTTTAGTGAGAGGGTGCAGTCTCCGTGGTAATATGCATGATTCACCCAGGCACCAGGCCGTGGTTCGTGGTGGGCGTCCTCATTTTATCCAGGTCAAACCAGAAAGCTGGCTGCTCCCCGTCCATAGAGCCCTTATCTCTGTGAGATGACCAGATGGCCCTGGCGGCTGCTCTTTACTCTCAGTGGAAACCCAGCCAAATCCCCAGCAGCGTGAGTCAGGGAACGAGGGTCATGGATTGCAAAGCTCTCCGAGTGGCAGGACCTTGCATTCTTTGATGAACTAACTGGCTGAAGAATATCTAAGGAATTCCCTATATTTGTGCACTGGCAGACGCACCAGTTGGAAATTAGGATGTAAGAACATTGCTGCAATGGCCAGATCCCCTTATCTTCAGTTGATTTCTGGTGTCCCAGAAGTCTGCCCTGTTTTGGAAGGAGCCCTCTAGATAAAAATGCCCTGTTGTATTGACTAACGGTAGAAAGGTACTGCTTTATTTACTAATTGAAATAGTATTAATTAAATTAGTTTTTTAGGACATGGAGTAAGAAAACCTTTTGAAGAAATGCAATGATAGGTAGCTAATTTGACTCTGATGTGAATTAAAAAAATTTTTCCCAAAGGAATGCCTTCAAAATATTAAAAACATTGAACATAGAGATAATGACAGTATTTAACTCAATTATTTTTATGTTTCTAACAGTGAATTTATTTTCGAGGTGGTAATGTAGAGCAATAACTTAAAGCAATGCATTAATTTTTTGTAATCTTTATCACAAAAGTTATTTGAAAATCTTGTAAGCCTGGTGGAGGTCAGAAGTTTTAGCTAAGGTCACATAAAATGTTATTCTAGTTTATTATATAAATTACATCAACTCTCACTTTCCTTCCCAGTATGTGTGAACACACACACACACACACACACACACACACACACACACACACCACGCTTGTCAGTAAGCCTAAGGCTGCAACGATGTATGTTACTTATTAAGTAGGAGGAGGGATAGATGGAAGGGGAAACAAATGGGAAATTATGGAGGTAAATGGCTTCAACATGCTGATGATTAAAAAACAGCCTTTTACCACAAACTGGTGATCTCTGGAGGAAACGAGAAGGAGATGAGTTACGTTTAGAAAGGTGTTAGGTTGTTGTGTCTTTTCCTATAAAATTGACTAAGTGGCCGCACAGTCAGTTGTGACTAGACAGATTTGGGAAGCAGAGGATTTTGCCATGATAAGTTCTTATAGGAGAAGAACTGGATGTGGTGAAGAAGAGGGCTTACGTTTCAGAACCAGAAAGACCTGTGTTCTACTCCTGGTTTTGTTAGTGTGTGACTGAGCAAATCGCACCATGTCCTCGGTGGTAAAGCGGGGCTGGTGACGCTGGTTTGAGACAGTGCTGGGTGGATTCAGCGGGCTGGCTACACCCTGTGTAATCCCGGCCCCCGCCGCTAGGAGGCGCTCACCACCATTTCCTTTCCCTTTTCTCTCCTCCCTTTCCTCCTTTTCCCTGCTTCTCTCCTTTCTCTTCTTCCCATCTTTGTCTCCTTCCTTTCTTTTTGCCTGGCATACATTTCATTTTTATTTGATCTAGTATTTCAAGAACTCTATGGCCCTCCAGGGCAGGGGTTGGCCAACTTTCTCTGTACAGAGCCAGAGAGTAAATATCCTCAGCTTTGCGGGCCACGCAATCTCTGTTGCAGCTACTCAACTCCCCTGTTATGATAGAAAATACGTGAATGGATGTGCCTGGCTGTGTTCCAATAAAGCTTTATTTATAAAACACATGGCAGGCCATAGGTTGCCAGCCTCTGCTTTAGAGTAACTGTCCAGTAGCGCTTTCTCCGATCTGAGGTGACATAAATTTTTTTTAGAATTAGACTTATTACATAACAGAGTATATGGCATAGGGTATTCATCTTACACAAGCATTGTTGTTGTGTGCTGTTGTTAAGTTTTAACATAAGGCTTAAGCGATTCAGTCTTAAAATGCCTCCAACAATGTTTTACACGTCTGGTTCGTGTTCTAAATCTTTCCTCTTTAGGTGTTTACATTGAAGAAGTTCTCAGTAAGTGGAAAGGAGATTACGAGAAGCTGGAATACAGCCACACCTACATCCAATGGTCAGTCGTGTGCTCTGTCTCACACCTGTTTCATCATGTGTGTCTCCCAGGCAACATTAATATAAAAATATTATTTTTCTAAAACGTAGGCTTTTCCCCCTGAGAGAACAAGGCTTGAACTTTTACGCTAAAGAACTAACTACGTATGAAATTGAGGTAAGGCCAGCTCATTTCATTTGGTGTGAATTAGCCAGATTATATTGCCATTTGATGGCCCTGGTAAGTCCGAGTCACCCAGCTGACTTTTCTTTTTTCATTAGGAATTCAAGAAAACAAAAGAGGCAATTAGAAGATTCCTCTTGGCTTATAAAATGATGTTGGAATTTTTTGGAATAAAACTGATAGATAAAACTGGAAATGTTGCTCGGGCTGTTAACTGGCAGGAAAGGTTTCAGCACCTGAACGAGTAAGTAAAGCCCCGCAGTGCAACCCGGGCTGGCGTGGTGTTTTCCCCGGGTTGGAATTCCCTATGGCTCGCAGAACAAGCAACAAACGGGCTCAGGAATTTGAATTCAAAAGCTCGTCTGAAATGCACTTTATTCCTGTTCTGTATTCTAAAGCAAAACAAAGTAGCAGCCAAAAAAGAATGACATTCCAGGTAGAAACGCGGCTGCTCGGTTTCAGAGCTGTTTCTTCCCGAAGCATCTCTGCTGCCCCCAGCCAAGTGTGGCCTCGCCCCCTCTTTACACCACGTTGCTTGACCTTTGCGGTTGTTGTTTGTGTACACTTTTCCAGACCCATCCCCTAGGTTGTGAGATTCTGCTAGCTCAGCACGCTTCTCAGGTACAGTGCTTTCTTAGATTAAATCCATGAATTAAGCCTATGACATGTAAAAATCATTTCATAAGACCGACAGGTACTCATACATTTTACTAAGAAAGAGGGAAAATTAGAATCGTCGCCATTTAGGTCAAAACCAGAAGCCCATTTTTGGTTAATAAAGCCAAACACCTGGAAGAAAATTTTACCAGTTTATTTGGAATTGATTTGCTATATTCTTTTTTTTTTTTTTTTTTTTTTTTTTGCGGTACGCGGGCCTCTCACCGCCGTGGTCTCTCCCGTTGCGGAGCACAGGCTCCGGACGCGCAGGCTCAGCGGCCATGGTCACGGGCCCAGCCGCTCCGCGGCATGTGGGATCCCCCCGGACCGGGGCACGAACCCGTGTCCCCTGCATCGGCAGGCGGACTCCCTACCACTGCGCCACCAGGGAAGCCCTGCTATATTCTTTTGCTTGGATATTTATAACTTTCATTAACACATATGCCCAAAGTTGGGTTTTTTTTATTATTATTTTCTTTGCATGCAAACTGGCTTTTTTTTCTTTTTAATTATAGGGTGACTTATGAGCACTGGACTATAAAACCAACTTTAAACATTTTTAGCACATTGTAATTAGCTGAACTGGCCAAGTACTAAGAGAAAAAAAAATTAAAACTAACCTAAGAAATTTTTCTTTGCCCCAAACAGAATTTTTGGCATTGCTTAACTCAATTTTTTGTGCTTTCCTAGAACTTTTATCTTGCTTGTGTAAAATGAGTATGAGTACAATATGAATGTTTAAGCCTTCCATTTACTTTATTAGTTATAATCAACGCTGTTAAAATGGTAGCTTGCACTAAAACACGCAGGATATGGGCATAAAGCATTATGATCTTGACGAGAAGACCCATTAACTCATAACTCAAGTTCACTTTGATTTCTGTAGAGCACTTATAGCAGAAGTATATATGCCTCTGCCTAGGCAATGCAGGTAGCTACCTCTGGACAGAGTTTCTAAGCACTTATGTCAGACTGTCACAGAAAGCTGTGTGCAAGTAGCCTGTTGACATGAAGGATGGCAGAAGGCAGCCTTTGAAGAGGATCTGGTAGCATCTCATCTTCCATGTACCCACGACTATCGTTTTAGAGAATTTCCACCTGCTTTTGTTTTGGTCGGAATAGCAGTCATACTTAGTAAATGTTTGTTGAGTGAATAATGAGGAACAAAACAGGTTTGTCTGCCTAAATCCTCCTTGGGGTTTTATTGTCAGATCCTCAGATTAGTAGCTGGAAGCCGCCCTTCTGAAGGCTGTCGTTGAGTGATGTCCTAGCTTGGTGTGGGGAGGGGAACCTGACCCCTACTGCCCCGTGCTTCACCCTTTCCACCATCATTTTTCCTTTCCGTGGGTATTGCTTACAGCTTTTACTTGTGTTTTAAGCTGTATGACATCTTGAGTTTTTCACAGTAAGCAGGGAACTCAATACATTTATCGTAGCCTAGCGGATAAAAACTACTGAATGAAAATCAAGTGAAATAAAGTTTAGTGAACAAGTGACCATGACTAAAAGAGGTAAAACGTTTTCAAACACGAGAGTGCAGACATATAGACCAGCCACGAAGATGGATTTCCAATTTTATTTGTAATCACCTTGGATTACGGAGCTGTACTTTAGACCCTGGAATCCCCTCTCACTTTTACTTTCTGTCTCCTGGTTCTTGGCTTTTGCGTGTCCTTTCCTCGCTAAGCTGCTCTTCCTGACAGCTTCAGTCCTTCTTACTACCCTTACCGCTGTCTGGAAGCCCAGCTTCTCTCTTTGATCTGCTACGCGACCCCAAAGTCTACTCACGACTCTAGGAGTGTGGGGTGTTTTTTTTTGTATTTCTTTGTGACATTTATTTCAAATCATACTGCAACACCCGATTTCTTTCTTGTATAATTTTGTTCTATAATCCTGATCTCCATTCTCTTCAACCCCAGTGTTTGTCCTTTTCTACTGTTACGTAACCTTTTTAATTGGCGAACGTGTTGATACAGATTAAGTGTGCACGGAAATTTTATCTTGGCCATTCATCCCGGACTGGATATGTGAAACTGAGCTGCTTGCAAATATAGGAAATTTTGTTGTGTCGTGTAACTCTTCTTTGGGATTTTTAAAGGAAAACATTCTTCCGCTTTTCCATATCTCTCTTTCTCATAGACTTATGAAGCAGATGTTGGGATTTTTACCACCAAGTTTTTAGAGTATGCAAACTCTACATTGGATCAGTCTTGCTGATAAAGACATTGTCTTAACTTCACTCAAATTTGTATTGTCTCCAAAGACTGGTACTTCCTAACTATTAAAAAATACAGATTCATAAGACCGAAATGTATCTGTGCTACATTGTACCCTTTGGCCTTCAAAGAGTCGAATAGTAAGAGAACACTATTTTGGTAAACATCCAGGAGGCTGGAGATAATGAAAACTGCTGGACTTGTCATTTCTAGCGTCTGGTGAGCCCACATCATTAAGGGTTTAGTTTTGTCCAAACTAACTCTCTTCTTAAAATATAAGGCCATGGAGCCACGCCCTTCCATCCCTCAAATAATTCAGTATCCTCTTCCAGGCTTCCCAAATAAGCTGCTAGTTATTCCTAAGCGAATACCAAGCACTTGTGGAAGCCAAGGCAGGTGTATGCGATGCTTGTCTAAAGTTCAGTGTCTGAGGTATAGACAGGCTTGGGGAAGTGAGGAATAAGTGGTGCAATATTGGGTGAGTAACTAACCCCGGGCTGGTGATGACACATATGATTAATACATGGACCTGAAGGCTCCCTTAGGATGCAGCCAGGTATTTGTAATAAAGCAACTCTTGGGCTGAGTGAGGTAGGGGGGCAAGATTATGAATCGTGACAAAATAGGTTTGGAAAGTTTTCATCTGCTAATGGCTTTAGTTTTGGGACAAGAAAAGAAAGATGTTAGTGCAATCTGGGGAAAGAGGAGTCTTTGCAGTCCATGCCATTAGAAGTAAAATTTTAAATTCTGTGATAGGGAAAGAGGAGGTGAGAGAGAGGCCACAGACGGAAGAGAATGAGGTGATTAAGGTGGGATAGGTACACATAAGGTAGTCCTTAGTACCAAATCTGAATAATACCAATACCAATAATTATATTGATGTTATATTGAAGTGTCTGAAATTGATTGAGTTCCACATGCTCTGCATATATGTCAGCTAATTTGATGCTTACAAGTGCAGTGAGGTGTGGGCCCTTTCCCCCACGTTAAAGATGAGGGTACTTGAGCCTTAGCGGTGCCGTGATTTCATGTAGCTGTTGGTGGCACAGCTAGGGTGTGAATTCGGTTCTGACTCCAAAGCCTGTACTCTTTGCTCTGCTAAATAAGTCACTTCTGCCTCCTTTGTCAGAATTGTTCCAGCGAGGTAGAATGGTTTCTGCTGCTTTCCTTCTGAGTCGGTTGATATGGTGGGTTCCGCTGGCCCGCTGACCCTGTAAGTCGTACATTCGGCCGGTAACCAATGCTCGGCACTGTGTACCTGTGACAGGTACGATACATTTGTGTAGTAGATAGTCATCCTCAGTGTAGTTAACAAACAGCAATTCGACACCCATGGGAATACATTGAAAATCTAAATGTTTTTCAAGTACAAAGAACTAAAGGAAAAAGGAGAATTTATTTTATGCATTGGAGTTTTACACAGATTGGCGTTACACTGAGGTACAGGGGTTTCACATCTTGTTTTATTCTTCTTAGCGGTGTCTGTTACGACTTTTAGCCAAGTCATTACAAGGCATGTTTTCGCAGCTTACTCTTCCATCAGAAATAGTTTCCCAGTGGTTTTTACGCCCCTGCTTTCCGCTAATTTTCCTCCTTCGTTGTATTCAATCCTCTTCCAGGTCTCAGCACAACTATTTAAGGATCACTCGTATTCTGAAAAGCCTCGGCGAGCTTGGATATGAAAGTTTTAAATCTCCTCTTGTCAAACTTATTCTTCATGAGGCTCTTGTGGAAAATACCATCCCCAATATTAAACAGAGCGCACTGGAGTATTTCGTGTACACAATTAGAGACAGAAGGGAAAGGAGAAGACTCCTGCGGTTCGCCCAGAAACATTACACGCCCTCGGAGAATTTTATCTGGGGACCACCCAGGAGGGAACAGCCCGAGGGCAGCAAAGCCCCGAAGACCCCCGCCCCGCCCACCTCGGGGCATCACAGCCAGACGTCTACGCACAAAAAACCCAAGGACTCCAAAAATCCCTCCGCAGCTGGGCGCATAAATAGCAAAGCTGCCGAAGACAAAAAAGTGACACCTAGGGAGCCAGAGGAGGAGACAGACTGGCCCAGCTCAGAGGCCGGCAGCGAGGCTGCCAGGTCGGGAGACCCAGAGAGGGAGGGTGATGCCGACAATTCCAGTCCTCAACCAGAAGAGACAGTTGCGCATGCGCTGGAGAAAAAGGAGCGTGCGTCTCCCTCTGAAAAAGATGAAGAGCGTGAAAACCGAAACAAGGACTGTGAAAGTCCCGGAGAGACAGGTTCCCACGATGACGCACCCTTACAGTGAATTATCAGGAAGCCCACAGACCCGTGTGGGTGAAGAACAGAGGCCACGTTTCGGAGGGTAGCCGGCTGTTGGTGATCTCTGTGGTAAGCATTTAGTTGTCACTTGGTTTTGATTTTGGATGACAGTGAATTTAATATTTCACCAGAAGTCTGAAGACAGGACCCCATTCGTGAATGCATTCTGTAACACTTCGGGGACGTGAGTTTTCGAATCCGGTACACAACAATTACTTTTAAATTATTTTCAGTGTATCTGGAAATAACCATGTAGTCTTCGATACAGCAAATAAATTCTTTGGAGAGACTCCGCTCTACATGAAGAAAATCAAGTGGATAATTTCGTTAGGTTGCCACCCCTTTGCCCGTTTTATGGATTCCTTTGTTTTTAAGCTGCGAGAAAGAATTTGGTCTTCTCAGATGTATTCGGAAGAAATTGGGAGTTTTTTCATTACAGCACCTCAGCATGCTTATTTTTAGTTTCTGGTAAGTGGGATGGATGTTCCTGGGGAGATACACTTGCCCCTCCCCGTTTGTCGGTCCTGCTGTTTTTCCTCTTCCCCTCTCCATTCTCTCCCTCGTTGGCCACCTGTGTCGGCGGGCACGCGCATTTCTAGTGTACATTCGGATGATCTACTACAGTGACATTTACGTGGCGTAGAGGGAACTGTCGACTGTATTATTTCAAGAATTTGTTTAAAATAATAAACATGGTTTTCTGTGTTAAGTGCTTAAAAACAAATTTTGATGCAAAAGTCCAAGAAGAGAATTTTGCCTTCTGTGGCTGTTCCGTACAAATTTGGTGCTTGTTTCTGAATGCAAATGACTAAAGAATTAAAAAATAAGAAAGGGAATTATTCGTTTTCAAAAGGCACGCATCTGGCACTGGCAACAAGGCAGTGGTCCCTAAAACCATGAATATCTCAGCGTTATGTAGACTATGACATTAATATGGCTTAGTCCACAGTATATCTTTAGAAAAAATATAATCTGCTGCATCTCTAAGTTGTAAAGGCTCGAAATTGAGAACAGACTGGACATCCCGTATATTCAGTTTTAGTAAGCACTGAATGTGTTAATATTGGGTAAGAGCAAATAACTTTCTTGCTTATACTATTGTTACTAATTATTACACATTCGAAAACAGTCAAACACTGTGGTGAGAACTTCAGAGCATACGTACACATATAGTGAAAGCAATTCACAGAAAAAATTTATTTTCACTTCATTTCATTTAGAAAGGAATTGGCTTTTGTGTGTTTCTTAGGCCCTTAAGGGAAGTTCTATACACTTTAACCCTCAGAGAATTTTTACTGTGTCCTATTTTTAAATCACATTATGTCATCTTCTGTTACCTTTATTGACCAGAGGATTTTTAGCGGAGGGTTTCTAGAAAATAGACACACAAGTAGTATGCTTTAGAAGGGTTACATTGCCTTGAAGTTTACATGAAACAGCATTGTTGCTCAAATCTGACTTATTTTATATGAATGTTAGTAACGCTCATGTTATATATTGTATTCCAATAAATATAGAATATTTTTTCACTATCATTTCTCATGATATGAGAAATGACAGTTTTTGCTTTCTACTGTTTTGTGAAGTGAGCATTAGGATTTGGGGAAACCATTCTGCTTCTGCATTTCAATTTCTTTGTTTTTTCACATGGACCCTCTAATGGCCCCATCGAGCTCAATAAACAGTTCTACAGCTTAGCGCGTGAGAGTAGGTTGTCACATTGGGCTGAATTGTAGGAATATGATTCACTTGAAATACCTTACCAATTTTGCATACATGATAAAGTGTTCACACCACTTTCTAAGTGCATAATGTTAAAATTTTGTGACCAGATATTAAAATACTAATAAGTGGACAGATACTAAAAGAAATGGATATAATCTAAATCACATAGAAACTAATAGTATATCAGAACCCTTAGAAGTAAAAATGTTTCATTCAATAATTTAACTTTTAGCGTATTCCTAATTAGGGATTTGATGAGATTGTACTGTTTAATTTGAGAATATTTAGTCTCAAGGGAAAACTGCCTGGCTTCCACTTAAAACAGTGGCCTTTTTCTACCATGTTGTTTTGAAATGCATACTCTCGTGAAACAGTCTGATTCCTACGCTTAATCTGTACATAACTTACGAGAGAATTCTTCAGTGGAAACAAGTGAGAGGATGGCATTCCTTTTGCAGATAAAAATTATGAACGTCTAGAGTTTTTTTCTATTAAGAATACTCTGTACATTCAATAGTTTTACAGTAAGATCTGTAGGTGTGTCTTTAGGTGTGTGTGTTACGACACGAAACAGCCCTCTGGGTTTGACTGTGATGTTTTGTATTTTTAAGAACTACCATGTGCTTGCAGAAACTAAGAAGCTGTTCTAAAAACGCAGTGGAGCATGGCCAAATGACTAGAAACTTTATTGAATTTTTGTGAATATATAGACTTTATCATTGTACCATGGACTGTGAATATACTAAGTATTGGCTATTGATAAAATACTAATTTGCATTTCAGGCAAATAGATGTTACACCGCTTGGTTAGTCTAGTATATTTCTAATATTTTGTGCTTTCATATCCCAAAGGAGACGATATATGTGAAAATATTTTGAAATACTGTAAAGTGATATATGATGAAAAGATATATTTCTGTAGAGAAAAAGTTTACAACAGTAAGAGTATTGTACCATTATACATCTTCATGCTCAATCTCATAAGAAACTGAAAAGAATCATGACAGAACTGAAAATATGTCTGCTTTCTCTAAGTCACGTCCAGTTCTCAGTTCAAAAATTATTTGGTATAGTTTTATTTTGGATTTTAGTTTTGAGAAACAACCTTTTTCAGTTTCAAGGAGAAAACAAAACTTATGACTCTGGAGTTACCAGAGAAGTTCTAAGATTTTTTGCTAAGTATTAAAAATATAAAGATTATGTTTAAAAATTACCTACTTTTGTTTCTAGTTTTTACACTTTAACCTGACAGAAGGAATGCTCTGGTGAAAAAGGAAAAGTATTGTAGTACAGTATTACATTTGAGTTACTCTCTAAAAAATCATTTTAGAAAGTAAACTTCCTTATCCAGTTGTCAAAAATTGGTTGAACTGATGGAGAGGGAATATTTGTTTAATTGTTTAAAGTTAAATTTCCCAGGTTTATAGTAGAGTTATGGTTGAGTGTCTAATCTACTGAGTAACTAAATCAAGCCAGTTTCTTTGTCTTTCTATAATTGAGGCTCTTCTAAAAGCTTTATTTTCTAACCTGAGAAGAGAAGGGCGTTCTTGATCTTGCTTGATTGTAATTGCATCTGTGGGTCTCTCAAGTTTATTTGGGGTGAGTGGGGACTCTTTGTTATAGGAGTAGTTTTGAAGATTTCTATTTTGTTTCCCACTTAAAAAGTTCCAATTTTTTTTTCCTTTGGGGTATATCCATTAAGTGTAAGGTAGGCTGAAGTTAGACAAGCAAGAATCGTTTCAAATGTGGTGCAGTTGTAGAAAATGATGGCCTGGGTCACAGTAGGATCTGGAAAATTAGGGGTGTACAAAGGGTTGACTTCTTTCAATTTAGAATTCTTTAGTGTTTATTCCATGAGCATATTTGTTGAGTAATCTCTAGGGTGCCAGTGAGTACACCCTGCCTCTTTGCCTGTTCCAGCCCACCCAGCAGACTGTACTTAGGGACAGACCATGTTTTAGAAATTCCTTATTACTGAAGTTAATGATAGAATAATATAGTTATAAATATGAATGCCTGGAGGTGTCCAGATGTGCCTTAACTAATGTGAATGCTTTTCATTCAGAAGTTTAAATTTTTACTTCATTATAAAATCTTGCCATAAGAAACATTCCAAACCGTGACAGATCAGTTAATTTAATGAAATTTACTTTCGTGCTTTTTCATTTTGGAGACATTTCCATTTGTATCAGTAACATCAGTTCAAAAGGAAGTGTACTAGCCACAGTGTTCAAAAATGTGTTACATTTGAGAAAGAAGTAAGGCGTGAAGTTAAGCAGAAAGATTAACTGCATTGTTACATTTATTTATGCTTCTGCCTAATTTTGCTACACCCTGTAATTTTCATTGTAAACATCTCTCAGTTACTACAAGTAATATTAATCTGTGTTTTACTTTTGCTTTTAGATACAGAGGGATGTAGAGAATGGCATTCTATTAGAGAAATGATTTAAAAGTTTAATTCCAGTAGATAGTTGGAGGAATCTGAGATTAATTTGGACTTTTATGCTGTAGTTTTATTAGAAACATTTAAACAGTACTTGTTCTTGCTTTTTCCCTAGATTAGAGAGAATGTCTTTTGTCATCTACTTTTTCCCTCATCTGTTGAGAAGTTTATTGTTTTAGTTACTTGTGGGAAATAACTTCTTAATATGTTTGTTTCCTTGAATTAAAGTGTTCACGTGGAGGACACAATTAACTGCTTCGTTTTATGGCCCAAACTCTTGCCTGGAGGTTGAGTTCAGAGATGGGGAGGTGGCTGAGAACCAGAGTGGGCGTCTTGGTGAAGGGGCATGTACACTGGGCTGCATCCTTTCCAGTAGAGGAGGGGTCTCCGGAGCCTCCCCTGGATGCCGAGGGTGTCGCACCCCGTGATCGCTGTCTTCTGAGGAAGGTGGGCCACCTTGGACCTCATGCACAGTTTCACTGGGTATCAATTTTCATAAAATACCTGTTATAATTCATTCGTCACCATTTTGCAGTTGTTTAGGAAATTGTGAGCAGTTGGACACCTGCTATGTAAATTACAGCTGAATCTTTCTATCTCGGGAAACATTGAAATACCAGTTCTGCCTACCCCTCTCGCCAGTTCAAAACTTCTGATTTCCATCAAAAATTATTTGGGGTTGTTCTTTCAGAGGTCTCTATATAAAATTCTCCATAAAATGATTTAGTGTAAAGACGAAGTGAAAGGGAAAAGGCACCAGTGCGCACTTGGTATGCTGAGAGACCTTTTTTAGACAAATCAGAAACCTTATATATTTTAATATGAAAACTATGTTGAAGCTATAAAGTTTATCATATTTTTGTTTTTAAATTATAATGGAGTTTGTGGAACAGTTACATTAACTAGAGAGATTCGTTGTGTAATAAGCTTTGGTCCTAAGAAGTGTCCGAGGTCTGCAGTCATTGGTCATGAACACCTTTTTCAGTGCTGGTGGGTTTAGTTTCATGTGGAGAAGAGGAAAATAACAATCGAAACAAAAAATTAGAAACGGTCACTAGAAACTCACTTATAGATATAAAGATGTAACTGACTGTAGGTTTGTGGAGTGCCAGAATTTACTGGAATGAGGAATAGATGAGGATGCAGAAGCTTTACGGTGGGAACGTGCTCGGTGTTATCCGTGCCAGGGAGATCTGGACTGGTGTGAATGGGAAGCAGTCCCATTCATGCTCGCATTTTCAGCCTGGATTCCGCTTACTCCACAGTAGATGGAAACCTTTCACACACTGAGAGAAATAATCACATGATGTGCCACCAGGTTTAATTCCTCTGCCCGTGGTTCTACTGACAGGAAGTTAAGTGGAGGCAGTGGCTGCAGAGACGGGAAGGAGGTCCCGCGCTAGGCTGTTTCTAACGATGTGACTGTATACCCCACGCCGGCGAGAGCGATGGCGTCTTCCTCGTGTGGCACCACAGTTAAGAGCAACAAACCACAGCAAGGGTTTGACAAGCGTTTTGTTCTTTGTCCTTTTTTGCTTTTGTTTTTGTTTTGCGGTACGCGGGCCTCTCACTGTTGTGGCCTCTCCCGTTGCGGAGCAGAGGCTCCGTTCGCGCAGGCTCAGCGGCCATGGCTCACGGGCTCAGCCGCTCCGCGGCACGTGGGCTCTTCCCGGACCGGGGCACGAACCCGCGCGCCCTGCATCGGCAGGTGGACTCCCAACCACTGCGCCACCAGGGAAGCCCTGTCCTTTTTATAAGAAGGTTGTTTCCGTGTTTCCCAAGTGAGCTGTCCACTCCTCTTCCGTGTTACCTAAGAAGATAGACGGCTAACTGGGTCCAGTCACCGCTTCAGCTGGGAAACTATCGTGTCCTTTGTATTTTGAGTATTTCAGGAAAATGGGTAGATTCTTAGAAAGATGTGTGCTTTCCTTCCTGCATGAGCGCTGACTCTCCAGCAGCCGTGGGCCTTCTCTGTGCTCTGTCATCTCCTGCAGGATGAAGTACAGAACGCCGTGCACGTCTGTGCACAGCAATACCATGTGTATGTGGTAGGAGCTGTAACCAGTTTCTGGATCTGTATGGTACTATGAAACACTTATTTTATAATCCTGTAACTGTATGGCAGTGTTATGCCAGAAAATGTATAAAGTGCAGTAGTGTCTGTTGTTTACTGCTGTATTTAAAAATATCATTTCTGAAACTATATATTTAGAGTTCTGTTACTTTTAATAACTATTGCCAAATATACATCCTGTAAAACGACCAAAAGCCACTTCATCTTACTTAACATTTTAGCATTATGCTGATTTTGCATGATTAAAATATTTTTAAAGAGCTGGAACAAATGACGTTGCTGTTTTTCTCTGATTAGACTGTTTTTATGGTTATGGTATGAGATCAACATTATTTCCCTTTTATCCCCTAAAATAAATATTGTATTTTGAAGAGTGAAATCTTCTTTACACAGGCATTTATTTTTGTCGGGAGATTTTGGAGGGCAGATCACACGTGTAAGTACCTGGATGTTTACTGTTCTCTCTTTTCCTCACTTTTCTCTAATGCAAAGTTTTTAAAGTATATTTAATACAGATGACTGAAAATGAATAACTCATGGAGGGGACAGATTTTTTTTCACTTAATAGAGCTGGTCTTCTAACAACAATTTTTTGATTAAGAAAAATGCAGCTGTGAGATGCCATTGAGCACGTTGCTCGAGATGCCGCAGGACAGCGGGGATGAAGGTGAGGAAAGGCGTCACGTTGGAGCTTGCCTGCGCTGACCTGTAGAGGCGGGAAAAGAGCGTATGAAAGAACTAAGAACAAACTAGTAAGAGTCAGAATGAAATCACATTGTGCATACTTGAGAAACGCAGAGAGAGAGAGGGAACAGACCACAGCCATGCTGGCAAGCAAGCATGATTTTAACTGCAGCCTTTGGGATGAGCTGTTTAGGGAGGGAGCAACGCACACAAGCAATTATCCTAAGGGAAGAACGGACGCATTCTGGTAACAGAAAATAGAGATGTTTGCTTTTCCCCAAGGGTCAAATGTCAGAAGGCAACCTAAGATCTTAAAAAGATGGAGATTGTCAGTAGAGTGAAAAAAGCAGGACTGAGTCTACATTTCTTTAAGAATGTAAAATCTAAATAATACGGGAGACAGTTCGCAGAAGAGATTTCAAACACGTTCCTTATTTTAAGCCTCAAGTGGATGCAGAGAAGGCCAGCTGGTGTTCCAGGGATGGCAGCAAATCCCAACCTGGAGAAAAGTGTCAACGGTCAGGGTGGCCTCTCGTGGGTGAGTTTAGGCTCCGTGATTGTGACTGACTAAGGAGTTGGGCTGATTACAGGGAACGTGTAAGGATGATCCTTTCCCTTGGGATTATCTCCGTGAATATGTGGAGTTAACTGGAAGAGCGTTTTAAAAATAGGTTATTCACAAGAGAGATTAGAGAGCCAGCGTGGATCTGACTTTACTAAGGAAGGCTGGGTTTACTAATTTTGCTATAATAGTTAGCGTTCCACTATTTTTATAACCTTAATGTATGTTCAGCACTACCGAGGAATATACAAATATGTTCTTCTCAAATGGTGTGTAACATATTTTGTTGTGATTGAAATAGCTTGTTTGTTCTACTCTCAGCTTGAGAAAAGGAACGGGGTAGAGGAGGAAAGAATAAACAGAGAAGTGGTGGTTGATGTGAACCAAGGGAGCCCTGGTGGCTCACCTTAGGACCCAGAGGGTGTCTGAGATCCCCGAGTGGATGATTTCACTGTTGTCAGGAAGAGAGTTTCAAGAAAAATCCCTGAAGGAGGAAAAACTAAGGGCAAAGAAGCGTTTTGTCTAACCGGGGAGAGCTGGCTTGGAGGCCAGGTGGACTTGGGTCCATGTAGCAACATGGTCACTTACAGTTGGCTGTGTGGCTTTGGGTGAGTCACGTAAGTTCTCAGGGTCTCTGGTCTCCTGTTGGCAGCAGTGTCTACTTTGTGAGTTTCTTGGGAGAATTAGAGTGTGGGTGAAATGCCAGGGACATATTCAAGACACTTCTGTATAGTGGTTGCTAGCATTCTAGAGAAAATCTAGATGTTTGGTCACCACAGACCTTGTGCAGCATTTGTCTCAATGGAAGTCAATCTCGCCTAATCTATGTTTACAGGGTTTATAGATCAAAATAAACATCTTAAGCTTTGTTTATTATTTTAATGTAGTTCTCACTAGAAAAGCTACCAGGTATAAAATGGATGATTTTATATTAGACACACTGATATTCACAGGATAGAAAATTTCCCTCATTGTGAATGTAATGCATGTACGAAATAGCCCTTTATTACTTCCTGAATAATTTTTTGAACTGGTTTCCCTTCTCTGCCAAGAAAGAGCTGGAGTGTGGGACAGAGCTGAAGCCTTTTGATCAGGATCAGAAGATGATCTTAGTTTATTTTAGGACACCACCAGCATTGATTCTTATGGGAAGCAGGAAGTTTTAACTTAAAACCCTCCAAATAGACATTTACGTCATACCTTAGTAGAAGGCCACTTAACAGTTAACACTGTTTAAAAACGTGCGTGCAATCAATTCTATGAACTTGGTGGCCTTCTTGCCATTGTTTTCTAACAACCAGAACCAGGAGGATGAATAATCTTCTACTAAATAAATATTCATCTTTCAAAATTCTAACCTATAAGCATCTTCATACCGTGAAATTAAGATGGGGTCACCAGAGTTCCTGGGCCGCTGTCTCGTTCAACCGTAAATCGTTTCGGAATGCACCACACAACACTTATCAATAAGATGGGAAATAAATTCTCATTGACGCCGATAGAAGCTGAATATTTTCTTTTCCCTCTGGCATTCATTTCGACCAATTCCCCCTCATTTTACCCGTTTCCCTGTCCAGAAATGGGAAGGGATATTATAGACTTCCGTAGTTGACACTGAGTGTGAATCCTAATGTCCTAGAAAATGAAGAGAGGGGACACAACTGTCCCCCCTCAAATGCTGCAGATGCAAGAGCTCGAGGTGGCACCGGAGCCCGGGCTCCCAGTTCACTGTGTTTGCCCTGTAACCCTTGAGCGTCGTCGGGGAACTGGAAGGGTTCAAAAGCATCAGCTTAGACAGGGGGCTGGCCCGTGCAGCGGTGTCACCCAAGACTAGAGTCCTGTCCGTGAGAGTGGCTTTCTCACCGCCCCGAGCATTTTCCACTGGCCAGTGTTCACGTCGACAGGCTCTCAAGTTGGTTCAAACATTTCCACTGGGGAAGAACCCACCGGGGCTCTGCCAGTGGACTTTGTCGTCACCTCCCACGTGTGCCTTTTTACACAAGCCGTTCCTCAGAGCTCACCTCTGGGATGACACGGAGCTGGCTGGGCTGAGCCCCCGACGTTTCCAAGCTCATCGAATGGCATCACCTGATCCCCCCAAGGGACAGGAAACCAGGGAGCTACATGGGAACGTTCATTTGTCAACTCATCCGGTTTGGCAACACGTTCTTTGATTCTACTTCTGGAGTTTGTCTGCAATCCACCCCCTCGTTTGCACCCCTGCTGCCTCTGTAGTCCTTTATCTAGTGTAAAGACTCCTAAATTTCCCTCTGCCTTCAGAGAGAATGCAGCCTTCCCAAGATGCCACAGTGTGTCTTGTATCTCGGGTGCCTAACCTAGGGTCCAGCACATAATAAGCAATCCACGGCCACTGAATTAAAAAAGATGTTTAGCAGTGATATCTTGAAACAAGCGTGAATATATGGACAGCTATTTCTGGATCCATTTCTGAAATTAGATGTCTTCCACAAGACGAAGAGCTTTCAAAATGAATTATTTGTATGACAGTACAAAGATTTATATTGAAACATTTCCTAAGTATTTAATGCTTTGTTTGACCAACTTGGATCATACTTTCTTCCTGATTTGGGGTCACTTAGTAACAGATGTCATTAATTGCTTTTAAACTGATTTAAGTTTAAAACAGTTGTTTAAAGTTGTTTTAACCTCGGAAGTTTCAAATCCGAGGTTAAAAAAAAGAAAGGGGAGTACACGGTCCTACTTTTCCTGCCTGGTTTGAAATCTGAAATAAGATGAAGTAATTTAAAAATCACATTTGGTGGATTAATAGAGTACCTGTTTCCGTGCATGGCTGCGTTATGCGCGTGGAAATAAACAAGTGAGAGCATGAGACAGAAGTGTTTCTGTAAGAGAAGCATGTGTAGCTTTGGCAGAATAAAGGCAATTCCTTGGCAGTTCACAGCGGAGCTGACTTTTCCCTTCTGGTTTCACACTTTAGACCAAATTCTGATTGACAGTAAAGGCTACACTTTAAGAAATGGCTTTTCACCTTAATGTTTAATTTTCCAGTTGTATTGCTTCTTTGGTGTGAGCTTTTCTTTTTCCTACATGTTGACAACCAATTGAAACTAAGAACTCGCTTATCTTAAGTTTTCATTAAATGGAAACCCTATGGAAGTTTTCATGGATGGAGTAAATTGTCGCCCAAATTCCTTTAACCTCCATGAACATTTTTTACAGGCCATCCTAAGAAAGGCTTGAGTGTGCCACATACTTAGAAAAACACTCAAGCCGAACGTGACTTTGTGAAGAGGGCGGTTCCTCATTTTGTTTGTCCTTTTTTCGCTTATGGTAATGAACTCAAATTCTAAAATCGTTTGAGGTCACAAAACCAGTCACAGTGAAATGAGATATGTAGAGAAAATGGAGCATCTGTTTCGCAATAGCTCATCGCATCTTCCTCGTGAGTCCCACCCTGCTGATTGATGGGGACCTCTTAGGCTTGTCAACGGGAACTACCTCTGTCACTCTTGTTCCTATTTCTACTTTGGGGTTAAACATCCAGACTGTTCAAAATCTGGATCGTGGCTGGAGTGACAGCCTCTTTGGAATGACCCTGTTTCTTTTGGTAAAGGGACTAGTCATTGGGATTTTACACCCGCCTCTCTTTTCTTACTCAGGAAGGCATCTGTGGGCATTGACGTGGTCTCGCTGCTCATTTGTGGCAGCAGAGGAGAACAGGTGAGAAGATGCCCAGGGTGTCCTCTGGGCAGGCCTGTGGAGTGGCTGGGCTAGGCTGCTGCTAAGGTGGTAACTGCTGAAGTTCAAGGTCTCAGCTGGCGATCGGTACTGAGGCCAGTGGTGCCGGTGATGGAGCTGACAGCCTTCAGTGTAGAGCAGCAAGCACACCATTTAGACCCCAAGCCTATGTGGGTCATGGACACGTCGGCTCCCCTGGGCCCTCGTGGTCACCGGGAAACCAGAAGTACTGACACATATGGGCTCAGTTTCCTGTCCGCGGTCATCTCAGTTCTGGGCTCCGGGCTGTGGTGGAAGCAGCGTCTCCCGGAGGCTTCAGCCCACAGAGGTTGTTCAGGAAAGTAGGACACCTGCCCCGATGACTCCAGCCTCCTTAGAAGTCTATGGTGTTTCTAAAGACTCCAGTCTGAGTTGAAAAGATCACTTATGTAAAACTCAAAAGAGAAAAGAATATTACCCCTGTAATAATAGACACAAAGTTGTCGCTGGTGGTGGTGTTCGGTAGAATCTAGAGTTGGAATAGACTTTAGAAAGCATGAAGTCCAACGTTGGCATTTACTCATGAAGAAACACGTTTAAAGAGTTTCTTCGATTTTGTGACAATTTGCTCTTTGGTTTAGCTCGAATCTAGCTCCCAGCCCCTAGCTCTGTGCTCTTTCCGTGATGTGGTGTCACCTTTTCTGTATGTGTATTTTCCTAAATAGATGGAGGTTGGAAGATCTGTTCAACTAAATGCTGTAGTCTCCCTTTTTATTCACCCTTTGGTTGAATTAATTAAGTAAATATTTTAGTTTTGGAGTCATCTGTGTGATAAACGTTGGGTTCTGTGATTTGAATCCCGTCTTCACGGTTGGCCATGTGGCCTTGGGGAAGGTCACTGATACTCCATGAGCTCCAGCTTCTTTGTCTGTAAAGTGGGGACAATAATATTCACCTTGGAGGAAACTGAAAGTTATAGAATTGCATTGTGTTTTCATGGTACAGAGCAGTTAATAAACTATAATTGTTGTCGGTATTTCTTAAATATCTGTGGTTTCTGAGTTTTTCTTTGAAAGGCCAAAATTTAAAAGAGAGAAAGTTGGAGGTAAAGGAGAAAGGGAATAAAGAAAAACACAGAACCAGAGCTCTGTATAACATTTTAGATTGCTCTTTGCTTTGTCTTTAGGGTTGGGTTCCTGATTAGATTATACCTGATCCTTCTTTATCTAATTTGATGGTTAAGAGGAAAAAATTGATATCACAGAAGAAGCATTGTGTAAGCTAATGTGTTATCATTATATTTGTAATATAATTCTTTCAGGAATCTTGAATAATCTACTTTTTAAATGAAGGAAAATCTATAAACTACCCATCAGGGGATTTGGTGAGAGGAATAATTAATATAATACCTGATGGTTCAGAAAGTTAGTTTCCTCTTTACCATCAACATTTTTGTGTGCAAAGCAAAAAGATCAGTGGGTAGTTACACTTCCCAAAAGTGTTTTCAAGAGAATTTTGTGCATCTAGGTAAAACTCTGCTGATAAACATTTCTCTTAATCTATAGCCTCCTACAAGTGCTCCGTAATTGCACAAATGCTATTGCCGATTCAAACTAAAGTACGGGAATTCTGTGAAAAGAAATATCTAGACCTAGGAAAAAAATTTCTAAGTGCCCATTACCATCATAAATTAGATAATTTTTGAGTGGTAACTCCACATAGATCTATAGATGGAGGAATCCATAAAAGAGCTGCTTTCAACTTTAAAGATCTAATTGTCTTAGTAAGTAGCTTCGTTGTTGATACCAGCAAGACTTGTTCACGTCTGCAGTCTCCCTTGAATGGGGTGGAGTCAGTGTTTATCCAGAGATACCTTTTTCTAATACAGCAGGGAATTATCTTGTAACTGGAAATGCTTCCCACTGGGAATGACCCTTCCCCCATTACCACCCCTCCTCTACCATCAATTTGAAGAAATCGTTATTCTGGGAATTAAACTAATAAAACTAATAAATAATGGAAGATTGCTTTCTGCAGTAGACAACTTCTAAGGCAGGCTGTTTGGAGTACTGAGGGATACATTTAACAAAATGTGTGCAAGATACG
Organism: Phocoena phocoena; assembly: GCF_963924675.1. Classification (NCBI taxonomy): domain Eukaryota; kingdom Metazoa; phylum Chordata; class Mammalia; order Artiodactyla; family Phocoenidae; genus Phocoena; species Phocoena phocoena. Next base: position 82,746,652 of record NC_089230.1, on the reverse strand, counting down.
TACGTTGAAAACTACAAAAGATTGTTAAGAGAAATTTTAAGAGACAATATAAAGATATTCTGGGACTAGAAAACTCATTGTTAAGATGTCATTTCTCCCCAAACTGATCTGAAAATACAATGGAAGCCCCAGGACTTCTTTGTAGAAACTGGCAAACTGATTCTAATGCATGTATGGAAATATAAAGGACCTAGAATTGCCAAAATAAAGTCAAAGTGGGTCAGAGACCTAGAACAAAATCTAAGCATATAAAACCTCTAGAGGAAAACATAGGAATTTTTCAAGATTTGGGGGCAGGCAAAGATGTTGTAAAGAGAACATAACCCTATCTGTAAAAATTTATAAATTGGACTTCGTTAAAATTAAAACCTTCTGCACTTCCAAAGATACCACTAAGAAACTGAATGAAAAAGCAGGCACAGATCAGAAGAAAATATCTGCAATACATATGTCTGAAGAAGGACATATCCAGACTATGTAAAGAACTCTCACAACCCAAAAATAAGACAGGTGACAATAAAAAGTGCGCAAAAGGTTTGAACAGACACTTCACACACACACAAGGTTTGAACAGGCACTTCACACACACACACATACACACACAGACATACACACCATATATATATATATATATATATATATATATATATATATATGGTGAGGACAGGAAAATAAAGACATGAACACATCATTAATCGTTAGTGAAATGCAAATTAGAACCACAATGAGACACTACTACAAACCTACCAGAATGTGAAAATTGAAAAAGATTGACGATATCAAGTGTTGGAAAGGATGTGGAGCAACCGGAACTCTCCTACACTGCTGTTGGGAATGTAAAATACTATAATACTTCAGAAAACTTTTCATCAGTTTCCTATAAAATCAAACATAAATTTCCATATGACTCAAGCTTAGGTATTTCCTTAAGAGAAATGAAAACCTATGTCCACAAAGAGTCTGTACACTAATGTTCATAACAGCTTTATTCATAATAGCCCCAAAATGGAATTAACCCAAACATCCAGTTACAGATGAACGGATAAACAATTTGTGGAATATTCATACAATGTATCCAGTAACTTACAAAGAAGAAACTATATATGTAGCATCATTGATGAATGTCAAAAACATTCTGAGCAAAAGCCAGACACAAAAGAACGTGTGTGTATGATTGTATAATATTTCCATGAAGTTCTAGAACAGGCGAAACTAAATCCATAGTGTTAGGAGTCAGGTCAGCAGTTGCCTGAGGATGGGTTGGAGTCAGTTGCAGAGTTAGGAGGGAATTTGGGGGCCAGGTGGTGACAGGAGTGTTCTGTATCTTTTTTTAAAAAATCAATTATTTATTTTTGGCTGCGTTGAGTCTTCATTGCACTGTGGAGGCTTGTCATCGCGGTGGCTTCTTTTGCTGCAGAGCATGGGCTCTAGGCACGCGGGCTTCAGCAGTTGTGGCACACAGGCTCAGTAGTTGTTGTTCGCGGGCTCTAGAGCACAGGCTCAGTAGCTGTGGCGCACGGGCTTACTTGCTCCGCGGCATGTGGGATCTTCCCAGACCATGGCTCTAACCCACGTCCCCCGCATTGGCGGGCAGATTCTTAACCACTGCGCCACCAGGGAAGTCCAAGGAGTGTTCTGTAACTCAATTATGGTGATGAGTATATAGACGTATACATTGCCAAACGTATCAAACTGTACATTTTAAATAGGTGCATTTTATTATATGCAGAATATAGTTTGATAAAGTAAAATAAATAAATAAATGAAATAGACTACCTCCCCATTTAAAATCAGGAACAGTAGTGCCTAGACGGTCCCTCTAACTTGGAATAAGTGTGAAGGACCGAGGAGGACAGTAATTCTCTCTCTTCATAAACAGGAGGCTCCTGCACCCTTCTCAGGGTTTCAGGTTACTGCCTGTTGCATAGTTAAACATCTTTATAAACATCAAATCGAATGGCTAAAATTCAAATGCATTTCTAGTCATTTTCAATTTCATCTTTTGTTTTTGGCTGTGCCCTGAGAGGCTTGCAGGATCTTAGTTCCCTGACCAGGGATCGAACCCGCGCCCCCTGCAGTGAAAGCACCAAGTCTTAGCCACTGGGCCACCAGGGAAGTCCCCTCATTTTCAATTTCAAATGTTCTTTGTTCTGTCAACTTAAGTGTTATATTTTGTCACTTCATCATTTTTTCATGAATGGCATCTCCAGTATAAGTGATTGGACCATGTTCAGCACAGGGGAAAGAATTCCTTGGATTTGTTCTTTATTGGTAATCTCTCCCACATCTGTCTTGTTGTCCTAGCTTTCTAACTAGTCTCCCTACCCGCGCTCCAGTCTACAAATCACGGTGGTGTGAGTAATCCTTCTGAAGTCTGTCCTTGATCAAATCACCCCCCTTCTCAGGACCCCTCACTTTGCTTACTAACAGCAGACTAATTTGTTTTCCCGGTCTGGGTCCTTACTATCTTTCCCGACTAACCTCTCACTGCTCCCCTGTGAGTGCCATATTCTAGCTGAGCCTGACACCCAGTCATTGCTTCGTTACATCCTTTCCTCCCTACCCCTTTGCTTGTGCCCTCTTTCCACGTGGGATGCTTTCCCTCCGACCCGGCCTTTCCACCTCTCACCAACCTTCCACGCCAGCTGGCAGGTCATCTCCTCCACCATCACTCACGGCTGATGTGGCTGCACCTGCCAGAGCATTTTCCTTCCTGCTGCAGCCTCTCCTGTGTTTGATTATAAACTCTCAGAGGCTGGGGCTCTGTCTCTGACATCGATCCAGTAGGAAGGACACACAAATTGAATGAGTATGAGGAAAGAATCATGCAGGTGCTGGTGGCTGAGAAGCAGAAGAGTGAAGACCAGACTTCTATCCCCCTATTCCTCACTCTATTACTTTTTACACCAGGGGTGTTGGGAAAATCCGCCACAGGCCTTTGAACTGCCTCCAGGACAAGGACGAGGAGAGTGCATTGCTCCAGACATTCAGAATTGAATCCAAGAAGGTAGTGGAACTTTCTCAGGGAGCCATCCTAGCAGAAAGATTAGCTTAGATGCCTTTTCTTCTTCTAATCTCATAAGGTGGTGGAGCAAATGGACTGTAAAGTCCCCTATGGGAATTGTGACTATTCGTTAGATCTTTTTATATACACTTTTTCTTTTATTTTTAAATGGAGCTTGGTTGGAGACTTATAGGATATTTTGCATGTGGTCTGTATTTTTTTTTTTTTGGGTTACGCGGGCTTCTCACTGTTGTGGCCTCTCCTGTTGCGGAGCACAGGCTCCGGACGCACAGGCTCAGCGGCCATGGCTCACGGGCCCAGCCGCTCCGCGGCACGTGGGATCCTCCCGGACCGGGGCAAGAACCCGTGTCCCCTGCATCGGCAGGCGGACTCTCAACCACTGCGCCACCAGGGAAGCCTGTGGTGTTTTTTAAATGGGCCTCAAACTCTTCTGTGTTTAAGGAATGGTTTCACAAAACAGAATTTTGGATGGCACCTTTTCCACCTGCAGACTCACTGGCACACTCCCAAGGCCGCCCTTTGACACCACGATGCTGTTTGGGAAGAGCCATGTTCCGTCCTGACCAGCTTGCTCACACCCTTGCAAGTCCCAGTAGAAACTCTGTCTGTCTTGGCTTTGGCTCTACGTTCCCTAGAGCTCCCCTACCTTGCACCAAATTGTACCTCATCAACCTTCTATCTGACAATCGATACTAGAAAATGTATAGGCTTGGTTGTAGTAAAAATGCATTTCCTGTGTGGATAAAATGTGGTCATTTGCCTATGACGTGACACACGTGGATAGATGCTACTTTTAAATGATTAACGTTAAGGCAAATGGACGAAACAAATACCGCGTGTGATGGAGGCTGTTGGCTGTCCTCGAAACTTCTTCTCCCTTTGTTCCGCTGGCAGCAGGTGGTAGCTGGACCCACGGTTCAGCCAGAGTGTCGTGTCTCAGACTCTTCACCACCCCGTGAGTCCAGCAGGGACGGTGCTACTCTGGGTGGGTGGGGGACGTGGGGCGTGACCTTGTACTTGGGCGTGTGCGGTCTGCCTTTCACAAGCTGGAACTTCCACACGCCCACGACCCAGCTTCCATGACACAGCCAGGTCCACACCCCAGAGCAGAGGTGGGAAACATCTTCTGTCAAGGGGTGAACAGTAAATATTTCCAGCTTTGCGGCCAGTCTTTGCCTCGCGTTGTGAAAGCACCCAAAGACGACACATAAACAGATAGGCATGGCTGGATTCTAATAAAATGTTCTCTACAAAACAGGTGGCGGGCCGGATTTGGCGCACAGGCCCGCGGTTTTCTAACTCCCGCCCTGCGATGGACACTCTATGGAAGGAAAGACGTGGCTCGATGAGGGTCCGGAGCTGCCCACAGACCAGACCCCTCACCTCGGTGGCCATTTTCCCAACCAGCACGCGAGCAGACTTGCTGCCCGTCCTCAGAATCACTTCACAAGGAGACTGCCGCTGGGCTTCAGCCTTCTGAGATGTCCTGTCACCGCCTCTTCCTTCTCTCTCTTCTTCCTCTCTATTCATTTTACTTAAGGAAGAGAGACTAGTGTCCTCGGACACCACGTGTCCATTTGGCCTTTTGTCTCACACTTTCTTGAAACAGATGCATGGATTCCCAGGGGCTGTTCTCATGTCTCCCCAGCTGCCTGAGGAACGGGGTCACATCTGGACAGAACATGTGAAGAAGGTAAAATCTTGGGGGGGGCACTAAAACATAGAAGCATTAAAGTATACATGTATATGAATAATTTAATGGCTGACTGTGGTCTTGAGGAATATATTAAATTTTTGTGCTCCAGTCTGCTTATGCACTGGGGATAGTCATATTGCCTTTTCATCCTCCTAAAAATAGAATATCTTAAGATAATCCATTTTCAACTACTTCAAACTTTTCAAAGGAACGGCACCTAAATCCACAGTATAATTGAGGTATCAGCTTTTTGTCACTCTTACTATCTATTATGATTTGATTCACTATCATAATATAATCCTTCTCCGAGTCATTTCTATGAAAAATTTATAAGAAAAATGTATTGCAAGTTTTTAATAAATATTTGTTTTATTGCCCAGACTTTTATTCATAAGGAAAAGCTATTAGAAAATCATACTTATTCTAGGTTAAATGAGAATAACATTAACAATTCTTCGTTGTGTTTCTGGATGTTTCTGATTGTGACTGGAGCGCCTCACACTAACTTTGAAGTTAATTCTCATTTTCAATCATAATTAATTTGGGTCTCTCAACATCAGGCTGTATATTATTCAACTACCACTCTTCAGTGTCATGAAAACATTTACTGCCGTGTGTTCAAAAATAAACATTTCAGTTGCAGACACTTGGAGAGAGTTCGGAGTAGGTGCTAATGTGACAGCAGTTATATTTCTTTCAGGTGTTTCTGTTTCTCACGTAAAAAAAAAAAGAAAAACAAACAGCAACCTAAAAAGCAGTGGAACAAAGAGAAACCATTGATTGACAGGTAATCTTCTTAAATACGCACGTGAATACTTGGAAATGTCAGATCTTTACTCATTACCTTGAATTCCCCATGTTTTATGTGATGAGAATTACAGCCTATTGTTAAGAACAATTATCATATAAAAATGTACGGGATTACATTCAAATTTAAGATTGTATTCGAATGTTCACATGGGCTAAATAAAAATCTTCTTATTTAGACCTACACAGGAGTTATCTCACTGTCATTCCGCAAGTTCAATTTTATAGTTTCACTAATCAAACTAGGTTTATTTGGAAAAGGAACTTCATGTGTCACAGGTGTGGGAAGTAAACTCAGGTGTACAAGAAATATCCCAGTTCTTACTGCCTTTAAGTCAAATGAAAAAGACTGACTCCAACCGTATCAGACTCCAAGAACCCCATCTCAGTCAGTGTCGGCGTCCCAGATGCTCCTCAGATCAAATCAGCATCCAGGGGTCACAGGGAGCGGGGTCAGGAAAGGGCCTCTAGTTGCCAGGCTATCGTGGTCCCAGCTGACATATCCTAGTTAACCTTCAAAACCGGAGCTGCCTTGAATGTTCCGGGCTCCACTCCACAGCAGTGGGGCAGGGGGGCCAGCACCCAGGGTGCCTCCTCCCTCGGTGATCAGTGACCATCCCCAGATCTCGCTGCATCTTCCTGGGTCACTGGGCAGTGGTGCGCTTCGTGTCCGTCTGCACAGAAGCCTGGAGGGAGGGCGAGGGGCGCAGGGCCCGCATGCTCACCAGGCCCCGACTGGGCGTGGGCTGGACAGAGGCAGGTGTGCTCAGAAGCCTCTTCCTTTCTGCCCACATCTTTGGGGGGGTTGGGGGGGGAGTGGGACTGGAAATGGGGGGTGGAGCCAAGGCTTTTCCCGCTGGAAAAAGTCTTCTGGTGCCGACTAGCTGCACTTTCTCCTCCCGGCCTTGCATCCTCCTGCACTTCCACCTCCTCCCCTCCCGCCCCTCCCCTCCCCTCCCGCCCCTCCCCTCCCCTCCCGCCCCTCCCCTCCCCTCCCGCCCCTCCCCTCCCCTCCCGCCCCTCCCCTCCCCTCCCGCCCCTCCCCTCCCCTCCCGCCCCTCCCCTCCCCTCCCGCCCCTCCCCTCCCCTCCCGCCCCTCCCCTCCCCTCCCCTCCCGCCCCTCCCCTCCCCTCCCGACCCTCCCCTCCCCTCCCGCCCCGCCTCCTCCTCCCGCCCCTTCCCTCCCACCCCTCCCCCTCCTCCCGCCTCCTCCCCCAAGTCGTCATGGAAAGTGGTTACCAGGACAGGCCACCAGCTTGGAACAGGGGACAGGGGGAAAAACTAAGAGTGCAGCACGTTGAATCCCCACCACGCAGGTAATACGGGGCAATGTCCAGGTATAATGTTTATGATCTGCAGCTCCTCCCACCTCGAGGGAGGAGGGACCGGGTTTTGGCCACACGGTGTGTCGTGGACTCCGAGGGGTGCTGTCCACGGTGAGGAGGAGGGGGAGAGAGCCCCGAAGTCGTAAATGACGGGCGAACGGCAGGAAGAGCCCAGCGGGGAGGAGAGCAGAGGTGGGGTCCTGAGGAAGAAGGGCTTGACAGCGGGGCTTGGGAGGGGCGGTGCTGAGTGTTCCCGCAGGACATCCTGCTGTGCATTGTGTGTCCTGATTCTCTGCCTCCTTCTCAAGAGACTAGGTGGAGGCCTTGTTGCTTTTCCGGGCTTTTGGGGTGGGATTTGTTATTTTTACGCCATGTCACTTGTCCTCCAGGTGGAGGTGCAGTGCAGTTGGGCAGGTGGTGATCCTGTACTATCGCCAGGGAACATGCTGTACCTTGCAGCCACGGAGGAAAGTGTGGGTTTAAGAGTAAGGCAGAGATGAGCTAAAATCCCCTTACGAGAATGGCTACCATTTACAGAATGGGAAATGTCAAGTGTTGGTTTGGGTGTGGAAGAACTGGAATGCTCCTTCACAAACAGTAGGATGTAAACTGGTGTAACCACTTTGGAAAACCATTTGACAGTAGCTGCTAAAGCAGAACATATGTATACCCTGTGGCCCAGCCCTTGAACTCCTAGGTGGATGCCCAATGGAAGTGCACATACGTGCACCAAAGGACATAGACTGTTCATAACAGCCAGACTGCCCATCAAACTGCCTTTAAAAGTTGTAAATAAATTGTAGTGTATTTAAGAATGGGATCCTATATAGTAATGATCAGGGCTGTTTACAACTGTACATGGCAGGAGAGCTGATTCTCACAACAGAAAGTTGAGTGAAATAAGTCAGATGCAAAAGACTTTATCCTCTGTGACTCTATCCCATAGAGACAAATACAGGCAAAACCATGTCAGTGGGGCTGCAGGTTGGGGTGGCGGTTACCATCGTGGAATGGCTGGTGACAGGAAGAAAGTGTGCAACGTTGCCCACGTTCTGTTTCTTTATCTGGGTGCTTGTTTACAGTTTGTGAAAATACAGCAAGCCGTATAGTTATTATGTGTGCATTTTTTTCTTACGTTTCTCACACTTCAAATAAAAGGTAAAACCAGAAAAAAACGGGTTTAAACTTTGCTGTACTTTACATACTGGCTTTTAAAATAAGACAGTAGTTCCGATAAAAATGCTGAGTGGGAGCAGAATTGAATACAGGGTCATTTTGTGCCCATCAGCCCCTGACACAAAGGACGGAACAATTAGTGGAGAAACTTGGGAAATGGAATTATCTGTTCTTACAGAGTCAACACCAGAGGTTGGCTGACAATTTTGTTTCTCCCACAGCAATGCAAAGATAAAGGCAAAGATGAAACGAGATCGTATTAATGATAAGCACGGTGCCTTGCATACAGTAGCTCTCAGAAAGTGGAGCTGTCTCTGTGTCTAAGGGCTGTAACTATGTGGTCCAAGCAGAGAGGCACACATTTCCCAAGACATGTCTCATTGCTCAGTGTTACACAGCTAATAAGGGGCCTAGGATCTGAACCAAGAGAGTCTGACTCCAGGATTGTTCATGTGTATGTCAACAAGTCCAAGCAGAGCAGAATGGCCCAGCCACAATTCAGAGGCAGAAGGGTCCGGATGTTAGAGATTAATCCAGACAGCAAAGGATGTCTAGCTCAAGGAGTCTCGAAAATCTGTGGTGAATGTTTTGCAGGAAGGTTTTGTAAAAAAATTAATAAACAGAAACCTAAATTAGAGTGCGGGGGCCAGCAGGGGGCGCTCTAGCACCCTTTGATGATGGCAGAGCCCAACAGGAGGGAGAAAAGAGTCCTCTTCTTTCCCGACAAGGACTCAGCCAATGAAAAGCCGTAGATGTTTTGTTTACTACAGCCCTCCTACCTTTTCCCCTCTATAAAAGCCTTCGCCTTCCCTTACCGTGTGGGGCCTTCCACGTGGCTCACCACGGTTGCAGACCCCGAATTGCAATTCTCTGCTGATCCTGAATAAACCCATGTTCGCTGGAGAAATACCTGGCAGTTTATTTGTTTCAGGTCAACAGTTTCAAATATAATTGAAGTTTATTTCAAAGTCTAAAATAGTTTCTTAGAAACAAAAAAGGCTCCATTCTAATCAACTGGATACATATTAATAGCAAAAAGTCACTTAAGCAATTCTGTCTTATTTGAACAGTTTAAAATCAATATAATATACTTAAGTTGCCATACTATATCTTTTTGCATTTTTTAGTAATTTAAAGTATTATTTTCCCTGTCAGCCAACATTTAAAATACATTTCTTTCCTATTAGAGGAATTTCATGAGCCTGTTAAGTACCATGTGGAAATAATCAAGTCCCATTATGAACCCAACACCAATTTTCAAAGCAGCTTACCCACTTAGTACCAGCAGCTGTGTGCTTTTTTTCCCCTCCTTTTTAAATTTATTTTCGGCTGCATTGGGTCTTTGTTGCTGCACGTCGGCTTTCTCTAGTTGTGTCGAGCGGGGGCTACTCTTCGTTGCCGTGCTCAGGCTTCTCATTGCGGTGGCTTCTCTTGTGGAGCACTGGCTCTAGGCACATGGGCTTCAGTAGTTGTGGCACATAGGCTCAGTAGTTGTGGCAGCCGGGCTCTAGAGCACAGGCTCAGTAGTTGTGGTGCACGGGCTCAACTGCTCTGCAGCATGTGGGATCTTCCCGGACCAGGGCTCGAACCTGTGTCCCCTGCATTGGCAGGCGGATTCTTAACCACTGCGCCACCAGGGAACCCTAGCTGTGCACTTTTTAACTCACAACTGGACTTTTGAAATCCCTTTGTTTTCATTTTGAGTCTACTTCTTTGATGTAAGTTAATTGCTTTGGCAGGATCTGGACCATGCTGGGGTTTGCACCACTGGGACCAGCACTCAGTCCACCAGGCAGCCGGCGGTGGGTGGCGTGGACGGTGTCTGGGAGCAAAGCTCAGTGTTTCCTGGCAGACAACCAGCTTTCTCTCTTTACTTATGGGTCTCCCATGGACTTTTTCAGATCTCTCACGCTCAGGCTGGGGCGTTATTTCAGTTACTTAGAGAATGACCGCAGATCTCACACTAGCCTCATTCTCTGGTGGAGCCCTAGCTGAGTGAACCTGGTTCCTTGACCATGAGTGCTGAGGTTGGACCTCATGGCAACCTCCAGCTTACTTTCTTTCTCCAATCCTGACCCGGAGTCCAGGGCAAGGGACCCTGATTGCTGACAAAGGCGACACTCATAAAGGGATACCAGAAGCCTGTCCAGGGCACCCACAGTGAGCCCACAGGGGCCTGAGTAATAACCCCGAGGAGGTCTGGACTCACCTGGCCTAGCATCACCTAGTGCCCTTAGTTGGGTGTTACCCAAAGAATTGACAGCAACAATTTCAATGTGGGACATCACATCCAGACCACCTTCTGGAAAAGGGCTCAGTCACTTCTTGGCTTGTTTTTAGAGCAGCTGACTTAACTCATCTCACACAGGGGAGGCTTGCCTGTGAGGGCGCTGGCCTCCAGCCTGCCTTGCTGACTCAGGTGACTTCCTTCTTCCTTCTGAGTTTAAAGAACGCTGTCCTCATTTACAAAGCCCCGTACCTGCGTCGTCAGCATAAGGCTCTTCCCACTGTCCACGGCTCTCAGGCTGGAGGCCAGCTCCTTGTCTGCTGACATCTGGTCTCTGTGACCTTCCCCTCTGGACACCCACCCTGATGCTGTCCACCACAACCAGCTGACCTGCTGTGTGCTCTGTGCACTCTGCCTAGACTCTGGGCACACAACTTTGTCTTGCTTACAGTATGGTCTTTTAGAAACCAGGTCTCATTTTGAAATCCAAAGATTCCATAAAAGAACAATAGAGAAAGAAATTTTCCAAAGACTTAGTATTAGGACAGATGAATTTTTTTTAAAGGAATAACATTTCCTGGTTAATGAAAAAGTAGCTTCTTTTTTTTTTTTTTTTTTTTTTCACGATCTCTGTAGAAATCTCGGGAGATGCTGGGGGAAAATGGTACTACACTCAGCACAGCACATGGTTACTCACTCACTCACTCATTCGTTCCCCACTGGGAGGAGAGCAGAAAACAAGTTAGGCAACATCTCTGCTCTCCTGGGTCTTGTATTCTAATGCAGTAAAGAGGGAACAAACTAACAGAGGGCTGTCAACAGTAAGTCAGTTGACGAAATTATACACCCTTAAGGAATAAAGAGTGATGGTGTGGGCTCTGCTAAGGAAAGAGGTGAAGTGTGAGAAGGCAGCACTCAGAGACCTGAATGATAAGAAGGCATGAGCCATGCAAGGACCCCGGGCCAGAGCATTCCAGGCGGGGGAAGAGCAGGCAGGAGGCTCCTGAGGTAGGAATGGACCTGAGGTCTTTGAAAGGCAGAAGGAGGCCAGTGTGTGTGTCTAGACGTGAGCTGGGGGCGAGGAGGAGATGGGAAAGGCAGACCAAGGTCATGAGCGCCCGTGGACGGTGGCGATTAGAGGCCTCTGGGGAGTTTGAGCAGCGGGGGACGTGGCGCGTTGTGCTGTAGAAGGTCACTTGGTGTGGTGTATAATGGGGCGTCTGGGGCTGTGGTGGATAGTGGGGCGTCTGGGGCCGTGGTGGATAATGGGGCGTCTGGGGGCGTGGTGTATAGTGGGGCGTCTGGGGCCGTGGTGTATAGTGGGGCGTCTGGGGCCGTGGTGGATAATGGGGCGACTGGGGGCGTGGTGAATAATGGGGCATCTGGGGGCGTGGTGTATAGTGGGGCGTCTGGGGCCGTGGTGGATAATGGGGCGACTGGGGGCGTGGTGGATTATGGGGCATCTGGGGCCGTGGTGTATAGTGGGGCATCTGGGGCCGTGGTGGATAATGGGGCGACTGGGGGCGTGGTGGATAATGGGGTGTCTGGGGGCGTGGTGTATAGTGGGGCATCTGGGGGCGTGGTGGATAATGGGGCCTCTGGGGGCGTGGTGGATAATGGGGCATCTGGGGGCGTGGTGGATAATGGGACCTCTGGGGGCGTGGTGGATAATGGGGCGTCTGGGGGCATGTGGATAATGGGGCATCTGGGGGAGAGGGTTGATGGGGGCTTGGATGTTAGCAGTAGAGGTGGAGGAGAGTGGGGTGCACGATACTCTGTGGAGGGCGAGCCCACAGGAATTGTGATGGGTCACATGTGGGAGGTGAGGGATGGAAGGCGCGAACAGAGCGAAACCAAGGATGAGCAGCGAGGTGAGTAATAGCAAGATTCCAGAGATGAGAAAAACCCCCTTTGTTCCCTACAGTGGCCCTTTGTGGTGGGTTCTATTATCCCACCTAATCCCATTTTATCCCATCCTAGATCTCAGTGTATCTGTATATCTGACCCCTATCTGTCCTATAATATTCCTATAGCGATTACAACACAGAGAAGAAAATTAAACCTGAGGGCTGGAAGGTAACTTGGCCCAGGACCTGTAATTAGAAAGCTGTGAGCGGGGTCTGAGCCTGTTCTGCCTGGTTCTAGGGTCCGTACCTGTCTCCACTCTAAGGTTACTTTTCACTTACCAACCACCAACTGCCATTGTCAACATTTTTATTTACTTCCTTTCAGCCTTAAGATGCATTTCTGCCTTTTAAAACAGGCCTGTGACATATAATCTTATGATCTTTCCCATCAACCATTTTCAGAGCATTATTAAACACTCTTCATAACATCTTCCATGCAAACCATCATCTTTCAAATGTTTCTTTTCAAGAGAATAAGACTTTTGAGCCACAGTGTTTGGGGGAGAAACAGGTAAACGGCCTAAGAAAGTTTCCTTAAGGGCAGGAGTAGCGGGGGAGAACAAATAAATATTTTGTTTCCCTGATTAAATGTGTGTTTCTCTAAGATTTTCACTCAAATATATATACAGACATTTGAAAAATCTGTGATTTTACATAAAGCATCTTGTACATTATGTATTAGCAAACTATTTTAAGATTTACAGTGTTGTGTTAGTTTCAGGTGTACAGCAAAGTGAATCAGTTATACATATGCATATACCCACTCTTTTTTTTTTTTAAGATTCTTTTCCCACCTAGGTCACTGCAGAGTATTGAGTAGGGTTCCCTGTGCTGTACAGCAGGTTCTTGTTGGTTGTCTATTTTGTATATGGTAGTGTGTACATGTAGGATCTTAGTTTCCCTACCAGGGGTTGAGCCCACACCCCCTGTAGTGGAAGCTTGGAGTCCTGACCACTGGACCTCCAGGGAAGTCCCCAGCCTAGCCTACCTTAAACATGCTCAGAATACTTACATTAACTTACAGCTGGGCAAAATCATCTTAACATAAAGCCCATTTTATTTTTTTAAATAAATTTATTTATTTGGTTTTTTTGGCTGCGTTGGGTCTTCGTTGCTGTGCAAGGGCTTTCTCTAGTTGCAGCGACCGGAGGCTACTCTTTGTTGCAGTGCGCGGGCTTCTCATTGCGTTGGCGTCTCCTTGTTGTGGAGCACGGCTCTAGGCGCGCGGGCTGCAGTAGTTGTGGCACGCGGCTGCAGCAGTTGTGGCACGCAGACTCAGTAGTTGTGGCTCGTGGGCTCTAGAGCGCAGGCTCAGTAGTTGTGGCACACAGGCTTTGTTGCTCCGCGGCACGTGGGATCTTCCCAGACCAGGGCTCGAACCCGTGTCCCCTGCATTGGCAGGCGGATTCTTAACCACTGCACCACCATGGAAGTCCCTAAAGCCTATTTTATAATAAAGTGTTAACTACCTCATTAAAAAAAAAAAAGGAATTATTTACTTTAATTCTTCAAAATTACCTTCAAACTTCAAAACGAATCTTTAGGTCTGAGCTCTGAGCCATAGAAGGCTTCATCTATTTCTTAGTATCTAGTTTGAACTTATAACATGTACTCTGCCTCATTCTTTGATTCTGGATCCCATTGTTTCAAGTAACGGAGACCCAATCAAGCTAGTTCAATTAATAATAAATAGTAGCTGTCTTAGACCGAGTTATCTACAGATTGAAGCAAGCAGGAATTTTAAAACCTGAAGTTGATTTGGGAGGTGCAACCCCAGGGGCACCAGAGTGGGGAAGAAGGAAGCCCTGCAGAGAATGACGAAGGGTGGGATGTGAAACACTGCACCGTGGCTCCTGCTTCGTGGGAGCCCGACGGACACAGCAGGTCTTCTAGGGACGCCCCCCACCCTCCGCCCGCAGACAGGTCCAACGGAGAAGCTGCATCTCTGAGGGTCCAGGATGCAGGAAGGAGGGCTTTGTGTGTGCCTGGCTCACACATCCTTTGCCACTGATCGGAGACTGTCCCCCGGGGCGCTGACTCTCTCTTTTGCAGGCTGTCAGGAGGCACCTTCAGGAAGTCTGGTGCAGCTGCCTGGGGTGGCGAGTTGGCAGGGTGGGCCCTGCCTTCCCAGCAAAGCAGGCTGTGTGGTAGGGAGAGTCTAAGAGGTTCATGAGATTTGTGACTGTTGCATCGGAATAACATTGGGCTGAGCACCGTTCCTGGATTATCTAACTGAGAGCTCATCAAACCCTCTGACGTAGCTAATTTGCACCTGAATTTATGGTTAGGGAAATTTAAAGAGTGAGAGGTGGAACGAAGGCAGACCCTACAACTCACACCTTAACCGCTGTTCTTCCCTTTTGAAAGCTCTGGAACAGCAGAGGGGCTTATTAAAAAGAGGACATTCCAGGGAAGTAGTCAGTGGACTCTCCTGGGACAAAGGGTTGGGAGTGGGACCCCCACTGGGAGCCAGGCCAACTCAAAGGTGTCAGAGTCATGGACCTTTGTGGCATATCTGCTCCTTTCTGTGATTCTGTGATTCTGTGATAAGTCCTTGTACTTACCCCATGAGTCAGCTTCCTCTGCCCCTCCTTGTCTCTGACCAGGGCATGATCACAGCCTTCCTTCGCTTCTGTGCCTCCTCTGAGCCCTTTTCTAACTCATGGCATCCTCTCAGACTCAACCCTCGCAGACACTATACTGTGTCCTGGTTTTCCATTTCTACGTTTCTTGGGGAAACATTGGCCTGACATGGTTGTTAGAGTGTGTTGGTTGTAAACAGCAGATTATTAAGTTCTATTTAAAATGAATTCATTAGAAACTATGGGTAGATCACAACAGCCCTGTTTGGAACTTACGGGACCTACGCATCTCCAGAGACCCTCCAGAGGGTCTCAGAAGCAGAAGCCAAAGGACACTCCATGTATGTGCCAGCCCTGGAATGTTCTTTTTCTTTTCTATCTTTGCATAACATAGCCTGAAATTCAAAGTTCTTGAAAAGAGGAACTGATTGGCCAGGTGTAAGTGATATAGCAGCCCTTAGCTCTGCCAGGAAGTTTTACCAGGAAGTTAGTTGAAGGAGCTTCCAGTGATGCCTGGATTCAGTTTCCCTGCAGGGTTGCGTGTGAGAAGGGAGATAATTACGCAGGAGGATATTAGGATGCTATAAGGAAGCTGGGTAGACAAAATACGACAGATGTTTCCCATGCCCAGTTCACGTTTTCCCTCACCACAGCACACCACACTCCTCATTTGTTGGCTGGTCTCTAATGGGCTATTCCGTAAAGCTGTGGCCAGCCTTAATATTGAATTACTGAAGATTGAGTTATTGAATTATTTCTGTCACCACTTCCTTCCGTTTGCACATCCTAGACCTGATCGTGGAAAATGACTCTGTTAAAGCCATTTATGTCGGACAGCACTTGGGCACTGCATTTCTTTATTGACAAACACCTCTGCAGCATTGGTCTTTGATTCACTACTGCAGTGGGGTACTGTGAGAGACAGAGAGACACAGGATGCAATGTGATTATTGCTTCCTGGGTGCTGAGAATTGGATATGAGAAACATAATACACAATAAATATATAACGTGGTGATAATATAATGTAATATCAAACAGTGCATAATCTAAGATAAAAATATACGTGTATGGCGGTAGCAGGGTCGAGAGCTTAACTTGTGCTAATGTAACAGGAGCTAGGTGTAGTGTGTAATTAAGTCTTTTTTTTTTTTTTTTTTTTTTTTTTTTGCGATACGCGGGCCTCTCACTATTGTGGCCTCTCCCGTTGCGGAGCACAGGCTCCGGACGCGCAGGCTCAGCGGCCATGGCTCACGGGCCCAGCCGCTCCGCGGCATGTGGGATCTTCCCGGACCGGGGCACGAACCCGTGTCCCCTGCATCGGCAGGCGGACTCTCAACCACTGCGCCACCAGGGAAGCCCTGTGATTAAGTCTTGAAAGAATATATTTCACACCACTCTCTATAAAATAGATAACCAGCAAGGGCCTACTGTGTAGCACCGGGAACTCTACTATCTTGCAATAACCTATAATGGAAAAGAATCTGAAAAAGAATGTATATTGAACATATACGTGTAACTGAATCACTTTGCTGTACACTTGAAACGACCTCAACGTGGCAAATTAACTCTAATTCAATAAAAAAAAAAACCAATCTTGAAAGAATACATTTGACCTGGGAAAGAGATAAATTTGTGCGTGGCGACTAGATGATATATGTCCAGGCTAATTAATCTAAATGATAACTTTTGCTATGAATGCGTCCCAGAAGCTAGGCTGGAGATTGGTTTAGAGTCTGTCTCTCCTTCCGTGTGCTGACGTACAGGTGTTGTCCCAGCTCGTCACCTTGGCCGCAGGCCTGCTCTGCACCTAGCAGGGAGGCCACAGCACTGCCATTTGTAAACGTGCAGGCCCGGACCACCTGCCTTCTGCTATCCTTCCACTGTTAATGTCACGAAACGCCTCTGGCAGGGTAAGTAACTTTATTACTAAGTTGTAAAGTAGAGCAAGTTCTTAATACCGTATGAATTGTATTCTATCCCATTTCTCCCCCTCTAATGGGGAGAGGTCTCACTGTGTTCTGGAAAACGTCTCCTTAAAACTGCTGAGTAGCATGTCTTGCATGCACTGAGTTAGGAAGCCCCATTGCTGCCGGAATTTTGATTGGAAGCTTGTTTTAACAAGTTCAGGTTTACTTCTGAGATGCTCATTTTCTTTCGGAATTCAATTGATTAAGGCAGCCTGAGTCTCAGCGGTAACTACAAGAAATTAGATTTTGCTGGGAAGTATAAACAGACCCGCGATGATCCGACGCTGTGAGTGTTGTCAGGCCAGCACACGGCTTTGTTGGGGAGGTTATTGACACCGAAAGCTTTGGAAATTGAGGTTTACAGGAGCAGGCCCAAGTCAGTGATGTTTGTTTCATCCTAGGTTTTTTTTTTTTTTTTTTTTTGCGGTACGCGGACCTCTCACTGCTGTGGCCTCTCCCGTTGCGGAGCACAGGCTCCGGACGCGCAGGCTCAGCAGCCATGGCTCACGGGCCCAGCAGCTCCGCGGCATGTGGGATCCTCCCGGACCGGGGCACGAACCTGCGCCCCCTGCATCGGCAGGCGGACTCTCAACCACTGCGCCACCAGGGAAGCCCCATCCTAGGTTTTCGAACAAGACGTTAGTTGGCCTATTCCGGTATCACGTTACGAGGTCCAAGTTTAGCTAGGATACTAACCTCCTCAGCCACAGCAGAAGTTAAGTAAGAAAGAAGAAAAATACAATTCCCTCCAGGTCAGTACGATTACTCTTTGAGGAACAGAGGCAGAACGGGGTCTGCAGACACCACAGACCGAGCTCCGTGTGATACGGGTTTATTGCCCTTGGGCCACGCATAGCTATGAGTTAAATTTTCTTCTTTCTCCGTGTTTAAAGATCGAGAGTCTATCCTATCGTTTTTCATAAGTTGATTAAAAGACGAAACTCTCTGAAAAGCCTCAGGATGCAGGGGCGAGTCCTGGCTTTTCCACCAGCTCACGTGATTGTCAGCTTTGGGGCCCCAGTGACAGGAGACGCCTGACTTATGATATTGAGGGGCACAGCCCTTCCCCAGGCTGTGCCGGGGAGCGCACGATTCCCCGCTCACCGGCAGGGAACAGGCTGACGCCCTTCTCTCTCGCTAGCCAGGTGTCACTGTTGTGTGTTACTGGTGACAAACTTCAGTGACACAGCTCCAACCGATGGTGATCTACCAGGTATCTTCACCCTGCTGGGATCTGCCCCCCGGGCAGTCTGGCTGACCATGAATGGACCACTGATTTCTCTGGGTTCTACTTTCCTTATTTGTAGACCTCTCCCAGATTAACAACTCTGCAGGCATTGTGGTAGCAGTGATCAAGCCAAACGAGGCCTGTGTATATTTATATCAGGCTAATGTAAGGAATTTCCATGCTTATTAAATCTCACGGTTCTTCCAACACCAAATTCTGCATTGGACAGTTGCCCGGGGAGATGATTTAGAGCCTGTAGTTACTCTCTCTGGTATTCAACTATATACTACAATATGTACTACAGGGGTATGGCTGCTCCCTTGAAAATATTCTTTCTTTAATGTCCATGTTGGATCTACCGGTCGTTAATGCATACTAAACACATCTATATTATGATACAAATATTAGTGTGGGCTAAATAAAAATGAACAGTTGCAATGCATGCTGGCCGTCAGGGCACTAGCCTACGAGTTCCGTGAGAGTCTAGCCTTGGGTCTGGTTTGTTCACAAGCTCAGAGCCTGGCACAGAGGGGATGTCCACTACTATCTGTTGAGTCAACTAACACCTTCTATAGTAATGACAGTATATAAAGTAATGGTGTCTTTTTTTTTTTGTTTGATCAGTCTCTTTGTTTACGTGTCAAAAAAAACCCCCAACTTGAGTGAACTTAAGCAGAAGGAAAAGATGCCATCACGTCACCAGTCGTGGGATGGAGGGTGGAGGCCTGGCCTCGGGAGAAATACTCAGGGACCCAAATCCACAGGCTTCCTATCTCCATCCCTCATCCCTGATGTGTTCCGCGTCCTCCAAGAGGAGACTCAGGGCCACTGGCAGTACCTCAGGTCACATTTCAGGTTCACCGTCATGGAGGGACAACCTCCCTAGCTTTAGTCTGGCTCAGTTTTTACCCAAACTCATAGGGACAGCGCAAGGTTCAGTAGAAGACCTTTTATCAGGAATTCGTTAGTTCATGTTTAAAAGCAGGTTAAAGAAGGGAAAACTTTAGAGGATATTTCTGAAACATTTCATTTTAACTTGAATTAATTTGCCGATCTTTTGATGTAAAGCCAAGACTTTGTTTTTTCCAGTCTGGATCTCTATCCTGTTCTTGAGAGAAACCAGACCTTCACGTATTATCCTGTTCAACAGTGATTTCTTTAAGATGGAGCACAGACTTAAAGATACCTACAGTCAGTCGGAGGACAGAATCCTTCTAGGTGTTTGAGTTCCCCTCAGCTGTGTATAGTGGTATCTCTCATTATTTATTTGACAGCTCTGTGTGTCTGTGTGATTCACCTTCATCTACTTTTCCCCAAAACTTTCAGGATACATTTCACAGAAATAAATGTTTCATTTCTGCTGCATTCGTTTTATATTTGCTTAGTGTTTAAAGAAATCACACACTTACAATAACTGTAAGTCTGGTGGGAATAAAAGAAACTGACTCTTGATTAGTATACAACACAAAAGGGGCGACAAGGGCGTAAACATTGTGAGCAACGCCAAGCAGCCACAGTACATAGTGGGCCCTGGGTACCAGCAGATCTGAGGAGGGGAATGGAGAACATTGTTGAATTTGACAATGGTAACACCCCTGCCTTTGAGTCCTCTCAGCAGATGGAGGGACAGACCCGCTCATACGAAACACGTAGCGCAGACTGTAATGGCATCTTAATAAAGAGCAAAGGGGAGGGGATCGCTAATTCTGCGGTGAGGGGGGCAGGTCAGTTGGACCTGCTTCTTTGGGAACAGCAAAGGGAGAAAGGAACAGCGAGGACCAAAGCAGGATTAGGGTTGGGGTGTGTGAAAGGACAGCAGAGAGCTTGCGGCCACGTCCAACTATTGAAGTTCCCAGATTATAAAAAACTGAGGAAATGCCAAAACAAATTTATGAAAATTGTGATCTATTTTGAATGCTTACATTTAACAAAACCATGAACACCCACACCCACAAAAAGTGCTATTCACTGGAGATCACAGGATTTATTTTTAAAAGCCACCCAGGCCCAACGGGCCAGCAAATGGGGCATGTTTAAAATTGCGTGACCAAGAGTTGAATACGCTGTCAGTGTATTTCTGTGACTCTGTGTATAGTGTCATTTGGAGATAATCCCCACAACCCAGCTTTGACATGGTTATAGATGTTCCGCCATAATTAGAGGGTGCTCCTCTAGGCCCTCTAATTGCACGTGGAGCATGGTGCTTTAAGGTAAGAGTTCCCCTCTCTGAAAAGAGCGCTTAGCAGTCACAAGCCAATCGTTGCATTTTCCCTTTCTTTATATCCTTTTCTTTATAAGGCTGTGATCCTCTCCTAAAAATATCAAGTGGGTTCAGAATTAAATACTGAATTACTGTGGACCCATCAGACTGGATAACGAAATACTGAAAAATACCCTTAGTTGAGTCACTTGGTTTGTGGAATGATCTGGGCTTAAAGATAAAATTTTGGCTTAGGTTGAATATGAAAAATGTTCAAGGAAACACTCAACACTTGAGCTTTGCACAAATTCTGATCTCGCTAAAGCATCCTAGAATCTCCCAGTTTCTGCTGTTCTCCACGCTTCCACCACCATCACTCACCCTGACATAACCTACAAGGGATTTGGCCGGCGATGCCTCTCCCTGTGGTGCCATAGCTTTACCCTAACAGGTACGTGGTGATAGATGTCATAGACACAGAGACAGCACCAACATAAAAAGGCTGTGGTGTCTCAAAGAAAAAAATAGTGGGCTGGGTGATGCTAGCTGTCAAAGAATGTGATGATCAAATCTGTTTTCTCTGTCCACACTTTCTTTTTTTTTTATTGTATATTCCTGAGTTACTTAAAAAAATTTTTTTTTTAATTTATTTGTTTATTTATTTATTTTTGGCTGCATTGGATCTTCGTCGCGTGCACGGGCTTCTCATTGCGGTGGCCTCTCCTGCCGGAGAGCACAGACCGTAGGCATGTGGGCTTCAGCAGTCGCAGCTCGCGGGCTCCAGAGAGCAGGCCCGTCAGTCGTGCCAGTCATGGCACACTGGCCCAGCTGCCCCGCGATATGTGGGATCCTCCCGGACCAGGGATCGAACCCGCGTCCCCTGCATCGGCAGGCGGACTCCCAACCACTGCGCCACCAGGGAAGCCCCTCTGTCCGCACTTTTTAAAGAAAAGAGGAGAATCCTTTTGGAAACATTATCAGGGAGAATAACCTTTAATTGAAGGAAGAATATCTGACAGTCATGGATGGATTTTTAAGAGGGATGGATGCTGTTATAATGAGCACCCATAAACTGGAAGAAATCATGAGGTACTTGACAGCTTTCCGTGCACTAGAACTTTCCTTTCAGCCTCGACTCATAGAGTCTGTTTCTTTCAGGCCTGACCAGGCACTAACAGTGCTAACAGGTTGACTCTCAACGCGAATGACTGAATGGATTAAGGAAGATTTAAAAATAGACTTGACATTTCTAGGAGTCATGCAAATGTAAAATTGTTTGGAATTTTGGTTTTTTTTACTTATCTTAACTAATTTTATTTTCCATAGGAATGAAAAAATCTAATAGAAATAACTCAGTTATAGGATTTTACATTTCAATTATTAATCAGTAACATGATAGGATTTTAAAAGCCAGGCAAAATGGTAGATGGGGTAGAGGCAATGACATGTGAAGGTCATACTTTGAGATCTTTGTGTTAATGACAGACTCAGATGTCCGAATGGGCTTAGAGGTGATACTCTGTTTGGCTTTGTTTAAGCGAGGCAGTTGTGAACCAAGGCCTGTGTGACCTGTCTGCATTTTTTAAAAACTGAAACAACAGATTATTTTATCTTTTATTTATTTTTTTAAATTTTATTTATTTTTTGGCTGCATTGTGTCTTTGTTGCCGTGCACGGGCTTTCTCCAGTTGCGGCGAGTGGGGGCTACTCTTTGTTGCGGAGCACAGGCTCTAGGCATGCAGGCTTCAGTAGTTGTGGCTTGTGGGCTCTAGAGCACAGGTTCAGTAGTTGTGGTGCACGGGCTTAGTTGCTCCGCGGCATGTGGGATCTTCCTGGACCGGGGCTCCAACCCATGTCCCCTGCATTGGCAGGCGGACTCTTAACCACTACGCCACCAGGGAAGTCCAACCTGTCTGCATTTACCACTTGTCCCTTTTGAGCTAAGGGTGTCCAGCTCTGCCCAGTTACAAAAGAAAGGACGTATCTATTTTGTTTGTTTCACTCGTGATGAATGGATTGTGAATGGAACGGTATGAATGGAATTGTAAATAAACATCTTGCTCTAGATGTTTCTCCTTTGTTTCTACCTCTTCTAAGTTGTTTTGATGGAGATAAACTTTACATTGTAGCATGTGTTGCCACTGCCTGCTTACCAACACTGGTTTTACAGATATTAATCTATTTTCAGGTGAATGGGGTAGTTCAGCAAGGGCATTCGTTTTTACTATGACCCACAATAAAGATATTTATTATATACCAATATATATAAATATAAATTTATAACAAACATTCACATAAACATCTCTATATATTATATAAATACTTGTATAATATAAATAATATTTATATGAATATATATACAAATCCTATAGACATACGTATGAAACAAAAGTCTCACAAAACAAACTTTATTCTTACCACTAGAGATGCTCTCTGACACGGACGGATAGCGTGATGTAGGGCTCCCAAATTGGTGTGTCAGCAGCATCCCAGCAGCTCAGTCTCTTACAGTCCCACAAAAGAGATGCTGTGCCGGCCAGCGAGAGTTAATTCCCAGGCCAACTTCCAGAACCAGGGTCCAGCCATGGGGCTCCTGGGTTACCCAGAGGCATGAGTCTTGGGGGGCATGTGATCGACCCTCGGTGGGGTGGAGGGCTGCCAAATGGAGCCCCCCAAAGGGATGGGGAGTGTGGGTCCCTGTGGTCCACAGCAGGCCCCGGCTGTGATGGTTGTAGGCTCGGTGAGGAATCCCCTCCGATGTGTGTGGGGAGGAGCTGAGAGTTTTAAAGAAACGTCTTCCGACTCTCTAGATGGACAGTTTCCAACCTCTGTGTGCCTTTCTGTCTTTCCGTTTGGTGTCCGGGGAGAAGAATTCAGTCGGCCCAGTTTGAATGAAGTGTCTATGCCTGTCCTAATCAGCTGTGGATAAGCGCTTAGCCTCCTGCGGTCCAGAAATGACCATTTTCTGTGACAAACTTCCTGCACCACAGGGGCTAGTTTGGGGATCCCGCGAGCTAGGCAGCCACCCCAGGCGGCATCCAGGAGAAATACGAATATCCTTGGGATTTTGGATCCCAGGGCTAAGCTTCTCAAGGGCTCCCCACGGCGTATTGACAAGTAGGAAGTATGATCTGATTTTGCTGGAGGAGAATCCAAGGGATAAAAGGATGGGTGACTCACTCAGAGTGTCGTGGGCTGTCCGTGGAAGGGCCACGGCTAGATCCACGGTTCCATGTTGCTTGCTCAACACAGCGGACTCAGAAACCTTACTGGTATTAACACTGCTTTGTTCATGTCATTAAAAAAGCACCCCTACATAATCCTAGTTAGTATTATGTCCTCCAAAAAGTTATGTTCACAGCTACATGTACAGTATTGTGATGTCACAGCTACATGTACAGTATTATAATGTCACAGCTACATGTACAGTATTGTGATGGCTTCTTTGATCATTCACTCTGGTACGCACATAAGTCCAGCTGTCTCTAATTTCCTGTGATAGGGACAGAATTTCCCTTCTTTCATCCTCAGAGGTTTTTTTGTGTGTCCTTTATATTCCTCAGAAATCTAGCATAGTGGCTCTGTAGTGACAACAGTACAGCAATTTGTGGTCCTTCAAAAAGATGCAGTACACGGGCTTCCCTGGTGGCGCAGTGGATGAGAGTCCGCCTGCCGATGCAGGGGACGCGGGTTCGTGCCCCGGTCTGGGAAGATCCCACGTGCCGCGGAGCGGCTGGGCCCGTGAGCCGTGGCCGCTGAGCCTGCGCGTCCGGAGCCTGTGCTCCGCAACGGGAGAGGCCACAGCAGTGAGAGGCCCGCATACCGCAAAAAAAAAAAAAAAAAAAGATGCAGTACAACTAAAAGTCGTGACTCTGTGTTAACAGAATTACATGTGACACCTAATGAATTTTACACGGATCCTCATGCCCATGACTCTGGCTTCTGCAGGATTATGTGTATAAAAGTAAAAGTTTTTAAATGTGCAAGAGACATTGGTCAAACTGGAAGAAAAGATTTTTATGCTTTAAAAAGAATTAGAGTCAGTGGGGGTGACGCCCATGGGCATTTGGGGAGCATTAACTGCAGTTGGTTGAGGATATTGGCAGCTCCAAGCTGCGAATTCTATAACCCTCTCTGGGTCGCTGTCCTGGTTTCTCAGCAAACAGATTTCTTAGTAAATAGATAAAACCCAAGACCAGAGCCCTCACTTGGCCTAGATCATTACAGTGACCATCAGGATCTACCCCATTAGATGCTACAGTGAAGAATATTGCTGGGAAAGCGTGTGTGCATGTACGCGTGCGTGTGTATTTCAGAACAGACGCCATCCTTCAGAATGAAGGTGACTGACTGCTCCTTTTAGAGAAAGAAAGAAATATAAGTAAGGAACTCAGGTGGCCAGGAAGCAACTCTGCTAGGAGGTAACGGTAGAAATCTCTGGTTTCTACTTCAAAAGTCTGAGCACAGCCTTTCACTCTCCTCTCTTGTTTATTACCGCCACCTGGCTCTCCATAGAAAGGGTTTCAGATGATCTAATATTTTCTAAAACTTACTGGATTTAATTCTCCCCTTGGTGGCTGAATAGACAGCAGCCTATACGTCTGTTGCCCTCCGCAGCCCCCCAACAAAAATCTCTTCTCCAAGTTTCCCAAGGATGCACTTGAGCTGGTGCTACCAGTGACTGAGAAGTTGAGTACTGAGCATGAGTTTTTCCATCAGAGTAAGAGGCAAGTACATTCAAAGGACATTTACCGGCAGACGGAGAGAGTTCTGTATGTGTCCTTAAGCCGTCTGCTGTTCACGAGTCTACCCTTCCTTCCGGGGAACTTGCTTTACCTTGGAAGGACCTGCCCGTTCCAGCGTGACAACGGGCTGGAGGGCTGGTCTGTGGATTGATCTGCTAGTTCTCTCCGCAGAAGAAGCTTTTTTCACATTTAAATTGAGCCTGGAAACAAGATCCACCTGCCGAGGGAAGAATTCAGAGTGCAGGGCTGAAGTTGGTGAGAGCAGAGCAAAGATGTCTGGGGGTGTGTGGACAAATTATCCCAACTCACCATAAATACTCCACTGGATTCAGGGGTAAAGTTTTTCCTTTCTGAGAATAGTTTCCTGTAAAGGGCAAGTCACGAGGGTTTGGCTTTTTAACTGACACATTCGATGGTCCCCCAGGCGGGATGGGAATGTCTCCTTAGGAAGACATTACATCCAGGTTGAGCTCTCAACAAACCGTTTCCTGTCTTTGGTCTAATTAAACTATACACATTTTGGGGGGTATAAAATAGAGATGCTGACATGCCAGCATTTATGCTGCTGACACAAAAGTTCTGAGCTCAGCTGATGTAAGTGGTGCTGACATAAACCTTCTCCTTGAGAACAGCTGCTAGAGGTACTTTTCCACAATCTTCCAGTGAATTAACTTGAAGCATCATCTGGGCTGAGAGTTGGAGCATCCACCAGGAGATTTGGCCCCCTGATATGAAAAAATAAACCTATTGCTTGTTCGATGACTTACTTCTTTCGTGGAATAACTCCTTAAATTAGAGCATGGCTTTTTAAAGTTCAGTATCAGATGAAGATGAAGTACTGATTATCTTTGTATGAGGGGCTTAGTTTGCAGGGATCGAACAATGATGAAAGCCCCTTTAGTTTGGGGTGGAAAGTTTTTTAACTTTGCATAAAATAAGTTAGTTCACGATACAGATTTCATGTTAACAGCTGCTGAGTTCACTGACGATGAGTCGTCTCTGTTGATAATTCTGTAGATGAATGTGATGAAACCTGTAGGTCTTCAGGCAGAATTGGACACACACTCAATATAGTACACACATACTTAACGGGTCTAGGACCTCCTGAAGTCACCTTGCAGCCCAGGTCAAGACCTTCCTTGACTGGTTCCATTACATAACCAGAGATGGTGTTTGCCACCTACATTTGGGGGTGCATTATCCCCAATAAGGCTTTTAGAAGCTATCTTCACCCATAGTAACTTTCTTTAACATTGGTAATCAAGGACTGTGTGCTTAGCAGGATCTACCGGCAATTGGAGGCGTACTAGTTCAAATCTTCCGAGAAGCTAATGCCAAGACAGGGTCAGACGTGCAAGAGAGTCACTGGAGGAGTGCCCGTGAAGGAGAAACCAGAAGGGGGCAGGAGGGGGCAGGTGAACCTTCAGACCTGGAAGCAGATCTGATGCCTTTGAAAGCAGAGAGGGAAGGAAGGCTTGGACAGGAAGTCTACACTGCAGTGCTTTCTAGAAAGTGTCAGCCAGCCCAATGGAGTCCTGGAGCGAAGGCTCTGTGTTAGAGGAACTCTACGCTGAGCAGGAGGCTGGCTGACCTCTAGGAACCCCGCCTGCCCCACCTTCGCCTGGATACAGATAGCCACGAGTGCTGGGGCAGATTCCAAGATGCTGGAGGCTGTCAGTCAAACACGTTCCCCAGGCAGGGTTTCTCGGAAGGGTATCTAAGCGGTGGCCTCCACAGCCACCACGCTGGGATAAGAGGGTCTTTGTTGGTACCAAAGTGCACGTCCTCCTGTTTTCTCCTGCTTCCTCACGTTTTGAGAGCTGCTACTCTTTGGCCAGTGTGACTCTGCCCCACCCAAGCATCACACAGGGACAGGTAGGTAATATGATATCGTAAATGTGTAGCTTAGTTTCCTGTCTCCCTATAATACTGTAGCCACTTCAATTGTTCAGTAAGGGGGTTGGGTGGAGTGAACATTATCCACAGAGGTTGAATACATGGCTTTTTACCATAACCTTTACCTTTTGTCTTGGGGCAATCGACAACGTCATCATCAAAACGACAGCTTGCTGTTTAAGTGTAGAGCCCAGAATACTCAGCAACAGAAACTAGGCTAATATACCCAGTGTCTCTCAGCTTGTGGTCTCAGTGGAATTACGTCGTAAGACTGGTGTCCAGGTGTTTTTTTTTTTTTTTTTTTTAATCTCCCTCCCTGCCTCAACCAAGACCCTGTGGGCTCTCACCTCCTTTCTCTCACTTCCACAAAAGGCAGGTGGGGGATGCCCTCTCCTAAATGGTAGAGCAGAAGATGGACGACTCTCACCAGGACTCTATTCTCTGGGGAGTGAGATGCTTCCGACATGGGCTGCCTGGGAGAACAGAGGGGTTCTTAGATGGGAAAGTAGCCAGGATGGGGGATGCTGAAGAGGGCTCCCCTGTGGTGGGAAAGTGAAACACTCCCGGGACTCGGGCATTTGTCGATTATTCATTTACACATGCTACAGCTGTGGGGCAGTTAGTATGTGCCAGACCCCGTTCTGGGTGCTAGGGACCCATCAACGAACTAAATAAACATTCCTGCCCTTTTGTAGCCTACATTCTATTGGGGAGACACTAACGTGTATGTAAGCAGTAAACAAAATCTACCAGTAAATTATATATCTAAGTAAATATGTTACATATAGAATACAGCTTTTCTTCAAATTGGCTTTTAGCAGGAATTAGCAGAAGCAGAAGCCCTTTCCCTCTGTTTTCTTAGCCCCTTTTAGGGTCTTTCATCTTGGCTGCCTGTTTCTTTCCCTGGGAAGGAAATACTTCCTTTGTAAAAATTCATCAAGTGTAATTTCCAGGAAGTCACTGACAGAGTGAAATGACCCTGAATATATTATTTAGTGAATATCTTTGAATTAACTTTGAATTGAATCTCTGAAAAGCCTGTTTTTTAACCAGATCTTAATAAGTTTCCCCAGATCAGTTCAGCAAGTGTATTGAAAATATAATTGGCTGAACCCAAATTAAAACACCCAGGTCTTCATTCTAAATTCAGGAAAATAAACCTACCAAGATGGGCAGGGACTGGATACAGATGGCCCCGAGTCCCACTGATTATGATCTAAAATCCTTCTAAACCTATGATCTCCTCTATAATAACTACACAATGAGACAAAAAGTACTTAAATTGCAAGGAAGGCAGACGTTTCAATCATCCCTTTGCTACATTAAACAATACAGCCTGCAATCCAGAGTGACAGAAGGAGAAAGCCAAGGGAGAAATGATGGCTTCAAGAGTGTAGGACTCACAACGCACCCCTGACCCCATTTCAGGGTCCAGTTCCAGAGCAGTTAGGTGGATACCACACCTGCTGGATTTAATGGAAGCCTCTTTCCTTTTTTCTTTTCTTTTCTTTCTTTATTTCTCTTTTCCTTCCTTCCTTCCTTCCTTCCTTCCTTCCTTCCTTCCTTCCTTCCTTCCTTCCTTCCTTCCTTCCTACCTTCTCTCTCTCTCTCTCTCTCTCTTTTGGAAGGGTCTCTTTAAGTTCTTCTGGGTTCATCTTTTTAGCAAAAAACTAAAACAATCAGTTGCTTCATTTTAGAATTAAATGATATACTTTAAAAGAGAGTATAAATTAATCATCAAACTATCAATACTTTTTCACTCCAACTTCAGACTTCCACATAGATTCTATTTTTAACTGCTTCAATTAAAAAAGCAAAAATTATCTTAGTAGTTGTGGGCAATTGAAACTTTAATGAAACTTAAGTCAATATTCGATTAAAGGCCAAAGGAGGTCACGATTAGAAATAATTTACGGAATGAATGGAAACAGCCCTCACCCCTGCTATGACTAAACATAACATTTTGGAGAGCAGGTTGCACTGAATGTCCTCCCTCCCTCCCTCCACCGGCTCAATAGTCATCCTATCTAGTGAGGCTGCCACCTCTGGGGCTACAATGGCCACGGCTCCATCTTCGCCCTGTCTGGTGAGGGTGCCGTCTCTGGGGTTACCCTGAGTGTCTCCATCGGTCCTCCTCTGGCTCATTCTCAGCATCCTGTACCTTTGGCCTCCTGCTCTCGTAGAGTTGCTCTCCTTCCTGGGCTCCTGCGACACTGTGTTTTCTTGGGTACCTTCATCTGGCTTTTACCAGATTCTTTTACCGCCTCCTCTTCTTTTTCTCGTTCTTAGAGACAGAACAGGAAACTCAGTCATTGGTCCTTTTCTCTTTATAGGACCCACTCTGTCATTTCCACTGCTGTGCTTTAAGCTCTGACCTTTTCAAAGGCATCAGCTCTGAATACACACCTGTCTGTGAAGCATCTACCCGTGGATGGTCCCCTGGATATCAAGTGTAGCGTCTGAAGGAGAAATCACCTCCTACCCCATTCCTACTCTTCCTGTGTTTTCAATCAATATCCTGTTTATGTTCTCTCATCTCTTAGGTCAGAGAACGGGGTCAAATCATCTTCAGGTCCTTCTCTCTCATTCCCTACGTTCAATCACCCAATCTCTTAATAATTTCCATTCCTAATGCCACTTTCATATTCAGGCTCACATGAGACTTTCACTAGATTCTTATTATAAAGGCCTTTAACTGGAATTCCTTTCCCTCTCTCCCTTTTTCTCTTTAAGAAATACTCATCTCTTTCCTATTATGTTTCAATATTGTGCTAGAATCTTGGGAAACCAAAGGAATTAGACCAGGTTCCTCGCTGGAGGAGCCCGCCTGTGCAGGGGAAAGAAGGGCGTGACCGATGCTCTGGGAGCTTCACACGGGTGAGCATGGTCCTAAGTGGTCCAGAGGGAGGGGCATTTGTTTAGTTTGCAGGACGTGGGCAGAGGGCGTTAGTGAGGGCTTAACGGACAGGGTGGCTCTGGGACTGGGACTTGGGGATGGCCAGGACTTCACTGGGTGGAGAGTCATAGTGGGGGTGAGAAATGCACAAGCTCACGGGGACCTGGCAGTGTTGGTGTCACTGAGCACAGGCTGTGTGGTGGGCGGCTGGGGGTGGGAGGAGGGAAGGTGGGCTGGGCCAGACCACGAGGTGGTGGAGTGTTTGTCCTGTAGTTGGTTTGGACTTGCTAGTGTCGTGTCCTACATCTAACTATACACCACCTCCTGAGTAGAATCAACACACCGATGCTTGAATCCAACCTGTTTCTCCAATTCCGAGACCCTGTCTGATTTCTGGCTCTATTCTTGGGGGCTGTTGGCCAAATCCCAAATTTATAAGAATAAGAACATCTCCGTATCCAATTCTTACCTTTAAATTCACGATCTTTTCCCTCTCTTACGGGAAACAAGGTTTGGCAAAATGCGATGGTGCCAGGATCCTTGTGCAAACTTCCCTGAAGACAGTCTATCGATCTATACCTATAATTTCATGAAATTAAATATATATTAAATTCATAAATAAATGAATACATAAATATATCCATTACACATGTACATAATGAAATATGAATTTTCGTTAAATTTTCACTAAGGTTCTGTGCGAAGGCTCCCTGTGCAGAAACTCTGCTTGCTCGTCTGGCTGCTACAGAATGCAGAGGTGTCTCCATGTTGGTCCAGCCTCAAGTAACAGGATGAGCAGTGCATCATCTCTGCCCTGAAGGGTGGAATGAGGAGAGACAGAACACCTGTCACTTGGCCTGGATGTGGGTGGGAAGCAAAGCCCTCTGGTCTTGCCTGTTCTGGAGGCAGGTGCCACGTCCCCTCAGTGGACCCTGGGCCATTGAAGTCCCCCACGTTGACAGAAAAACTCAAAAGCAGGCTGCTAGGGTCCACTCTTGCCCTGCGTAGAAAATAAACGGAGCTGCAGGACAGCCCTTTATCTTGTTTCATAACGTCCCTTGCGGTTTGCAAATTTGTCTTATTATTTATGACACAGAATCACACTAGGCCTATCTTAGAAAAGGGGGCATCCCTAATTTGGGGAAGGTTTTATTTTATTTTACTTTATTTACATTTTTAATTGAAGTATAGTTGATTTACAATGTTGGGTCAGTTTCAGGTGTACAGCAAAGTGATTCAGTTATACACACATATATAATCCATTCTTTTTCAGATTCTTTTCCATTATAGGTTATTACAAGATATTGAATAGAGTTCCCTGTGCTGTACAGTAGTAGGTCCTTGTTGGTTATCTACTTTATATATAGTAGTGTGTATACATTAATCCCACACTCCTGATTTGGCCCTCTCCCCCTTTCCCTTTGGTAACTGTAAGTTTGTCTTTTAAGTCTATGAGTCTGTTTCTGTTTCATAGATAAGTTCATTTTTTTAGATTCCTCATGTAAGCGATGTCACGTGATATTTGCCTTTCTCTGTCTGACTTACTTCACTTAGTATGATCATCTCTAGGTCCCAAACAGGCTCTCACTAAGCCTCCCAGATGACTGTGCCGGCAGAGTCACTGAGGATCTCCCACTTTCTGTCTTTCTTCTGTTTATGTTGCATCCTTCTCTCCGATTTTGCTGTTAAGAAGGCGCATCTCCCACCTCTCTGTTGCAGCACTCCTGTACTTCCTGTTGCCTATGGGATAGAGTCAGACCTTGCTTGGCGCGGCGCACCCCGCACTTCCAGCCTAATCCCCCATCTTCACCCAACAACAACATGTAAAGTGTCTAGGAATGACCCCCAAATATGTGGGAGCTGTATAATTTGTGTCCCTTTACAGATTCTTGACACAGGTAAGAACTGTTACGCCCAACAATCCACAAGGGAGCCTGTGGATTGATTTCTGAAGGTCCTTGAATCTCCTGAAAGAGTAAGACATACCTCAGAGCATTTTTCGGGGAGATAAGTTCCACCCCTCCTGTGAGATTGTCAGGTGGGTCCTGACACCCCAGAAGGCTCAGAACCACCATAAAGCTGTTGAGAGCTTGGGCACTGGTTAATCAAATTTGATAGACCAGTATACAAAATAAGAATGGGTGATAGTGTTTTAGTCAGATCATCAAGTACAGAACCGCATTATCAAATGTAAAAACTGAGGCCCTGGGGGTGATAATGACTTGCTTGGGGTCACTTACACACTAAACAACACAATTTAGATTTAATCATGCCTTGTCTTTTCTGTTGTTTCGCATGTTAATTTTACCTTTTTCAGCTAGAATAGAGTGGAAGCAACTTGAAAGCAGGGACCTTGCTTTGAAATGATGATGATGATAAAGATAACTTTGGAGGAAACTGATTAAGTGACGTAACTAAAGCTAATTGTTAGTGGGTATAGGACAGGAAATAGTTACACAGCGCTGCTTCTAACATATTGAGAGCACTCAGGCTACCTCTTAAAAATCCTGGGCTTCCCTGGTGGCGCAGTGGTTGAGAGTCCGCCTGCCGATGCAGGGGACGCGGGTTCGTGCCCGGGTCTGGGAAGATCCCACGTGCCGCGGAGCGGCTGGGCCCGTGAGCCATAGCCGCTGAGCCTGCGCGTCCGGAGCCTGTGCTCCGCAACGGGAGAGGCCACAGCAGTGAGAGGCCCGCGTACCGCAAAAACAAACAAACAAACAAAAAATCCTGGATAACGCGAATTTACTGATTTCAATCAGTACGTTTAGTAGATCAGGCGATTTCCAAATAAACGTGAGATTTTTAAATGAAATACTCTTGAATTGATGGACTCGTGAATTTGCACATCTGAGAACACTTGTTTTTCATGTTATCCAGTTTATTTACCGATGGATTAAAGAAAGAAATCACCATTTATCTGAGTTATCTTTTATCAGGCTACGTGAAGCAGAGGAACTTGCTTCAGGTTTTTGTTTAACCTTTACCAGATATCAGTATTTCAAATCTCCACATTGTCTGTTTTACTGATTTATACAAGGTTTTAGGATGGTTTTATTTTGTTAGAGAATTAAAGTGCCCTCTACTGTTTCTTTTCCATCATTACAGCCAAATATCTATTAAGACTTGATTGAATAGAAAAGTTGTTCTTAAAGAAATAAAAGCAAAAAATTAATTTCTGATAAAGCTAAATTAAAACTATCATACTTATAAAAAAGGAAATTATCCTTGACTAAGCATTTTTGAAGTATTTACACCTTTTATAACTTGATTAGTAAATAAATTCCCAATTATTTGCCTTCATCATATTTTTGTCACTTATATTTTATCTTTTTTTTTTTGCGGTACGCGGGCCTCTCACTGCTGTGGCCTCTCACCCGTTGCGGAGCACAGGCTCCGGACGCGCAGGCTCAGCGGCCATGGCTCACGGGCCCAGCCGCTCCGCGGCATGTGGGATCTTCCCCGGACCGGGGCACGAACCCGTGTCCCCCGCATCAGCAGGCGAACTCTCAACCACTGTGCCACCAGGGAAGCCCTATATTTTATCTTAAAAATGCAAATTCTACTTTATAAAGAGCACTTTCAACTTTTGATATTGGCTTCAATTCATTTTATTCAGCCTAAATGTTTTTGCTAGGTTGACTAATGTCTTTTTAAAAAGATGAATCCAGTAGATATATTTCCAATTTAAATATTCAGAAGCATAAAATAATTAAGAAGGGCTAATCATGATCATATTAATGTAATTAATTAAGCTTGCTACTGGGGAAAAAAATCTCCTTCTTGTTAAGATGTCGTGTGATTAACATCCTGAATAACTTAGAATTATCTTAGAAGTTTACATTTTTGCTTGTTGCAGACTTAAATCTTGACTAATAATTATGCATATCCCTTCACAAAAATTTTCAAGTTAAGTCATATTCTTTCCAACCACTATTACTAATAGCATCATTAAAAACTAAATGTCTCCAAGTCTTAGTATTTCAGTTATCTACATGCTTAGAGGCTTAGGATCTGTAGAGAACATTCTTTTATAAGTTCATAAATCGAATCATTTGAGAATGTTTCTCTCTTTCTCACTGTCTTTTTCGTAGGACTATTCCATCACTGCCAAGGTTTTAACAATTTTCTAGCTGTTGGTAGCTATTCAGTTCCTGCACAAAGACACAGATCCTGGCTGCCAGCATTTTGGCATCTGCTAACATTTTCATAGACCTCAGCTGAACTTTCAGTTTGTTCATGGAACTTCACAGGCTGACAAAGAACCAGCTTCTATTTGTCGTTTTCACCCTGCACTTTTAATCCTTTGCATAAGCCACTTGAAAGGACTGTATGAGGCAGTTCAGGGATAAAAGGGGAAAAGAAGAAAATCTTTGTTTCCTTTGCAAAGAAGAAAATCTATGTTTCCTCCCTTTTCTTTTCATCCAGAGAAAAGCAAATTAAGCAAGCCTCAAAACTGAGGACAATGGGGTGCCTGGAACTGAGATTAGCATTGGACGAGCCTCACACTTAAAAACACAGCCATTTGAGCTCCCTTGTGTGCCAGAATTAATCAGCAAAAGCAGCCGTAAGAACACATGCAGAAAAGGAAAACTGGAGCAGAAGCAAAAGCGGCCCGCCCAGGAGTAGTGAGCTCACACTTAACAAAACCACAGCCCCTGAGTTTGCCGTTAAGACACAGGTCCTTCTGGGGCCGGTCAGTTAGACCCTCTGGCCTTTCCTGAAGCCCTGGAAGAATCACCAACTCTTCTCCAAGGAATGAGACATGGCCTGTCTGGGTGGTGATGGCTCCTACCTGCTTCCCCAAGTCAGGGCATCCGGATCGGAGCACAGATCGCCTCCGGTAGGTGGAAGGCCTGTCTTGGGGACCGCAGTTTGGGTAAGAGGGCGTCCTGTGCCTCCCTGGGTCTCCCTCAGTTGGGCTGCCCTGCATCCTAGGACACGGTGTCTCGGCTGCAGACAGAGCTGCGTCGCCAATCCAATCTACCGGTGGTAAATGGGCTGGGCAGGTACCTGAGACATGATAAAGCACTGCTTTATGATGATGCGATGAGTCTCTGATGTACCTTCCCCCAGGCTCTCACAGCTGTGTTGTCAGCCGGTGGGCCTGTGGGTACATCCTCGGTCAACAAGTTTTGAGCACTGCAAACCCTCTCAGCCAATGAGGTGTTTCTTTTCTCCCCTTTAAAAAAAAAAAATCCATACTCTACTGAATGCCTTCTACAATCTAATGTGTTTTAACTTGCCGTGGCCGATCTTTCCGACCCTTGTGTTCTGGCGAGACTTTTAGACCCATAATGTCAGACCGAAAGTGTGGGCATAGAAATGTGGGATCAGGGGCAAATAAGGGAAGTTTACCATGATGCCAATTAACATCCAAATTTGATACGACCTTTAAAGAAATGTTTGCAGGAACACAGAATAAAAATCAGTGACAATTTGGGATTGGTGCAAGTTCTTTAAAGGTCCTGAGGATTATTATAAACTTCATGGCAGTCCAGGAAGATGGACCGAAAATCCTATCAATGGTAGATGGAAGAAATCGTAGGATTTGGAGAACAGAGGAGCGCAAGTGTGGGGGTCCCAGGCAGCCCGTCTACTTAGGAGCCAGGCTTGGAGTCAGAGATTTCTCCTGGGAGGTCTGGGTGCTAGGTTTGTTACGCTCTTTTCGTTAAAGAGACCTAAGAAATCTAAATCTAAATCAAAATCTATCTATCTATCATCTATCTATACATATACCTGTGTACCAGTATCGTCACATACATATGCATGTCAGTGCATGTAAATATACGTGTACATAGGTATAAATGAAGTCTTGAGTTCACACCAATACCTCCAGTTCTAACCCGCTGCCAAAGGGTTCTCTTCTGCATCTCAGCATCCCATATTTTTATGTCCTTCTTTCCACAGTGAAAACTCTAGCTTCAACATCAACACACTTACTCATTTGTTCAATGCTTCCAGAATTGCTTTGCACATGCCATTACTATAAACAACCTACTAAGAAGAATTTGGAATTTGTTTGACATTCTCTCTCCCCCTCTACCCCGAGACTGAGGGTACACAGTGGAATGTTGTGTTTATAAATTATTAGATTCCCCTTTCCTCCTCTCTCTCCTCCCCTCATGGCACTCTGTTGTGTGTAGGTACCATGGTTTATTCAATTGGCTTCCTATACTTAGACAGTGACGAACAACATTCTCTGAGTAACTTTGTGTGGGCAGTGCGTGTTTTCATATTGTTGGGGATATGTGTTCAGGATAAATTCAGGAGGGAATTCTGTGTTGAGGTTTGGCTACATATATTTGATTAGACATTCTCAAATTCTCCTCCCTAGAGGTTGGACCACTATTCTTTTTTTTTTTTCTTTTAAACTGAGGGAGATTCATTATTTTTTCCTTCCAGTTTTATTGAGATATAATTGACACAGAGCACTGTATGAGTTTAAGGTGTACAGCGTAATGACCTGACTTACACACATCATGAAATGATGAACACACGAAATTTAGTGAGCACCCATCATCCCACACAGATACAACATTAAATAAAAAGAAGAATTTTTCCCTGTGAGGAGAAGTCTTAGGAGTTAGTCTCCTAACCACTTCCGTATGTAACACACAGCAGTGTTCGTTATATGTATCATGTTGTAAATGACATCCCCAGCACTTATTTATCTTGTAACTGGAAGTTTGCACCTTTTCACCCCCTGCATCCAATTTTCCATCTCCCCATACCCCGCCTCAGGTGACCACAAATTTATTGTCGTTTCCTTAGAGTTTGTATGTTTGTTTGTTTTTATTTGTTTCTGAAGTATAATTGACCTGCAACCCTGTGTTAGTTTTTAATAAAACTAAACATTTCTTCAACACAAAGGTGGCTTTCACTATATCATCATTAATAAGTCATACTAATCTTGGATTGTGGGAACTGCTTTTGCAAACAAGGGGGAGGGATAGCCATTTTATTCCTGACTGTGAAAAATACTTCACCTATTTAATGTCTATAGGAGTTGAGTATAGAAGAAAATGATGGCAGTGTAACACCTCCTTGAAAAAGTTTACTTTATTGTCTTATTCCTAATATTCCCTCATTCCTCCTACTCTTCATCTCTCACCAATCCCTCACCCTACCCAGGGAAAGGAAAACCAGGCCACCACCGTGTTCTGCTTCATAGACCTGGAATTTGCAATTGAAAACAACCTTCTAGCTCAACACTCTTAGGATTAAGAGAACCCTCAATTGTATATCTATGGCCCTAAAATAAACTCAAGACAATTGTAGTCCACTGCTTGGGTTTGGGTCTATACTGAAGAGCCCCAGAGAAGGCCAGAGACTAACCAACCTTGATTTCATCATGGTAATTCACATTAATTTACATCACGATAAGCTAAACTAAGGTCAGTTTCACCTGCTTCACATCTGTGATGCAAAAGATCGTAACTGCTGACGTCAGTGGTCCATGAGGGTCCATTAGCTCTTAAAATTCTGGATCCTATAAATCTTATGTTCATCATCATAGTACAGTTTCTTTTGTTTCTGGCATAAACTAACATTAAAAATTATATTCCCAGGGCTTCCCTGGTGGCGCAGTGGTTGAGAGTTCACCTGCCGATGCAGGGGATGCGGGTTCGTGCCCCGGTCCGGGAAGATCCCACATGCCGCGGAGCGGCTGGGCCCGTGAGCCATGGCCGCTGAGCCTGCGCATCCGGAGCCTGTGCTCCGCAACGGGAGCGGTTACAACAGTGAGAGGCCCGCATACCGCAAAAAAAAAAAAAAAAAAAAAATTATATTCCCAATAGGATTTCCTAAAAGGCAGCCATTCTTTCCATTAATTGTGGAAAAAGTTTTGTAATCTCAAGGCCAATCACATATAATTGTTGATCAATAGAATTTTATACTCGACTGACATAGTCCAAAGCTTTAAAAAATGTATCTCAAGAGACATATCACATCACTTTACTCAATTTCCTGTGGCTATAATAAGCCAACGGACCATCTCATGAAGGCTAACCTTTCAGTCAGAAGAGATTGCCCTCAACGACAGAGAACTTTCATTCTAGAAACTTTCGTGATTATTATTGCTGTTGAAGCTTTTAAGCATTTTACCAGTCATTTCTATGTCCTCTTTTGTGAACTAGCCTTTGATATATTTTCCTGTTTTTCTATTAAAATATTTCACATATTATGGCTATTTATACTCTCACTGTCATAAGTCTTGTGGATGTTTCATCCAATTATTATTTTTCATATTTTTGGCGTATTTTTATATGTAAGGTCTTAATTCTCTTTATTTATATTGGTCCTTCATCTTGTGGGTTTTTAAAAATTGCTTAATTCTTGGAAGGTTTCCTCTCACCTTCAGATCATACAAATATTCACCTATTTGGCTTTTAAGAAATATTCAACTCTCTAATCCAGCTACAATTTATTTTACTATACAATATGAGCTACCTTTTTTTTTTTCTGTTAACCAATTTTTCTAGCACTATTTATTAGGTAATTTATTCTTTCTCTATTGCTTTATAATGAGCTTTATCATACACACAGGTTTGAATGCAGGCTTTCTTTTCTATTTCATTTGTCTATTTTTGAGGTAGTACTATTGCATTTTAATTATTGTAGCTTTAAAAAAATTACAATATCTGGGTAAGACAAGTCTCCCACAGTATACTTCTTTCGAAATCTTCTTGACTCTTCTCACCTATGCTTTATAATAGATGAACTTTAGTGTAATTTAATAAAATTTTTTGTCCCAAACTAACCACATTTGTTCGTTTCATTTCATGTTTCTCAGCAGACTTGGTCATTTTCTTCACGCTGGTCTGAGTATAATACTTGCATGTTTCTGTAGGTCAGACCTTTGGTTGGCTTGGCTTGTTCTCTGCCCTGGTTTCTCAAGGTTGACATCAAGATGACACCAAGTCTGCATTCTTTTTTCGGAGGCTCTGTGTATGAACTGGCTTCCAAGACCATCCATTCTGTTTATAGGACTTTAGTTGCAGGTGGTCGCAGGACTGAGTTCCTCACCTCCTCGCTGGCCGTAGGCTGGTGGTGGTTCTCAGCTGCTAAGATCTCTCTCTGTTCCTTTGCCAGTAACCCCCCCTTCTCCATCCTCAAGACAGCAATGGCAGCTCAGCCATTGTCATGCTTTGAATCTCTCAGCCCTTCCCTTCCATCTCAGCTCTCCTCTGCTCCCTCTTCCCCTGTATCTCTCTGACCCTGTTGTCTTTATTTTGCATATGAAATTTAAGACCAGTGTATCTAGGTTTATAAAAAACCCTGTTGGAATTGTTATTGGAATCAGATTATATTCTTAAATTAACTTAGGGAGAACCCACATCTTGATGATGCTGAGACACGCTAATAAAGAATAAGAAATGTCTTTCCATTTTTTCTTTTTTGTGTCTTACAGAAGTGTTTTACAGTTTTCTTCATATAAGGTCTGAGCATTTCTTATGAAGTTTGATCCTAAAATTTTACCTTTCTTGTTACCTTGTGAATGGTTTTGTTCATTAATTATATCTTCTAGCTGGTTATTATTTGTGCATATGAATGCTACTGATTTTTACATGTTAATCTTATATCCTACTACCTTACTAATTCCTTTATTAAGTTCATTTTATCGCTCATTCTACAGGATTTTCCATGCATACTATCATGTCATCTGCAAATAGAGATAGATTTCTTTTTATTCTAATGAAAGTTTATCTTATTTAAAAAATTTTTTTATTGAAATATAGTTTATTTACAATGTTGTGACAGTTTTCAGGTATACATTCAAAGTGATTCATATATATATATATATATATATATATATATATGTATATATATATACCATGTCCTTTTTTGGATTCTTTTTCACTATAGGTTATTACAAGCTATTGAGTATAGTTTCCTGTGCTATATAGTAGTTCCTTGTTGATTATCTGTTTTATATATAGTAGTGAGTATATTTTAATCCCAAGCCCGTCTCCCCCTTTTCCCCTTTGGTAACCATAAGCTTTTTTTTCTATGTCTGTGGGTCTGTTTCTGTTTTGTAAATAAATTCATTTGTATCATATTTTTAGATTTCACATACAAGTGATAACGTATGATATTTGTCTTTCTCTGTCTTACTTCACTTCGTATGATAATCTCTAGGTCCATCCATGTTGCTGCAAATAGCATTTTTTCATTTTTTTAATGGCTGAGTAGTCTTCCATTTTACAAATGTACCACATCTTCTTTATCCGTTCATCTGTCGATGGACATTTAGGTTGCTTCCGTGTTCTGGCTATTGTAAATAGTGCTGCAATGAACATCGGGGTGCAAGTATCTTTTCGAATTATAGTTCTGTCTCTGTATGTGCCCAGGAGTGGGATTGCTGGATCATATGGTAACTCTATTTTTAGTTTTTTAAGGAACCTCCATACTGTTCTCCGTAGTGGCTGCTCCAATTTACATTCCCGCCAACAGTGTAGGAGGGTTCCCTTTTCTCCACACCCTCTCCAGCATCTACTGTTTGTAGATTTTTTTGATGATGGCCATTCTGACCAGTGTGAGGTGATACCTCATCGTAGTTTTGGTTTGCATTTCTCTAGTCATTAGGGATGTTGAGCATCATTTCATGTGCTTGTTGGCATCTGTATGTCTTCTCTGGAGAAATGTCTCTTTGGATCTTCTGCCCATTTCTTGATTGGGCTTTGTCTCTTTATTTTTGATATTGAGCTGTGTGTGCTGTTTGTATATATATATTTTTTGATTGGGCTTTGTCTCTTTATTTTTGATATTGAGCTGTATGTGCTGTTTGTATATTTTTTTTTTTTTGATTGGGCTTTGTCTCTTTATTTTTGATATTGAGCTGTATGTGCTGTTTGTATATTTTTTTTTTGATTGGGCTTTGTCTCTTTATTTTTGATATTGAGCTGCATGTGCTGTTTGTATATTTTGGAAATTAATTCCTTGTTGGTTGCATCATTTGCAAGTATTTTCTCCCATTCTGAGGGTTTTTTCGTTTTGTTTATGGTTTCCTTTGTTGTGCAAAAGCTTTTACATGTCATTAGGTCCTGTTTGTTTATTTTTGTTTTTATTTCCATTACTCTAAGAGGTGGGTCAAAAAGGATCTTTCTGTGACTTATAGAGTGTTCTGCCTATGTTTTCCTCCAAGAGTTTTATAGTGTCTGGCCTTACCTTAGGTCTTTAATCCATTTTGAGTTTATTTTGGCATATGGTGTTAGGAAGCGTTCTAATTTCATTCTTTTACATGTAGCTGTCCAGTTTTCCCAGCACCACTTATTGAAGAGGCTGTCTCCAACTTGTAATTTCTTATTTTGTATACTTTGTGATTTCACCGAATTTTCTAGTGGCTTGTTTATTTTTCCAAGGAACAAGGACTTTAATATGACCTACTGTTTCTGTGTTCTCTACTCATTAATTTCTTTTTTACTTTATTATTTAAAATTTTCTCCTTCCAGTTTTATTGAGATATAATTGACATGTAGCACTGTATAAATTTAAGATGTACAACATAATGATTTGACTTACATAATCATGAAATGATTCCCACAATAGGTTTAGTGAACATCCATCATCTCACGTAGACAGAAAGAAAAAGAAAAAATATTTTCCTTCTGATGAGCACTCTTAGGATTTACTGTCCTAACAACTTTCATATATAACATAGAGCAGTGTTAATTATATTAATCATGTTGTACATTACGTCCCTAGCGCTTATTTGTCTTATAACTGGATGTCTGTACCTTTTGATACCTTCATCCAATTCCCCCTCTGCCCATCCCCCACCCCTGGTAACCACACATCTGATCTCTTTTGCTATGATTTTGTTTTGGTTTATTTGTTTGTGTTTGAAGTATAATTGACCTACAGCATTATGTTAGTTCCTGGTGCACAACACAGCGATCTGATATTTCTATGCATTACAAAATGATCACCACGAAAAGTTTATTTACCATCTGTCACCATACAAAAAATATACAAAGAACACATACAACTCAATAGAAGAACAACAAAGAACCCAATTAAAAAATGGGCAGAGGACCTGAATAGACATTTTTCCAAAGAAGACATACAGATGGTCAACAGGTACATGAAATCTGCTCAACATCACTAATTATCTGGAAATGAAAATCAAAACCAGATGAGAATATCACCTCACAACTATTCGAATGGCTATTATCCAAAAAAGAACAGATAACAAGTGTTGGTGAGGAAGTGGAGAAAAGGGAACCCTCATGCACTGTTGGTGAGACAGTAAATCAGTACAGCTACTATGGAGAACAGTATGGAGGATCCTCAAAAAATTAAAAAGGAGAACTACCATACAATCCAGCAATTCCACTCCTGAGTATTTATCTGAAGAAAACAAAAATACTAATTCAAAAGGGTATTATGATAAACATAAGGGTACATATACCCTTTTGAATTAGTATTTTTGTTTTCTTCAGATAAATACTCAGGAGTGGAATTGCTGGATTGTATGGTAGTTCTCTTTTTAATTTTTTGAGGATCCTCCATACTGTTCTCCATAGTAGCTGTACTGATTTACTGTCTCACCAACAGTGCATGAGGGTTCCCTTTTCTCCACTTCCTCACCAACACTTGTTATCTGTTCTTTTTTGGATAATAGCCATTCGAATAGTTGTGAGGTGATATCTCATTCTGGTTTTGATTTTCATTTCCCAGATAATTAGTGATGTTGAGCAGATTTCATGTACCTGTTGACCATCTGTATGTCTTCTTTGGAAAAATGTCTATTCAGGTCCTCTGCCCATTTTTTAATTGGGTTCTTTGTTGTTCTTCTATTGAGTTGTATGTGTTCTTTGTATATTTTTTGTATTAACCTTTTATCAGGTATATCATTTGCAAATATCTTCTCCCATTCAGTAGGTGGCCTTGTCGTTTGGGTGATAGTTTCTTTTCCTTTGAAAAAGCTTTTTAGTTTGATATAGTCCCAGGTGTTTTTGCTTTCTTTCCCCTTCCCTGAGGAGATACATCC
Organism: Phocoena phocoena; assembly: GCF_963924675.1. Lineage (NCBI taxonomy): Eukaryota > Metazoa > Chordata > Mammalia > Artiodactyla > Phocoenidae > Phocoena > Phocoena phocoena. The sequence continues at coordinate 82,703,983 of NC_089230.1, read as the reverse complement.
AAAAAAATTACGTTAAGACCCGTGTCAAATGATGTACTGCCTATGTTTTCTTCTAAGTGTTTTATGGATTAATTTAAGTTGCTAATCCATTTTGAGTTTGTTTTTTTATATGGTGTAAGAAAGTAGTCCAGTATGATTCTTTTGCCTTAGCTGTCCAGTTTTCCCAGCACCATTTATTGAAGAGGCTGTCTTTTTCCCCATTGTGTAGTCTTGCATTCTTTGTCATAGATTAATTGCCCATATAAGTGTGGATTCATTTCTGGGCTCTCTCTTCTGATCCATTGATATATGTGTCTTTTTTTGTGCAAGCACCATACTGTTTTCATTACTGCAGCTTTGTAGTATAGTTTGAAATCAGGGAGCACGATACCTCCAGCTTTGTTCTTCTTTCTTAAGATAGGTTGGACTATTTGGGATCTTTTTTGTTTCCATACAGATCTTAGAATTATTTGTGCTCGTTCTATGAAAACTGCCGTTGGTATTTTGATAGGGATTGCACTGAATCTGTAGATTGTCTTGGGTAATATGGCCATTTTAACAATGTTAATTCTCCCAGTCCATAAGCATAAAATATCTTTACATTTATTTGTGTCTTCTCTATCTTTCCTCAATGTCATATGGTTTTCAGTGTACAGATCTTTTACTTCCTTGTTTAAATTTATTCCTAGGTATTTTATTCTGTTTGATGTGATTGTAAATGGTATTGTTTTCCAGAATAAGTTTTTTAAAATAAAACCTTTTATTTTGAGATAATTGGAGATTCACATGAAGTCATAAGAAATAATACAGAGAGATCCCATGTACTCTTTCTGCAGTTTCTCCAAATGGTAGATCTTGCAAATTTATAAGCACAATCTATAATCATAATCGTAATATAATCATAATAACGTTGATGCAATCAACCAATCTTATTCAACAAGATCTTTAATTTTCTTCTTTTTTTTCACTCATTCTTTCCTTCCTACACTTCATGCCTAAGGAATACAACCTCTTCTTCCTCTCTTTAATCCTCTCCATTTAATCTCTTTAATCCAATCCACTTCAGGCCCTACACACTTTTAAGCCCCTTCCCTGTAGCCAGGGCTGTGAACTGCCAAATCCCAACCTGTGTTCACCAGTTTTGTGTTTTACTTCCTCCTACTGGCTCCCTGGTCCTGACTGCCGGTACCCACAGGCTCACCGGAAGGGCTGCAGGTATTGGAAGCTTTGTTAGAATTTGTTTCTTTTTTTCCTTCATAAGTGACTTGAAGGTTGCAGTGTTCTCTATCTCCTAACAATGCTTAAATCATGGGTCCTGTCTAGTTTAATTGTACTTGTTGATCTTACGGTTACTTTGGGAACGTGATGGGAAGATTTGGAATCAGGCTGCTACTATTGTTCTTGAGCCTCATTCAATGTCTCTAACAGCTTTATACGTTACTGCCAACCCTCAGTCCTTTAAATAGGAGGAAACTGAGGCCCAGAGAAGTTAAGTGATACCAAGAAGCTGGTAAATGGTGTGCCGGGAATTGCTGATACACGTTTAATAAAATTTGGGGATTAAAGTGAGGAGAACACTTCTGCTGCTTGGATCACTGCTATGACACAGGGCCACAATGGCTACTGACACTTCTGCTTGAATATCTCCAGTGTTAAGGGACTCATTGCTTCCAGTGAGCCTGCTCCATCTTTGGCTGCTCTAATGTGGCTAAAAGTTCTTTCCTATGCTATGTTGAACTCTGCTTCTGTATATCTTTGGCTCTGGTAAAAGTTATGTCAACTTCGTGCAAGTAAAGCTCAAGTGTAAACCCTGCTCTGTGTTCTAGTCCTTTATCGTTGGAAGTCAGAAACACATCCTAGTCTTGCGTCTCCTTTACCAAGAAATGGCTGTGTTGTTATAGACACGTCCTAGTTTACTTACACCCCTACAGAAAGGAACACCATCTTGGAAAAATCTGGCCAGCGTAAGAGTACAACCATAATGTGCTGTCCTAGTCTGAACATTAGACCATATACCATGTCAATTGCATTGTGGGTTTCTTTTTCTGGACTGTCATGTTGCTCTTTGGGCCACAGAGGCAATGGTTAGGAAAAGCCTAATTTTTCCCGCATGTGCTGGTGACAAGTCATATGCCCTGTGTAGTCCTTGCTCAGTTAGGTGTCTGATTCCAGAGGCTGAACTTCTATCCATTCAATCCATTGTATCCAACCTGGTGCATCTTTTTGCCTTACTCAGATTTCACCTGGACTTTGATCCATCTACTGTAACACCCTTGCTTCCTTTAAAAAAATTATTCACGACTCCAACAATGCCTTTATCTTAGTGAACGTAAAAATGCAGTTGGACAGGACTGAAAACAGTCCTGTGGCCACTCAAAATTGGTGATTCTTAAAGCAATACTTTTTAAGATGTGCGACAAATTATGGGTAGAATACAACACTCTTCTTTAGCCATTTAATATTCTTTAATGTGTACCCACCTGAAAACGTAGCCAAATATTTGAAAATGTTGTAAAACAAAATTTTTAGTTTTGATTTCCGATAAACGGGTCAAATAATCTCCGCTTTCAATAGGCCAAGTCTTCATTCTTCCCCATCTTTCTACCCCCCATCCTAGCCCATTTCTCCAAGAATAAAATTCATACACGTTCTTTTTAATAGATAGCATTGTTTCACTGATTTTGAGTATCGCCGGTATAGGTAATGCCACATACTCTTATGAGCTATTTCTCAGCATGTATGGACATTTTGATTTTACCTCAGTGGTGTTTCTTTCTCCTCCTCGGGCAGGAAGATAGTCCCTCGGCCAGTTTGGCTGCATATACGTTCCTAACAAGAGACTGTGACCTAATCACAGTTTATTCACTGAACTTGGGGGATTATCACATATGGTGGGAATAAAAAATTGTTTCTAACCTAGAGAGCAATGAATATGTGTTATAGGAATTTATCTTCTGTAAAATTCCCCCACATAATACACATCCACGTAAGGCTGATACAGTGAACGCCCATGTTGTTCTAAATGGAAGATCAAGTTTTCTTTAATGAAAGTTAAAAAATCCCCACTCCCATAACCAAGCAACCCAAAGGCTCACAATAAGTAAGGAGGTCTTAGATCAGACCCAGGCCTATTAGGAGAGCCAATACAGCACGTAAGTTTTACCTAAACTTTATTTGCTAGTTGCTGTTACCAACAGAAAATGCTGATGCTGTCTGAGTCATCAAGGAAGTCTTCATCCTCTAAAATATAGAAAACATTTAATATGTATGTAGGTTATAGAAAAATGATCCAAAATGGTATTCCCAGACAAATTTGCATACTAATCATCATTGTTGAATATGAATAATTATCTTGGTGTATTTGAGATCTGTCAGATTTCTAATGGTTTAAGTAACAGGAGAAATAACTTAAAACGTTTTTCTGTTAAAAAATAATACTTCATAGAATGTCTTTGAAATGACAAAATTATAAGGATGAACGGGTTAGTGGTTGCCAGGAGTCATAGGGATGGCAGAGGGAGGGGAGGTGGGTGTGATCACCAAGAGAGAGATGTTTGTGGTGATGGGATAGTCTGTGTATTAACAGCATTGGTGGTTACATGAATCTATGTACATGTAATAAAGTGGTAGAGAACTACACACGTGCATTGTACCAATGTCAGTTTTATAGTTTTGATAGGGCACTATAATTTTTAAGATGTAACTATTAGGGGAAACTGGGTGAAAGTTTATAGGATCACCTCATACTATTTTTGCAACTTTTTAAAAATCTACAATTATTTCAGAATAAGAAATGAACAAACAAACTATACATTCTATTCATTGTATAGATCATTCTGCAACTTAGATATTTGCCAAGGTTAAACATATACACAATAATTTCTCTAACCATTTATGGAATGAGGCAGGATTATAAACAAATAAAATAGTTTAAAAGAGCTATCGAATGAAGGTTTAGGCATTTTGTGATTAAATAACTTTACAGGGTTAAAGTAACCAAACAGAATCAATTTTTGTAAATAAGAGAAAGAGAAAACCCCAAGCCTCTAAAAAGGCAACCCTGCTAATTTAGGGGGTGATGCTTCTTCTTTGTCTTTTCCACCCTACATGAACACCTGTTGCCTGTAGTCATTCAGGAACTCAAGTAATGCCCGGGTCCCTGGGGTCTTCTGTTCACTTGGGCTTCAGAGGAAGGAACTCGAGAGGGAGGTTCAGAACCTCAGGTTGTTCTCGCTTGTTGGTTGTCATGGTGATCGGTGCTACTCAGCTGTGTAGTGTACTCCGCTGGTGGATTTGGAAGTCCCCAAACTCTGAATTTAAACGTGAGAACCTGGATAAATGTGGGGATTGCACATAGAGAGAAAGCAATACATGCATGGGTGATGGTGTTACTTTACAGAGTCATACTGCTCGAGCGACAATTAACATAAAGAAGGGTGAATTCACGTACCAGCTCGCGCCATAGAAACTACAAGTTCAAGTGAGAAACGTGAGTAACACTCAGGACAGGTGTGCATTCTTTAGCTAACATTCTTGCTGACAGTTTGTTGCCAGAACTTGAATCTCAGAATTAAGAAAGGCAGAAACATTTCTCAAGAGGCTGGCAGATCATGGCATTAAAGCTCCAGACCAAACACATGGGCCAGAGAATGAGAGAATTTTCTTCTACATGCTCGTAATCTTGGACTAACCACAGACAACAGATTGCACTTTAAAATCACTTTCATTTCTATAATAAAACTAGAAGGCAAGCGACAGAACTAAGCTCAGGTTCCTACAGACCTACAATACCAAAGGAGAGCTCATGCATGAAAAAATCATGAACTGCTGGGTCAGAGAGACCTGCATTCGAGACATGAATCTGGCATCAACAAGCTATAGGAGTTGGGGTGAGTTATTTTAGCAAATTATTAAATTTCGGCCAGATTGTGTTATGGCTGCAAACTCTCTCTCCATCCTCAACCCAAATCTCAGGAGTTTACCGGAACAAAAATTCCCTTTGTCTGAGTGTCCATACTGGTCAGCAGAGTGATACTGTCCAATAGTCACTCAAGGATCTGGGATGACAAAGGCTGCACTTTGACGAGCGTTTCACCAACACAGGGGAGAGGGATGTGGTAAATTGTCTGAAGGCTCTCGATGCTTCCCTGGCACTTCTGTCCATGTTTCACAGACCGAAGCTGGTCCCAGAGCCACACCCCACCTTTGAGGACGTAGAGAAGTGCTACTTTCCTGTGCACAGAAGGGAAGGAGATCTGGACCATCTGTAAACAACCCAGTGACCACCGCATTTTCTTAACTCTTTCCATTTCAGCTTCCTCCCCAGGAAAAACTGGGACAATAATACTCGACTCAGAGGGTCTTGTGCTCGTGGCTGAATGGTTAGGAGTGATCGCTGGCACCACCCTGCCTGGACCCTGAATAGTCCCTGGTACACAGCAAGGACACTGGGTATTTTGGCCCCAGACGTGGCTTCTGGGACAGAGACTCCTCAGGGAGGGCTGGTGGCGCTCAGGATGACGGTGATACCAGAATGGAGGCCATGCTTGCCGTTGTCCAGCACTGACGTCACGAATACTTGTGAAGAAAACGTCAATCACATCTAACCAGATCCCACCTGGTAGCTGCAGTGGATCCTGTGGAATGTGAAGAGGTTCACGGAAGCACACGTTTAGCAGTAAGTGCAGCCGGAACGGTGCCCCCAGACGAGCAGCCTCCTGAAGCGGTGTCTCCTCTGTGTCTGTCCCGCTGCCCAGTGGCATCGCTGCGCTGGCATTCTGCAGACACTGGGGGGTGGCGGGGGGGCATCGTGGAACAGGAGGGGGTGGGAGGGCTGGGGGGGCCCAGCATCACTGCCGTGACTGCGGGTAACCAGCACCATCTGATCCGAGCTCCCAGGAGGAAAGCTGGGTCCCTCCACGACCAGGCCAGCAACAGTAAGAAAAAGGCAAAGGTGGTGGTAAAGACGTTGTTTTAGGAATGTTTTAGCCTAGGTGTTGAAAGCTTTTCAGGACATCTAGGAGTTCACAGCTTTCCCGTGACTGAACCGCACCTGAAGTGCTGGATGTTGTCTGACCCTCGAGTGACGGGCATCACCAAACTGCAGAAATGACTTTTAGCCTATGACGCTTGGAGGTTAAAATAGGGTGCATTTTTCCCTCTGGACCAAAAAGGTAGCGCTTCAACGCCATAACTGACTTTTTGGTGCCGAAGCAGGTGAGGAACTGAACGTTACAGAATGTTTGGCTGTCACTCCAAGATCACAGGGTATTTTTCTGGTCGGTCTGGAGGCAAATTTTCTTCTTTAATTGTGATTATTTTTAGGATCATCCAGATCACATATTTATCTGTTTTAGCCCTGCAGGCTCCCAGGGAGAACACTACAGAGGTGTGTTAAACTGAAGACCCTAAGCTGTGTAGAGTTCAAATGTTCCTGAAAGTCAGTCCTCTTTAACACTATGTCAGTTTATCTTAAAACTGTTATTTTAACCAAAATTATTGTGTGTGTGTGTGTGTGTGTGTGTGTGTGAGAGAGAGAGAGAGAGAGAGAGAGAGAGAGAGAGAGACAGAGAGAGAGAGACTCTCCCAAGCCCCGTAAGAGTGGCATTTCCCAGTTATTGTGACAACAAGAAATGCGGGCACACGTTTCCAAACCCCCTGGTGAGGCTGTGCTGTTCCCAGATGAGAAGCATTACACCAAGCTAGTGCATACACGTGGCTTGATATAGGAAGGAGTCGAGATTTTCTAGTTTGGGCTGAATATAAAAGCTCCCTCACGCTGGTGTTTGAACTTGAAAATTTTTTTTTCCTTAAAAAATAAAATTTAAAAGACAGTTTTAACAACCACAAAACGTTCCTTCATTCAAAGAAAAGACAACTCAATTACAATAACCATTCTAAAGATGAAAATAAAAACGCCAAATTTACAGTCTATTTGTATTCTTGACCATGAGTGGTAGAGCGTTTACATTTCTCTAGCCCAGTCCTGGGAACTACTTTGAGGCATCAGCGTCCAGCTAGCAGCCCCTCCTTCCGTTCTTATGTGGCGACTGGTGCCTGTGGGACCCTGGGTGAGCCCATTAATATTTTGATGGCTTGACTGCTTCCCTGAAACACGCATAGTAGCTGAAGCCATGTGGCAACGTGGCCATAGATGGACGCCTTTCATCATCAGCTGTTTCACCCTGATCTTTCAGGACGTTGGAAAGTGGGGATTGAATTAGTCCAGTGAGCTTTTGAGAGGAGTGGCATTCTGAGAAATAGAACAGAATCTCTAAGAAAAGAGGATGTTTGCTTAAAAGTCGACTTGCCGTGTGAACTTCTGGATGGTGGAAGTTTGTGCCAGTTTCAGAGAATGTTCCTCAAGTTGTGTGCTGTCGCTGCGTTTTGAAAGATGCTCTGAGAAAGAATTTCTCCTATGACTGCTTGACCAAGAGCTCTACCTGCCCGATTGAAGATCAGGTGATACAGCTTTAATTTTTAAATGTTTAACTCTTTAAAACTTTTCACTGAAGTATAACACACAATCAGAAAAGTTAAAAAATAAATTTTGGCTTGGAGACTTTTTTTTTTTTAAGAAGATGTTGGGGGTAAGAGTTTATTAATTAATTAATTTATTTTTCCTGTCTTGGGTCTTCATTTCTGCGCGAGGGCTTTCTCTAGTTGCGGCGAGCGGGGGCCACTCTTCATCGCGGTGCACAGGCCTCTCACTATCGCAGCCTCTCTTGTTGCGGAGCACAGGCTCCAGACGCGCAGGCTCAGTAGTTGTGGCTCACGGGCCTAGCTGCTCCGCGGCATGTGGGATCCTCCCAGACCAGGGCTCGAACCCGCGTCCCCTGCATTGGCAGGCAGATTCTCAACCACTGTGCCACCAGGGGAGCCCAGCTTGGAGACTTTTCATGCTATCACACCTGTGACACCAGTCCTTAGACAAGAATGGACAGGCCACGCCCATTTCCAGGCATTGGGCCCCATGACCCAAGGTAACCACATCCTGAGTGTTATCATAGATGTAGAGGTGCCTGTGCTTGAAACTGGCATAAATAGAAACATATAGCATGCCCTCTTCTGCGTCCTGCTTATTTCATTCAATTGTTTGCTTGTGAGATTTACTGATAATTTCAGGTGAAGTCGTAGATCATTCATTCTCACTGCCGAGTGGTATTCTGTTGTAAGTATGCACCACAATTTATAAATCCTACTGTTAATGGGCATTTTGGGTAGTTCCCAAGTTGGGGCTGTTACGAATTGTGCTGCAATGAACATTCTGACTCATATCTTTTGAGGGATGTTTTTACACGTTTCTGTGGGACAGACAAGAGCTGGGACATAGAGCGTGGATGCATGAAGTTCAAGTGGATGCCCCAAACAGCTTTCTAAAGTGGGTGTCCAAACTAATGCAGCTATTTGCAGTTTTTCCACATCCTTGCCAATGTTAGATTTTTTTTTTCTTTTTAATTTTACTCAATCTAGTAGGTGTGCCTTGACCTGGAGCTGAGATTTCAATTTGCGTTTACTTGCTAACCGATGGGGCAAAGCAACTCTTTATGTTAATGGGTCATTTGCATATCCTCTTTTTGTTCAGGTCAGCTCACTTTTCTACTGAGTTGCCTGTCATTAATTTGTAGGAAATTTTTAATATACTCTGGGTACAAGTTGTTTGTTATATTTGCTGCAAATATCTTCTACTCTATACATTGTCTTTTCATTTTATTAATGATGTCTTTGGATGGACAGAGCTTCTTGATATTATTATTTTCCAAATTGTCTTGTTTTCCCCTTCTGGTTAGTGTTGTCTTGGAACCTTTTAAAGGAAATTTTGCCCACTCCAAGGTCATAAAGATGTTCTATGTTTTTTTCTGAGAAGCTTTATTGTTTTGTCTTTCATATTTAGATCTACAGTCCATCTGGAATTGGCTTTTATGCATGGTGTCAGTTGGAGACCAAAAAGTCATTGTTTTCAATAAGAGTATTAAATTAACCCAGGACTGCTTATTGAAAAGAGCATCCCTTCTCCAATGCACTTGGTGTCACCTTTATCACAAAGTTGTCTTTATTCCACTTGTATGTCTATTGTCTATCTGTTTGTTGCTACACAAATACCTTACCATACTATGACTTTATAATAGGTCTTGATTTGGTAGGGTAATTTATCCATCTCTTATTCAAGATTGCCTTTGTCATTGAAATTATACATTTTTAAATTAGCTTATCAGTTTCCACACACACACACACACACACACACACACACACACTCTCTCTCTCTCTCTCTCTCTCTCTCTCTCTCTCCTGCTCGGATTCTGTTGGGGACTACAATGCATCTACTTCACCCACCCGGGGAGAATTAGCCACTTAACAATCCTGAACCCTGTTCTCCATGGCCACGGTATATCTCTCCATCTTATCCAAGTCTTTAATTTCGCTCAACAATATTTAATTTGCAGTGTAGAGGGCTTATAAAACTTCTGTCAGATATATCTTAGGGGTGTTTGATAGTTTTTGTGCTATTTTAAATTTCATTTTAGTTTGTTGCTGATATATAGAAATATCACTGATGTTTGGATATTATTCACATAGCTTTTCAATGACAGAGCTGACCAAAATAACACCCAAAAGCCACTGTCTCGCTCTCTGCACTTTTAAAATGAAGAGGTGAGGAGAACTCTATTTAAATCCAGAGAAATCTAAGCCTGAGTTTTATAGAAACAGATCACCACTAGGCATAAACATTTATATTATAAAGACTTACTAATTTAAACAAATAGGGACAAAGAGACCATGGATCCATAAACAAATAATACACATATTCGACTTTTATTTCTGTTGAGTTTTTATGACACAAGCTTTCAAAGAATGATCAGTTAAAGCTTATATTTTTTTCAAATATAAATGGATGTTTACATTTAAAAATAGTTTCTAAAAAGGTATTTATAACATTTGCTTATCAAACAATAAACATACAAATGTAATATAAAGATAAATCATCCTTATCAGTACCTGGAGAACTGTAAACTTGCAAAGAGTAAAGTTCGAATTAATAAAATTTACTTGTACTATATACAATGATAATTTGAATATATATAAGATACTTAATAAATACACATACAAACATGCATATAAACACAGATACCTTTAGCCTTTTAGTTATATAACTGCTTGGCAATATCTTCTCAGTAAATATATATACATATATAACATGACCTCTCAAGCATGTTAATTAATACGACTTATTCATGTCACAAAACAGACCAGGAACAATGAGAATATACTTGGAAGAATAATGCAAAAGCAAACAATATTATGTAGATTTGTATCTAGATGTTTTTCATAGACAGTGAAATAAATGTTCCAGGATATTTAAATTCATTTAGTTTTGAAACCCGAAAAAGGCAATGAATGATACCATTGAATAAAATTAGATATTTTAGACGTACAGAATAAACAAGATGTTTATAGCCTGATACATTATACATATTTATTTGTGGGTCCATGTGGTAAGATTTTGTCTCTGTTCACTGATTTATCCTCAGTGTCTGGAGCTGGCACAGAGTAGGTGCTCAATAAACACTTCTTGGATGATGGAATGAATATCAGCACGTATTTCAATAAGCTTTGGAACAGCTACATTCATGACTGAAAGTCAAAAATCAAGCGACATCCTGAATATTTACGCAGAATAACTAAAAAGCTATGGAAAAGCACATAGGTCATTCTCTTCCTACTTTGAGCTGTTTTTGCATTTACTCATGTGATCGGCACCTCCTGGCAGAAAGCACAATTTCGAACCTTCACGATAACTATTTTTTTGAGAAGACTGGAGAACATTGTCTCAGAGGGCTTCCCGGGGCCTGGAGGCAAGGCCTGAAAAGGTTGATGACTCGCCCAGGCTGGAGCTGGTGCTGCTAGCACTTCAGCTGTGCCATCCACTGCTGCAAGGCCAGCTTGTGCAGACACTTCCTTGACATCACATGCTAAAGCAATCGTATTCATACATATTTGTGGTTACACTTACATGAAACAATTCTTCCTATTGTCTTAAGAGTCCGCACTCAGCAAGAAGGTGGAATTAAAAATTCCTCTAATACCTTTAAAGCAGTAGAGTATCTTTTAGCTTAAACAACCGGCACTGTTGACACACCAGGACAATATATGCAAGTAACTGTGTCTAGATTTGTGTAATAGCAAAGCAGGCATTAAGTTAATTATTTTACCCTTTTAGGGGCTTGCTCTATTAGAATATACCTTCTTATTTAAATGTGCTCCTTACAAAGAAAACTCATCTAATATTGATAAAAGAGGGACACAAAGTTGGGTTAAGTCAAATTCTAGACTAGCTGTTCAATAAATCTTTGCTTTAAACTATTTACAGACAACAAGGAATATAAGAGGTATGGGTTTTCTGGTGAAGGCTGAACCTAGGAGTCAGTTCTGTAGATGTCTCTTAAAATTCTCGTTTTGCAGCCCACCTGCCTCTCCCACAATCCAGTCTTTGCTCAGAATGTGTAACTATATTCTGGCCTTAAATAGCAGGCCCTATTCATACTGTTCATCATTATCACTCTTTAAGCCAAACTGGGGCTCCGAGCTGCATCTGATCCTTGACAAAATAGCAAGTCCCAGGACTCCAGAACTTCTGCTTCAATAAAAGCTAAACTCAGTGTAGGGCTTCCCTGGTGGCGCGGTGGTTGAGAGTCCGCCTGCCGATGCAGGGGACACGGGTTCGTGCCCGGGTCCGGGAAGATCCCACGTGCCGCGGAGCGGCTGGGCCCGTGAGCCATGGCCGCTGAGCCTGCGCGTCCGGAGCCTGTGCTCCGCAACGGGAGAGGCCACAATAGTGAGAGGCCCGCGTACCGCAAAAAAAAAAAAAAAAAAAAAAAAAAAAAGCTAAACTCAGTGTAGAAATGCTGTTCTGGTTCAATGTGCAGGCATTTAATGTTTTGTTGCTTTTTCAGACCAGGCTACAGCAACTGACATAATGTAGCCTCAGCCACCTAAGTAACTTTAGCAGAAACTTCACTTCTCGCGTTTATGGTAATCTTGGTTTTTCTTTCCCCCAGATGATGTCAAAGATAAATCTTACAAATTATTTTATATTTGTTAGCATGATTCAGTCAATTTACTTCTTTCTTTTTAGGGGTGACCTCATAAATAAGTAGTGGGTAGGATCAATTACAAGACACATATAAAAATACTCCCAGCCCGCTTTATAAAAATACTCCCAGCCCGCTTCTCTCTAGTTGATTTCCAAGGCAGAGAGAGTAAACAGCCTTCTCCCAGCTTTCTCACTGTCCACAGCTGAGAGTGTAGGGTGTTTACAGTATCTGTCCCTCAGTGCTCTCTGGGGCGGGGCTGGTGGGCAGCAGTGCAAGCCTTGGGAAACCCAGCATCATTTCAAGATACCATAAAGTGTCACGGGAAAGGACCCGAAAACATTCTTGGGACTAAATTATCGTTCTCTGAGGACTGGTGTCCTCGTCCTGCTCTGCATGGAATTCTCCTGAGGTGTGGATTCTCCTGAGGTGTGCAGCTTTGGCCTTTGCACACTCATGGGTTCTGTAAACATGGGATTTTCAATATTCTAGGATTTTCCAAAATGGCCTCAAAAGACTCACTCACCCCTTAAATGGCTGCACGTTTCCTTTCTGGGTGTAGAATCCAGCGGCTCACTCTCTGAGCCTTGCAACTTTGTTTCCACTCACTCCCGCATATAACAGAACAATGGACTTGCAGACAGAAGACCACCTGTCAGTTTAACTACGGAAAGTTAGTTACTTTACCTATCCATAAATTCAGTCAAATGAGCAAAAAGTAAATATGATTGGATGCAAGTTATATGCATAAAAATGGTGTATGGGAAATTGCTAACATAATGCTGAAACTTAAAAAATCTAATATTTTGAAGGAAGCAAATCTGTAATTAGAGGCATATACAAGAGTGGAGTTACTTGATACCTAAAGTTCTTTCCGAAGAAAGATTTATCCAAATGGTTCTTGGACTTCATTTGCTAGATAGATCTATGGTGCACAAAATGCTTGTGTGAAAGTCATCAATACTATACATTACAAAACAACCCTCGGTGATAGAACACCACACCGTAAACCAAAGTGGCATCGGATATCAAACTCTTACTGGACACTGTTCATTCATTCATTCAACAAACACGTGTCAGTGCCTACCATAAATCAGCAATGTTTTAAATTCTGAGTGGTGAGAAATGAACGGGGTCATCCCTGACCTCGAGAAAGACACAGCCTGGTCTTCAGGACACGTAAACCATTGTCGTTAAGTGTGACAGGTGCCGCGGTCGGTCAAAAGACACTTCCCAGTTGGCTGACACCTGGGCTGAGTCTTAAAGATGGAACAAATTTAGCCAAGTGGAGATGGGGCCAATGGGGGTTTGGACGGGGTGGGCAGGGAAGGAGATGGGGGGGCTGCAAGTGTACCTCAAGAACAGCCACACAACGGGGACCTTCAAGAATTCAGCAGAGTTGGGGGCCAAATGTGGATAAGGGTGAAGGGAGGTGAGGCCAGGGGCTGGGGCAGAAGGAGGATGCCGCGGGTCCCCAAACGCCCCGCGAAGACGTTCGGTCATCATTTCCAAACTAGGGAGGCAAGTGGCACGGCCACGCCTGCCCTTGGGAGGGGACTTCAGCTGCGAGGCTGCGGGGAAAGAAGACGAGGGAAAGGATGCCTGCAGCCAGGTGCAGGAGCGCTTGGGAGCCTAACTCAGCGGGGCAGCGGTGAGGACACGTAGCAAGCAGATCTGAGAGCTGAGAAAGAGGGAAAGAGCAGAGCTCCCGGAGGGGCTGGCTGAGCGGAGGCGGGAGTCGTGGGCCACAAGGCCCCGGGGGACAAGGCTTCTCCTCCGGGAGAGGAGGAACACGAAGCAGGTGAAGCGAGGCGTGAAGGAAAGGGCTGGGAAGCCTTCCAACCAAGCGCCTTGGTGGATCTGGGCTGGGAGGTTAGGAAGCCACGTCCAAGGCCTGTTTAATTCCATCTGACCGAAGGGATGGAGGCATTCTGAAGGTCTAACCCAGACAGGCTGTTCTTTATTCTGCGGGTTCTGCACTTTGCCGACAGACCCTCTAGCTGGCGAGGGTCCGCGCCCTCTGCAGCCTCCGGGTCACGGCCACCCCGAAGGGCTGCCCCGGCGCCCCCAGCCTGGGGAGCAAGGTCCGGCTCCCCTCCGACCACCCGGGGACCCTGCATAAGCCTCTACCACAGAGCTTACACTTTATCGCAAGTACTGTAGTTGCTTACCTGTCTGTCTCTGGATTAAACACCATGTTTCACGCCACTTCATTAAAAAATTTCAAAACCATGTAGCCAGAGTTTGGCACGATGGGAGGTTCCCAGTAAATGTTTGGTGAATGAAGCACTGCGTGAATGTATAATGCCATGTGCCATCTGGCAATTCGTTAATACTTTGGGGATAATTATTTAGGTTTTAAGTATTTAAATAAGCATTTACCAGTTCCTGAAATTTTGTTTTGAAACTCCCAAATGGTCCCCCGGGATTGGTTCCAGGACCCCCTCAAGTACCAAAATCTACGGATGCTCAAGTCTCTTATAAAAATGGTGAAGTACAGTCTGCCCTCTGTGTCGGCAGGTTCCACATCTGCGGATTCAACCAACAGCGGTTTGGAATCCGCGCATGGGGAACCCGCGGATACCGAGGGCCGACTGTAATTCAAGGTTAGGCTGTTTTACTTTTCCAAGGAACTCATGGCTAAGAACAGAAGTTACTGCATCACAAGCAATCTTTCCTTAAATGACAATGAAATCTTTTAGAAAGTTAACTTTTCAGGAGGAATGCGTGATTCACCTGTTTTTTTTGTGCTGGATTCCAAATGAAGGAAAATCAGGGTACAAAATAAGTGCAGAGCAGAAGTGCATGTAAACAGTTTATAAATGGACGAGTAAGAAAGGAAATAAATGGCCCTAATAGTTGAGTCTAGCTATTGACTAATCACTTAAAGAGTTTAAAATGTTCTAACTGGAAAGAACCACACCCTGGCTAAATACAGTGATTAAAGTAATTTTAGTTACATAAAATGATGATTTTTTAGTTACATAAAATGATGATTTTAACCATTCAAAGACAAGTCCAAGAAGTTCCTGTTATAACATGAAATCTACTTTTTTTGTTCAAGTAGGCTTTCTGATTTAATATGCATTTTAGTTACATAAAACCAATCTCTGATAATGTAGTAATTTGCTTAAAGTGACCAAAAGTAAATATTTATTAAAAATATAGGTAAGAGGGACTTCCCTGGTGGTCCAGTGGCTGAGAATCCGCCTGCCAATGCAGGGGACGCGGGTTCGATCCCTGGTCCGGGAGGATCCCACATGCTGCGGAGCAACTAGGCCCATGTGCCACAACTACTGAGACTGCATGCCACAACTACTGAAGCCCGTGCACAGCAATGAAGACACAGTGCAACCAAAAAGAAAAAATAAGAAATAAAGTGTTGTCAGGTTTAAAAAAAAAAAAAAAAAAAAAAAAAATATAGGTAAGAATATAGTTATCTCAAGTGTACATTAGATCTGATGGTATTTGGCACATTTTGTATTAAAAATATTTTAATCTGTTATCTGATTAAAAAAATAAATTCTGCAATAGTACATACATCTTTTAGGATACACAGTAGCTTTCTCCAAGTCTCATTTTTAAGTTAAAATATAGCAGCTTTATAGTACCCACGACTGACTGACTGGAGAAAAACCACCGGTACCACTCTGGAAGCTTCACGTGTCTGTTGTAGGCAGGCTTTTCTTGCCCCATCATGGGTGTTACTACTGTTTAGTCAGGCTCCAGATCTCCTGCCATGGCCACATTGTAAAGCTGCTACAGATTCCCTGGTGAGCGTGCCAGCTTTGCATCTTATTCTACAGGCGTGTCTCCATAAGCTGCTTGCCACCCACTGCCTTCTCTCTCCTGGGCCACACATTTGCCATGTAACCTGCCATTCATTCGCTTTCATTTTGCCCATTGTGTGAGATGAACATTTAACAGGCACTGTCACACCCTTCCCCCGCAGTTGAAAACAAAATCCAAACCTCCCACGGTCTGACAAACATACTGTCAACAAATAATGAGCTGTATGGAAATTTCCAGAGAACGACTCTGCAAAAATCACAATGCAAATGTGACAATACGCACTCCTTCATTTATAGGAGTAACTTGAAAGGTTCTTACCTTAGTTTGTATTTACCCCAGATCCTAAAGGAAAACTCTAAGCATAGAATGCCTCATTACAGGGTTACAATACATGGATAATCAACAACAATGTGACTTTGAAATAGATATAAGTACAGAGTATGTTCACAAAATTCATGGAGATTTATCCAACTCAAACATTCCACATTTTCAAATCATTTGTTCTGAGAAGTCCACTCGCTGTTTAATTAGCGTTCTTATGTCTATCCTGTGGAAATAGCTCTCCTCCTTGACCCCCAAAGTGCTGTACTTCGAATCTGGGTGATTCTGTCTCAAGTTCTCGTTGTAGCTCGAATCACCTGTTTAAACCTAAAATCTAGTAAATTCCATAGTGTGAGGGGATAGCCAGAAGTTCACGTCATCTTTGCGTAGAATACTGACTAAACTCAGAGAGTTAGGAGCTCGGTCAGCGGGATGTAACCTACTCAGTCAGGCTTTCCTGACAAATTCTTTGGGCTCTTGACTCCTCTAATTTTTTCTTTTTTTCATTTACACTTACTATTTCATTTAAGTTATTGTGCCTGGAAGGGGAAAAAAGAGAATGTGGATGGATTAATACTTTTACTGCCTATCATCCTAATTAGTTTCTTTTTAATTACTCAAATTTCAAGGTTTTTTTTAATTAGAAAACATTGTCAAAATAAAAAAAAACCTTTAAAAAAGTATACATGTAGATTTTCAATGAGAGTGGTAAAAAAGCTGGATTCAAACAACAAAAATTAAAGACAATTATGGGAGTCCTCTCTCCATATATTCCGTGAGCAAGGGTACAAACGACAGATCATTCTGACGATCTTGGCCTCCATAAACAATCATGGGTTCAATTCAATAACACAGAAATAAAAGTTTGTTCATTTTGGGTCCAGCCATGGTGGTGGGAGTGTCACACTGGCAACCGCATTCAGGCAGTGTCTCCACACTGGGACGTTCGTTAGGAGACCCGATGGTGCTCCAGCCAATATTCTAGTTAAATCTTGACTATGTACTAGAGACATCTAACTTCAGAAATAACTATCAGTGCTACAGAGGTTCAACTTATAATAATAATACTTAGTGGCACAAATTCATATTTTGATGAGGCTAGTCCCTTCACTTTGGCCAAATACTCTCTTTTATGTACCAAACACACAAGAAAGTAACCATCTATCTCTATATTAAATATAAAGTGTGTGTATGTGTGTGTGTGTGTGTATGTGTGTGATGGTTCTGGAAAGCTACACACCAAACTGAGAGTGGTAGTTATTTCTGGGGAAAGAAGGAGGGGACTTGGGCTGGGTAGCAAAGACTTCAACCTTATCGGAAATAATTTAATTTCTTAAAAACAGAAGGTACTCATACAATATATATACTTTTAAATTACAATTAAAATTCTTTCTCAAAATTAGAACTAGTATTCAGTCAAAACTGAAGCTCTGGCTTCTCCAGAGACTTAATCAAGCTGGTTAACTTTGTGACCTTGGGTATTCTGCAGAATCCCCTCTATAAAATGATACAGTAATATGGTATGTACTGCATGGGTATGCCAGGTGCGTTCTCAGTACCTACACATCCTCAGAAGCATTTCATAACATGTTGTTAGTCATACTATTCCCAGTTTTAGCATTAACAGTGTCTATTCATCCCACCGTAATGAGATGTCTTTCTCAAGCCCAAGGTGGAAACGTGAAGGCTGCTGGCTGCGCTTACCAGTAGGGCTTCTGGCCCAAGGACCATGCCATGGAAAGGGATGTGGGTCAGGAAGGGAAGGGCCTCTTACGGCACATCCTAGCTGATAAAATGATTACTTAATAAAAATTCTAGACAGAATCAGAAAATGTTCTTAAAGAAAAAAAACAGTACCACCAGGTGTCACTATAACCTAAAGTTCTGCTGGTCGTTTCTCTTCATTTGGAAAGAAATGTATACATTACAAACCAACAGATACCATCTTACAAGGCTTTCCATGTCCATAATTTATATTGTCATAGTTACTAAACTACAGTTACTGAACTCTAAATAAATGGATTACCGCAAGCTTCAAGTTTTAAAAAATTATAAATAGCGACAATGAATGCTAAATGATTTAAAATGCAGTAAGTAGACCTTTGGAGGTCAAGGATTTAATATTTTCAGTTTTTCCTTTTGAGAGGCAATCTTGAAGTCATGACTGTGGTGATCTGTCATTTGACTGAGACAGATTTATTCAGGGAGCAATGAGTCCAGCTGACTGCCCAGCACTTTTCTTGTTCTCGGCTTGATATCGGGTACGCATCTCAAAGTAGTAAAAAATAACAATTGAAAATTCTCATAACTAATAAAATTAAAATGATGAATTATTTTATTTTAGAGACATAATTTATTTTAACGACTACCCAGGGATTTAAACATCATTTTTATATTTTTCATCTCTTCTTAAAGATATATGACCGCTTAAAACAAAACTAATTACACTGTATTTTGGGTTTTAAAGTACAGGCGTTTTGTTTCATTGTACTTCACTATATGGTGCTTTGCAGATACTGCTTTTATTTGTTTTTTTACACAAATTGAAGGTTTGTGCACTCCTTTGTGGAGCAAGTCTATTGGTGCCATCTTTCAACAGCATTGGCTCACTTCTTGTCTCCCTGTCACATTTTGGCAATTCTCTCAATATTTCAAACTTTTTCATTATTATTATATTTGTTATGGTGATCTGTGATCAGTGATCTTTGATGTTACTATTGCAAAAAAGAGTACAACTCGCTGAGGGCTCAGATGATGGTTAGCACTTTTTAGCAATAAAATATTTTTAAATGAAGTTATGTACCTTGTTTTTAGACATAATGCTGTTGCACACTTAACAGACTACAGTATAGTGTAAACGTAACTTTTATATGCACTGCGAAACCAAAATATTCATGTGACTTGCTTTATTGCAACATTTGCTTTATTGCAGTGGTCTGGAACCGAAGCTGCAGTATCTTCGAGGTGTGCCTGTGTGTAGATGTAATACGTATATTGCAGTGATAGCACCAAGGTTGGAGGGAAGGTAAATGGAGCTAGAGAGTTGCAAGATATCTATATCTGTACCTATATCTCTATATCTAGTCTCCATATATATGTCTCCAAAGTTAATCAATAATAATTTTAAGTTGATTGTGATAAATTAAAGAAGCATATTGTAATCCCTGTAGTAATCATTAGAAGAATGATGCAAAGGAATATCGCTATAAAAAGCCAACATAATTAAAATATACTATACTATGAAATATTCAACACAAAGAAGGCAGAAAAGGAACATGAAATACATGAGACAAACAGAAAGCAAACAGCAAAGGGCAGACCTAAATTCGACTACATCACTAATTAGATTAAATGTAAATGGACTAAATACTCTAACCAAAGGGCGGATGTTTTGGGGCCAAGCTGTTATAAAAAAGCTAGACTCAACCATATGCTACCTGCAACACTTTAAATATAAAAATACAAATAGGTTGAAAGTAAAAGGTTGGAAAAGGTATACAATATGCATAAGCAAGCTTCAGTGGCTATATTAGGGTCAGACAAAATAAAATTTAAGGCAAGAAGTATTACCAAAGTCAAAGACATTTCATAATGATAAAAGAGTCAATACAGCAGGGATTTGTAACAATTATAAACACATATGTATCCAATAATAGAACTCAAAATACATGAAGCAAAAAACTGTCAGACTTCAAAGGAGAGAGAGAAAAGTACAAATATAGTTAAGTTGATGACTTAAATATTCTTCTTTCAGTAACTGAATGAGTAGACAGAAACTCAGTAATGACAGAGTTGTACAACAGTCTGAACCAAATTGGTTTAATACGTATTTATAGAGCAGCTCTCACATTCTCAGAACATCAATCAAAACAGACTGTATGTTGAACCACAGAACAAGTCTCGATATAGTTAAAAGGACTGAATTTATATAGGACATGTTCTCTGACGACAAATAAACTAAATTAAAAATAGTAACCAAGATATCTACAAAATTCTCAAAAATTGTATTACATTAAACAACATATGTGTAAATAACCCTCAAGTCATAAAAGTAGTGATAAGGGATATAAAGTATTTTGAACTGAATGAAAATGAAAATGCAACATCACAATGTGTGGGATGCAGTGAAGACATGCTTAGAGGGAAATTATAGCTTTAAATGCTCATATTAAAAAAGAAGAAGTCATTTCTCTTAAACGAGCTTCCAAATTTCATAACTCCAGTTCTCTTATATTCTGCTAGATGATGATGTTGGAGGAGTTACTGCCAGTTTTCAACTGTTTTATGATCGGTATGTATTTCGTTTACTTTTGTGAATAATAGAGGGAGATAAGAAGCAAAGAAGTATGTACTAAGTGCCTACTGAGTAACAAATCGTGAACTTAAATGAAACACCTTTTTTTCTTTTTCTTTTTCCTTCTGAGATTCAGTGAGGTTTTGCAGAGTCACGGAGCTAGTGAGGGATGGAGAAGTTCAGCCCTGGGTCTGTGTGACTTCACAGCTCATGCTCCCACTCGACAGGAGGATGCCTGAGCTCCTGATAGCTGTTCAACCTGTGGTCCACGGTGGATCCTACATTTTCTCTTGAGTAAGCTTTAATCTGTTCGTTTATCTTCCATTATGATAGATTGTTTCTTATTAAGTAGAGTCTCCTACAATTTATCCATTGTCGATTTGTGAAGGATACAGCGACCGTCTCTGTGTCGCTGTGCTGCCTTTTAGGTTATAGAGTCTTCATGGGCAGCTCTCATGTTTACTGCACTACACTCCTCCAGGTTTCACATGCACAGCACGATCACAACACGCTTTTGTTCACTTGGATTTGCTTCAGGAAACAGAGCTGGTACAACATGTTTCCAGCTATAACGCTGTCAGTTACTGTTAACACTGACTACTATGAATTCCCCAAATAGGTCAAACAAGAAAATGCGTTTATTAAAATTAATTCCATTAAATTACCTGGATAAGCCACATGTTATAACGGTTCTGAGTTAACATGATTGATGAGACTTTAATAATGAAAGCTAATATGTTTGAATGCTTTCCATGTTCCAAGCCCTGTGCTACATGTTAATTACATTACTGCTGTAAATAAACCCAGATGGATGGGGAAATTGAGGATTAAACTTGCTCAAAATCACACAGGAGTTCAGATTTATGCTCAGGTTTACTTCTTTCAGCATCTATGTAAACATGCACACCATAAACAGAGAAAGTGTGAAAGAACGGAAGTACACTCTGGTTCTAAAAGCTTTATATGAATATCTTTTGATATTAGAAAAGTACGTGAGACTCAGATATATCTGGAGGCTTTATAGTCTCTTACAACTACATGGGGTGCTATATAACATTTCGAGTTAATTATCTGGGGATTATGCAATGT
Source organism: Phocoena phocoena (assembly GCF_963924675.1). Lineage (NCBI taxonomy): Eukaryota > Metazoa > Chordata > Mammalia > Artiodactyla > Phocoenidae > Phocoena > Phocoena phocoena. The sequence continues at coordinate 82,682,419 of NC_089230.1, read as the reverse complement.
CTTTATCATTCCTTGCCTATCAGTGTTCCATTATGCAATAATGAAATTATTGATGAGCATGTAACTCCCCAAAGAATAAATACAAATAATAAAATAGAGAGATCACTTCTTTTTGTGATTAAAAAATTCAAGTAAATTAATTTTCTGAGTTAGCATTTTGCAACTACTAAATTAGCAACATTCAAACATACACAGTATAGGCATGGCTGCAGCAAATCCGTTATACTCACATGTAGCTAAAAAAAAAAAGGTCCTTTGCCTTGGTGCTGTTGCTTAAGGGAATTTATCATGAGAAAATAAAGTGACAGAACCAAAAAGTGTATGAGAATATTAGTTGTCAAAATGAAAACAATTCAAACAGTAATTTGGTACAATGTGATATCAACATAGTATAGTCGTGTAAGTGATTAAATATCTCAGTACAATATAATATTTTTTAAAAGCCACGATTTTCATCTGTATAAAAATGGGCAGGCAAGCAATACTTGTCTTTGTTTTTATCTATCTATCTATCTATCTATCTATCTATCTATCTATCTATCTGTCTATCCACATTGCTAGCCATTTGGTTAAGCCATTTACTGTACAAGTAATTACAAGTGGCTACCATGAACTAGGCACTGTGCTAGGTGCCAGGGCCATGGATGTAAAAAGCCAGCTCGTGATGTAAGAAGGGAAAAGACATAGAAAGATACCTTTATTGTTCTGTTTGTTAAGTATTGAGATATCAGAAAGCAAAAGGTGCTATGGTGGTTGGCTTAGAGACTCTGGAACACAGTTACGAACAGCTGTTATTACACTACTCTGTAATAAGGCAATGCCTCATGGTTTATTGAGGAAAAAAAAAAGGGCAGGCACTACAAGGTAATAACTAAAGGCAAAACCTAAAATAGTTGGGTGTGAATAATGAATCCTTTTTCCTTGAGGACTTTTTGGTTACTGTTTTCTCAATGCTTCAACAATTTTTAAGGAGACAGAGAAGGACACGAGAGCACCTTTGTCTCCCAATGGTGAAACTTGGGTAAATAACGTAATGCTCTTTTTAGGTACTTCAAATAAAAGATGTTTGTTCACCACACAATAATTGACTCTACTTTTAAAATAGTGGGCAAAATATAAGAACTTTCCGGGTGGCTGATTACATTCAGCAAAATCTGAAAAAGGGACTCCTTATATTTTAAGAAAACTTTTGAAAATTATTTCTTTTCAGCAGCACTGAGGGTGGTATCCTTGTGCAGCTTTTTGCTGCTATTGTATATTAACATGACAGAATGTTTTCTTTTGATAGAAAACAGAACCCAGTAGAATTGAGTGAAAAGGAAAATGTGCTGAAATTTTTAAGGCTAATTAGTATTGAGATATTTGGGGGCTTTGTCACACTGAGTACTTAATCTTTATGTGCTTCTAATTGTGTTTATACACAAAGATTAAATTTATCATAGCTTTTTTCCCCATTATGTTAAAATTGAAAGTACGTTTCAGATTAAAAAAATAAACTTAGGATAAAAAGCCTTACGATAAAAGAATATGTTATCTTGTTACCTTTGCAAAATCAAAACTACCAGCCTCGTGCACCCTATTTCCTGCCCATCAAGAAAATCTTTGAACAACGATGAAATCCCGTTACCCGAAAATTCATCTGAGAACTGTACACTTCCTTTCCAACTCAGCTGAGCCTGAGGAGTTTGCAAGGGAAGCAAGAATGCGTTCAAATGCCTCAACAGAAGTCTGACTTGGCTCCAAATCTATTTGCTTAACCACCAATGCCCGAGTGTCTCTGGGGGAAGCAAGAGCCATCTGTGGGGATGAAAGGAGGCTAATTTATAAACTTGAAAGATGTGTTTCCCCACCACCTCTCCTCTCTCCAAAAGGGAGGAAAATAAAGCAACACCAGGTTAATCTTGAGGAATGAGCGGTCACTTTAGAATTGGGCAAAAGAAATGAAAAGGAAAATCGAATGGGCCATGTCTTTTTCCTCAACATTCCATGTTAAAACTTCACGGAGAAAAACCGGGGCCCTTGATTGATATGCAACCTTCAGATGAACTGTCATTGATATACTGGCCTCATTCATTCTGATAAGCCGTTGCTTGTGATAAAGTTTAATGCATGGCCCTTTATGTTCATTATGCTTTCTCTATAAAGACATACCAATAAATATTTATAAAATTAATTTATCTCTATTCGGAGGCATTTTATAGAGTCACCTGAATAAACAGAGTCAGCAGATGCGGGTGTGGATCTTGGTTCCACTTACCACTTATGCGACCTTGGGCAAGCTCTGAGCTTCAGTAGCCTAAGCTTTAAAACAAAGATGACGATCACAGAAGCTCCCTCATTAAGATAAACCTCAAGGTTCTGAATTGTCAAAATAGGTACTTAATTCTAAAAACTGGAAGGGTTTACTATGTACCAGGCACTGTTCTAAACCATAGGGATGAATCATCAGTGAGTCCCTGATCTCAGTGTGCACGAAGAGACAAATAAAACCAATTAAGAAATTAACCTGTAATTTGACAGGCGTGATAGATGCTTCAAGGGAATGCATAGCAGCTTAAGTGATCAGTTGCGTGGGATAACTATTTAAGGCGGAGGTAGGGGTCAGGCAAGGCCCTTCTTACTGAAGTGCCATTTGAACAGGAAACTAAATGAAGCAAGGGAGTGAGTCACGTGTATCTCTGGCGCCACCTGTCTGCCTAATTTCACTTAGGCAAGTTTCCACATCTGCGTGTGATACACATTTGTACAGGAAGCTGCTGTACAGAGAAACAGGGGTGTGAAAGAAGCCTGGGAAGTTAAGAGGCCCGCAGGAAAATATTTAAAGAAAGAGGGAAGAAAACAGCGATAGTGAGAAAAGGAAATCTTTTGCTCTTTGGCCAACTGGAAAGGCCTCGCATGTAGCTTCTGGTGTGGATCACAAACACCCTGGCCTATAGGATCCCAGGTGGAAGGATAGCCGGGCATCTGGGTGGGCTCCTGTGAGAAGTGCACTGCAAAGGAGGAATGGATATTGGTTTTTCTCAGCCTTTTATAGTGAGGCTACTTAACTTCAGACCCAGGGATAAGCTGCCCTGGAAAAGGGGAAAAGGAACCGAGTTAGGGTTAAACAGGGGTCTTGGGCTGATTATCTCTTGTTTCTCCACCTACAGTCCTTTTGAGGTGGGTGCATGGGGTATGGTTAACTTAGAAGTCTGTGTAAGAGTCAGCCCAGGTGTAGTGCACACCTAAACAAAGGACGACTTTCAGAAAACGATGACACTGAGCCCTCGGGACCAACGGCGGGAGAGATGGGTATTGCATAAGTAATTCTCTGAAAACTCTCCGAAGAACATTAGACTCAGGCAATGTAGCAAAAAATTGATTCATTGTTCTGCTAGGGCTTCACCGCCCCCCTGCCCCACCCTGCCCCATGGTAAAAGAATCAAAATTCTTATACGGCAGTTTTAAGTTCAAAGACACTGGCTTCAGATGGCAGTGCCATTTGTCTAGCGTGTTAACCAGTGTGTGTGAGTGCCATCGCTCGTATGCACTTGAATTACCAGCATGGAAAATCTATTAACCCCAGATGCTTTTAGAAAACAAGTTGCTCCACGTTTCAGCTCCTTAGGTTTTATGTTGTTGCACGGTTCAACTCGTTTCCCAGTCCATCTAGATATTTTATGTTACAATATCAGTAACTTGAAAAGCTTCTGCTTCTGCACACGCTGGTGCCTGGCTCTGGTCTGTCGACCACTTACCACAGATGTTCTGCACTCCAGCTCCACCCTTCAGCCCCTCTGAGGGCAGCCGGGCAGTAATGGACATTTCTGGGGAGACAGGACGATGTCTGGCTTGTTCACAGCTGTATCCTAATCTCTTAGCACAGGGTTCGGTTCAGAGTAACTGCTTAATAAATATTTATTAAATGAATAAACTGACATCTGAAATCCTCTGTCTTAGACAAAGTTATCTTTCATCCTCTCTGAGAAGGATCCGGGAGGGAGAGAAGGCAGGCAGGTATTTACATGAAACGGGTGTTGATTTTTATTTCCTCCCTTTTTGATAGGATTACTGGATGGGCAGACAGAGAAAACAAAACAAAACAAAACAAAAAATTGGAGGCATGAGGTCACTTGAAAGGCATAGTCCCTTGCTGTTTAGAACCATGGCCCAAAGTCATCCTGAACCTGCTGCAAGTAAGGTCCATTACTCTCTGTAGAGACCAAGTCATAGGAATACACCATAGAAATTGCCTTTTTTGTTTAGTTTTAAATGGGATGTAATTCACTTATCTGGAAACTTCAGTTAGGAGGATCAGCTCGCTCCTGAATGGGGTTAAATAAATCAGATACTACCGTATATAGTTAAGCGCTGAAGTACACAGGTCAATCCACGATGCTAGAGAAGAGAGGGGAATATGCACGAGAAATCAGGGAAACGATGACTCCCACCCCAAACTCTCTACGAGCCAGGCCAGATCCGTGGGCTCTGAGGACTTTGAGGTCAAGGCCTAACCAAAGACTCTGGAGTGCTCATAGGAGGAGAGGGAGAAACAGCTGCTTTTCCATAAGTCAAGCATATAATTCACCAGAATACCCCAAAGTTGCACATACGCTTCACAGCGACAGTGCACCACACACCCAGTGGGGTCGCAGCGCACAATATTCTCCCTCCTTAGTGCCTACGTGTAGACTTTTCACTTAAGGCTGGAAAACGTCACACCACCAAGCGGGTTCCTGCCTCTCCAGGGAGCGCGTGGCCTCTGCTCTCAGCTGGCCCCTCAGAGGCACACAGAGCGTCAGCTTTTTCTGTGCTCACGGCAGCTTTTCCAGACCACCCCCTCTTCCCTATTTTCATCCCTCGCAGGCGTGACTTACCCACCTCACTTCCTATTTCATGCCGTACATTCTGCCCCCACGTGACTGCTCCCCAGCTCAAATCTGTTCTAATGGCCACCAGTCCTTCCTTCTCCACAGAGAGACGGCTCCCCTGTTCCAGGCTGGCTCCTTCATCCCTTTGCAGCGCTGATGCCGTGGACTCCCCCTCCTGGAACCCTCTGCCCCTCACACCTCCAGCCGAGGTTCCCTCCTCCTCTCCCGCCCCTTTCCAGCATCTTCCTCTGCCCCCTTTAAGTGTCCCGTCCGTCGATTCTGTCTGTGGTCCTGCTCTCTCACCTCCTCGGGCAGCCCGACCCACCAGCTGCTCTTCCTGAGCAGGCTCTGCTCTCCACACCTCCATCCTCTGTACAAGCTCTTTACCTTTCTGGTGTGTCTGCTCCACTGGTCCACTTGCCCAGGGTCCATTTGTCCTTCAATGTGTTCAATTTTTTTGGAACTGTTTCCTGATTCTCACCGTAAGCTAAATAGAACTTCTCTGTGCACGCCGTCTCCTAAAACTCTCAACAGGCCTTTTACCATAGGTTCTCTCGTGCAATCACTGCTTGCCATGTTTTTATCTTCTTTTAAATAGCCAACTCCTTGAAATAAGAGGCTGCATTGTTCCCTGCCATATCTCTGTGTGGGAAGGGCTCAATATACATCTATCGAGTGGATAGATAAACTTTATGTGTGCAAAAGAGGATGCCAATAATGAGGTCCTTGACTCAAGCTGCCATTGGTAGGGATGTGGGCCAACGGACTTAATGCCCCTGCCAAGAGGAAGAGTCTGTGATGTTATGATGTTTCTGTACCAAGCAAATCTTCTTCAAATTGCTTTCTTTTAAAAGACTAGAAATTAACAGTCTAAATAGACCATACAATAAATTGAAAAGTACATGGGTGGTATTGTTTTGCCCTTCCTTTTCTCAGCAGACATAAACACTCCTGGGTAGCTATTGTTCTGTGTTACGGTGGCAAGGGTCACTGGCTGATGAAGACCTAAGCCATCCTTGTATCCTAGAGCTGTACACATGGCGGGTCTTTCTTCCTCAGCGGACGGCCTCTAACTTTCTACTGTGGCTGCTAACCCACCACTGGAGCTCATCTGAATCCAGCAAGCTCCCCCTGGAGACTTCACGTGGTTAGAAGCAAACAGGGAACGATGACAAGAACATCTTTTCCTCTGCTTTGTGCAATTTTTATTTTTAGCATAAAGCTCTTTGTGTCTAAGGCTTTAAAAAACACCAGGTCTTGTGGTGAGTGTGTGAAAGAAAATCACTTCACAGTTTCTGGCATATCGTTGGAGACATTCGAAGAGCTCTGGATGTTGAACGAAATCACAGTTTTAAACCTTCCTGAGAGACTGTTATTTCCTCACTAATTCCCCTTAAGCAAAATGTTTAAGATCAGTATGGAGGTAAGAGACTACAGCTTTTTCTTCCGAGGATTACCTTTCATGGAAATGATAACATGGAAAAATTATCATTCTACGAAGTCCAATAGAAGAGCCAAATCCTCCCAGCAAATCCAGAGATACTGTTACCCTTAAATACCCTCCACTTATCAGGGGGAAAGAAAGAACACGTCCTTAGATCCATTCAAATCTAAAACCGTTCTTTACTACATTGAATTTTATAAAATCCCATTGTTAAATACTTCCTCTCGGACTCCTGCCAAATGGGAGGATTACTGCTGAAACAGACAAGGAATCTGTAACCTCCCCCCCCCCCCCCATGAACATCAGGGTTCCACTCTGGCACACGTACAGATCTATTTTCTACAAAGGATGCAGCTTTTCAGAGATGTGAAGGATCTGGAATGAGAACACTGGCCCTCATCAGCCCACTTCCTCTATTGGAAGGGAGTGTCCCAGATAGGCCTCCAAAGGAAATGCTGGGCTGAAGTCACCCATGTGTAGTCAAGTAACAGTAGCCCGATGGCGGGATCGTCTCAGAAGGGATCCAGGGCGCAACAGTGGGACCCAGAGTTCACTAGGACTTTTCATAATGCAATTTTAGATAAATCTTTGCACAGATGCACACACATATTTATTTGTTCTACTTCAGCGGGACTCATCCAAGTGCTGGTTTTAAAATATAAACAGTGGGAAACTGCTGTAGCAATGACTAGCAAGAGATAGCAATTATTTGCAAGAGCTGAAAAGGGTTCATCTAATAAAAAGTAGGAAGCTGTGTGGGAGAAAGAGGAGAGCAATTCTCTAGCAAGTGAGGCCGGTTGGAATTTAATAATTCACCTTGGCAATCATATTTGTTTAGTCAGCGGGCCAGCGTTCTCGCGGGGCTGCACAATGCCAGGGACGGTCTTCATGTAAAACACCCAGCATGTTAAGAGAGCGACTGTTTCTAGCCAAGCTGCATAAACACTCTCACGGCAGCTGTCTTCGATATATACCATTTATTATGTATCTCTGAGACTATATGTAAATCCAGAAAGGACTCCTGTTAGTCAGAGATTAATTTGGCTGAGACGGCATCAGATTATTTGAAAGTGGGTGTGAAGCAGTATTTCAGAAGTGGCCTATGTGTCAGCAGATAGCTATGCTCCAGTTATAGACTATAAGATAGTCTCTCCAGACTATATTTTTAACATCTCCTTAGTAATATAAACAGAGACCAGGACTTGGAAAGCCCTCTTTTTATTAAACACTGTTTTTACTCTTCAAGAATATTTTCCTCGGCACTGTTCATTGAGATTAACTTTCTTTTTCAAAGGTGAAGAGATGCAAAAGCGAAGAGGTTACAGAGTGTGTATATACTGCTATAGTACTAGGAGCAGATGAATGTAACTGGTGATCAGGATAGTATAATTAGATTACTGCAACTCCTATTATGCAAACAGCTCAAATTTATGAATAACAACTGGCCACCAGTGGAAGGTCCATAAGGGAAGAGGGGATGGAAAGAAATGGAGAGTCTAAGAACACGCAGCTACCCATGTGTCTGCGTTCATCTACCGGCACAAATATCTGTTTCTTTCCCGTGCTTATTTGTGAGCTCTCTTATGTTTGACTCTTAAACGTCATTTGATTGGTTAACACTTCACCAGGATGAACTCTGCATTCATTATCTGTGGTAACCCAGAAACCACGGACCTCGTTTTTCATGTGGCAGGTAGTCAGATACTGCCCAGAAGATTTTTTTTTTTTTTCCTATGGCAAATACATGATGGAAATGTTTGGAAAGAAATCCACGTATTCTTTCGGTGGAGGAGGAGAGAGGATTAGGCCTTTGGGAAGAGGGCCGTTCATGAAGAAGCACAGGTTTTCATAACTCCCTGGTCATGAGAGACTCTGGCCCTCAGTCCCAAGCTGAGTTACTTCCTCTGCACCGAAGTGCCAGGCTGTAAGCAGTCCCACCCCCGCCGGGACAGGTCCCTGCTGAGCAGAGCCCAGGAGCGCCAGCAGTCTGCACCTCAGAGCCAGAGGGAGCCTGGCGCCCCCAGGACGAGGAGTGCCTTCCTGGCGGCACCAGGGGAGCTGGTATTTTTGGGGAGTGCACAGGAGGCAAGGGATCACCGCGGGGAAACAGCTGAGGGACACTGGCAGTGAAGGCCTGAATTTAGAGCAATAGGAGATTGAGAGATTCAAAAATCTTCCAAGTTCTACTGAACAGACCGGACCAGGGAGCTCCGGTGCCGACAGGCGTGGAGGAGGCGAGGAACCGGGCGGACGCGGCTCCCTCAGCCTTGGCCGGCTGCGGACTTGCTCAACGGCCGCACCTGGAGGACTGAAACTTAGTGTCTGGGTAGTATCGGTCGGATAATAATTTTTCTTTAATAGAAGACCCTTTTTAGAAAACGGTGGCCGGTTCTCCTCTAGCATTCCTCAGTCCTTGCTGAAGAGGGCAGCTGTGATGTAGAAAAACAGCGCCCTTCTCCGGCCCCCTGTGCCCAAGCAGCCTCTCCTCCTGCAGGCCCACCTGACCCAGACCTCAGAGCCTCGTGGACCAAGACCAGCTCGGGCCGCTGTGCCGTCCAAGCATCCCGGGGCCGGAGCACACACCGAGCCCCCCGAGACAATGGCCGCACGACGGCCTCGTGGAACAGAATGTATAATTGCATTCAACAGCTGCGGAAGCTCGTTAGCCACGCCGGCAGGAATGATTCTTCCCAACGACAAAAAGAAAGAGAAACAGCAGCCTATTTAGAGATGCAGCGGGAGCCGGCCCTTGTTTTCTCGCTTTCAAGGGAAACAAAACATTTCTGCATAATAACTTCATCCTATAATTCAGCACTATTTACAAGCGGAGCTTGCTATACGCTTACAGAGATACCCTTGGTCCCCATTTCAGGACCTCCACCACGTCCCAGCGCGGCTTCTGACGGCGGGTCCCCGAGCCCCTGGGACACGTGGAGGCCGGGGAGGCGGCGGCCTGCGGCCCTGTACCCTCCTGACTCGGGGCCTGTCCCCAGACACGCAGCGCCTTACTCCTCGTCCTCCGTGTGAGGCGAGCACAGCTCAGGCGCCTTCCGCAATCCTTCCAGCTTCACCCGGCTGTTCTTTCTTCGGTGACGGTCAGCACTTTTTATTCTTACTTTCGGTTCCCGCCGCTTCCTGAGTGACCTTGAGCAGGTCCCTGAGCCCTGCTGTGCCTCAGTTTCCTCACCTGCAAACTTACGGCAGCGCCGACCTCATGGGGCTCCTGCCAGGGTTAAACTGACTAGAACACGCCTGGCACAAAGCACACAATAAACAAATGCCAGCCCGTAGTTCATTGTTCCTGCAGCTACTTAGGACATCACGCGCCACTGTTAATGTATTTTACATGTATGTTGTCAACTCCACCTGAATAGACATTGTTGGAGGGCACGTATTGGCATCTAGGGGCAGTAGGGTGCCTGCTTGAACCCCTTCTCTCCCTCCTCCCTCTTCCGCGGCCCTGCCCTGCCCAGACATGCAGGCAGAGGTGGCATGCTGCTGTGGCCCCGCCCAGACACGCAGGCAGAATGGGATGCTGCTGTGGCCCCGTCCAGACACACAGGTAGAGCGGGATGCTGCTGTGGCCCCGCCCAGACACACGGGCAGAGCGGGATGCTGCTGTGGCCCCGCCCAGACACACGGGCAGAGGCGGGATGGCGGGCACCGGGCTCAGCTGAAGGTGCACGAAGAAAGGGCCATAGTCTGCCCCATCGGACAAACTTTCTTCTGGATGTCCTTCCTCCCAAGAGTAAGGGGTAAGGGGTGCTCTGGGAGAGGTCCCTATATTTATTTCTCTTCCATGTTGTCAGATACTGTCTTCTTCAGGATCCCTCATATATCCCACCTGGGGCTGTAGGCTGAAGGCGTGTGAAATAAATGACTCCTTAGTGCAGCCTGGCTCCTTAACATTCTCTACGGGGGTTGGAGGGAACGCTCTACTTAGTGACATTATTCTGTTTGCTTTCCCTTTAATTAGCATGCATAGTTGAACAATGCGGGGGTTAGGGGCTCCATGCCGTCAAAAATCCACATGGAAGTTTGACTTCCCCCCAAACTTAACTGCTAATAGCCTTACCTATAACATAAACAATTAACACCCATTTTGTATGTTACATGTGTTATATACTGTATTCTTACAATTAAGTAAGCTTAGAGAAAAGAAAATGCTATTAAGAAAATCATAAAAGAAAATACATTTACAGTGCTGTACTGTATTTATCGATACTGTAAATTTACATTATCTGTTTACAAGATGAATCATCTGTCAATACCAATATCAATACTGTCTTATATGATACAAAACACTGCAGATGTTATATGTATTACTAACACCAGACAGCAAAAATGAAAAGATAATGTGAAAAATAAATTCATATTTATTTACAGGTATAAAGATTCATGCATTGATAACAAAGAAGCAGCAGTAAGATTGCTTTATGGTAGCCTCCTGTAATCGATACGATTGCTTCATGGTAGCTTAGCTTATACCCTAACGAATGGTTATTGAAAATTTTACGGCGTACAGTATTATAGTCATATTCCTAATACAGAATTGGAAACTTTTTTTTTGAAAATGATACATAATTCTTCTAATTCTGAGAGAGGCACACTGTATAGTAATTCTTTGAGAGCAGAATTATAAAGCAGTGAGAAAACTAACACATTATTAATTTTATATTAAATATCACTCGCCTATGTAAGGATAGGCTATCCACTTCCGTACAAGTCTTGCACGCGATGTGCTACACGATCGATAATGGTGATGATGACACAAAAATGTCTACACAGTTCTTGCCGTACACTTCTTAGACTTTCACACGACGGCACGCACACACATACCACAGGTAAGTTTCTCAACTGTGTGGCATGATGATGATTTACTGCTCGTTAAGTGGAGGTGGGTCATCATAGAGGTCTTCATCCGTGTTGTCTTCATGTTGAGTGGGCTGAGGAGGGGTTGGGAGAGGAGGGGCTGGTCCTGCTGTCTCAGGGGTGGCAGAGTGGGAGGAAGGGAAGGGAAGGCACGAGAGGCAGGCGCACTTGGAGTAACTTCACATAAACACATCATCATTTCTGACCCTTTTGCTTTATATTTCTCTAACAATGTTTCTAAACAGTACCAATCCTTCCCCCACTGTCTGCTTTTCTTTCAGCGCCCGTATCATAGGAGACCTACTTTGTAAAAGAAGTCAAAGGCAGTCTTGAATGATCAGAACCCTTCTGCCAGATCATATGATGTCAGCTTGTTTTGCTTCTTCCTCATGCTCTGGCAGTGGTTGGAAGCACTCATCTCCATAGGGTCAGGTTCTGTTAATTTCTTGGGCGTGGTGTCTAAGAGCTCTTGAATTCCTCCGAGGTCCATACCTTGAAACCCTTCAACCTCCACCTTTTTGCCATATCCACAATCTCTTTTATGATTTCCTTCATTGGCTCTGTTGTAAATCCTGTGAAGTCATGCTCAACATCTGGACGGTTTTCTCCAGCACGAATGTATTGTTTCGGGCTTGATGGCTTTTTCTATAATAAGGATGGCATCTTCAGTGGTGTGATCCTTCCAGACTTTCATGATGTCGTATCGGGATTCTCTTGCATAGTGTTGTGTTGACAATCCTTTCCATAGAGTACCATGTGCAACGAGCCTTAAAGGTCCTTATGACCCCTTGATCTAGAGGCTGAATTAGAGATGTGTTTTGGGGGCAAGTAGACCACTTTGACACCTTCAGTGTTGAACTCATGGGGTTCTGGGTGGCCAGGGGCATTGCCCAAGATCAAAAGAACTTTAAAAGGCAGTCCCTTACTGGCAAGGTACTTCCTGACTTCACGGACAAAGCATCGATGGAACCAATCCAGAAAAAGTGTTCTCGTCTAGGCCCTCTTGATGTCCAACCAAAAGGCTAGCAGCTGGTGTTTATCTTTTCCTTTTAAGGCTCTGGAGTTAGCAGCTTTATAGATGAGGGCAGTCCTGACCACAAACCTGACTGCATTTGCACAGGACAGTAGAGTTAGGCTATCCTGTCCAGCCTTAAATCCTGGTGCTTGCTTCTCTTCCTTACTGATAAATGTCCTTTATGACACTTCTTTTCCAGAATAGGGCACTTCTGTCTGCATTAAAAAACTGTCAGGCAGATGTCCTTTCTCCTCAATTACTTTCTTATGTGTCTGGGAGCTTGTCTGCTTCCTCTTGGTCGGCAGAAGCTGCTTCTCCTGTTCTCCTGACACTGTCAAAGCCAAACTTCTTTCTAAAGTTATCAAACCATCCTTTGCTGGCATTGAATTCTCCGGCTTTAGCTCCTTCACCTTCCTTTTGCTTTAAGTTGTCATATAATGACTTTGCATTTTTTGAATCTTATTAGAGTCTACAGATATGCCTTTCTTATAGCAATCCTCTACCCACATAAGAGCTGCCTTTTCAATACATGATAGAAAAGGTTTTCCCCCCAAAATGCAAGGTTTTCGCACCTGCTGGTATAGCTGCATTGACAACTTCATGAATTTCCTTTTTTTTTCTTACACTGGTCCCTTTGCTGGATTCATTTATCTTGAAGTGGCGGCAACCACAGCTGCAGACCTCAATCTATGGTACACAGCAAGCAGTTCAACTGTTTCTCGTAACGTCATGAATTTTCTCTGGGTATTGGGGGTACTTCCAGCATCACTAGTGGGTCCCACGGTGTTATTCAAGGTTTATGGTGTTGCACTAACATGATGGAAGATACGCGAGAACCGCGAGAGATCACTTTTTATTTCGATACGCCGTTTACTGAAGAGACAGGCTGCTCATGCGGAGATGATTAGTGTCACATGGCACTTTAAGCAGAAACTTCCCACACCTGAGCTCAGGCAATAGCAATAGGAGGTGGCCACGAAATTAATTTTATGCCATTATGATTTAATACTGCCTCTGTACATTTGTTTACACTGTTTACATTTACATGTGCGCAAATGGTGCCATGTACGGTCTGCAAGTGCCTAAGTTTTGGTAAATTTTAACTTTTTATAATAAATTCACGTATATTTTATGGTACTAAAGGTTAAAATAGACAAGTATCTACATATATTTTACAAATTCATGATATATCTAACTTTTTCTTAATTTGTATTGATATTTCTAGGCTATGTTGTTCATCTGTTTTTTCAAATTTTTGCAAATCTCCAAAAAAACTCTCTAATATATTTGGAAAAAATCTGTGTATAAGTGGACATATGCAGTTCAAACGCGTGTTGTTCAAGGGCCACCTGTGTTTCCTACAAGACTTTGCAGGGAGGGGTGGCTGGTCTCAGGTGGGATTTGGGTAATCCTGCATCTCTGGTCCACATGACATCTCATATCCCACCCTTACTAGAAATCACAGGGAGCAAGTCTTTTTCAAGTTTGTATCCTTCAGCCCCTAAGTTCACTATTCTTTACAGTAGGAGGCCTTCAATATTTATTGAAATGAGCTGTTATTCATCTTAAAAAAGAGGTTACCCACATTCTGCTAGAGTCACTATGACTGAAGTCTTATCATCTAATTAAACTAAATTTAAAATTCAGAGACCTTTTCATGATAGCAAGTACTAATCCAATGTTTATCAGTAAAATTCAAACTTGTCACTATGATCTAATGGGCCTACATTGCCCACCCCTTTTTTACGTCTCTGACTCTGTTCTGCTTGCTCTGAACCAGAACACTTCCTAATTTTTGCCTGATCCAACTTCTGCTCATTTGCCCTTGCTGTTCCCTCTGCCTGGAATTCTTTTCCACCCAGAATTTCACATGATGGGCTGCCTCTCAAGATTTCCATCTCAGGACAAAGAAGGAGCCCACAGCATGAAGAAACGGGAAGAATAAGCCTTCCTCTGAGGAAATGACATTCATTAAGCATGAAACCTAAAGTAGAGTGTGAGTGTGTATGTGTGTGTGCGTGGCCGTATGTTTTTGGGGGGTAGATGTGGGTAAAGTGAGAGTACTCAGTCTATGTAGAGGGAAGGGCTAAGGCCTTTAAAGGCTTCGGGGTGCAAAGGAATAGAGCAAAGTTGTTTGAAGAATTAAAAGTCAGTGTGGCTGGAGGTTAGAAAGCTGGGGGACAGCAGAAGAGGGGGCATGAACCAAACCATGAAGCCTCCTTTAGAAGAGCCTCCAAAAGGGGGTGGTACAGCACTTATGCACTGTAGCCCTTTAGTAATATCTTAATCTCAGATATAGATCATTCTTCATGAGAAAACAATCCTTCTGTACTCACTGGTATTCTCCTAGGCCTCCCTAACCTAAAAATAATCAGCAGTGCTGGGTGTAAGTCACCTCAAGGGCTTTTATGTTTCCTTCAGGAAGAGTGAGCTACCATGTCCAGATTCAGGGGATAGGACTACTCACCAGCCCCTGGAGCTGGTTCTCCAACCCTAAGCATGACCCTAAGCCTAACTTCTCCCAGCACTACTCCTGGTGCTATCCCAGCTGGGAAACTGAGTGAGCTTTCAAAGTCGGCTTTAATTAGCTATTAGCACATCACACACATTCAATGAGAAGTAAACTCGTACCAACAATATCAATAGATTCTTTTCTATACCAAAAAAGAGATCAGTTATATTTCAGTAAATTACATTTTGACAAATCCAATTTATACTATTAAAACAACCTTAGATTTTTAGAATTTCTAATAACTCATGACGATTTATTTTTAATTACTCAGAGATTTAGGAGCAAGTTACAAGGAGTCAATCGCATCAGCGCAGAAAACAGACAGCTAGTGGGAAGCAGCCACATAGCACAGGGAGATCAGCTTGGTGCTTTGTGACCACCTAGAGGGGTGGGATAGGGAGGGTGGGAGGGAGGGAGACGCAAGAGAGAGGGGATATGGGGATATATGTATACGTATAGCTGATTCACTTTGTTATAAAGCAGAAACTAACACACCATTGTAAAGCAATTATACTCCATAAAGATGTTAAAAAAAAAAAAGAGTAGAAAGATTAGAGGATTAGGTCAAGATACTGCTGAACTTTATTCTGAACAAACAGTGTGCAGAGTTCCTAATTTCTTATTCAATATCTGACTCTCACAACTTATTTTAAGTGAAATATTTACTTACTTACTGTGGTAAGAGAGTAGAATGAGGACTGGAAAAGGACAACTATATATCTGACATGGCCAAGGAGACCCCTGAGAGTACATGAAAAAGAGTAACTTTCAAAATTAAATTTTCCAGATGGGCACTCCATAGTTGAAAGACTGTAGTTCCAAAGATCATTTTAATCTAACAAGATCATTAATCAGTAAGGAATTTAGCAAAATCACTTCCTTAATATGCACTTAGAAAGATCTGTTTTGTGCAAAGCATGAATACTCGAAGCTGAATTTCTGAACTTGCAACTTCTAGCAATTCTCTGGCTCATCTGGCAGCATGCTTACACTCAGTGCAAATCTTCATGTCAACAGGGCCATAATGTTTCTACTCATCAACATCACACATGCCGCAAATCAATGTATTTCTACCGCGGGAATCTTGACTGCAAGTGCCACTCTTTCATGGCGTTGAGACATTTATTTACATACTTAACTGCAGGCATCTCTTTAGCTTTTACACACGTTTTCCTTCACTGGTATAAGCATTTGCTCTTTTCAAGAGTTTAACTCTTTAGCTAAAAACACTGAATCCAAAATGCGGAAATGGTAGTTCAGTCCCTGCAAGGAAGCACACTGCCACTAACGAGCTTATGACACATTATCACACGGTATAACCTTTAACGTTTTCCAACACACTTTCCAGTAAGGTATCGCATATCCTGAGCGCTCACGCTGTCGTTTTTGAAATGGGAGCTGGGGAGAGATTCTGATTTTACTCAGAGTTGTTAGGGTACTTGAAGGAGTTCATTAATTTCTCCAACCACGTAGGGCCCTGAATTGGGGACAGTAAGTTCACATTTAGTGTTTGTGCTGATGAATCCCCAATCTACTTGGTTTTAATTTACATTAAAAAGTCTCTACTCTCGGGGCTTCCC
The DNA here is from genome assembly GCF_963924675.1 of Phocoena phocoena. NCBI lineage: Eukaryota > Metazoa > Chordata > Mammalia > Artiodactyla > Phocoenidae > Phocoena > Phocoena phocoena. The sequence goes on along the minus strand of NC_089230.1, from coordinate 82,666,146 downwards.
TGGTGGCGCAGTGGTTGAGAGTCCGCCTGCCGATGCAGGGGACACGGGTTCGTGCCCTGGTCCGGGAAGATCAAACGTGCCGCGGAGCGGCTGGGCCCGTGAGCCATGGCCGCTGAGCCTGCACGTCCGGAACTTGTGCTCCGCAACGGGAGAGGCCACAACAGTGAGGGGCCCGCGTACCGCAAAAAAAAAAAAAAAAAAAAAAAGTCTAAAAAGCCTCTACTCTCAAAGTACTGCATCATCAACTTTATATAATAATTAGATACACCAGTTAGGAAAGGCAGACTGAGTACCCCTCAGCCACATTAACTTCTCCACATTCACGCTGAAGATTGAAAGTGCACATCAGTGAGAGGTATTTGTTTGCGTAAAACTGAAGAAGTCTATTAAAGACTTTTTAATTCATTGACTATTATTTTTAATAATAAGCACATCCAGAGGATGAGATTTTTTTCATTTTATTTACTGGCTTCTTGCCATTAAGAGGAGTAAGAGAGAAAGGGAAAACCAATAATCAGAAAAACCCCAGTCTCTTGAATGATCTAACAGCTTAGTTTGTGCACAGACAACCACAGTGCACACGATCAAGTTCACCTTCCTGATCTATTTAGAGTCCTCATTCTGAAAAGGACCAGATGAAGAAAGTCTTCTGCATCACTGAAGTGAGACTCTAAGACAGTTCACTAAGAACCATCTTTATGATTTCAATAAGTCACTTCAAATATTAAGAGAAATTATTCATTTTTGGTTTCTCTTCTGATACAGGAAAACAACTGGTATGGCTGCATCATTATTTTTAAGCCACCTCAAACTGACACCACTCAAGAAAGATTCTTTTTTTCCTCCAGTGGTAATTTAGCTACAACTTTAGTGAGAGAAAACAAGGCAATTCTGATGGCAATGTGTCTGGGCAGAATTGGGTTTCAGAGGCCGAGTGCCGATCCCCCGCACGGGACGGCCTTCTGAGCAGGTTCCCTTGTCACCAGAGTCCTTGCCCCTGGTTTTATTCTTTAGCAGAGGAATGGTTCCGCATGTGTAGCATTTACAGATAGCATCACTACAAAATGGGGCGTGGGTTCAAATCAGAGTTTTAAGGTCAGGAAAAATAAGTATCATTTAAATGAGTCACCACTGCCACTTTTAGAACCTCATACACTTTCATTAGAAATCTCCCTTTCAGGGATGTTCCAACTTTTATTCTGGCAAATCATCATAACTAAAAACTAAACATAAAATAGTTGTGGTGATTGCTCAGTGTGGTGTTTTTTTGTTTTGTTTTGTTTTTCAGCATTACAACCGTCACAGCAACACAGGTTACATTTATCTAGCACATATTTCGACAGTGTTTTAATCTCTGTAACTGACCTACTGTGGTCCAGTTCCAGAATTTTATTTTCTAGATCATATATGATATTTTATTGTGCTGTTATGAACACGGAATTTAAAAAAATTATCTTACATGCACAATAACTTTGTAGTTGTAGAAGTGTAATACTGTAAATTATTTTTAAATGTGTACGTTTGTTTTATTAATTTTTATTGGAGTATAGTAGCTTTACAATGTTGTGTTAGTTTCTGCTGTACAGCAAAGTGAATCAGCTATACGTATACATATATCCCCTCTTTTTTGGATTTCCTTCCCATTTAGGTCACCGCAGAGCACTGAGTTGGAGTTCCCTGTGCTATACAGTGGGTTCTCATTAGTTATCTATTTTACACATAGTAGTGTGTAATACTGTAAATTTTTAAAGTTGGATATTTTTGTGAAATTAAAACAAATTGTATCTAGATCTTACTCCAAATATAAATAGCACACTTTTTATACTATCTTAACATAGTATTTCAGATTGTTACTATGGAAATCGGGAGCACATGACATAATGAATAATGGGCACTAATTTCAGAGTTACCCAGAAGGTTTTCTGGAGGTCTGTAGTTGGTTTAAGAGTATGTAAGAAGGTTGTAATTTTTACACAGTAAAATATTCAAACAAGTAATTACTTAAATGAAGAAAATAACCAAATAGAAGTGGGAAATGGAAAATTTATAGAGGGCAGTGAGGCAAGGGGGGGAGGGTGGAATGTGAACTAACGTGGGAGGGGAGCCTAAAGGGAGTGAAGGTCAAAGAGCCAGGGGAGGGTTCACCCCTCCTCCAGACCTGCGGTCAGCTCCCTGGGGAATAGCTCCCTGAGACAGGGCTGAGGTATTTGCCCGAAGTGTTGCAAGTTTACCTATTAAAGAACAGGTCACATTCTCAATTCCACACCCCAGGGCCCAGCAGACAGAAGCCCCACCCTCCTGCCCCAGCTCAGCGGCCATCTAATCTTCTGACCTCTCGTGGCCAGTGTGACTGATGGGGTTTTTTCTCTTAAAGGCTTTACGTATGTGGAAAATTTAAGGCATTTCTATATAGATCTCTCTCCATCCCAGTTAATCAGAATGTTCAACTGTAGTTTGGCCACATTTTAAGTAGTGGTACAGTCCCACTGTTTCAATAACAACTCTTATCGACAACATCAGCAGGTGCTGAACAGGGAACAGAAACTATAACTTCTACATGGACGACAATACTGTGTGTGGGGAAGATACTACATTCTAGATGGCAAAGTATGCCACCTTCATCTCCGCTTAAAGTGTCTCCTTTCTACAATTTAAATGTCTCATATTAAACAAATCTGCCATGAGACAAATACAGGTTTACAAAAAGGACAAGTTAGAAATTAGGTCCTTCACAGAGATCCACAACAGGAATCTTGTAAACATCTTAGGCTGCCTTCCTATATTTAGGATAGAATTTGATTCATGTATTAGTTTTAAGAGATGTATGCTATTACATAAAGCAAAGTTAACAGTTCAATTGAACGGAGACAGCATCAACAAATGCCTAAAATACTATTCTCATCAGTTAAAACAAGAACAAACAGATTTCTCAAGAGTTAGTTCAGTTAATGTTAGTTTATTTTAGGTACTTGGTTAAAATGAAAACTACTTTATTGCTTAAAGGCTGAACCTATGAAATATAAAAGAGGTTTAATCCAAATAATGTGAAAGTGAATTAACACTTCACTCTGGCCTTTACTTTTTTTCTTTTCAAGTAACTTAGATTTATTGATAGAAATATATGCAAATGTCTGTAAAAAACACTTAATTTGAAATTAGAGGTACATATAAACAGCAGGACAAAGCAAATCCCTTTTGAGAATGATCTGTGGAAATACTGCCCTGGTACACTTTTTTTTCTAAGAACAAAAATACTATAATACATTCCCTCACTTCTCTCGGGAATACTTTGACTTTTTCTTTCTATTTTTTTTCTTTTGATATTGCAAAATCTCTACCCACACAGAACACCTCTCCTCCTGCCCTGCCGAAAATGCAGAGATGGTTTAAAAGTTACTGAGGCAAGCGGGGGAGGGTGGAATGTGAACTAACAGGGGAGGTGCTAGGGAATGTGAACTCCCTTCTCACGCAAGCTTTGGACCATGCATCCCAGGGAGAGCAAGGTGTCCAGTGGAGTCAAGGCGGCCTCTGCCCCTAAGGCGGCCAGGCGGCTCCAGACGCAAGAGGGCAGTCAGCGGCTGCAAACATCCGACTGAAAGCCCGTCTGCAGACTCACAGCTTCCAGTCGAGGATGTTTACAGCCGCTCACTGTCACAGGGACACTCCTTCTGGCTGTCCGGTTACCTGGAGGGTTCCTAAGACGGACGGGACACAGTTCTGCACATCACTAAAGTTATCACCCCAAACCAGAAACATTCTAGGGAATGTCTCCAGTTCAAAGCCCAAAAAAGCTTCATGCATGTCTGTTATTCAGCTTCCAGATTCCTATAAAATCCTGTGATAATCTAGGACAACATATGCCAATGGCGTTCATCCGTCACTGTTAGAGACAAGGAACACACAGGCGATAGCAGGGTTATTTGACATGCGTGATGTAATTAAAATCCTTCTTTGAGTGAAGTGACCAAACATACAAGTTAAATTATGCTAACAAGATAAGGTGCACCTTTAACATTAAATACTACATTTAAGTGACCTTAGACTCTCAATGAAAATATAAAAGGTTTATTTCAAACACTATAACTTCTGACCAAAAAAAAAAAAAAAGACTTACACCCTGCTTTCATATATCACTTTTGCTCTGAAATCTGCTCCCAGAGACAACTTGTACAGTCGGCTGGTTTTTGAAAGAGTAAGCATCAGGAGAGAAATAGAAGGAATAGCAAGGTCTGTAACAGGCATATATCAGTTTGTGGGTCAAAGTTTCCCACTGGAAAAACACAGAACCTATCACTTGCTGACAGGGTGACGTACATTAACTCCAGATCTGAATGTTTTGAATTCCACTCCCATTCTCTTATGAAAATAAATGAGGAAAACTGAAGGGTAAGCTCTATCAGTCACTGCTTTCCTGAAGTAATTCAAAACCCTTCCGCGCTTAGTGAAACATTAAGTTGATACAAAGAAGTGGGTGTGCCTTTCCCCGAGATTTGTTTTTAGATGATGTTACCAGAAGGTTCTTAAGTTGCAGAAGTCTTAGTTTGTGATACCAAACCCCAAACAAAAACAAAATCCACACAAACAGTGTCATGTTTACTGAAACGAACAAACGTGAAGAGCTCCATAAACGACTTCTTCAAAGCAAAGGGTAACTCTATCCCATTAAGGTTAAGAAAGTTAATCTTTGAGGCAGCAGGTGAAAACAAGCTGAATTATGTTGTGGCCTTTTGCTTTATTAACTAAGGACTTTGAACTATTAAAACTTCCTAGGGAACCACATTTTCTCAATGGGTCAAGTCACATAGGGGAACAAAGCAAACTTTATCAGTGCTGTGCGATTCTACATTCCAGAAATTCTTAGTACTTGGCATTCATATACCACTGCTGACTAGGGCTTGAGTCGGTTCAGCAAACGCAGCTACAGCTTCCAACCTTGTGAACTTCTCACCAAGACACCCCCTTCTTATGAGCTGGTCACAAATAGACAGGCAGGATACTCTTTAATTAAAACAGATGAATACCAAGCCTTACACCCTGTGAAGACATTGTAGAGCAGTAACTGTTTACAAAAAGAATATTTTTACTCCCATAAATTTTTCTCCAAGTGACAGAGCCCCTACTTGCCTTGGAATCTTACCACTTTTCAATAATGGCTGTAAATTAAGAATGACCAGCACAAACTAGGCAAACCACCTCACGTAACAATTCAGTGAACGATGAAAGAGATAGTAAACCTTGACACGGCTGTGAAAATCCAGCCTTTGCTCAGAGCTCTACGAATAAACATTAAAAAAAATCCTCCAAATAAAGCACGAAAGATCACAAGATCTTAGTTACAAGGAGTTGTAAATGGAAGGGCATTTAACAGGCATTGATAGAGCACTTCACTGCCTGTATATACAGGCTTCCTTTTTAGCGAGGTACCAGCTCGAGGAAATCTATGTGAAAGGTAAAGCAGATTTATCCCAACAAAGTGCTGAACAATTTTGCCAGTTTAAGTGAGACTCAAAGTTATTTAGTTTAAACTATTTCCTTGTTTTCTGGTATTAAGCAACATCGGTTCCACTTGGAACAACAGTTCTTAAAATGAGAGGGTGGTAACAGGCTTATCAGGACAGATTCTTCTAACCCCATGTACCGGGCCTGCTTCTTGCCCCAAACACTCTGCAGTTCTTATTCAGGTGGGGAGGTCGCTGAGTGCATTTGGCAAAAGCTATAAAGTGATTCTGCTGTACCTTCCTGGCAGAGAACCACTGATCTAGAAGGACGGAACTAAGTAAATTTACTCAAGACTAAAATATCTTGCCACTACCTGAGAACTGTGACCGATAAATCCACCCAAAAATCATGAATTAATAACAAATATGGTGGAGTAAGATTCAATTGCATCCAGTACGACAGACCCTCATTTGTCTTCTATAACCTGGAAATACTCACAGAAAACTACTTAATTCAAAACCATTGGAATCAGGAAGACAAAGCTCCTAAAAGTTTCCCCACCCAAACGTGCAGCTCTGGGTGTCTATACCTTGGTCACATTTTATAATCTCTTCACATTAGTTTTATCTACTTGAAGCATTAATTTCTTCCGATGGTGGACAGTACAGCACTGGCCCCAGATAAAATTTACAGTTTTTTCTTAGCTACCCTATACCATTCAGTCTTAAATCCTCTTATTGACTCTACCATCATGATTTTCTTAAGCTATGCATAAATAAGAACAGCTTAAAATGGTACAGCCACTCAAGCTCCCTCACCTCCTAAACCTAATTCTCTGGATTTTGAATCAGAGTATTTATTTATTTATTTAACATCTTTATTGGAGTATAATTGCTTTACAATGGTGTGTTCGTTTCTGCTTTATAACAAAGTGAGTCAGCTCTACATATACATATATCCCGAAGAGTATTTAAATTAAACGGCCCAACCTCGATGGTGAGATTTCAGGCACTTATCAGCAGGTGGCAGATGTTATCATTGCTTTATTTGTTGACTGACTGCTTGATACTAGGACTCTCCTTTGGCCATGGAAATGCAGAGGTGCAATGTGGGTGGCCTACTCCATTGTAGAATGATGCTTCTCCCCTGGCTTCCCCTTTCTCCCCAGGTCTGTCCACCTCCACCAGTCTGGTCCCTGAGAGTTTGCAGTGGTACTCTCGGAAAAAGGAGCATTCCATGTCAGCACAGAACCCAGCGTCCAGGCTCTGCACTGCATCCTTTCACCCACCATCTCTCTGGGGGCCAGGGGCCCAGACAACAGCATCAACAGTACTGGCATTGGCCCCATCCCTTCCTTCAGAAAACCCATCTAAAGACAAGAAACACAAGTGGTCTCCGCTTCCTTTTGTAGAAAGCATACATAGAACTAATCTGAAATGGAAGTAAAATAAATGTACCAACAAAATTCTGCCCTTTAAAATTCATCTTCATCTTCTATTTATACTTTATATTTAGTAGTCCACACTGTTTCTAGGCTAATTCAAAGGCTTCTAATGCTCATTATATTTCTTGCTAATAAACTGCAATGATGAACTTTCCCTTGCTATTTTCTTTTTGTAATTAATAGGAACACAGACCTGCCAGGTTCTTGCCTCTTGAAAATGGCTGAAGGCTGTAGGAATCGACTGGGAACAATTTCCCATGGATTGTACCCACATGGAAAATTAAGAAACTCAAATTCTAGGAAGAAAAGCATTGCCTGGAATAGTAGAGAGCTTATAGAGTTATAAAGAGTAAAGTCTCTTCTACTCCAGAAATTAATATAAATATTTTTTGTTCAGTTAACATTCTCTAAGAATTAAGCTAGATAAACCACGCGTTCTCAAGTTTATAGCCTTAATTTTTTTTTTTTTTGGCTGCATGGCTTGCAGGACCTTAGTTCCCTGACCAGGGATCGAATCTGAACCCTCAGCAGTGAAAGCATGGAGTCCTAACCACTGGACCACCAGGGAATTCCCACACCCTTAACTTTAACACAACCTTTTTGTTGTATTGCGAGCAATGTCTACGCACAACCTCGTTTTAACCCTGCCCTGGTGTGATGAAGCATTTACTGTCATCATCATTACACACGCAGGGACACCAGGCTTGGAGAGCTGGAATCACATCTATCACTCATTCTCCCATTCTGATGTTTTGCTTATTGTAAGCTCTTCTGAATCATTTGTGGAGTCGGGGAGGGTGTGGGTTGGAATAAATATGAGCTAGTTAATTATTATTCAATAAAAATTGTTTTCATTGTAAATTGGGTGCAAAAAATTAATAAATGAAGAAAACGTCTAAGAGTAGAAACAAATATCTAGATCCTTTAGGAGAAAACAATTCGTTTAGTCACTAATTTGTTCATCATATATTTATGCATTTGCCAGAATCTCTTTTATTTATTCATTTTTTTATGAATCCATGTTTAGTTTAATATCAATACAGGTGGAGATACACACACATATTATTAGGTCGATAGATAATGTGTACACTCATGGGTCGATATATACACATATATATATATATATTTTCTGTCAGTTAAGAGGGCCTAAAATCTATGGCCCCAGTAATAATGAGCGCATCTATTTTCCAGATATTTTTTTCTTTTAAAAATTAAAAAATTTTCTTTAATTTTTTATTGAAGTATAGTTGATTTACAATGTTTTTTTTTTTTTTTTTCAAAAGGCACTTCTTTCTTTCTTTTTAATTTTTATTGGAGTATAGTTGACTTAAAATGTTGTGTTGCCAAACTCTCCTTTAAAAATGATAGTGATTTACAGTCCAGGCCAGGGTTCCCCAGACAGGGGCTCTCCAGGCTTATCAGAGAGTTTTGGGCTGTTCTTCCCCTGCACCCCGCTGCCCCCCATCTGCCTGAGCCCCTCCTCTCCTACTTGGGCTGCGTCCTCACTAGGGAGGGGGATTCCAGAGACCCAGGGAATCCCAGCCTCCAGGCTCATCAGGGACTTTCCGTCCCACTCCTCCCATCCCTGGTCACTGTCAGCAGTTCCCAGGCCGCAGCCCTCAGGCTGCCTGCTGGCCCAGCTGCCCCCCCTTCAGGGGCCCCTGCTCCTTAGACACCCCACAAAGAGCAGCTCTCACCTGGGAACACCGTCCCATTCCTGCTGAAACAGAAGATCTATTTCTAAAGGGTCATTTGGTGAATTTAAGATGAATCTCACTGTAATAACCCCATGGCAGAATTCAGAATTCCAACCAGTCCTTGTTTTTTTTTAAAAAATCAAACCTACTAGATTACGTAATCATTAAAACTTATTTATAAAGCTATGCAATGATATAGAACATTGGCTATCCCGGCAAGGTAAGGAAAAGCCAAGAAAGAACTATACGTATGATATAAATGTTATCATGTTAAAAATTCAGAATACACACATACGATTTTGTTCCTTCTGCTTTTCTGTATTTTACAAGTTTTCTTTAATGTGAATACTTTTAATACAAATATTTAGAAAATATTGATCCATTTCAGACATAGGAATTAGTATCTCCTGCATCTCAAGAGTAATGTAGACAGTACCAGACGCTTTTCAAAAACGGTTTTCTGTCTAGATAAATCTTTGAAGGGAGAGAAGATTGCGTACATCTCTGCCCTGAAGGCTGTCATTCTCTGTCAGTCACTGCTAAGGCTACTGGAGTGGCCTGTGGGTGCCTTACACACGGTAGGTGATCAATATATTCTGGCTAAATGTTTGAAATGTTGATTAGGAGATTCTCAAAACACACCTTATTCATAATGATCCAGGATCTCTCTTTTGAAAAGTTTATGAGCTCCCAGCTCTTTAAAATGTGTCTTTTCCACCTTTAAAAGTGATGAAATAGACAAAAGTTAATGACTGATCCAAGTTTAGCGCCCGCAATAAAATGAAGATGGGATCCCCCGTCCTGTGGTCTAGGGGACCTGTCTTGAGACCAGCTGATGCTTTTGCCGAGGTGGGAAGACGGGGATCCCTGGGCCCTTTTGCTGGATGACCGCCCTGGACAGGCCTCTGCCCATCACACAGCCTATTTTCTCTGTGGATGGAGACTAATGGTAGTTTAGCTCTCCAGCTTGCAGAGCTCTTCTGAGAAGTGACTGAGAGCTGTATGAGAGAGTACCAGCCACATGTTAGTTGGTTTCCTTCTTACTGCCTTCTGATTGTGAACATGTTAGGGCAGATTCATCAGAACGGTGGTTATTAACGGAGGTAAACCTCTAACGCCACCTGGGCCTTTAAATTAGTTGCGCGATGGCGTTTTACCTCACTGGATATTCATTTTCTCAACTGTAATGAGAGGGTAAGTCAGACCCTAAAACTCTTCTAGCTCTAACACCCTATGCCTCTAATTCCTTCATTGCTTGAATTTATGAGGTAGGGGTGGGGACTGGAGTTGGAGAGGCTCGGAAGGATGTTTTAAAAACTGAACATACACAAATCATGGAAGCTGACTTCCCTTAACTAGTGTGAGTTTTCTTAGTACAAATGAGCACCAATAACCCTGACTTCACCCACCATCACTTCCCACACCCCCACACGCTAAAATAGCAGACTACAAAATGGACGAGAGTACACTGACAGACACAGCAGTTAGCAGCTGACTTAGGAAGCTTTCTACGGAAGGTCTTAATTGTCTCCAACACTATCTGGCCTGAGAACTGGGCTGTAAGTCACAAAAGAAAAGAGGCTCATATACCTTATACCTGTGGCACACAGTGACAAAAAATGTCTATTCAGGGTCCAGCCTCCTCACCATTCCATATGGAGAACGGGCAGCTTCACCTGACATAGCTCACTGCATCTCAAAATCAAAGACACTTTCATCAGGGTTTTACTGCAAGTTAATGTTTGACTTACACTGTTCTGGGCTAACAGCAGCTTAGCTGCTCATGGAAGGATTTTCTAGATTTTCAACAAAATAGCTGTAAACTCCTAAGATAAAAACCACACTTGAATTCAAAGAAGAAGAGTTATTAAAAAGCTCATGTTATAATTTCATCCTATTACATTCACCTAATTAATACGTACTCACAGCAGGTTTGTGCTAAATTTGAACCACAAGGGATAGCAGATGATGGAAACACAGTGCGACTGGCCCTAATTCCATTTGTGGGTGTAAGTATTAAGTATGGAGGTGCAAATGCTTAGGTCAACCAAACAGCCAGAGAAGCAACAGTGACTAACCACTAACTACTGCTTTGCCCCTCTTGCTTCTAGGGAGGAGAGAGAGTCTGAGAAAGCGTGCGACGGTTTCCATTACCTTCCGGAGACTCAGGTTCCTAATTCTAAGAAAACCTGGTGTGGCCGTAATCTAGGACTTACAAATGGAGAACATTTGATGAACTGTGGAGAAAGATAAAAATTTCCATGATTATAGGAAAGATGGACAAGTGGGGGAAAAATGGATAAATGAAACAAGAAAAAATGAGAGAGAAAAGCTCCCTTCTCCCCCTTCTACTTCCTAAGGGTAATTCATTAGTGATTCTTGCAATGTTTGTTATTTCAAGAATTTATGCTACTGCCATGCAATGATCAAAAACAAAAATTAGTTTGTCTTACTGAGAGGGATCTAATTAAACCTGTTAAGACCAGGACCCTCTATCCGGGAAATGAATAACTATTTAAAAATAATTTCTTCAAATCAATACTTTTATCATTTAGATTAGCTCAACATTTTTTATTTAAACCAGGTGTTTTTCATAAATGCTACTGAATAGTGTACCTTTCTACAAGGAGCAGGATAAAGAGAGACTTCAGGGGACGTATCAGAAACGAAGCATCAGAAAGTTTAAGGGTAAAATTAACCATACACTTTGGATTTTCTGGAAGCGTCACAATTACAATGATTCTGTCCCAATACAATCAGAAGTCCATAGGAAATACCTTCAGACCTATGATCTGACCAAGTAAAGTTAATAGAGATGATTTAAACAGCATCCAAAAAATCCTAGATTCCCAAAAGAATTAACCTCGGTTTTACATACTATGGAACAAAAGAGCCACACTTTGATTTTACCTAAACTATTAAGAGGATTTATATACAAGAAGAGTACTTTACAGCCACTTAAAAAAAAATAACTGATGAGGCTGATTTAGTCTTTGAAAACATGAATTTTTTAAAAAAACTACCACATTGGTTGGCATTCCAGAGCCTGAAAGTCCTAACTTTTCTTACTTTTTCTTTCTAAAGCACTTCTTAAAATTGCCTCTGGTATTTTAAAAATATGCTCGGAACTCTTAGGGCTCCAGCAGTTTTTTAACTAATAAAATAAACACAGCAATTGAGTACCTGCAGTTCTGCTAACAGTATTGTTTGTATTCTAAGCCCCATCCACAGAGGCTACAGAAAAAAATATCCAGTATAAACAAATATTACTTAGATCCCAGTGGCATCTCAAAGCAGCACACCCAAGTCTCTAAATGCAAAAGGAGAAATTTTCCACTCCCACTGTGATTAACTCCCTGGCAAAACTCAGGTCAGGCAAAAGGGAGTGAAATTGCCTCTGTTTTGGTGAAGGTGGGGAGGGGGGATGTGGGTATGAAGCAAAGCAGTGATTCTTTTTCTTCGTTTCTTCGCCCTCTTTTTTCCCCTCAATGCATCTGTTCTTTTCCCTGTCTCTCTCCTGCCTCTGCATTCCCCACTTTTAGCTGTTCTCTCCTCTTCTTCCATCCCCAGTTCCTACAGAAAAGACAGCTTTGTCCTGCAGTTTCCTTGCTCACCACCAGTCCCTGGACGTCATATGACCCCCCCCCGCCCCCCCCCCCCCCCCCCCCCGCACACATCACTGAATAACGTTTTCAAAGTACTACACACAGTAGGGCAAAGAGCGAGAACGAAGTGGGCCGGGGTTAAGACTGGGGAAAAAACGTCTCCACCAGTATCTGTAACACCCAAACTTCCAGCTGAGAAAGTGGCTGAGGCCTCTGGGGGAAAAGAAGCTGGAGGCCCAGAAATGCTAGGAGGAGTGGGGCAGAGAGGTGCTACAGCGTGCGAGCATCCCCGGGAGCTAGCCTGGCCTCCCCCAGGCTGAGGTCGGGCTAAGGCCCACGGCGAGGATGGTTTGGACAGGACTCCCCCTTCCCAGGCCTGGGGTGGCTTCTCTCTCTGCCTGGCCTTTGTGCCCACAGCCCAAGGCAGACACGGACGTCGAGGAAGGAAGCCGTGCTCCTCGGTGAGGCCGGGCCCAGCTGAGTGCCCGATCTTTCCACGGACACTCATCTTCCCCCAACTCTGCCACAGCTTTCTGCTGATTCTTAGCACTGCTGTCAAGTTATCCACTCTGCCTACACTTACGGGTCACCCTGAACTCAAGGCCTGGCCCTACAACAAAACTCTGTGCCTTGGCTTTCTCAAGGGTAAAAGGATAATGACTGTAACTGCACATAATAAGCGCAGGGTTAAGAGGCCTCCACACAAACTCGTACTTGTAAAGTATTTAGAAGAGGGTTTGGCACATCAAAGTATGACATAAGAATGGTTAAATAAGATGAAAATAAAATAAATTATCCGTGAACACATATATCTGGATTCAAAGGACAGAAAGCTCTTCACGATGACAAAACGGACTTCAAACAGAAAAGAAGAGCAAATATATTGATTTTGCCACCATGGGTCACCAGGCCAGGAGGATTACCAGGAGGGATGGCCCAAGGAACCAGGCGTTATCTTCATGTTCTGTGTAAAAGCACTGCCAGCCTGGCCCTGAGACACTCCGATAGCGAGGAAGGGACTGAATCTGTTGAAACCACACATTCCAAAACGGAAGTGTGAGAGTTCACACTTAGCCTGGGATATCCCGTATCTGACCACTCAGCACTGCAGTCATTTGCACTCTTTATGTATTATTTAGATAATATTGTTTAAGAGGCTTCATTGTATATTCTTGAAAATGACAGAGTTTGAAGTTAAATGCTTCTGGGAAAAGGACTTTTTTCTTTTGGAGATGGGGCTATAATGATATGAAAAGGACAGCTGCAGGTTGTAAAACTAAGGACAGAAAAGGGCAGAAAAAAAAAAAAGATAGGGCAACATGGAAGGAAGGGGAGACAGTGATGAGAAATAAGGTCAGCTTCATGGAACAGGGTATCTCCCATGCTCGTAATGTGTGACTGAATAAATGTTATAATGACTCCAAAGCTTATTATAAACAGGGAACAAAATGCATTCCAAATATGGAGCTCCATATTTGAAAAGTATATAATTACCTCATGAACATAAAAGCTCTGGTTTTAATTTGATCTTCCCTATTTAAAAATTGCTTTTAAGACAGAAATATTTGAAAAAATGGTCTGCAGTCTCAAAGGTAAGTTACCCCAAATTGGCAATTCCATGATTTAATTTTTCTATCAACACTTAGCAAAAGGTGTAGCTACCTTTCCATGATCATTAGAAATATTAATTTAGAAACCTGTAAGGCAGCTAACAATATTAAAAATTTCCATAGATTGATTTCATAAATTTAATACTCAGAAATGTTTAAACATTTCAGCTGACGTTCTCTTGGTGATAGTAATAAAACATTAAGCTTTAGCAAAGAAATATATTTGACTTTTTTTAAACAAATACATCATCTATAATAAAACAAAATACTAATCAGAGCAATTCGAGGAATATAATTAGAGTTTGCTATAAAAATAAATCCTTTGAATCCTTGTTTAATAAAAAGTATTAGCACTGATAGTTTTAATCTACAGAAATGGACTTGAAAGATTTTCAGTTTATTATGCTAAAAATATGTAGTGTAGCAGTGTTAAGCATGTCTAAATTTTAGCATTCTACCTCGAAGAGTTCTAACTTCTGCCAGAAGGAAAAGTATGCCCCGACTAAGCAAGAAATTTCCATTACTCCTACCTTACGAAGTCACACCCCATACAACCAATGACAGGAAAACATTTCAATTCAAACCTCTGACACTCTCAAGCCTGAAGCAAAATTAAAAAAAAATACAAAAATAAAACACAACTCACATTCTCAGGGAAGAAAGGAAACTCTTGCTAAATAAGTGGCAATTATGCTGAAGAATTTATATGCTAAGCACGACTGAACGTAAAAACACCAGAGCAGTCAACCATAGCTTTAGCACTTTGAGTATGATTAACAGAATGAACTTTCAAAGGTCAATTAAATGTCAACACACTTTAAAAAGATACTCTAAGATTAAGTCTGGTCAGTGTATAACAGGACCTCACAACTTAGGGGTACCCTTCTTAATTTAAGGGTAATGTGCATGCCATATATGCACATACATGCAGACTTACAAGTCACCAGCCAGAGTACTACAGAAAGTCATCCAGCATCTATCCTAGAGTTTGACTATGTTAATGTTTTTCAAGTTACGAAACGATTAAAAAGAAAACCGAACTCTGTTTGTTATACAGCACTATCCGATGAAGATGAAACGCAAAGTAAATAATAAATGTTAAGACTAAGGCATATCCAACAGCTTATCCTATCTATTCCATCAGAGGAAGTCATTCACGAGGTCACCCTTTATCGTCCCTAATATACCATCCTGCGAATTCTTCGCCCGCTAACCTTCCCTGAGTGCTTGTGGTTAAAAAGCTTACCCCAAAAGCTACCTGGCATTCAAAAATTGCCCACTTCAGCATCTGTGGGACACAACAAGGCCTGAAGGCATCCAGCGCCCATTCCTGACATTTTCATCCAGGAACTCAGTAAGAGCCCCCATCCCACGCCCGTAGTAAGGAAGGCCAAGTTGTCACAGAACCTCAGAATGAGCAGGGATCGTCAACATCATCCGGCCCAAACCTCTCCACATTCACAGCTCAGGAAACGTGCAGCCATAAAGCTCCCAGGGTTCCTTACCAGACTGCAAGTCCAGTCTTACTTTTAGTCCAGTGTTTCTTGTCTGTATCAGATCTATCATAGACTTGTTCTCCATTAGGACTTTGAGATCAGGTTATAACTGACCAAACAGCTGTGGCTACCATCGGAATTCAGAGGAAGATGGAATGTTTAAGATGTTAATGATCTGGGAAGGCTCCCAGGGGAGCTGGGACCTGAAGATGGGTAGGATGCAGAGGGTTGGAGAGGAGGCATCACTAAGGAGGGAAGCAGGGTGAGCTAAGGCACCCTGGTGAGCGAGGCCACTATGTAGAGTAGGATGGAGACCCTTGTTTTAGGAACAGGCGGAGGAGGGACAGACAAAGTGATGAAAGGATTTCGACGTTAGAAAACTGACACGAAGACAGCAAAGGCTAACCTAGCAACAGGTTTGCAAGAGGGAATGGAGGTGGAAAGAGAGAAAGATCTGAAGTGCCTCTTACGGGTCTAGTAATATTCATAATATTTTACAGGGCTGTTGTTAGGAACTAGTGAGCTGATGTGAGAAAAAGCACTTTGAAAAGTCGAAAAGCTCTAGAAAGCAAAGATGTTTTGAAAAGTCAGGGGACAAGAGCCTCTCTAATCACGGCCCCGTGGCTTGACAGCATACGCTTCTCTGCAAAGGCAAACTTGGAGCTGTGTTCTGGATCTTCTCCTATGGGATCAGAGATAGAAATCTTTTCCTTCAATAATTCCAAAAGCTGGATCCCAAGGTGGGGGACAGCCTCCACCCTGACGTCCCTGTAGGCTGCGGATCCCTGATACTAAAATCTGAGGCTAGGGTTACAATTTTGAGGCAGACCGCCGCGTGATCCATGTTTTCCCTCACTGAGTCAAAGCAGCATATAAAGTGCCCAGTAAAGTGGTACAAAAAGGGGGCAGGAGAAGAGACAGCACCGGAGCAGCCAGGCTGTGAGCGGGCGTCAGGGCCTGCACATCACCCTCCCTGGTCCCACCCTGGGTCCCACTCTGACTACCCAGCAGGTGACCTTCCGTGTCCACTCCTCTGTGCCGACTTCCTCTCTCACCTACAGCGACGCCCCAGGGCTAAAAAAAGGAGTTCTGAAAAGTTACCATAATAAATTAAAAGGTGCGCATGTGGCGTAGATACTGAGTGACAGTTATTACTGTCACTAATTTGCGCCTTACATAATTTATAATCTTACCTAATTCCCCAAACAACTCCCAGGAGGCAAGTACCATTATCCTCATTTTTCAAGTAAGGAAACCGAAGCTCACGGGGTCACCTAGGTCGCAAACGGCAAAGCCAGGATTTGAATCGGGTGTGCCGGACTCCGCCTACACTTTGAACCTTCCTCCTAAACTCTTCCCCTTTTCCTTCAATAAACGTGAAAATCCTGGCTTCCGTGCCAGGGATTTTAGGGATACAGAAGTTACAGGAGCCATGATACAGGCTTGTAGACAAAAGTTTTGACAACAGAGGGCAAAGGGCCTGGGCTCAGGCACACCCGTGCCTGCCGGGTGTCAGCCTCCGGACTAAAGTCTCCCCAGTGAGTGCGGCATTGTGTCCAGGGGACCACTTTCCACTCGGCATTCTTGCGCTGATCTCTCCCAGGCCTCCTGTCCCTTGGGGTCCTTTCCCAATTATCTGCTTGAAACCTTATCTGGACAGTTGAAGAAGAGGCAGCTGGGACTGGGACCCCCGCAGATCTCACACAGGCTGGAGGAGCGGGAGGTCCCACAGCGGGAGGGGTGTCTAGGGCCTTGTGTCCCAAGGCACCCTTAAGTCTGCTTGCAGTGCGTTTGCTCGCAGGAGCAGTTCCTGGGGGCTCTGTGGCCCCGGGGCCCCGCTGAGAGATGAAGCCAACGTGCCTAGGGCCGGAGGGGAAGTGATGAGCAGGGAGCAAGCCGGGAGGCTGGTTCAATGTTCCTAGGGAAAAGCAACAGTTGCCACTAAACACTGACAAGAAAACTAACACTAATCCTCAAATTTAGTGTGATAAACTCTCTCTGGGAGGTTCCAGTTGAGAATACAGATTCCAGGTTCTGCTCACAGACATTCTGGCTCTTCAAGGGTTGAAAGGTGCCTGGGAGTCTGAAGTTTTGCTAGAACTACAGAAGGTCCTGATACGGGGGTCTAAGGATCTCAATCTCTGATACACAGCCCTGACCCCCTACAGGGCTGCCCAACCAACAGACCTGCTCTCAGGAGGACACACGTTCTACAAAGACAGCTTGTTCACATAGCAATGCGAGGTTCTGGGTGGAGTGGTCACTTTTAAATAAGGTCACTAGGCTTTCCAGAAGTTTCCACACTCACAAATGTTGGGGACTTATTTTCCTAATGTCACCAAATAAACTATCACACAGGCCCTTTAGGAAAAACAGAGTATCTCACACACAATTCAGTCCCCAAAGGACCTCAACACACACACACACACACACACACACACACACACACACACACACACACGGCACCTGTCTGGAGTGAAGACCCTCTCAGCAAGATGCTATCGCCAGTGCTTACTTTCTATTTGGTGTAAGACTGGAGATGACTTTCTCACTGCAGATTTAGGTGATTTCAAAAGGTACACTTTTCTTCATGCAACTGAACTGCCCTGAAAGGTTTACTTCATGCTATTTAAAAAATGAGTTTAAAAAGCAAACAGCACTCAAGTGAAATATTAAGGACACGATTAGGGCATTTAGACATTCAGTCACAAGGCAAACAGCTACTGATTATTTAAGAAACATACTTTTTCACAGGTTTGTGTTCTTCAAAGACAGCTACGTCATAAAATGTATTATGTTACATCAATATTGCTATCTTTCTCCTAGAAACCCTATCGATGTTCTTTGTCTCTTTCCAAATCTGTATCCTTGTTTTAAGCTCTACACTTTCGGGCTACATACCGGAATTAAGCTCAGTCTTTCTGCCAGATCTTTCTTTGATACCTTCTTTCTTTCCCCTAAAGCACGGTAATACTTTTCTTTAAGGATGGGCAAGAAGAATTTTTAATTGCTTTTATCTGAGTGCCTGGTATTTTATTCAGCAAATATTTGTTGAGTATCGGCATTTATACATTCACATTTTTTAAAAAATCAACTTTTGTTATTATAAACTCCATGAGCAGAAAAAATGCCCAGCAGAGCACCTGGCCTCTAGAAGGCACTGCTTGAAGGGTAAGAAAACTGGGGGGATTTATCACTGAGAGTACAAAATAATTTCTCCTGTATTCAGTACTGATAAGTCTACATTTCATAGTGGAAAGAATTCTGGTTAGGGAAAATGTTTGATTTCACTTTGTATGGAAAAAATGCAGGTTATCAAGATAACCGAAAGTTCACACTGCACCGTATTGCAACACAACCGGTCAAGACGTTATTTCAATACCGTTGCCAGACCAAACCTTTAACATTAATCATTTATCAAAATTATACATGCCACTAACACATCCCAACAAAGACGATTATGTAAGTGAGCCGTTTTGGCGTCAGTGCTACTGAACACAGCAGCTATTTTCACTCCTTCATTAAAATTAGATCAAGATGTACTTGCATTGTGTGTTACTGTTCCTGTAAGGAAGATTTACATTAGTTTAAGATTTACTTTGGTTGTAAGTGACAATTTCTTTTCCTTCTATGTCAGAAACTAGAATTCGCTCCCCCTGGGACCCCACAAGGAAGTTTTCAGCAGAAAGAAGAAGCAATACACGAAAACAACAAAAAGCAGCTGTCCTGTTTACTCTCTCCCATGCATAACCGAAGCCCTGGTTTCCCCCTAAACTGAGTCCGGAGGGCATGAAGGGGCTGCTGGGGCACCTGCCACTTCATCTTGAGCCTGGCTCTGTACCCAGCCTGGCCCTACAACTTCTAGTGGTGCCGCCAAGCTGGCCAGTCGTAAGGCGCTTTAAATAGAAGTGATGGGTAATGGATTTTTCACTGAGAGCGACCTTCACATATGGACGTCTGAAAACATGCGGCTGACAAGTTCCTTCTCGGGGGGCTGAAGGGTGGCTCCGGGCGCACCTCAAGGTCCCCGCCCGGCGCTTCGTGATCTGGCCCCGCGCGCTGAGGCCCAGGCAGACTCGCGAACCGAGCCCGGTTCGTAATCGGGAGGGCGCGATGGTCGCGCAGCTGCAGCCCCTGCGGGGGATGCGGGTGCGAAGTCGCTCGTCCCGGGTCGGGCCTGTCCTTCCCGGGCGGGGGCGCCACCTTCCACTCCGCCCGGGCCCCGGACCCCCGCCCCGCGATCCCCTGGGCGCGGCCCCCGTCCCCCACCCCCTCCTCGCCCCCTCCCGGCCCCGGCGGCCCGAAGCCAACTCACCGCGCTCCCGCCGACGACGCGCCCCGGAGTCCCCGCTGGTCGGGGCCCCGCGGACGCGCCGCAAACTTTTCCCGGCCCCGCGGCCGCGGACGATGAGCTCCCGGGCGGGCGCGGGGCCGCGGGGCCGTCGGGTCGGGACCGGTTGGCGGGCGGGCGCGGCTGGGAGGCGCAGTCGTCCCGCAACGGCAGCCCGCGCGCTCTTTGTGTCCCGCGCAGCCCGCCGCCCCCTGACAGCTGACGGGCCGCGGGGCCCGGGCGCGCGGCCCCGCCGAGGAGGACGAGGAGCGCTGACAGACGCCGTCCCGGAGCGGCCGCCCCGGGGGAGCCGGCACTGCCCGAGGGCGGCCGCCGACCCGCCGGCACGGCCCCGCTCAGGCCCCGCGGCGCTCGGCCCTCAGCCGCCCGCGCAGCCCGCGCCGCCCGCGCCGGCAGCAGCCCGGGTCGGGCGCCCGATCCGCTCGGCTCCGCCGCCGGCGCGCTCCGTCAGGACCCGGGCCCGCCCCGCCCCTACCCCTCCCCTACCCCGCCCCCATCCCGTTCCCTCCAATGAGCGCGGCCTGGAGTGGGCGGTTTTGCCCAATCGGGTGCCGGGAAGCGCGGCCCGTCCCTGGAGGGGAGCCAATAGAAGGCGACTCCGGCAACACACCCGCCCTGATCCCCGGGAGCCTAGCGCTCCGAGCGCAGCTGCGGGATCGGACCGCGTCCGGAGCGAGTGGGTCTGGTCAGGCGGAGCAGCCGAGCGCGGATCTGTTGGGGGACTACAGGACTGTACTGTAATATAAGGTGTAGACGAAAGTGGGGACGCTAGACGCCCCTCCTTGTAGGTCATCTGACTCCCCACCCCGAACTTACACTCATTTTCTGGCGAAAGTTTACGCAGGAGAGAAAGCTGCACAAACACGCTGCAGCCGGTGACTGTCCAAGTTCAGGCCTTTCCTTCCCTTTAGGGCTTTGCTCTAAGGGGCCCTCTGGGCAGCGCTCGAGGTGCTGCATCGCAGTCCTGAGCTCTTGTTTGTGTCCTTAACCGCCTGGAGGGGTGGGATAGGGAGGGTGGGAGGGAGGGAGACGCAAGCGGGAAGAGATATGGGAACATAAGTATATGTATAACTGATTCACTTTGTTATAAAGCAGAAACTAACACACCATTGTAAAGCAATTATACCCCAATAAAGATGTTAAAAAAATTAAAAAATAAAAATATAAAATCGCCAGGACGCCAGGGATCTGCAGCGGGGCGTCAGTTTCCATCCTGCTCCAAAACGCAGGCGCTCATGGCACTGCCAGCTCTTTTTCCTTTCTAAAAGAAAATTGTAATGAAAAATAATATAGGAGTTTTGTATGCAAGTCGTCTTTACTGTGAGCTTTATTTCTGTACGAAAGTCACACACTCTTCAATGGAGGTTAAATGATATGGCTGAGTAGAATATTATATGTGTGTATATATATAATATTAACACAGAGAAAGAGGACCTGAGTAAACCACGGGTTACAAAAGACTGGAGCTGGTAATCATAAAACCTTGCAAATAATAGGCACTGTACTGTTGTTTATTTGCTATGAATAAGATTGCCCATTTGTTGTTGGTCATATAATGTTTGTAAACTTTATTGAGCTCTTTACTAAAAGTGTACTACACATGATGAAAACGGTGCTGGTAACACATATTTGCAAATGTTAAAATCTAATCACATTTATTTGTACTTCAAATAGCTGTCATGTTCAGTTTATTTCTTCTGGCAATAAACTTTGCATCTAAACATTTTTGTACAGATGTGACCTGTTCCTTCTGCATAAATTATTTTGGTGACCACATTTCTTTTTTTAATGATGATCTGTGCGATGAACCAAAAGAAGAAAGAGATAGTTGACGAGAGAGAGAGAGAGAGAGAGAGAGAGGGGGGGGGGGGCGGTGGATCAAACCGGTAAAGAATGGCTTATGTTACCATCTTGCTTTTATGATTGTATCTTACCACACCTTATTAGCTTCGAGGGATAGCATGGACCCAAGGCTAAGATTTGTCAGATGATTCAGCTTCTGGATTGACCCTGAGCAAATCTCTTAATGACTAACTCTGTTATGAAAGGTCAATATTCTGGACTCTGCCTGCCTCATGGAGAGGCTGCAAGATCCAACCAAGGTAGCATTTTGTCAACAGTGTGTTTTCTGTAGGATGTTGTACCAAGTGCATGGCAGCCTTAAATGTGCTAGTCTCCTTCTCTACTTTTCTACAAGCAAGTGTCAAGGTACTTGCCCAATAGCAGTCTATTAATATTTCCTCTTACACATTTTTTTCAATCCGAAATATTTTTTGATCCCAACAGGTTGTTTTTTAACTTTTTATTTTATATTGGGGTGTAGTCGATTAAAAATGTTGTGCTAGTTTCGGGTGTACAACAAAGTGATTCTGTTAGTTATACATATATCTATTCTTTTAAACCCATCAGTTTTCCTTCAAACTGGATGTGAATGAAATTCCTGCCTCTTGATTGTAGAGCAAAGTAGTACTTCCAGGGTTTTTCCTCCCTCCTTTCCTTCCTTCCTTCCTTCCTTCCTTCCTTTCTTTCTTTCTTTCATTCTTTCTTTCTTTCTTCTCTCTGTTTTCATGGAGAAGGTGTTAGGAGAAAATTTTAATGTATCCTATGACTGCCAGTTTGCATAATTTTATTCAATACATGGAAGTTGTTAATGGCTGGGTCAAATTTATACCCATATAATCAAATAACTTTTCAGGCATTTATTAGGGATTCACTTAATGCTAAATTTTCAAAGAGGAAATCAAATGTGTATTTTTAGAGATATTTCCATGTGTCATAATGTAATTTGTTTACTTTGTTCCAAAATATGCAGTCTAGTACAGAAGTTTAATTATTACTTCAAACAAATGTACATATGGTAACACTACAATGTGAAATTTGCTAAATTTAATTGAACCAGCAGTTGTTATTTTCAACGAATTAACTGCACAGATTTAATTTTCTGATTGAAAATCATGGAAGAATTGATGAATATGAATCCAATAGGCTTGACATCGTAAGTGTAACTCAAAACCAGTATTTGGTAATAGCAATCTATTACAGGGGATGAGTATTTTATCAATTCTCTACATAATATTCATGACTCTACCACGGTATTATTTCATTCACTAATGTTTAGAAGACTTTCCTCAGTCAGTTGTCCAATATAGAACAGGAGAGCTGTCACTGATTTAGACAGCTGTTTTAAAACATATTTAAATGTTTACTAGAGAAGCTGTGACTTTGGGGGGTCATGTAACATTTGTAAAGATAATTTTTTTAATACACAGACATTAGGTCTTTTATAAATTGCATCTCATGATCAGTGGTAATATGACCAATGACAATATTATTTTCTCTGGATTTTCACATTTAAGATACTGTCATCTTAATATCGTTCCATCAATGAGTATAACAAATAACCAGATTCCCGTCTTCTGGATCCTGATCATTGATTTGCCTCTGAATTTCTGTGTGTCTTGGACAAATCAGATTCCCACGTGACTTCTCTTCAATGCACTGAATCCCATTAACTGGTTTGAAAATATTGTTATTAGGAATGGTGAAATAACATCTATAGAGAGAGAATAGAAAAATAATTTGCTCATTTTCCTTTCTATTTTGGACACGGATGGGGGGACCACCATCCTTTTGTGAACCACAACATCAGATGCCTTTAACTCCCTTTTTACAAAACTTCCATTTTTCTTATTTCTTGAACCTGACCCTGGTAAGTTTCCTTGTTGTGGGATACATTTACGGCAAGAATCTTTTATAAACATATGGAGGAACAGAGAGAAAATTCCAGAAAACACTGGTGATGGGCACACTAGACTTCCCTCCCCGTTTTATCTTGGGCCGCAGTCCCTAAGGAAATTTTTTTTTAGAGTTTAGTATTAGGTGAGATTTTTTTTCCTCTGAATTAAATCTTTTTAACTTCTCCTCCTTCTTATTTGAGCCATCAGGATGCTCTGAACTAAATTTACAGCTCAATTTAGGAAAGTATTATGGCCTACTTCATTGTGGGTTTTCTTTTATAAACATAATATTTACCTTGCCTTGGTTTATTATTTTTCACCCTATACATTAATAGCTTATATTTATATGTATGTGTTTTATTTAAGCTATCTAAACTACTTTCTGAAATGAGGTGAAGTATAAATGCATTATAACATGTTTTGAGCCACACATAAACCCTGGGTCTCATGAGCTGACCTCACTTAAGCAGAACGTGTGGTGAGGACAAGAAAGAGGTTCTGTGGTCCCTTCACAGAGGAAGCAGAATCTGATTCACCAGGTATCACATCTCAAAACCTTTTTCAGAGAGGCAGAAAAATATAGCGGGACAAGACGGGAAAAATTTGTTACACTTAGTTTTAAAAGTTAAAGTTATAGGATGCACACATTTATGGATGTTTTCTGCAAAATCAGGGGTTTAATTAAAAAATAGAATATTTGACTTAAATATAAACTGAAACGCATATTATAAATTATGCTCAAATCGTGGTCACTTCCCGTGTTACCCATCAGTAGCCTTTATGCTTAAGACAATAACCCTTAGAATACGTTTCAAATGCAACAAACCTTTCCACTAGGATTAGTATACACCTATTTCCTTCAATTTTTGTAGTTTCTTTTAGAAAATAAACAAGGCAGCCCCTTGTTTTCCAAAAATATTCAACCATTGCAGAACTTCATCTTATCACTTTGTTTTGTTTCATGAGCTATATTTTAATTAACTCTAACTTGCAGGTTAAAGGACACACATCCTTTTGAAATCGACTGATTTACACAAAGTCGATGGTAGCACCCTCTTTCATGGCCAGCAGGTCGACACGTAGGAGGCGCTCAGTGAAGAAAACTCAACTCAGCCTGACTTAAATATAAAAACACTTTTATTAACTTGCATAATTAAGTGTACTTTACAACCGTGACAAAATAAACGTACAGCTCGCTGACAGGAGATGGAAGATGAGAGAAGGGAAGAAAAGTGGGGAGATGGGGAGATGGGTAGATGCTTTAACAGCCTTATTTTCCCCAGATGGGTATCAAGAAACTGACTAAAATTTACTGGACGAGAAACAGCAGTGTCAGTAGATATTTCTAAATTACAAGAAACAAAACTTAAAATAAGAATGGAATTATCCAGATATTGAGGAAAGGACTAGAGTAAAGGAACTAAAATCTCATTTTACACAACCAAGGGTCAAACACATAGAAAGACATAAAAGACAAATAATACATACATTATTTCATTCTTTAAATTTCATATTTTTTTCAAATAAGGTTATTATTCCATTTACCAAAAGCAGACATGCTTGAAAGACTTCTTCTTTTGGGCGGTGTTGCGGTTGGGTGTGAGGAGGAATATTATCTTATTTGATCTTTTTTTTTAAAGTGTGAATAGTGTTTCTTTTTTAAAAAAATAATTTTTATTCGAGTAGAGTTGATTTACACTATTGTGTTAGTTCCAGGTGTACAACAAAATGAATCAGTTATACATACACATATATCCCCTCTTTTTTAGATTCTTTTCCTATATAGGTCATTACAGAGTATTGAGTAGAGTTCCCTGTGCTGAATAGCAGGCCCTGGTTGATTATTTTATACATAGTAGTGTGTATATGTTTATCCCAAACTCCTAATTTATCCCTCCCTCTCCCTTTTGGTACCCATAAGTTTGTTTTCTACATCTGTGACTCTATTTCTGTTTCCTAAATAAGTTCATTTGTACCATTTCTTTTGATAAAAATTTTCAATGTTGCAGAAAAAGCTTAGCATGAAATTTATTAAAAAATAAATGGAGGGAATCAATATATGTTGGGAAACCGCAGTTGTAAAGTACTTAGGGTAGGATAAATACCAGGTTTAGGACCCCAGGGTGCTTAAATACAAGCATTAATCAGGAATGTATTAATATATGGTAGTTTTAAGAAAGCAAATATAATGGATACATCATGAAATCATACTACGTTTTCTTCACAAGCGATTCATAATGTAACAGATTATCTTTTTGTGTGTTTGAGAACAACTGTGCCTCTAGAGCCCACAGACTGGGTACGGGAGGGAGTTTGTTAAATGCCTGTTTGTTTTTTGATGAAGTAATTGCATCGTTTGAAACCATTTGACTCAGCACACAGGAAGACTCAATAGAAAATGTGTTCAATTGTGAGCTCCGTAGCTTGAGAAATGAATGAAAATTATGCAGAAGATTCCGTGGAAAGTTACAGAAGGAATTCGAAATCTGGAACATAGAATAATTGAGGAATTGACGTTTCTGAGTTTGGGGGGGGTTCCAGAGTTTTCAGATATAATTCATTGCTAATTTTCTGTGCCAGTGAAGGAGGATATCAGAGCCATTGTGAGATGCTCCAGGGGGGGTCTCTTAGAATCAGTTCATCTTGGATAAGAGGAAATCAATCTGCTGGACTGGCAGTCTGCATTGTAAATCATATTCAAAGGCAAGAAAAAAAATCATTACCAGAAACCATAGAGGAAGAAAATATGTGTGTGTGTGTGTGAGGGACTAAGCTGGATAAATGTTTGGATCACCAAATATTTGGGTCATCTGCCTGTTGGTAACGAGCAGGATAAATCTAAAAAGCAAGTTCAGAAAACATTAAAGAATCAAGATGGGAGTAAAAATTACTGTCAGAGTGTAATGCTTTTTAATTCTAATATGTAAACATTTATTTTATAATGTGCTGTGTCATTTGGAGAGAATATTTGTGGAAACTACCTGAACTCTAACCAAAGCATTGTCTTGTCGGTGGCAACTTTCCAAAGTTGTCTAAAAAGAAATACAAAATTGTCTGAAAGTAAAGGTTGAATTTTCATTTTTTTTTTCCATTTGGAAAGAAGCTTCACATATGTAATGTCATTAAATCCTCATAACTTTCCCTCCAGATGAGGAGAAGACAGCTTGGTGTAGTACTTGGGTTCAAAGACATTTTTTTGAGCTCTGCTATTTCCATGGGTCTCAACGAGGCCACTAATTCCTCTGGACCTATACAGAGGATGATAATAGCAATAGATGCTGTATCTCTCTCCCTGTATTGTTTTGAGAGTGGAAGAGGCCAATTTGTTTGAACATGCTATGCAGCCCATTATGTGGGTCACCAATGTTCTTTTATTTTTAATTCAAAAGAATTTTAATGTGAGGGACCATGAAAGAGCGAATCCTTAAGGGTCCAATACCATCAGAGTCACTAATGTTCTTCTTGGCATCTCCCACTTTATGGAGAATGGAGAGGAGAGACAGATAAGGTTGGGTCCATGGCCCCAGTGCCCAGGCCTCCTAATTAATCACAAGCACTCACAAGACCTGGAGGGTCACAGGAAGCCAGGGCTGTGGGTAAAGAGCCCTGTGTAGAAAACAGGGGAATTTTCCTTGCTCCTGGGGGAAAAGAAAGGGTGCAGAGAACCAGGGAGATGGTGTGAACTGGGGACCACAAAAGATGAAAGAGTTCCTGAAGATTTCAAGACTGGGGGACCCAGGTCCCTTCTGTCTTCCAGGGACGGGATTTCTAAGGTTAAAGGGCAAATGTTCTGTGACATCTTCTAAACACATAAACAGCTTTGTTATAACTTGTTTGTTTTGTTTCAATGGATCCCGGTAGAGCAAAGGAAAATAAGAGGTGACCATGAAAATGTGAGACCCTCTTTTTCTTCCCCCAGAATTTTCAGAAAAATTGGCAGGGCTTTGGACATCTGTATCTAGATGACACATAGAATAGAATGAAAAAGAAAGAGACAAGCTCTAATTGTATTTGAGGGCCCACTTCCGACTTACTACTGTTAAAGCCTATGGGGTAGAGAAACAAAAAGGAAAATTGTAGCACGTCGAGATTATTGCTGAAAGCAGGTAATCCAGCGTTGTGTGCTTTGAAAGCTGAGTATATTTATCATTGCAAATTTTGCCCTTAACATCAAGTAAACATCGTGTTTAATTTACAGAGGGGGATATAAATTGCAATCTGTTAAGGATACAGTATAGGATATATTTATATGCATAAAATACAATCTAGAATGATCAACACTTACATGATCCTGTTATGGAGGATTATAGTGATATACATACTTCTCTGTATTTTCTGAAAACTTTCCAATAAACATGTTTCAATTAAAATCCTAAAAATCTCTTTAAAAGGTATGTCACTGATACAGAAACTCACTTCACTGCTACATTAGTTATAAAGTTTATGAATAAAAAAGTATGGATTATATGAATTCTCTTAAATTATCATCTTCTTATTGAAAAATCTCTTTATTTGGACTTTTGAATCAACCGTTTGAATATTCATTATTTAGATGACTTTTATGACCAAGTCAAAACAAGGAAATAATATAAAGAGAAGTGAAATGAATTTTCAGTGTGACAGTTACCTCTAAAATCTAAATTTCAGTTTTCTGGTCAGCTGCTTTGCTTTGAAGGATATGGAAAATCTTACTTATTCACTTTAGGTAGAATATTTAAGGATAACAAAATACAGAGTAGCAAGTAGTCCCAACATTTGAAAGACAGGAATTTTCACTTTTTGAAGATTTTGTGGTATATAAAGAAGATAGGTAATACAGCTCTCTGTGGGTGATATAATTTAGAGCAGAATTCTCAACCAGGGAAGACTTTGCCCCCCAAGGGACTTTGGCGATGTCTGCAGACATTTATAGTGGTTACAACTCGGGGATGTGTTACTGCCATCTACTGGTTAAATGTCCGGGATGCTGCTCTACTTGCTACAGTGTACCCACGGGACACCCCCCTCGCCCCCCATAAAAGATCAGCCCAAAATGTCACCAGTGCACAGACTGAGAAATCCTGCTTTGGACTCCTTTTTATTTACATGGGAACAAAATGGCACCATCAACTTAAAAAGGTTAAAAAAGAAAACAATCCTTGTTTATATGTTTTCTTTCAAGCAATGGAAAATAGAAGTGATATTTTCCTTCCCTAAAAGTCAAAAGTAGAAATATTTCCAGTTCATTTTTGTGTTATAATATAATATTTAAAAATTAAGGATCCTAAGGTAGCTTTTTACAGGGTTTGAGAAAGCAGAATGGAAATGATCTAGCTCAGGGAAAACAAATGTGTTCCAGCAAGTTAGCTGAGAAAGACTTTTTTTTTTTCTTTTTTTCTTTTTTTTAAACATTCCTCAAAAGAATATTTTAGGTAGTAATTCAAAACAGTTGGGAATGGGAATCCAGTGATATGTCAAGAACATACATTAATAATGATCGCTCTTCTCCCAAGAAATAAACGAAAACACAAAATGCACTTCTGACGATGTTTTATGTGCCCTTCAGAACCATGAGTTATTAGGAAGGCAGTTCTGGGACCAGATCCGTGGATGCAGGGCAGAAGCCTTCCTCCCCGCCATCCCAACGCGAGATTTGTGTTTTCCTAGGAAGATTCTTGGGTTAAGAAAACAACAACAATAACAGGAAATGTGGCCACACTTTGTACTGTGCTAACCCCACAACCCTGAAACATTTTTTTAGGGCATTTAAAAATATGCTTTTAGCTGGTTAGAGCATGACGTCCAGTGAAGGTCACTGTGTGCTTTTTATTTTTCTCCCTAGAGAGGGCATTAACTTGGTTCCCTGTAAATAAGAATGAAGAGTGTTAGCTAAAGTGTACCCATCTGTTCTTTACTACTTACACCTTTCCTCAAAGAACAGGGTATGTTTTCACACAGAGTGAAGTGATATGTCATGATTATATTTTGGTTTAGTTTTTAATTAAATGTTTATGCTTCAAGAGCCACAAAATTGTCTTTGGCAGGTTAGATGAAGACATGTTGAAGATCAAGTTACTTCATGCTGTCAGAGGCTCTCTTTCTAGTATGGGATAGAATTGATTCCAGGAGGTTAATTAGAAAGGCATAAATCCTGTTCTGTAAATATGTGTTATACATTTTAATTGGTGTAGGGATCCAGAGGGAAAGAGGATTACAGGATTACTTTGTAAACGTACTTCTTTATTTTATAATATTGTTTGTTAACAATAATTTCTTCCTGCTCATAAAAATAATACCTGCTCACTATTTCAAATTTGGAGGATTCAGGAAAGTGTAAAAAGAAAAGATATCCCAGAAGGCACCACTTCTAACACAGGACAACTTCCTTCTGGTTCTTCCGTGAAACGGAGGTCACTGTGCCCAAGGCTGCCTCTGCTTCCAACATAGACTGACCAGTTACACACCTCACCAAACTTTTTCCAGACAAGGTTATGGTGTCTCTACCGTGTATTTTATTTTTTAAATTAAGTTATTTTTTAAAAATAAATTTAATTAATTTTTGGCTGCGTTGGGCCTTTGTTGCTGCATGTGGGCTTTCTCTAGTTGCAGCAAGTGGGGGCTACTCTTCGTTGCAGTGCGTGGGCCTCTCATTGCGGTGGCTTCTCTTGTGGAGCACGGGCTCTAGGCGCGTGGGCTTCAGTAGCTGTGGTACGTGGGCTCAGTAGTTGTGGCTCGTGAGCTCTAGAGCATAGGCTCAGTAGTTGTGGCTCGCAGGCTTCTGTAGTTGCGGCATACGGGCTCTAGAGTGCAGGCTCAGTAGTTGTGGCGCACGGGCTTAGTTGCTCTGTGGCATGTGGGATCTTCCCGGACAGGGCTCGAACCTGTGCCCCCTGCATTGGCAGGAGGATTCTTAACCACTGCACCACCTGGGAAGCCCTCTATTGTGTGTTTTAAATGGTCACATCTAACACAATTCTGTAAGTGGTTCTGCTTTTTTCTCCTCCATGACACAAACAGGTGAGTTCTGATGTGCCCATAACTAAGAAAGGCTCTGGTTTATACCAATTTCCCAGGCATTTGGCATTGCTCTGTCTTTAATTCCCACTCATACAGTGTATTGTGATACCAGCAAGAGAAACATTGCAGAGATAATGACTGGACTCTAATTCATCAGTTACTGTTTACATTTTGGTACTTCCAATACTAGTAGTAACAAATTGTGACACACTTCACAGCTGATGTTGGATATTTTATGACATCTCACGTGATTAACACCAAATTCAACTAAAGACAAGTTAATTCAGCAATGAAGGCCCTCAAAAGTTCCCTAATTAATTAGTTATTTATTTTCCTTTTTTGCTGTACGCGGGCTTCTCACTGCTGTGGCCTCTCCAGTTGCGGAGCACAGGCTCCGGACGCGCAGGCTCAGCGGCCATGGCTCACGGGCCCAGCCGCTCCACGGCATGTGGGATCTTCCCGGACTGGGGAACGAACCCATGTCCCCCGCATCGGCAGGCAGACTCTCAACCACTGCGCCACCCGGGAAGCCCCCTAATTATTTTTGTAACACAAATGGCTAAAAGTAGAGCTATTAAATCTAAGGACATTATTTCTTGATTTAGATCATCAAAATTACTTTCCAGAAAAGTTGTTCCAATGTCTATTCTCACATTCAACAATACTAGACTTTACAATTAACCTTCACTTATTTGATAACTAAAAAATAGCCTTTAAAATAAAAGTATCTGAAATTGAGTAATCTTTTCACTCATGTTTAATATTTCCTTTCTTCCTTCCCCCTTTTTCTTCCCCTCTCCCTCTCTTCCTTCTTTGTTTTCTTTCCTGGAGTAGATACTTTACAGTCTTTGCCAATTTTTTTAAGTTTTTAAGGTTAACATGAGCTCTTTCTACATTAACTATATTAAACTTCTGGATATACATTTGTGTCAAGTATTTTTCCCAGTTGTGTGCTTTTAAAATTATGTTTAGTTTTTTCATGATGATGGAGGCTTCATTTCAGTTTTTGACGATCTTTCTTATTGTAGGGAAATTTCTAATTTTAGTCTCCATAATCAAATGTATACTACTTTTTATATGATTTTTTTCAGTGCTTTTACTAGTTAGAAAACACTTCCCCATCCTGAGATCCGGTAAGTGCCCACATTTTCTTCCAGATTTGTGTGTGTCTTCAGTTTTTAACATTAAAATATTTAATCAGTCTACAGTTTATTTTGTTTTATGGTTCAAAGTGAGAACCTAACTTTATTTCAGTTTGTTAAATAATTGTCGCACTCAGTGAATCCTCTTCACGAACTTATGATGTCACCCTTATCTCACACAGGATTTTTTTATTCTTGTCATTATTTTATTTTTTTAATCTACTGGAGTTGGCTGGTTGTCTGTCTATTGATACTTAATTCCATTGTTATACTTATTTTCACATCCCACTACAATCTAGTGGGACAAACTTTCTCCATTAAACTTTTTTCTTAGTTTCTCCCTCTCATTTCTGATAAACTTTGGAACTACTTTGAAAAGATACTCTTTCTAACTGGTACTCCAAGAATGTTTATTGGAATATTGATGGATTACATTAAACCTATTTTCTCCCCATTCAGTCACAAGGTGTGCTCTTCTATTATGAAAGTCTTTTTATTCTTTTTATACCCTCTTGTAATTTTCACTTTACAGGTCCTATACAATTCTTTTTTTAAGATTATTTTTTGTAGTTGTGTATTATGATATTTGGTTATTATTGTGAACAAGATATTTTTCTTTATATTTTGATTGTATGTTATTAACACGAGAAATATGATTGATCTTGTATATTTATTTTGCATTTAATCACTTTACTGAAGTATGTTATTAGAGCCAATACTTTTTTCAGCTGATTCCCTTAGATTACTTAGGTAATCATATTACCTGTAAATAAATGTATCTGTTCCCCAGTTTTTTAAAATTGACAAATACGCCTTATGTTTATGCTTTTTGTTTGTTTTGGCTATCATTTCTAGAACAGTTGGAAAGATGGTGGTAATAATAGATATTCTTGACTTGTTTATGATTCCACCTGTGTGTTGTTATAAAATATGGTGTTGGCTGTATGTTAAAGATAATTATTCTTTATTATGTCCATGAATTATCACTTTATTCTGACCTTATTAAGCAAGTTTCAAAACCCAAAGGAGTTCATTAAATTTTATCAAATTATTTTCCAGATCTATTGCGATGTTTATTTTGCAACCTATTGATGTGATCTATTCATTCGGAATTATATTCATACATTCCTAGGACAATCCTCAAATATTCAGAGTTTTTAAATATAATCTGAATTAAGTATGCTAATCTTTTATCAAACTTTTGCATCTATACTAAGCATTTTAGGTTTTGCTATAAAGGTCATCCTGGCTTTGTAAAATGAGTTAGAACATTACTCCTACTTTTTTTTTTAGTATGGACAAGAAGACTATACATCGCAGGAGTAATTTATTTCTAATGTTGAAAAGTAACCATTGATAAAACTCTTGACTCTGCAGCTGCCTTGAAGGTAGTTGCTGAACACGTTTTCAATTTCAATTCTTTAATAGATAGTGGTATTTTTAGGTTCAGCTCACAACCATTTTCCTTCATTACCTTTGAATTCTCATCATTAAGATTTTCAGCTTTACTAAGCTAATTCATTTATGCTAATACTTTTAAAATCATGTTTTAAAATTATCCTTGGATCTGTTTTAAGTTCTTTAAATATTATATATTCTTCCTTCTGATTTTATTTATTTGTACATTCTTTTATTCTTGATTAGGTTTGTTATCACTTTCAGATTGTTGTTCGTTCTTGTTCTTTAGGAGTTCAGTACTGTAGTTTATATGACAGATATACTGTTTTTCTATTTTCTCATGCATTAATTTATACATTTGTTTAATCTCTTACACCATTTTGTTTTAATTTCTTGAATTGAAGTTACATTCAAGTTTATTAATTTGTTTTTGTTTTAGTTAGAACATAAAGTACTTCAGACCACATATTTGCTTTTGGACACGTTCTATAATGTTTGATAAGGCATAGTTATATTTTCACTATTTTAAACAGTTTGTAAATTTACCTTTAGTTTTTCTTTCCTAAATAGCACTTTAGGAAGGCATTTGAAACTTGCAAAGTGTTTGAGTTTTTGATGTTTATATTTTAAAAAATATATTGTTTTATTGCATTGTGGTTAGAGAATGTAGCCTCCATAATTTCTGATCTGTCTGGCTATTGAACATTTTCTTTGTGGCAGTATTTGTTGTATTTTTATTAAAGTTATATTAGTCTTGAAAATAATATACATGTATATTTATATTTTTCTCTTCTTAGGATTCTCTAAAAAACAACTTAACTTTACACCTCAAAAAACTAGGAAAAGAAGAACAAACAAAACCCAAAGTCAGGAGAAGGAAGGAAATAACAAGTATTAAAGCAGAAATAAATGACATGTGACTAAAAAGACAATAGAAAAGATCAATGAAACTAAAGCTGGTTCTTTGAAAGATAAATAAAATTGACAAATCTTTATCTAGACTCACTGAGAAAATAAGAGAGAAAACTGAAATTAATACAATCAAAAATCAAAGAGGAGGTATTACAACTGATACCACAGAAACACAAAGGATCAAAAGAGACTAATATGAACAATTATATTAACAAATTGGACAACCTACTTATGTTTCTAGGATAAATTTCTAGAATCATACAACCTACCAAGACTGAATCATGATGAAATAGAAAATATGAACAGGACAGTTACTACTAAGAAGATTGAATCAGTTATCAAACACCTCCCAACAAACAAAAATCCAGGGCCAGATGGCTTTACTGGTGAATTCTATCAACATTCCAAGAAGAATTAATACCAGTCCTTCTCAAGTTCTTCCAAAAAATAAAAAAGGAGAGATCTCTTCCAAACTCATTTTACAAGGCCAGCATTACCTTGATACCAATATAGACAAGGAAGACACAAGAAAAGAAAGTTGCAGGCCAATATACCTGATGAACATAGATGCAAAAATCCTCAACAAATTATTAATAAATGGAATTCAACAATACCTTAACAGTATCATACACTGTGATAAACACCATAATCAAGTGGGATTTATCCCAGGGATGCAAGGATGGTTCAACATCTGAAAATCAGTCAGTGTGATACAACAATTAACAAAATGAAGGATAAAAATAATATGATCATCTCAATAGATGCAGAAAAACATTTGACAAAAGCCAACATCCATTTATGATAAAATCTCTCAACAAAGCGTATATAAGAGGAATGTACTTCTATGTAATAAAGACCATAGTTGAGAAACCCACAGCTAACCTTATATTCAACAGTGAAAAAGTGAAAGATTTTCCACTAAGATCAGGAACAAGAGAAGGATGTCCACTCTTGCCACTTTTATTCACCATAGTATTGTAAGTCTTAGCCAGAGCAATTAGGCACAAAAAAGAAATAAAAGACATCCAAATTAGAAAGGTACAAAAAAGAAATAAAAGACATCCAAATTATATGCAGATGACATGATATTATATACAGAAAACCTTAAAGACTACATTAAAAAACTGTTAGAACTAATATGAATTCAGCAAAGTTGCAGGATACATAATCGATATGCAAAAATCTCTTGCATTATTATACATGAATAATGAACTATCACAAAGAGAAAGTAAGTAAACAGTCCCATTTAGAATTTCATCAAAAAGAAGAAAATAGGAATAAATTTAACCAAGGAGGTGAAAGACATGTACATTGAAAGCTACAAGACATTAATGAAAGAAACTGAAGAAGACATAAGGAAATGGAAAGATTTTTTTGTGCTCATGGATAAGAAGAATTAATATTTTTAAAATGTCTATACTATCCAAGCAATCTACAGATTCAGTGAAATCCCTGTCAAAATACCAATGGCATTTTTTACAGAAATAGAACAAGCAATTCTAATATTTGCGTGGAATCATAAAAGACCCCAAATAGCCAAACCAATCTTGAGGAAGAAGAAAAAGCTGGAGGCATTATGTGCCCTGATTTCAAATTATACTACAAAGCTATAGTAATTAAGTCAGTATGGTATTGGCATAAAACAGACACATAGATCAATGGAACTGAACAAATAACCCAGAAATAAACCCACATATATAGTCGATTAATTTATTACAAAGAAGTCAGGAATATAAAATGGGGAAAGGAGTCTCTCTCTCTCTCTCTCTTCTTTTTTTAGCAAGAAATAAACCTGATTGTTAAAAAATGGACAGAAGATCTGAATAGACAGTTTTCTGAGGAATACATGCAGATGGCCACAGGTGCATGAAAAGATGCTCATCACTAATCATCAGGGAAATGCACATAGAAACCACTATGAGATATCAGCACACACCTGTTACAATGGCTATTATCAAAAAGACTAGAAATAAAAATGTAGGTGAGGATGTGGAGGAAAAAGCACACTCCTTCACTGTTGGTGGGAACGTAAATTGGTGTAGCCACTATGGAAAACCATATGGAGTTTCCTCAAAAAAATGAAAAATAGAACTACCATATGATCCAAATGATCCAGCAATTCCACTTCTGGGTATTTATCTGAAGGAAATGAAAACATTAATTTGAAAAGATAAATGCACCCCTATGTACATTGCAGCATTATTTACAATAGCCAAGATGTGGAAACAACCTAAGTGTCCGTCAGTAGATAAATGAATAAAGAAATTGTAGGATAAGGTCTGCCCTCAATTCCATTAGTCTGACATCTTGGATTCAACCAATTTCAATCCGTGGTTGGTTGGGTCTGAGGGGCATCCAACGATATGGAGGGCCAACTGTATTTATTGTACTGTGCCACTTTACATGCGACTTGAGCATCCAGGGGATTTTGGTGTGGGGTGTCCTGGAACCAGTCCCCTGGTAATACTGAAGGACAGCTATATATACATTGTACAATGAAATATTATTCAGTCATAAAAAAGGAATGAAATCTTGCCTTTTGCTACAGCATGATGGAACTCGAGGGCATTATGCTAAGTGAAATATGTCAGACAGAGAAAGACAAATACCAGTTGATTTATCCTACATGTGGATGTGGAATCTAAAAAAAATATATATGTTAAAATAAAACCAGGCTCATAGATACAAAGAACAGATTGGTGATTGCCAGAGGTGAGGGGTGGGAGGTGGGAGAAATGGGTGAACTATTTTTGTTTCTGTTTTCAGTTTAAACAAGTAGATTTTTTTTTTTTTTTTTTTTTTTTTGCGGTACGCGGGCCTCTCACTGTTGCGGCCTCTCCCGTTGCGGAGCACAGGCTCCGGACGCGCAGGCTCAGCGGCCATGGCTCACGGGCCTAGCCGCTCTGCGGCATGTAGGATCTTCCCGGACCCGGGGCATGAACCCGTGTCCCCTGCATTGGCAGGCGGACTCTCAACCACTGCGCCACCAGGGAAGCCCCCAGATTTTTTTTTTTTAAAGGAGATTATCCTGAGTAGACCTGACCTAATCAGGTGAGTCTTTTAAAAGAGGGTCTAGAGATCAGAGATGAATGAAGTTGAGATTGATAGCAACAGCACACTTTTGTTGTCCTGAAAAAAGCAAGCTGCCATGAGTTCTACAGTTGCAAGATAATGAATTCTGCCAACAAAGACATGAGCTGGGGACAGGACCCTGAGCCCCCAGTGAGACCCCAGCCCCAGTAATAACACCTTGGATGTAGCCTGTGAGACCCTGAGCAGAGGACCCAGCTAAGATGGGCCTGGAATCCTGACCCACAAAAGCAGTGAGATAATAAATCTGAGATAGTAAAAGGGTTCTGTTTATACATACACACATACATATACATATATATACATGGCATATTTATTTATTTATCAAGGGCTAAGACAGATGTGTTGAAGTCTCCCATAAATAAGGACACGGTTTCCTTTCCACATTTCAAATACTTGCTCTCTCTGTAGAGATATTATCTCATTCCACTTATAAAATTGAATGATTATTGTTTTCTTGAGATACGTATCTCTATTAATATGTGATGACCCTTTGGTCACCATTAATATCATTTGCCTTTTCTGAAATTATTGTCTCCTGTTTTCTTTTGTGAAAGCCTGATGTATACTTGCACATTCTTTTAACTTGTCTGTGCCAGTTTGTTTCAGAGTTTCTCTCTTAAGTATCATGTGATTCATGGTTTTGAAACTAGATCTGAATTGTTTTTGCCTTCTATTACAGAGTTCTCAGCTACTCAAATTATTATGGTAACTGATATGTTTACTCATTTCTTTTATCTTGATTGGTGACTTTTCTCATGTTTTCTTAGTAATATTGCTATGTCCTAAGCTTTTACATTCTCTAGTATTTGTTCTGTATAAAGATTACCTTTGGATTTTTCAAAATTGTACTTTTACTCATATTTTTAATTATCAGGATAATAAAAGACAAGATAGATTTTGACTACCTTCATACACAATGAGGAATTTCACTCATTTTCCTTCTCATCTTTGACCTTTCCTCACTTTTGTGTTTCCCTTACAATAATGTGTAATTATAGACCTAGATAATTACACTAAATACTTGATATGTTTGCCTTCTGTTCTGTAACAATATTAGCAACAGTTCTTGAGATTACCTTTCTGTTGAATGGGTCTGATGGATGCCCTAACTTCCTTTGTTTGAGGTCTTTGTTAGGATTTATCTCTTGGTTGATAGAAGTACAACTTTAACCTTTTCACATGGATAATTCAGTTTCTGAGCTCTGTTTCCTTCCTACCTGAAGGTCAAATTCTCTGGGAACACAATTTTTGAAACTTTTATTCTCACAATTTTTCCCTTAAGAGATGTTGCTGCATTGATTTCCATAATTTTGTTTGTGGAAAATCAAGTCTTATAAGTAGCATGTGGTTCAATTTTATTAGAAGTCATTAATTCTTTTCCTTCCTGAATGCTTAAAATAAACTTTCTTAATCACTGATTCAAAGTTTTTTTTTTCCAGAACGTAATTTAGTGTGGTTCTATTTCTTGTTTTTCATGAATTTTTGCCTTGAATATGGTGAACACTTTTGATCTTAATACTCAGACCATTTAGTGCAGTTATTCATTGATTCTTTCCCCCCTCTGGAATATTTTTATGATCACATCTATTCCAGTAGTTTTCTTTTTCTTGAGATTACCTATAACTCTTGGGTTGCATTTTGGTTCTCTGTCTTCCATGACTATAGACTTATTTCTTAGAATTTTCATCTTTTCTTCATTTTCCTCCGCTTTCTGAGAAAACTACTCAAGTTTGTCCTTAAGATCTCTGATTTGATTTAACAAGGTGCAAATTCTGGGGCTTATTGCTTTTGTTGTGGATTTAATTCAACTATTAAATATTTAAAATATTTAAAAATTATTTATTTATTCTTTATTTTCCTGATGGACATTAGGGTTTTTGTGAGATTTTGCTATGATAAATTACCACATGATAAACATCCCTATTTACAACCCCTCACACACCTGTGTAAGAATGTTTCCAGGTTTAGGTGCCCACCCAGGAGTGGAATTTCTGAGTTACAACTGCATTTTTAGTTTTATTGTATGTCTTTTGGTTATCACTCATGTCTCATAATCTTATCTGACTTTCTTTTCTTTCATTCTCTTCATAACCTTCTCTCTTATTTCACACAGGAAATATTTTCTCACATCCTTTAGAGGATGACAAACATCATTCTAAAGTAGTTTAAGTAACGTCAACGGGTCTGTTTTTAATATAGGAGTTAAGAATTATGTTCCTTTCCCCCTTTCCTTTAATTGCACCATTTTCGATTTATTGTAGGTTTTGAAGTTTTTGTCTCTACCCTCACTTAAATAAATAGCCTACTTTTTCTATGCAAATGGTATGTCAGTAGACCTTAGCACCACTATTTTTCTACTGTTAGACAAGCTAATTACCACCTTTTAGCCCCATTATTACTGTTATGTTCTACCTGACAATTCCATTGGCTTATGATGGAGTCTTTTTTTCCTGAATCTCCATTCCTGACTTTCTGCCCATCTGGAAAGTTGTTGTCTGTGAGCAACTAAAACACCGAGCACACCCTGCTCTCAGGGCTCTTCTCTCTGCCCAGTAGTCTGACGTTCCTGGAAATCCCGCCCAGATCCTGGCACAGGTTTGCCCAAGAGTCTTAATTTCCTTGCATTGTATTTTCAACTGTTTTCTTTAATTTTAAACAAATTTGGGTGAGAAGCTGCGAAGAGCTTCCTTATGTCCTCCTAGCCAGGTTCCCCTTTAAAACAGAGCCCTTTGTCTATTTCAGACAGACTCTTCCAAGCTGGAAAGACTTGCTATATCTTGAGTTCCAGAGGGTGCTTTGGAGTTTTGTAACCTATACGACTCAATTAAGCAATCAGTGATGAAAACGAATAATTCAAAGAATTGTCCATCACACACATGCTAGTATTTTTTGCTGTTCTTGTTGGTGTTGTGGTTTGTTTTTTTTTTTTTGTAGCTTAGTGCTTCCTGCTGACCTACTTCCTCATAAAATAACAATTAGCTGGTCCTGAATATCTTACTGAAACTAACAGAGTGCCATCTGTCGATATGGGTGATACTCTCTAGTATCTGTCCTTGATTGCTTTGTGGAACTCAAAGCACTTCACAGTTTTATTTTGCTTTTCATCTGGTTAAATGTCTCAGAGTCACTGTAAGGAAAACGTAATATCTTACAGATGACCACCTTGAAGCAAAAAACAAGGAAATTGTGCTGTAGTTGAACAGAAGGGCACTCCCCAAATCGATAGTGCAATCCAAGTCACATGATTTCTGGATAGATGGTTTCTCCCATTTCCCAGCATCTGTGTGAACTTCCCATCTTTAATGGGTGTTTATAACTGTAAAGTCTGTCCCTAACCATTGCTGCTCCCTCTGGGAAGGTTCTGTCTGCAAAGCACATCTTTGCAAGCACACTTTGAGGAGTGGTGAGGAGGAAAGGGTTACTTGTTCAGCCGGATGACACACCCTCACAATTACTCTTTTACGAATAATCAATAATATCGATTAAACATCTTCATCCAGTAAGCTAGCAGGTATTTTAATGATCTTATCTTTGATTAGTTGTTTTCATTCAGAGAACCCTGGCTTGTCCAGATAATTGGAAAGAGGGCTTTATAGAGACCTACCATTTCAGAGGAAAATGTATGCAAAAACCTCTGAGTTTCTATTATATTTCTAAAAGTTTTAGTATTTCTTTTAGTGATTTGTGGTTTGGAGAGATACATGCATCTTTAGGAGTTTGTGGTAATAGATAGCTAGGCTTCATTAACGAAGGGGTAGCTATACTTTCTTACTGTGGAATAGAAAGACACATAGGAAAACACAGAATATTAATACTTATAATAGAAACAACTCACATTTTGTGTGCGTACTATATGTCGAGTTCTTTTCTACACATATTATAACTCATCTAATCTTCAGTACTCCACACGAGGCAGTTAACATCATCATCTTCATTTTACAGATGAGAAAAATGACAGTAAGAAACCCTCCCAAGACCTTAGAGCAGGCGTATTGTGTAGCCCAAAGTCACACCCAAAGGAGTCTCAGACCGGTGGTCACACTTGTCCCTCCCATGCCATCCTTCCTGCAGAGAGATCCAAGAGATTTTCAACCCTGTTTTATAAACCAAGCCGATGCGCTTAGGCAACTAATCCTTGGTGGACGAAACAGCGCTCAGTTCATATGGGAAGAATTAGCAAACCATTTCCCAAAAGGACACATTCAAGAAAAAATAAGAGTGCTAAAGGGGACATGCTTACGGAGGTTAATTCAAAAGAAGTGTCTCTTTGAGATCTCTCTCCCCATTCCTTTGCTTGTTTCACTCCACTGGGACTGGCCCAGCCCCCAGCTTAACCTTTGCTTCCTTGGCTTACTTAGCAGATTCAAAAGTGGGAAACATTGTGAAAAGGAGAACAAGTGTCAGAGCTGCAAGCTGGCTGAGGGACATTCCAGTTGCTTTGTGCATCCGTTTGTGCTGTTTTCATTCCTGTTATTCTTTGGCACACACAAGTCAAAGACTCAGCTGGCTGTTGGCTTCTCGAGGGATGACAACTCTGCAATATTCCAAATGTCCAAACACAGCTCACCAGATCTGCTCTGTGTGGACTTCGAGCAAGCTGTAGTGAGTGGAAAAATTCTAAGGTCATGGGTTGTTGAGAAATAAAGTCACAAGAATAGGAAAGAACAATCCTCTTTATTCTGTGGCTTTGGGTCTCCAGTAGGCTAAAGGGCTGAGAAACAGGCCCTAAACATAGCCCTGTTGTAGCTTAAGCGCGGGCAGGGCTGCTCTGTGGCTCCATGGGGCTTAGAGAAAAAGTCAAGTCACGTCACTTGGCATCCGAGGTGTTCCCTGCTCTGGCCACAGCCTCCTGTCCAGTCCCATCCCTCAGACACGTCAGGCAGCTATTCAGGGGCTACCCAACTGGTCAGCCATGCCCTCGTCTGCACCTGAAATGCATCCTAATTGACCAGTGTTCATACCTTCATAGGTGTTAAACCTTTCTAATATCACCCCTTTTTCACATATGTTTCATATACCATACTTTTCAAAATGAAATCCTATTTCTTCTCTTAGACTGTATGCTTCTTAAGATCATTGATTCTGTCTTATTCCATTTTATATTTACCATAAGGCCTAGCACTTTCTGGGCCCGTAGTAAGTGCTAAGTAAATTTGTGATATGAATAAGAGAGTTATAAATACTGGGAGAATATACATTTACGCTTCTTATCTTGCCGTGAGATGGGAAAACAGTTGTGGGTAGGCTGTCCTAAGAAGGAAGAACGTGTAGACCTCCCAATTCTGCTGGCACAGAATCTCCCAACGCCTATGAGAATGCAGGGAGAAACTGTGAAACCATTGGGTGGGTAGCAGAGAGAACCTCCTTAGAAGCTCAGTTTCTGTGGAAAGGAAAAAAGTTCGGCCAATACACAGGAGCCAAGGAAAGAAAGATAAAAAGTTCCTATGACTAGGAAATATCCCAGAGTTTCACTCAAGGTAGATGCCCTGGACTCTAATTGTCTAACCCCCATTGTCTCCCCAGGTGCCAAGAAACGAGGGCAACTAATCATTATTCAATATCTATTAATGTTTACTAGATGTATTTTAAAAAGTCCATCTCAGACTTCAGTGCCAGGCTGCCTGAATCCAAATTCTGGTTTTCCAGAATCTTGCGCTATCTTAATTCCTCAGAAGTTAAATTGGAATAATAATCGTAGCAACCTCAAAAGATGGTCAAGAGCATCATAAAATAAATAAATACTTATACAGTACTGAGAACATGGGCTAGTGTGTAGCAAATAACAAGTAAGCATCAGTAGATTGAAAATGTAAACATATTGTTTCCCGAGAAACATTGCTTTATGTGGTACCTCACTGTGGTTTTACAGCACTAGAGTGTTTATAGTAGTACTTATCCTAGTAGCTCCAAAATGGAAAGCACTCAAATGGCCTTAACGTTAGAATGGAAAAACAAACTGTGGTACATTCACCTAATATCATGCCATTTGGCAATGAAAGCAAAAGACCTACCCCTACTTGCCGTGGTATGGATGAACCTCACAAATGTTATATCAAGTGAAAAAAGTCAGACACACAAAAGAATACACACCGTATGACTGCATTTCTATAAAATGTAACAAGTGGCAAAACTAATATGGGCTGTTAGAAGTCAGGATAACTGTTAACCCTCCTCTACAGAAGGCTTCTGGGGGTGCTGGCAATGTTCTGAATCTTTGTCTGGGCTCTACTTACCCAGCTGTGTTCGTTGTGTGAAAATCCATCAAGTAGTACATTTAGGATACATGTGCTTTTTGTATGAGTATTGCACTTAAATAAAAAGTCCCCCAAATGATGTGATAGTCAAATAAAAGTAGAACCTATTGTAATAATGGGTTAGTAAATGATCAGTGATTAATCTATCAACTAGGAAAGCAGTTAGAACGATGATCTGTGAAATTTTTGGAGTAGGCAGATGGAGACCTGTTGGTGGTGAGAGCCAACCAAAGAAAGATTTGCAAGGATTTTGTCTGCTGAATTATAACAAAATCTACAGTTGACCCAATAGGTGAGTTTTCTTTCACTCCTTTGTGGCCATCTCAAATCTGTATCACTTTTATTTCCTTCGGATATTTTAATTTTACTTAACACGAGTTCAAGTGATTTAATGGCACAGAAGAAGGAGTCATCCCATCACAGTTTCCTTCTAGGTCATCCCGTTATCCCCGCGAAGCACCGTCACACACACACCCCACCACCACCAGGGCTCACAGCTAAATCTCCCTGCTCTCCTGAAACTGTCTCCCCTAACTTGTGCTTGCTCTTAAAAGCAAGCGATCCCAGTGTCCAACCCATAGTCATTCTATATTCTTAAAATAACTATTGCCTTCAACGGGAAAAGAAATACAGCTAAGGAGTTAGTATTTATGATCGCAAAGGAGCTAGATAACTTTTGTGTGACAGCCTTGTTTATCTTACAAGGTGTGAGTTAATCAGTAATCTCTTTCCTTTCTAAAAATACCATTGATATCAGTGCAAATAACACAGATACCTAGAAATTACTGAATGAGTTGGTGAGTTATACTGGTCATCGCACAACTTATTAATGTGTCTGTGAAGGAGGGACTTCGGGGATTCCCGAGGGTTGTGTGATTAAATACAGGAGTGTCAAGGAGAGTGCAGGTTTGCATGAAGTTTGATTTCTGGGAGGAATTGG
Organism: Phocoena phocoena; assembly: GCF_963924675.1. NCBI lineage: Eukaryota > Metazoa > Chordata > Mammalia > Artiodactyla > Phocoenidae > Phocoena > Phocoena phocoena. The sequence goes on along the minus strand of NC_089230.1, from coordinate 82,622,032 downwards.
TAATTCTGAAGAGGCTTAAATGGAAGAAGTTAGCTAGGTGATGAACAGCTATGGAGATGGAAGATCCTGGAGTGTGAGCTACTTGTTTCTCTAGGGGCCAAATAGAAGAGTAATTACAATCTGGTTGGCTCTTGGTAATTACTTCTTGATTGAATAAATCAATAAGTAACTGAATGAATGGAAGAAATGGGGTCGTCTAAAGCAAAGGCTTTCAATCCATTGCTGAAGATCTTACAGTCTAATCTATTGCGCGTGGATTTTAGATTAAGCCTTCTGAAATTAAAACTAAGAACCTTTTGTTTTCTGGATTCTAGATTTTCAATCAAGAGCGTGCCCAATATTTCACAAGACTCAGAAGATCCCTGTGAAGTGCAATAGTATGTCCTAGGTGATAGATGTGGCTATATCTAGGTAGAAATTCATATAAACAGCCTTTAAACCAGTTTAAAAGATTTGGTAAATTTTAATTGTGATGAGTACAAACTTTAAGTGTAACAAGAACAAAATAATTAATTATATTTTAAGGAATTTTCTTTCATGTGGTTAATACCTCATTGTAGACGTATTTCAGTACCTTCAGAAAATAGCATTTCCCCAAAGATTTAAAAGGCTGGTTAGAATACTGAGGAACTGTCAGTCCATTATCAGTTTGCCCCACCAGTAGAGAAGACAATTTTTTATTGTGTTATGTTATTATTATACTTTATGCATTTAAGCAATCCTTTCTTTTAACTAATGTCTGGTAGGTATTATAATTTCTATTTTACAGGTAAGAAAACTGAGATTCACTAAGTAACTTGTCCAGGTCACAATACGTACTTGGAGGAAGTAGGATTCAACCTAGGATCATCTGATTCCAAAATCTGCTTGATTTCTACTGTGAATCCTGTCGGTAGAGACAGCCAGATGAACGAACACACACACACACACACACACGAACACACACACACACACACACACACACACACACACACACACAAATAGCAAATTTCTCCCCTTCTATCCTAATCCAAAATCTTGTCATGGCATCAAAAGCATACAGGTGCTATAATAATTATATAGGCAATCAAAAATGCAACAAAAGCGTATTCTGAATTGGACAGAACATGGTTTATTCTTCTAATCACTTAACTGAATGTAGTCACTCCATTGACTCAAGTTGTAATTGAAGCACAGTGGAAGGTGAGAAATTTTATGGTTAATGATTCTTTTCATTTACCTCTTTCCTTGTAAATGTCACTGGATGCTGTGACTCTCTTCACTCTGAGGGATTCCCTTGTCTCCGTGTCCTCGTTTCCCTGACACCGTGTTTCTTCCTGCGGTGACAGTGGGAGGTGCTGGAACTGCCCCCTTTTACACCGGTGTGTCTGCAGAATTTAATAGAACAACTTAATTCAGCTTTCTTTAAATGCTGTCTCTCCATTTCAAACTGCTACCAAGTATGTCACTACTAAATCAAAATTTCTAAGGAGAGAAATAAACCATCTGCTGCTTTTCCCTTCAGCATATTTCAACCATATGGTACTAGGAATGGGAGGGTAACAGTGCTAGTGATTTAGACTTCCCAAGCTCCCAACACCACCATTCTCCAGCCGATTAAAAAAGTCCTTACTACTGACCTGGAAAAATTGTCTATGCCAAATAATTAAGGAGCAGGGTTAGGAAAGAAAATGTAACTGGAAGGTACATTTTGGATGAAGTGGGCCTCGGCTGAGACTGTAGTTCACAGAACACACACTGAACTCCCATGAGGGTTCTGTTTGACTTGATTCTGTGTGGAACAGAGCTCCTGCACTGTCACTGATGCACTGACACCATAAAAACTAAGCCCTGGCTTTTCATCTGATTTACATTTGTTGCGTATTTCAGAAGTGACAGGAGTTACTCCGGGTAACGCTATATAAACATTTTCAAAGGTGGAAGCATGACCACAAATACCTTTGACATAAAACTAATTAGAATTTTAAGTCTTTTAAATGTTTATTAGAGCTTAGAAATTAGAAAATTAGTCATGCAAAGATGCAATGTCCACTGGTCAAATACAGCTATTCATTTAAATAAAAAGAGATCATTGAGTGTCATTTAAGAAATTCTCCCCTTCCTCAAGCTCATAGCTTTTTTTTTTTTACATTTTTTCTTCTTAAAGTTTTAATTTTCACTTTTAGGTATTTACTGAACTTGAAATTTATTTCTGTGTATAGTAGGGGTAGATACCTGATGTTTCCCACATAAGGAAAACCAACCGTCCCTGTACCATTTGTTGGATAATTCGTGGTTTCTGACTAATTTGTAAGGACACTTGTATTACACAATACTTTTTGATGTATGTCTGGGTCTGTTTCCGATCTTTGTATTCTGTATGCTTTGTCAACTTGCCTATCCTTGGCCTAATACATCACTGTTTTAATTACAATAATATAGGAAGTTCTATCTCATAGGACAAGTCCCTGTTTAATGCTCATTTTCAGAATTGTCTAGACTATTCCTGGCCTTTTAATTTTCCAAGTAAATTTTAGGATAACTACGTCAAATTCCTTAAAAATGTGTTACAGTTTTTATTGTAATCACATTGAATTTATAGATGAATTTTGGGGAAATTGAAGCTTCATATTTTTGAGTCTCCCCATCCATATTTGGTTGGGTAGAACCGTAACATCTACAGGTTTTGAAGCTATTTTGAATGGAATCTTGTTTTCTTTTATATTTTCTAAGTGGTTACTGTTAGAGTATTGAACCGCTATTGATTTTGTGCGCTGATATCACAACCAGTGAATTTTCTTGACTTGCCAATATTTTAAATAATTTGTATATTTCTATGGATTTTCCATGCAATTGGGTCATCTGTAAATAAAGATAGTCGCGTCTTTTTAATGCTTGTATCTTTTATTTTTTGCTTATCTTAGTGCGGTAGCTAGAATTTCCAATAAAATGTTAAATAAAATGGTAATGATAGTCATCTTTATCTTATTTTTGATTTAAAATAATGCGTCTAAGTCTTTACAATTAAAGATAATGCTTGCTTTAGGTTTTTCACAGATATTCTTCATTGACTAAGGAAATAACCTTCTTTTCCAAGTTTACTAAAAATTTTAAATTCTAAGCATAATTTTAAACAATTTATTATATTTTCAGCACCTACTTTGATGATTGTATCATTTTTCTCCTTCACTTGTTACTATGGTGTATAAATAATAGATTTTCTGATGTTGAACCATCTTGACACCTGAGATAAATTTTTCTTGTTCATGATATATTAATTTTTAATAGCTTACTTATACTTGCTTGCATTTTATTTTGTGTTTTAGCACCTATGTTTATATGTGAGATTGGTCTATACTTTTCATGTATATTCCTTGGTGGTGTTGACTGTTGCTTTGTTGTTATTGTTCCTGTGGTTTTCTGTAACAGTTTATATAAAACAATAATTTTTTCCTGGGAGTCAAGGTTACCTTGAAAGCCAGCTGGGCCTTGGATCATTTGTGGAATTTAACAAATAATCTAACTATTAATAATCCAATTTCTGTAAGGTTCATTGCTTTATTGTGGTTTTCCATTTTATCTTGAGTTTTAGTGATTTACATTTTTCTAAATATTGTTCATTTCATCAAAATTATAAATTTTTTTTATTGCCAAAAATTGTCCTAGTACACTCTATGACGTTCTAGAATCTTTCAAGTATCTGTGGTTGGTCCTTTTTTAATTTAACACTGTTTGGCATATCATCTCTCTTTGTTTCTTGAATAGTCTTTCTGGAGGTTCAACCTGGTTTTCTTAATCCACGCCATTATTTCTTAGCTTTACATTTATTAATTGTCCCCTTATTTTTATTATTTCCTTTCTTCTACTTTCTTTAGTTAAAAAAAAAATAAAGTAAACCATTCCTTTTTAGTTTTTTGAGCTGAATACTTGATGCATATTTTATTTTTTTTATTTTTATTTATTTATTTTTTGGCGGTATGCAGGCCTGTCGCTGTTGTGGCCTCTCCCTTTGCGGAGCGCAGGCTCCGGACGCGCAGGCTCAGCGGCCATGGCTCACGGGCCCAGCCGCTCCGTGGCATGTGGGATCCTCCCGGACCGGGGCATGAACCCGTGTGCCCTGCATCGGCAGGTGGACTCTCAACCACTGCGCCAGGGAAGCCCCCTACCACACATATTTTTATATGTAGCATGTAGAAAAATCACTCTAAATATTTTGTAATTTCCATCGTTGTTTCCTCTTTGGTTCAAAGATTATTTAGCAGTTTTTAGTTTCCACACACATAAATATTTTACTATATTTTTACTCATAGTTTCTAACTTAGTTTAATTATGATCTGAAACGTGTTGTATGTAATATAATTTCTTTACAGTTTATTGAAACTTACTTTGTGGACAATATCTTTTGTGTACAAATGTTTTTTTCTATTTTCTGGGCGCATATATATATATATATATATATATATATATATATATATCTAATACATGTATAAAATATATTTTAACATGTATAAACATTTTTATACATGTTAAATCAATATTGTTAATATTGTTCAGATCTTTTATATATTTACTATTTTTTTTTGTCTGCTTGATCTTTCAGTTTCTAATAGAAGTGTGTTAAATTCTACCATGACTGTGTTTTTTTGAGTTTCTCTTTGTTATCCCTCTTAATCATCCCATTGTCTTTGAAGATTCTTCTCTATCAGTCAGGGCAAGGTCAGAGAATCAGAACCTCTGTGCGGAATGTTGAAGGAGGGATTCAGTGCAGAGGTTTGACCGAATGGGACCATGGACTCTGATTAAACTGTCTGTGTCTCCTCTGGTGCTGGGCCTGAGGACAGCGGGACAAGAGCCAGGAAGGAAATGGCCATGAAGTGGGAAGAGCAAGAATAAATAGGAGCCTGGTGGGCACAGCTGGAACCTGTGTCTGTATCTCACTGCCTGCAAGCCTTGACCTTGTTGTGATGCAGCTGACCTGCAGAAGAAGCTGGTGCCCTTTGCCCCAGCTCTCCAACTGTGGACATTGGTGCAGAAGTCAGAGAGGCTCTGGACCCAGGAGCTGTCCCAGGCGCTGCAGCAGCTGAGCTGAGCGCAAAGGTGACTATTACAACTTCTGCCTTCCCAATTTCATGCAAATTTCTATTGACACCAACCCTCATCTGGAAACAAACGTGGAAAGGAATTCTGAGAAGCCGAGCTCCAGTTTAGCTGGGCTGACACAGTGCTAAGCCACCATGGGTTCCTTTTGGAACTACTGAGACAGGAGGGAAGGGGGTAGAGCACAACCTTTAAAAGAATGACACAGCCATTGAGGATATGGTGTAAACTGGTTAGAACCAACTAGGTCCAAGACAGCAGAAGATTTGACTTCCAGTGGACCTTGAGCCTCGTTATACACTCATTGTAATACATTAGCCACACGACACACCCACCAGCACCAGGACGGTTCTGAAGCTGCCCATAATAGGCCAAAAAGTGGGCAGTGGCCCAGTTCCCCGGCAATCCCCACCTCTTCCCCAAAATAGTTGGGATAACCCTCCCACTCATTAGCTTATGAAATTACCCTGCACAGCCTGGGCCTCGTCTCACACCAACCACG